>NW_026997087.1:0-697500 GCF_035044405.1 Drosophila montana
AAAAATCATCAAAAAAGTTTCGATTTTCGAACCGACCCCAAATTTGAGAAAAAACGTGATGTAACCCCTTGCCATTTTGATGATTTTGGTCAAAATTTAGATTTTTAGTTTTTTGATGCCAATCGATAGTACTGATCCCTACGAGTCCAAAATGGTATAAAATTCCCAAATCGAACACTATTTGGCCGAGATATTCAAAAAAATCATCAAAAAAGGTAGACTTTACAAACGAATCGGTTTTTGGTCAACCACTTTTTTTAACCCATCGATTTTTAAAATGTTTGAATGCAGATTGATAGTAGGGATCCCTACGAATATCAAAAAGGTATAACATTTCAAAATTGGACAGCATTTACCCGAGATATTCAATAAAAATCATCAAAAAAGTTTCGATTTTCGAACCGACCCCGAATTTGAGAAAAAACGTGATGTAACCCCTTGCCATTTTGATGATTTTGGTCAAAATTTAGATTTTCAGTTTTTTGATGCCAATCGATAGTACTGATCCTTACGAGTCCAAAATGGTATAAAATTCCCAAATCGAACACTATTTGGCCGAGATATTCAAAAAAATCATCAAAAAAGGTAGACTTTACAAACGAATCGGTTTTTGGTCAACCACTTTTTTTAACCCATCGATTTTTAAAATGTTTGAATGCAGATTGATAGTAGGGATCCCTACGAATATCAAAAAGGTATAACATTTCAAAATTGGACAGCATTTACCCGAGATATTCAATAAAAATCATCAAAAAAGTTTCGATTTTCGAACCGACCCCAAATTTGAGAAAAAACGTGATGTAACCCCTTGCCATTTTAATGATTTTGGTCAACATTTAGATTTTTACTTTTTTGATGCCAATCGATAGTACTGATCCTTACGAGTCCAAAATGGTATAAAATTCCCAAATCGAACACTATTTGGCCGAGATATTCAAAAAAATCATCAAAAAAGGTAGACTTTACAAACGAATCGGTTTTTGGTCAACCACTTTTTTTAACCCATCGATTTTTAAAATGTTTGAATGCAGATTGATAGTAGGGATCCCTACGAATTCAAAAAGGTATAACATTTCAAAATTGGACAGCATTTACCCGAGATATTCAATAAAAATCATCAAAAAAGTTTCGATTTTCGAACCGACCCCGAATTTGAGAAAAAACGTGATGTAACCCCTTGCCATTTTGATGATTTTGGTCAAAATTTAGATTTTCAGTTTTTTGATGCCAATCGATAGTACTGATCCTTACGAGTCCAAAATGGTATAAAATTCCCAAATCGAACACTATTTGGCCGAGATATTCAAAAAAATCATCAAAAAAGGTAGACTTTACAAACGAATCGGTTTTTGGTCAACCACTTTTTTTAACCCATCGATTTTTAAAATGTTTGAATGCAGATTGATAGTAGGGATCCCTACGAATTCAAAAAGGTATAACATTTCAAAATTGGACAGCATTTACCCGAGATATTCAATAAAAATCATCAAAAAAGTTTCGATTTTCGAACCGACCCCAAATTTGAGAAAAAACGTGATGTAACCCCTTGCCATTTTGATGATTTTGGTCAACATTTAGATTTTTACTTTTTTGATGCCAATCGATAGTACTGATCCTTACGAGTCCAAAATGGTATAAAATTCCCAAATCGAACACTATTTGGCCGAGATATTCAAAAAAATCATCAAAAAAGGTAGACTTTACAAACGAATCGGTTTTTGGTCAACCACTTTTTTTAACCCATCGATTTTTAAAATGTTTGAATGCAGATTGATAGTAGGGATCCCTACGAATTCAAAAAGGTATAACATTTCAAAATTGGACAGCATTTACCCGAGATATTCAATAAAAATCATCAAAAAAGTTTCGATTTTCGAACCGACCCCAAATTTGAGAAAAAACGTGATGTAACCCCTTGCCATTTTGATGATTTTGGTCAAAATTTAGATTTTTACTTTTTTGATGCCAATCGATAGTACTGATCCTTACGAGTCCAAAATGGTATAAAATTCCCAAATCGAACACTATTTGGCCGAGATATTCAAAAAAATCATCAAAAAAGGTAGACTTTACAAACGAATCGGTTTTTGGTCAACCACTTTTTTTAACCCATCGATTTTTAAAATGTTTGAATGCAGATTGATAGTAGGGATCCCTACGAATTCAAAAAGGTATAACATTTCAAAATTGGACAGCATTTACCCGAGATATTCAATAAAAATCATCAAAAAAGTTTCGATTTTCGAACCGACCCCAAATTTGAGAAAAAACGTGATGTAACCCCTTGCCATTTTGATGATTTTGGTCAAAATTTAGATTTTTACTTTTTTGATGCCAATCGATAGTACTGATCCTTACGAGTCCAAAATGGTATAAAATTCCCAAATCGAACACTATTTGGCCGAGATATTCAAAAAAATCATCAAAAAAGGTAGACTTTACAAACGAATCGGTTTTTGGTCAACCACTTTTTTTAACCCATCGATTTTTAAAATGTTTGAATGCAGATTGATAGTAGGGATCCCTACGAATTCAAAAAGGTATAACATTTCAAAATTGGACAGCATTTACCCGAGATATTCAATAAAAATCATCAAAAAAGTTTCGATTTTCGAACCGACCCCGAATTTGAGAAAAAACGTGATGTAACCCCTTGCCATTTTGATGATTTTGGTCAAAATTTAGATTTTCAGTTTTTTGATGCCAATCGATAGTACTGATCCTTACGAGTCCAAAATGGTATAAAATTCCCAAATCGAACACTATTTGGCCGAGATATTCAAAAAAATCATCAAAAAAGGTAGACTTTACAAACGAATCGGTTTTTGGTCAACCACTTTTTTTAACCCATCGATTTTTAAAATGTTTGAATGCAGATTGATAGTAGGGATCCCTACGAATTCAAAAAGGTATAACATTTCAAAATTGGACAGCATTTACCCGAGATATTCAATAAAAATCATCAAAAAAGTTTCGATTTTCGAACCGACCCCGAATTTGAGAAAAAACGTGATGTAACCCCTTGCCATTTTGATGATTTTGGTCAAAATTTAGATTTTCAGTTTTTTGATGCCAATCGATAGTACTGATCCTTACGAGTCCAAAATGGTATAAAATTCCCAAATCGAACACTATTTGGCCGAGATATTCAAAAAAATCATCAAAAAAGGTAGACTTTACAAACGAATCGGTTTTTGGTCAACCACTTTTTTTAACCCATCGATTTTTAAAATGTTTGAATGCAGATTGATAGTAGGGATCCCTACGAATTCAAAAAGGTATAACATTTCAAAATTGGACAGCATTTACCCGAGATATTCAATAAAAATCATCAAAAAAGTTTCGATTTTCGAACCGACCCCGAATTTGAGAAAAAACGTGATGTAACCCCTTGCCATTTTGATGATTTTGGTCAAAATTTAGATTTTCAGTTTTTTGATGCCAATCGATAGTACTGATCCTTACGAGTCCAAAATGGTATAAAATTCCCAAATCGAACACTATTTGGCCGAGATATTCAAAAAAATCATCAAAAAAGGTAGACTTTACAAACGAATCGGTTTTTGGTCAACCACTTTTTTTAACCCATCGATTTTTAAAATGTTTGAATGCAGATTGATAGTAGGGATCCCTACGAATTCAAAAAGGTATAACATTTCAAAATTGGACAGCATTTACCCGAGATATTCAATAAAAATCATCAAAAAAGTTTCGATTTTCGAACCGACCCCAAATTTGAGAAAAAACGTGATGTAACCCCTTGCCATTTTGATGATTTTGGTCAACATTTAGATTTTTACTTTTTTGATGCCAATCGATAGTACTGATCCTTACGAGTCCAAAATGGTATAAAATTCCCAAATCGAACACTATTTGGCCGAGATATTCAAAAAAATCATCAAAAAAGGTAGACTTTACAAACGAATCGGTTTTTGGTCAACCACTTTTTTTAACCCATCGATTTTTAAAATGTTTGAATGCAGATTGATAGTAGGGATCCCTACGAATTCAAAAAGGTATAACATTTCAAAATTGGACAGCATTTACCCGAGATATTCAATAAAAATCATCAAAAAAGTTTCGATTTTCGAACCGACCCCAAATTTGAGAAAAAACGTGATGTAACCCCTTGCCATTTTAATGATTTTGGTCAACATTTAGATTTTTACTTTTTTGATGCCAATCGATAGTACTGATCCTTACGAGTCCAAAATGGTATAAAATTCCCAAATCGAACACTATTTGGCCGAGATATTCAAAAAAATCATCAAAAAAGGTAGACTTTACAAACGAATCGGTTTTTGGTCAACCACTTTTTTTAACCCATCGATTTTTAAAATGTTTGAATGCAGATTGATAGTAGGGATCCCTACGAATTCAAAAAGGTATAACATTTCAAAATTGGACAGCATTTACCCGAGATATTCAATAAAAATCATCAAAAAAGTTTCGATTTTCGAACCGACCCCAAATTTGAGAAAAAACGTGATGTAACCCCTTGCCATTTTGATGATTTTGGTCAAAATTTAGATTTTTACTTTTTTGATGCCAATCGATAGTACTGATCCTTACGAGTCCAAAATGGTATAAAATTCCCAAATCGAACACTATTTGGCCGAGATATTCAAAAAAATCATCAAAAAAGGTAGACTTTACAAACGAATCGGTTTTTGGTCAACCACTTTTTTTAACCCATCGATTTTTAAAATGTTTGAATGCAGATTGATAGTAGGGATCCCTACAAATTCAAAAAGGTATAACATTTCAAAATTGGACAGCATTTACCCGAGATATTCAATAAAAATCATCAAAAAAGTTTCGATTTTCGAACCGACCCCAAATTTGAGAAAAAACGTGATGTAACCCCTTGCCATTTTGATGATTTTGGTCAAAATTTAGATTTTCAGTTTTTTGATGCCAATCGATAGTACTGATCCTTACGAGTCCAAAATGGTATAAAATTCCCAAATCGAACACTATTTGGCCGAGATATTCAAAAAAATCATCAAAAAAGGTAGACTTTACAAACGAATCGGTTTTTGGTCAACCACTTTTTTTAACCCATCGATTTTTAAAATGTTTGAATGCAGATTGATAGTAGGGATCCCTACGAATTCAAAAAGGTATAACATTTCAAAATTGGACAGCATTTACCCGAGATATTCAATAAAAATCATCAAAACAGTTTCGATTTTCGAACCGACCCCGAATTTGAGAAAAAACGTGATGTAACCCCTTGCCATTTTGATGATTTTGGTCAAAATTTAGATTTTTACTTTTTTGATGCCAATCGATAGTACTGATCCTTACGAGTCCAAAATGGTATAAAATTCCCAAATCGAACACTATTTGGCCGAGATATTCAAAAAAATCATCAAAAAAGGTAGACTTTACAAACGAATCGGTTTTTGGTCAACCACTTTTTTTAACCCATCGATTTTTAAAATGTTTGAATGCAGATTGATAGTAGGGATCCCTACGAATTCAAAAAGGTATAACATTTCAAAATTGGACAGCATTTACCCGAGATATTCAATAAAAATCATCAAAAAAGTTTCGATTTTCGAACCGACCCCAAATTTGAGAAAAAACGTGATGTAACCCCTTGCCATTTTGATGATTTTGGTCAAAATTTAGATTTTTACTTTTTTGATGCCAATCGATAGTACTGATCCTTACGAGTCCAAAATGGTATAAAATTCCCAAATCGAACACTATTTGGCCGAGATATTCAAAAAAATCATCAAAAAAGGTAGACTTTACAAACGAATCGGTTTTTGGTCAACCACTTTTTTTAACCCATCGATTTTTAAAATGTTTGAATGCAGATTGATAGTAGGGATCCCTACGAATTCAAAAAGGTATAACATTTCAAAATTGGACAGCATTTACCCGAGATATTCAATAAAAATCATCAAAAAAGTTTCGATTTTCGAACCGACCCCAAATTTGAGAAAAAACGTGATGTAACCCCTTGCCATTTTGATGATTTTGGTCAAAATTTAGATTTTCAGTTTTTTGATGCCAATCGATAGTACTGATCCTTACGAGTCCAAAATGGTATAAAATTCCCAAATCGAACACTATTTGGCCGAGATATTCAAAAAAATCATCAAAAAAGGTAGACTTTACAAATGAATCGGTTTTTGGTCAACCACTTTTTTTAACCCATCGATTTTTAAAATGTTTGAATGCAGATTGATAGTAGGGATCCCTACGAATTCAAAAAGGTATAACATTTCAAAATTGGACAGCATTTACCCGAGATATTCAATAAAAATCATCAAAAAAGTTTCGATTTTCGAACCGACCCCGAATTTGAGAAAAAACGTGATGTAACCCCTTGCCATTTTGATGATTTTGGTCAAAATTTAGATTTTTACTTTTTTGATGCCAATCGATAGTACTGATCCTTACGAGTCCAAAATGGTATAAAATTCCCAAATCGAACACTATTTGGCCGAGATATTCAAAAAAATCATCAAAAAAGGTAGACTTTACAAACGAATCGGTTTTTGGTCAACCACTTTTTTTAACCCATCGATTTTTAAAATGTTTGAATGCAGATTGATAGTAGGGATCCCTACGAATTCAAAAAGGTATAACATTTCAAAATTGGACAGCATTTACCCGAGATATTCAATAAAAATCATCAAAAAAGTTTCGATTTTCGAACCGACCCCGAATTTGAGAAAAAACGTGATGTAACCCCTTGCCATTTTGATGATTTTGGTCAAAATTTAGATTTTTACTTTTTTGATGCCAATCGATAGTACTGATCCTTACGAGTCCAAAATGGTATAAAATTCCCAAATCGAACACTATTTGGCCGAGATATTCAAAAAAATCATCAAAAAAGGTAGACTTTACAAACGAATCGGTTTTTGGTCAACCACTTTTTTTAACCCATCGATTTTTAAAATGTTTGAATGCAGATTGATAGTAGGGATCCCTACGAATTCAAAAAGGTATAACATTTCAAAATTGGACAGCATTTACCCGAGATATTCAATAAAAATCATCAAAAAAGTTTCGATTTTCGAACCGACCCCAAATTTGAGAAAAAACGTGATGTAACCCCTTGCCATTTTGATGATTTTGGTCAAAATTTAGATTTTCAGTTTTTTGATGCCAATCGATAGTACTGATCCTTACGAGTCCAAAATGGTATAAAATTCCCAAATCGAACACTATTTGGCCGAGATATTCAAAAAAATCATCAAAAAAGGTAGACTTTACAAACGAATCGGTTTTTGGTCAACCACTTTTTTTAACCCATCGATTTTTAAAATGTTTGAATGCAGATTGATAGTAGGGATCCCTACGAATATAAAAAGGTATAACATTTCAAAATTGGACAGCATTTACCCGAGATATTCAATAAAAATCATCAAAAAAGTTTCGATTTTCGAACCGACCCCGAATTTGAGATAAAACGTGATGTAACCCCTTGCCATTTTAATGATTTTGGTCAAAATTTAGATTTTTACTTTTTTGATGCCAATCGATTGTACTGATCCTTACGAGTCCAAAATGGTATAAAATTCCCAAATCGAACACTATTTGGCCGAGATATTCAAAAAAATCATCAAAAAAGGTAGACTTTACAAACGAATCGGTTTTTGGTCAACCATTTTTTTTAACCCATCGATTTTTAAAATGTTTGAATGCAGATTGATAGTAGGGATCCCTACGAATTCAAAAAGGTATAACATTTCAAAATTGGACTGCATTTACCCGAGATATTCAATAAAAATCATCAAAACAGTTTCGATTTTCGAACCGACCCCGAATTTGAGATAAAACGTGATGCCATTTTAATGATTTTGGTCAAAATTTAGATTTTCAGTTTTTTGATGCCAATCGATTGTACTGATCCTTACGAGTCCAAAATGGTATAAAATTCCCAAATCGAACACTATTTGGCCGAGATATTCAAAAAATTCATCAAAAAAGGTAGACTTTACAAACGAATCGGTTTTTGGTCAACCATTTTTTTTAACCCATCGATTTTTAAAATGTTTGAATGCAGATTGATAGTAGGGATCCCTACGAATTCAAAAAGGTATAACATTTCAAAATTGGACTGCATTTACCCGAGATATTCAGTAAAAATCATCAAAAAAGTTTCGATTTTCGAACCGACCCCAAATTTGAGAAAAAACGTGATGTAACCCCTTGCCATTTTGATGATTTTGATCAAAATTTAGATTTTCAGTTTTTTGATGCCAATCGATAGTACTGATCCTTACGAGTCCAAAATGGTATAAAATTCCCAAATCGAACACTATTTGGCCGAGATATTCAAAAAAATCATCAAAAAAGGTAGACTTTACAAACGAATCGGTTTTTGGTCAACCACTTTTTTTAACCCATCGATTTTTAAAATGTTTGAATGCAGATTGATAGTAGGGATCCCAACAAATTCAAAAAGGTATAACATTTCAAAATTGGACAGCATTTACCCGACATATTCAATAAAAATCATCAAAAAAGTTTCGATTTTCGAACCGACCCCGAATTTGAGATAAAACGTGACGTAACCCCTTGCCATTTTAATGATTTTGGTCAAAATTTAGATTTTTACTTTTTTGATGCCAATCGATTGTACTGATCCTTACGAGTCCAAAATGGTATAAAATTCCCAAATCGAACACTATTTGGCCGAGATATTCAAAAAAATCATCAAAAAAGGTAGACTTTACAAACGAATCGGTTTTTGGTCAACCACTTTTTTTAACCCATCGATTTTTAAAATGTTTGAATGCAGATTGATAGTAGGGATCCCTACGAATATAAAAAGGTATAACATTTCAAAATTGGACAGCATTTACCCGAGATATTCAATAAAAATCATCAAAAAAGTTTCGATTTTCGAACCGACCCCGAATTTGAGATAAAACGTGACGTAACCCCTTGCCATTTTAATGATTTTGGTCAAAATTTAGATTTTTACTTTTTTGATGCCAATCGATTGTACTGATCCTTACGAGTCCAAAATGGTATAAAATTCCCAAATCGAACACTATTTGGCCGAGATATTCAAAAAAATCATCAAAAAAGGTAGACTTTACAAACGAATCGGTTTTTGGTCAACCATTTTTTTTAACCCATCGATTTTTAAAATGTTTGAATGCAGATTGATAGTAGGGATCCCTACGAATTCAAAAAGGTATAACATTTCAAAATTGGACTGCATTTACCCGAGATATTCAGTAAAAATCATCAAAAAAGTTTCGATTTTCGAACCGACCCCAAATTTGAGAAAAAACGTGATGTAACCCCTTGCCATTTTGATGATTTTGATCAAAATTTAGATTTTCAGTTTTTTGATGCCAATCGATAGTACTGATCCTTACGAGTCCAAAATGGTATAAAATTCCCAAATCGAACACTATTTGGCCGAGATATTCAAAAAAATCATCAAAAAAGGAAGACTTTACAAACGAATCGGTTTTTGGTCAACCACTTTTTTTAACCCATCGATTTTTAAAATGTTTGAATGCAGATTGATAGTAGGGATCCCTACGAATATAAAAAGGTATAACATTTCAAAATTGGACAGCATTTACCCGAGATATTCAATAAAAATCATCAAAAAAGTTTCGATTTTCGAACCGACCCCGAATTTGAGATAAAACGTGATGTAACCCCTTGCCATTTTAATGATTTTGGTCAAAATTTAGATTTTCAGTTTTTTGATGCCAATCGATTGTACTGATCCTTACGAGTCCAAAATGGTATAAAATTCCCAAATCGAACACTATTTGGCCGAGATATTCAAAAAAATCATCAAAAAAGGTAGACTTTACAAACGAATCGGTTTTTGGTCAACCATTTTTTTTAACCCATCGATTTTTAAAATGTTTGAATGCAGATTGATAGTAGGGATCCCTACGAATTCAAAAAGGTATAACATTTCAAAATTGGACTGCATTTACCCGAGATATTCAGTAAAAATCATCAAAAAAGTTTCGATTTTCGAACCGACCCCAAATTTGAGAAAAAACGTGATGTAACCCCTTGCCATTTTGATGATTTTGATCAAAATTTAGATTTTCAGTTTTTTGATGCCAATCGATAGTACTGATCCTTACGAGTCCAAAATGGTATAAAATTCCCAAATCGAACACTATTTGGCCGAGATATTCAAAAAAATCATCAAAAAAGGAAGACTTTACAAACGAATCGGTTTTTGGTCAACCACTTTTTTTAACCCATCGATTTTTAAAATGTTTGAATGCAGATTGATAGTAGGGATCCCTACGAATATAAAAAGGTATAACATTTCAAAATTGGACAGCATTTACCCGAGATATTCAATAAAAATCATCAAAAAAGTTTCGATTTTCGAACCGACCCCGAATTTGAGATAAAACGTGATGTAACCCCTTGCCATTTTAATGATTTTGGTCAAAATTTAGATTTTTACTTTTTTGATGCCAATCGATAGTACTGATCCTTACGAGTCCAAAATGGTATAAAATTCCCAAATCGAACACTATTTGGCCGAGATATTCAAAAAAATCATCAAAAAAGGTAGACTTTACAAACGAATCGGTTTTTGGTCAACCACTTTTTTTAACCCATCGATTTTTAAAATGTTTGAATGCAGATTGATAGTAGGGATCCCTACGAATTCAAAAAGGTATAACATTTTAAAATTGGACAGCATTTACCCGAGATATTCAATAAAAATCATCAAAACAGTTTCGATTTTCGAACCGACCCCGAATTTGAGAAAAAACGTGATGTAACCCCTTGCCATTTTGATGATTTTGATCAAAATTTAGATTTTCAGTTTTCTGATGCCAATCGATAGTACTGATCCTTACGAGTCCAAAATGGTATAAAATTCCCAAATCGAACACTATTTGGCCGAGATATTCAAAAAAATCATCAAAAAAGGTAGACTTTACAAACGAATCGGTTTTTGGTCAACCACTTTTTTTAACCCATCGATTTTTAAAATGTTTGAATGCAGATTGATAGTAGGGATCCCTACGAATATAAAAAGGTATAACATTTCAAAATTGGACTGCATTTACCCGAGATATTCAGTAAAAATCATCAAAAAAGTTTCGATTTTCGAACCGACCCCAAATTTGAGAAAAAACGTGATGTAACCCCTTGCCATTTTGATGATTTTGATCAAAATTTAGATTTTCAGTTTTTTGATGCCAATCGATAGTACTGATCCTTACGAGTCCAAAATGGTATAAAATTCCCAAATCGAACACTATTTGGCCGAGATATTCAAAAAAATCATCAAAAAAGGAAGACTTTACAAACGAATCGGTTTTTGGTCAACCACTTTTTTTAACCCATCGATTTTTAAAATGTTTGAATGCAGATTGATAGTAGGGATCCCTACGAATATAAAAAGGTATAACATTTCAAAATTGGACAGCATTTACCCGAGATATTCAATAAAAATCATCAAAAAAGTTTCGATTTTCGAACCGACCCCGAATTTGAGATAAAACGTGATGTAACCCCTTGCCATTTTAATGATTTTGGTCAAAATTTAGATTTTTACTTTTTTGATGCCAATCGATAGTACTGATCCTTACGAGTCCAAAATGGTATAAAATTCCCAAATCGAACACTATTTGGCCGAGATATTCAAAAAAATCATCAAAAAAGGTAGACTTTACAAACGAATCGGTTTTTGGTCAACCACTTTTTTTAACCCATCGATTTTTAAAATGTTTGAATGCAGATTGATAGTAGGGATCCCTACGAATATAAAAACGTATCACATTTCAAAATTGGACAGCATTTACCAGAGATATTCAATAAAAATCATCAAAACAGTTTCGATTTTCGAACCGACCCCAAATTTGAGAAAAAACGTGATGTAACCCCTTGCCATTTTGATGATTTTGATCAAAATTTAGATTTTCAGTTTTTTGATGCCAATCGATTGTACTGATCCTTACGAGTCCAAAATGGTATTAAATTCCCAAATCGAACACTATTTGGCCGAGATAATCAAAAAAATCATCAAAAAAGGTAGACTTTACAAACGAATCGGTTTTTGGTCAACCACTTTTTTTAACCCATCGATTTTTAAAATGTTTGAATGCAGATTGATAGTAGGGATCCCTACGAATTCAAAAAGGTATAACATTTCAAAATTGGACAGCATTTACCCGAGATATTCAATAAAAATCATTAAAAAAGTTTCGATTTTCGAACCGACCCCGAATTTGAGAAAAAACGTGATGTAACCCCTTGCCATTTTGATGATTTTGGTCAAAATTTAGATTTTTATTTTTTTGATGCCAATCGATAGTACTGATCCTTACGAGTCCAAAATGGTATAAAATTCCCAAATCGAACACTATTTGGCCGAGATATTCAAAAAAATCATCAAAAAAGGTAGACTTTACAAATGAATCGGTTTTTGGTCATCCACTTTTTTTAACCCATCGATTTTTAAAATGTTTGAATACAGATTGATAGTAGGGATCCCTACGAATTCAAAAACGTATAACATTTCAAAATTGGACAGCATTTACCAGAGATATTCAATAAAAATCATCAAAACAGTTTCGATTTTCGAACCGACCCCAAATTTGAGAAAAAACGTGATGTAACCCCTTGCCATTTTGATGATTTTGATCAAAATTTAGATTTTCAGTTTTTTGATGCCAATCGATTGTACTGATCCTTACGAGTCCAAAATGGTATTAAATTCCCAAATCGAACACTATTTGGCCGAGATAATCAAAAAAATCATCAAAAAAGGTAGACTTTACAAACGAATCGGTTTTTGGTCAACCACTTTTTTTAACCCATCGATTTTTAAAATGTTTGAATGCAGATTGATAGTAGGGATCCCTACGAATTCAAAAAGGTATAACATTTCAAAATTGGACAGCATTTACCCGAGATATTCAATAAAAATCATTAAAAAAATTTCGATTTTCGAACCGACCCCGAATTTGAGAAAAAACGTGATGTAACCCCTTGCCATTTTGATGATTTTGATCAAAATTTAGATTTTTATTTTTTTGATGCCAATCGATAGTACTGATCCTTACGAGTCCAAAATGGTATAAAATTCCCAAATCGAACACTATTTGGCCGAGATATTAAAAAAAATCATCAAAAAAGGTAGACTTTACAAATGAATCGGTTTTTGGTCATCCACTTTTTTTAACCCATCGATTTTTAAAATGTTTGAATACAGATTGATAGTAGGGATCCCTACGAATTCAAAAACGTATAACATTTCAAAATTGGACAGCATTTACCAGAGATATTCAATAAAAATCATCAAAACAGTTTCGATTTTCGAACCGACCCCAAATTTGAGAAAAAACGTGATGTAACCCCTTGCCATTTTGATGATTTTGATCAAAATTTAGATTTTCAGTTTTTTGATGCCAATCGATTGTACTGATCCTTACGAGTCCAAAATGGTATTAAATTCCCAAATCGAACACTATTTGGCCGAGATAATCAAAAAAATCATCAAAAAAGGTAGACTTTACAAACGAATCGGTTTTTGGTCAACCACTTTTTTTAACCCATCGATTTTTAAAATGTTTGAATGCAGATTGATAGTAGGGATCCCTACGAATTCAAAAAGGTATAACATTTCAAAATTGGACAGCATTTACCCGAGATATTCAATAAAAATCATTAAAAAAATTTCGATTTTCGAACCGACCCCGAATTTGAGAAAAAACGTGATGTAACCCCTTGCCATTTTGATGATTTTGATCAAAATTTAGATTTTTATTTTTTTGATGCCAATCGATAGTACTGATCCTTACGAGTCCAAAATGGTATAAAATTCCCAAATCGAACACTATTTGGCCGAGATATTAAAAAAAATCATCAAAAAAGGTAGACTTTACAAATGAATCGGTTTTTGGTCATCCACTTTTTTTAACCCATCGATTTTTAAAATGTTTGAATACAGATTGATAGTAGGGATCCCTACGAATTCAAAAAGGTATAACATTTCAAAATTGGACAGCATTTACCCGAGATATTCAGTAAAAATTATCAAAAAAGTTTCGATTTTCGAACCGACCCCAAATTTGAGAAAAAACGTGATCAGTACTATCGATTGACATAAAAAAAAATAAAAATCTAAATTTTGACCAAAATCATCAAAATGGCAAGGGGTTACATCACGTTTTTTCTCAAATTCGGGGTCGGTTCGAAAATCGAAACTGTTTTGATGATTTTTATTGAATATCTCGGGTAAATGCTGTCCAATTTTGAAATGTTATTCCGTTTTGCATTCGTACGGATCCTTACTATCAATTGGCATTCAAGAAAATTAAAAATCGATTGCCTAATGATTTTTGCGGAATATATCAGCCAAATAATGTCAGATATATCAATGTGTTATGGGCAATTTTGTAAACTAAAAATAGGCCCTAAACTCGGCTGAATCCTTGCGAATTTTCCTTACATAAACTGCTTTTATATATTTATTTAATTGTTTAATTTAAATGTGTTTTTATCTTTTCAGACTGACAATTTAAGGACTACAATGAGCTTTAAGGACCTTCACGAATGACAAAGCAAAATTTTCCACGATCGGTCTTTAATTAAGCCAGATTGAGTTATATTAAGTTTAAATAAGCAACAATTATAATTAATGCTCGTTTTGTATACTTTTAAAAAAAAATATTTCAGAAAATCAGCATAAAAAACAACAATTTTGTAAATTTAAACATAAATAAATCAATTATTTAAAATAAATAATGAAATTTCTGTTTTTTTATTTAAAAATTCAAAAATCAACTGTCTTTAGAAACCTATTGCATACCCGTGAGGGGCGTTTGTTGGCAACCGCTAGCTGCCGAGATTTTTCTTAAAATCTGCCAAAATACCAGGCGAACAGAAATGCCCAGAAGGTTGACAAAATTGTATGTTTAGCTGCCGAAATTTTTTATTGCATACCCAAAAGGGGCGACCACTTCGCTGGCTGGGTCCCAAATTTTAACTACAATTTCCTAAAAACACCAGGCGAACAGAAATGCATGCCCGAACGGGGCGACCCCGTCGACAATTTGCACTTAAGTTCCATTCAAATACCAAGCGAACAGAAATGCCCAGAACGACGAGTCGACGAGTTTCTTCGAACTAAACTTTTCATACCATTTTGGACTTGTAGGGATCAGTACCATCGATTGGCATTAAAAAAAATTAACAATCGGAGGGTTACATAAGATTTTTTGGCAAAAAAACGGACTGAACATGATGTCAAACTTGTTTGATGATTGTCTCGGTCCGATTATTAAATGATACACCTCTTTGGACACGTAAGGATCAGTACTATCACATTTTTGCTCAGCTCCTGTTTTTGTTTTATTTATCGAGAGTGTATTTGTCAATATTTTTATCGCTTTGTCTCATTTGCTCGCCTAATTGTGGCCCAGTTCTCTGACGACACAAAAGCGAGCGGAGCTGGCAAATCTTATCAGACAAGCGAATGGTTAAAATTTATGCGCCAGTTGTTGTAACCATTGTTCAGAGTGTTGGTTTTGGTGCCGCAGCTCAGCTAAGCGCTAGCGCCCGCATACACATAATTTCCGTTTTCCTTTGTAGCGCCCACAGCAGCGGCAAACAAACAAGCGGCAGTCGTACTTCATGTAATCAACATTTTAATTGCGGAAACGGAACTCACACACGCACACACACACACACGCACACACATGTGGCTAGCGAACAGAAAGAGTGAGAGAGGAACGTTAGCGGGCATATCTGTTACACATTACGCATACGCAATGTGTGGCTGTTGCTTTGCGTTTGGCGTTCTTTGTCGCTGGCAATGCAGGTGTTGTATCTATAGATACATTTGGCATTTGGCAGGGGCAGAGCGGAAGGGGGTTGCACACTCTGCATTAGTGAAAACATTTCTCACGTGAACGAGAGCGACGACAGCACGTCAGGAATTCATTACATCAAATATAAAGAAAGTTTTAGGCAATTTGCCAAAATCCGCTCAACAACCGAAAGCAGGACGACAAAAAAATATATATGCATGTAAAAAAAAAGTAGAAGAAGAGAGAGAGAGAGAGAGAAAGAGAGAGAAAGAGAGAGATATTCCCCCAGCGCTGCAGCTGTAACGAGCTGACTGCATGCAGGTAGCCCGAAATCTACTTAGCAGATGGGGGCAACGTGAACGTAAACGAATTTGTGAGTATGCATCAGCAGCAGGTGAGCTGAAACTTCAGAGCCAAAGCCACAGGCACACACACACACACACACACACACACACAGCTTCTACATATATAAATACACATGTATATAAATATATATCCCATATATATGGATAGATTTCTCAGTATAGTAGCTGGGCTGGCGAAACACTTGAGCGACAATGGTAGCAGCGAAACCCGTTCGAGAGCTGCTGCCTTCGGTCTTATTCCGTTTTTTTTACAGCTGCCGCAGCAGACATGATAAATTCTCTTTAGTATGCGGCATACATGAGTGATGATATTAACCAACAACAGGCCAGCCAGAAACGTGCTGGGAGCGAGGGTTGGGTACTGCCAAGTCAGTCAGCCAGCTAGCCAGAAAAAGAAGCAGAGCGAAAGGTAGAAGGAAGGAAGGGTTCCTTGTGGGCCTTGGACAGCATTTGGGGTGGGCTGGGCTGGTTTGGGCTGGGGCTCGTTTTCGTTGCGGTAATTGTGTGTGTAGTGCCACAAGAAGTTGTTAGTGGGTTGACTGACTTCGAATCGGGCTCGGTTTTGGCTAAAGTGAAAACTTCTTGTTGACGGCATTTCGATAATCTGATATGGTTGCAAGGTGCTCAAAGAGCTGCTACAAATAAAAATCTTAAAAACGTAAACTCAGTTACTTTTGTATGAAACATTAAATTTTCGATTTTAATTCTTTTAATATACCTCAAAACATATTTTGTTGCCTGTTGAGTAGTTTATTTTTTGTTTTGTTTTTTTTTTGTTTCTGCAAATATTGAAGAATTTCAAACAAACTAATGCATGAGCGGCGAAATGGATGCAACTGAAGAAAACAAGGCGGTTATTGTGCCTCCAGGGGGGGAGCCTTCGGTGCCCATGGAGGATACTCCGCATGATGATCCAGTGGTGGCAGCTAAAGACGAACCGATTGGGCAATTAAATGATCAAGAAGCGAAACCTTTAATTCAACCAGTTAGCGAACCCACACGGGACTTAATGTTGGAGCTTACCGAACAGCTTTCAGTTCTAAATATAGATTTGCGAGATAAAGATCACTTGGATCACTTGGACAACTTGGACAATCTAGCTGATGCGAATACGCCAGGCTCTGTGAGTCCGAACGCGGGCACGGCCACCGCAGAGGAACGCAAAGAAACAGCTTCACCTATCCAACAGCCAATAAGCAGCAAGGGCTCCTTGAAGACGGAAAGAAAGAAGGCTAGGCCCGCCAAGTCCACAGATCCACCTGCGAGCACTCAATCGGGCTCGATTAAGTCTACCAGCGCAGTCTCGCAAATAAGTAAACAGAGTGGGACCTCCACAAAGTCGAAGGAAAAGAAAAAGGTAAAAGCCTCTAAGGTCGTCACACACAAGACTTCCCAGGCTAAATCGCCCAATCCCCTATTGAGCAAGAGTGGTATAATGAGTGATGCGAGCATTTTATCAACGCCCAGTCCCCAAGCGGGTCGGTCTACGAGTCGCCGATCATCTAGGGGCAGTCTGGGTCGGTCTGCGAGTCGCCGATCATCTAGGAGCAGTCAGGTCTCACCTTCATCGCGATCCCGTTCAATAACAAGGGACTCAAAAACTGCACCTGCCAAGGACTCAAACCCAAATCAAATCTGGGGCACGCTAAGGAAAGCAAAAAAGAGATCGTCATCGAAGAGATCATTAGGCAAATTGAAAAAGAAACCAACAGATATACTTCATTCAGATGAGGATTCATTGTCAGAGCTGTCGGGCACGCCCCCCGATTTGTCAGTTAGTCGGGATTCTAAGGATAAAGTTGAGATGATCTTCAAGCGGAATAGCCTACTTGCACTTCTGGCGCAAATCCCAGATATTGATGACATATCGGAAGGTAGTTATTCGTCGCTCATTGGCAAAAAACAGGATGAAACTGACGGACATTTTGTACCTCCAATGGATGGAGGTTCTGAAAATTCCTCCTTGAAAATCCCTGAGCCTAGCGTGAAACACCAAGAAACAACATCTGCTGTAGAACAAGTCGAGGAGGAATCCAGCTCTGAGATCGTTTCCTCCACCAGCCACTCGCTTTTGAACCTCGATAGCCTAAGTGACGGCGATTATGAACTGTTTCGTATCAGTGCGAAACAAATTGCTGAAGTAGATGAAGATAAGGATATCGCCAGAACCCTAACTTCAATTGTCGTTCGCAATAGTAAAATGGGTATGGTCAATTTCTTAGACGCAAATGCCGAAAATCAGCGACAAGCAGCCATCGATGCCAGCGAATATTTCCTGGAGGAGCTAGTCCAACGAACTGTAGCTCACTCCGAGCAGGATTCTGTGCGGCTGCGGCGCCTGCTTGATAAGGACAAGCTGATCAGGCAGCTCATCCCGCTGATGCAACAATTTAAAGAAGAGCAATTGTTGAAGACAAAGTTGGAGCAGCGGGTCGCAGATCATTTTGTGCGCAAGAAACTCTTCATATTCGTGAAAATCCCCAAGACGTTCGACGCCCTCAATTACCAGCGCCGGCAGAGTTCCCTTGTCGAGCTTGACCGACTGCTGGAGGTCCATAATCGAACATTTGATCTGGCCCAACTGCAGTCGCTCAAGCTGACCGAGGAACTTGAAAAAACGCGCATTTACAGCGATCAGAAGGTTCAGGTTTTCGAGCAACTGGTGCGAACGACTCTCCTCGCCAACGACAGCTTTACTCATTTAGCGGGCATGGTGAACGAGGTCCTTACTAGCATGAGGCACTTTCGGGATGAGTTGTCCGAGCTGCGACTGGAGCTGCTCTATGCGCTACATCGCTTCGCCGAAATGCAGATTGTAAGACTGTTATTATACCCTGAACCCATTAAAAATGGGTAAAAAGGGTATACTGTATTTGTGCAAATGTAGGTAACAGGCAGAAGGAAGCATCTCCGACCCCATAGAGTATATTTATTCTTGATCAGCATCAACAGCCGAGTCGATCTACCCATGTCCGTATGTCTGTCCGTCCGTCCGGATGTATGAACGCAATGATCTCAGAACCTATAAGAGCTAGACTTTTAAGCTAGAGCCACCAAACTCGACATGTAGTTTCTAGATTAGTATATATATCAAGTATTTTTGATTTTATACCTATCGCCTGTCGGAAGAAGAGGGTTCAGGGTATCCCCTAGTCGGGAGCTCCCGACTAGAACCTCTTACTTGTTGTAGCTGGTAAGGGGCAGAGCTTGGGCTCTTGTATTAATGTATGCCAACCGATAGAAATCCGAGGTCTTGGAGGATCTGGGCGATGGACTCAAAATGCAAGAGTATCTCAACAAGCAGTCCGATGTCCATGTGCTGGGCACAAAAATCGCAGGTAAGTCTGCCAACTATTCCAACCACATTTCCACACATATGCCCTGCAGAACGCGATGCTGAGCTGAATCGGCTGCATGGGAAAATCAACTTTGATATACATGCGTTGGCCCATGTCAAGTGCAAGGAGCACATGTGCCGCCAACTTTACCTGGACATGATGCAGAAGCAGACGGAATGCGAGCAATCGAGGCGCCACCATCGACAAGTCATTTACCAGTGCAAGCTGAAGCACAACCGATTTGTCAGGGAGCTGCACAAAATCCGCACCTCGGGCTCCCTGATGCTTTATCCCATCCTAATGGAGGACTACGATAGAACGGTGGAGCTCTTGCAGCTGAAGCGGGCAGCCGTCAAGAAACTTCGCTGGGAGCACAGACGCTTGACCCTACGCATCAGTACGACAGAGTCCAAGTTGTCAGAGCGAAAAAGTACTACTCGATTTTCGGTCGCAGCGAAGCTACTCGGAGAGCCTTTAATGGTTATAACTGGATTCAATACTACCCCAACAGCCCTTTAGAGGCATTCTTTTTACGCTCGCTCAAATATTCATTAATTTTCAAGACGGCAAGATTTTCCCGTATAGCCTTTTTTTTATTAAAGGACAATCTCCTAACTAAAAACAACACTTTTTTCTTATTTTCTGCTAAACAAATATTTTCATTCATTCTCTTCCACAATGGATTTCAGTTGATTTTAATGGAGAACTGCAATTTCCTGGCGAGGTGCCTCGTTAATTTTTCCTCAAGCGGGAAGATGTTCCAGTAAGGCCTTTCTTTTATTAAAGGACAATCTCCTATCTAGATCCCTCCAACTCGTTTCATCTCTGCTGTTCAACAATTGTTTCCTTTAATTCTGTTCCATTTAGTATGTGTATTCAAAAGCACAATGGATTTCAGTTGATTTTGTATGGAGAACTGCGATTTCCTGGCGTGGAGTCTGTTCAATATCGTAAGATTTTCCAGTAGGGCCTTCCTTTTATTAAAGGACAATCTCCTCCTATCTAGATCCGCCCAAACTTGTTTCTTCTCTGCTGTTCCACAAATGTTACCTTTCATTCTGTTCTACAATGGATTTCAGTTGATTTTTATGGAGAACTGCAATTTCCTGGCGTGGCGCCTGTTCAATATCATAATAAGTGCCATTCTGCTAAATACATAATAACGATAGCAAAAGCTGTCATAGCCATTGCGAACAGACTTCCTGTCTCTCTCTCTCCCTCTCTTTCTCTCTCTCTCTCTCTCTCTCTCTCTCTCTCTTTATATTTTTTTTAGATATGTGGTTTCCAGCATGGCAAGCGCACAGCGGGAAATGGTTCTGCCTTCGTGCATATAGAAAAGTCATGTTTTGCATCTTTTGGCAGCTGCCATATATCTTAGTACGGGCCATAACAAGACTAACAAACATTTGGATACATAGTCAACTGTACGCACACACACATGCCAGGGCACACCTGCCTACACAGGTGGAAGAACATTGTCAGTGTATTAGTTCTGTGGCCAGCACTAACGACAGCTACAAAAACAACAGAGGGAGGGAGAGTGGAGAGAGAGAGAGAGGGACGCAGGCTGGCAGCTGCATGCAGATGAGCAGCAAGCAGGGGAAGTTCGGGGCAGCAATGTGGACGGCTCCTTGGTATTCACAATTCATGTTGCACTTAAACAACAAAACCAACAACAAAAACAACAACAGCAACAGCGAGCAGCTGGGAATGGGAATGGGAACGGGAAGCGGAACAAGAAGTGGCGAAAACTAATAGCAGAGAAGCCGGTGGCAGGCAGAGCCACAGCCAGAGCCACAGGCGGAGCCACAGCCGAGTTAAAGGCAAAGGTGCTGCTGATGCTGCCCCTTAGACCCCTCTTCCCTCCAGCCACCTCTTCCCTTCATCCCTCCCACTCACACACACATACCCCCAGACCGCTGCCCGTTCTATTCTCGTCTGGTTTTTTTGGTACCTTGTTTTTTTTGTTTGCCAACATTTGAGCGCTCACGTGTGTTTGGCACGCATGTTGCAAGCGCTTATCGGCATCGTCGCTGCGTTTAAGGATAAAGGAGCTGAAGTAGAGGAGGTGTGAGGGAGTGGGGGAAGAGAAAGTGCCACTGACAGCGTCTGGTCGACGGTCGACGGGAATGCGCTGAGGTACTTACTTCACTTGGCTGCTAAGACGAAATGCTGTTGGCAACGAGTAAATTCGATTTTGCACTTGAGCCGCTTGCAGCTAATACAGCCAACGACCTGCCACATCAGCCAAATGGCCACGCCCAACTGCAACGCAGCCCCCCCCCCCCCTCTTCTCTCTCTCTCTTAACAGGCAGGCCCCAACGTTTTTATGTGCCGGCCGACCGAACTGGAAGAAATTGCTGCGAAAAAATGCTGAAACTAAAACTAAAGGCTAAAGGCTAAAGCTAATGTGCTCTACGGCAGCGAGGGCAGTTTAGTTTCTTCTGAATAAGATTAGAATATACAAAAGATATTTATCTATTTTTCATTGCGGTTCGGCTACATCAATTTCTCTTAAATAGTTAAACAAATTAATAATTTACAATACATGCATTTTCAATTAAATAAACTCAGCTGTCACAGCGAATAATAAAAGCTAATGTGCTCTACGGCAGCGAGGGCAGTTTGGTTTCTTCTGAAGAAAAAAAAACTGGATAGATAGATAGAGCCAAAAATAAGACAAAAGCTTATCAAATTAATAATTAACAATACACCTAATTCTGATATTACACGGTTTGAAAATAATATTTTTTTAAATTTGTTTACACGATGCTAAACAATTTCAAAATGTTTTGGACTTCAATTTGTCAAATTTAATTTTATATGTTCATATCACAAACTTAGGGGAATTCCCTTACAAGCAATTTTACTTGTCGGAGCAATTATTTTTTAACCTTAAAAATTGAATAACCTTTTCTTTTTGTTAACAAAATAACTGTTTTACATCATTGTTTTTAGTTCCTGAACTTGTCATACATTTAATTTACATTACTTTTAAGCATCTATTTTTTTCTCAAATAACTATTCTTGTGTAAATACACATTATATATGTGATTTAATAAAATAAACATGAATACTTGTACTTAGAAAAGTCCTTGTTTTTCACTCATTTTAATAGGTTTTAGAGAAAGGGAACTAATCACCTATATTTGCATACGATCAATATTTTTTTTTACACGGTTTTTTTTACTCGATTTTTCTGGAACCAAAAGAGAATTAGGTGTACATGCATTATTAATTAATTAAAGTGCCTGCTGTCACCTGCAGCTAATAATAATTAATAAAATGCACAACTTTAAGCCAAATACATTTCATGCCCTGTTCACAGAGAGTAAAGCGTTGAGATTGGTTTTGTGAAATATATTTTGAATATTTCACCTCGACACTTGTTCAACTTGAAAGTGAACCCTCGTCCAGCTGTTGGGTGGGTCTCCGATTTGGGTTTGAGGCGTCAAAGTAAAAGCAATTTCAGGTACTCAGGAAAGGACGACAAACAATTTGCATATGCAATGCACGTGCGCATCTTCAATTTACAATTTGGATGCGGCTAAATACGTATCTATACGATAGATCTATAAACCAATTTCCGCAGCCCAAGCAAAAACACATCCGATTCGTTCTGGCTGTTGTCCTTGTTATCCTTGTTGTTGTTGTTGTTGTCTCGCCGCGCTCAATTAACACTGTCCTATTTTGGCGCATTTCCTTTTCATAGCAGTTTGACGGTGACGTTGCATAAATGTTTCCGCCATTTTGCGAATTATTATCGCACACACACACACAAAGGCTTACATGCGCTCTGATTAAGCAGCGCACAATTTGCTTTATTTTAAATATTTTATAAACAAATGGAACTATTTGGACGCATGCCGTCAACAGGCACGCAGCAGGCAGCGACCCGCTAACAAACTAGTCAACCATCCTATCCAACCAATCTTGAAACCAACCTTGCTACCAACCCGACCACACCATATCATACCATATCATGCCGTATTCAACCGACAACCCGCCAGCCAACCAACTAGGACGTCATCCGTTCCCTTCACCCTCGCTGCATGCCACTTAAAGCGAGTCGCAGTTTCCTAGTTCTATGTGCATGTGTGTGTGTGTGTCCATGTGTGTGTGTGTGTGTGTGTGTGTTGGAACATTTTGAGTAATAAACTCATTTCATATGCTGACTGCTTTTTCATTTCAAACTTTTTGTTGCCAGTGTGTTTGGCTGTTGTGTTTCTTGTTAGCCAAGCCGAACCCGAGAACCCTCATTGTTGTCCGGGGTCAGGGAAATGGCCCCAAATGATATACGAGTTCTCTACTTCTCTCTCTCGCTCTCCCCCTGTCTCTCTCTCTCTCTCTCTCTGTCTAGTTTCTAGTTAACTGTTTTTGTTGCTGTTTTATTGGGTTGCTTTTGCCGGCCGACTGCCTGCGGATTAGTTGCAAATTTTGCTCGGCTGCACCAAAAATATTATTAAATATGCATAGGTAAGCTGAGCTGCAGCTCAGTTGCCGTTAAATGTAGGTGAAACCGGCTGTCAAATGCCTGACACAACGATAATGAAATTTGCACAGGCCACGTCGCCAGCATACCCCCTGCTCCCCCCCGCCCTTTTTCTCACGCCCAACTAAACACGTTGAGTGACATTTTAATAAAGTGCTCACTTGTTCAATTAAATACCCCTCAGACTCGAATGCAACTGTGCCTTATAAAAATGCAAAATAGACACACAGTCAGTCACTCGGACAGTCAGAGAGTCAAGACAGTCAGACAGTCGGACAGTCAGTTAGTTAGTGTCTGGGTCTACACAAAGGCTTTTCTTCCTTTGCCATTTGATTGTTGTTTGCCCCAAGCTGAGAGAATGCCAGTCAAATCTTTAAAAAATATGCATAAATATGACTTGACGCGCTTTGAGGCCACAAAATTGATCAAATTAGGATGAATTTTAATCAAAACTTTGTTAAAAATTATACAATTCTTTAATATATAAAATGTTGATCAACCATTGGTAAAATGTTTTGATGAACTACAATTCATATATATCTTGAAACTGTAAGATTCAAATAATAAAGAATTTTAATCAAAACTCTGAACAAGCTTATGCAAATTTGTAATATATAAAATCAAATTTTCGTTACCAGTTTTTAATATAATAAAGATTCAAAGTTTGTGAAAGAAACATTTAAGAAAATGCTTTTAGTTAAACAAATTCTCAGGCAGAACTAACTCATTAAAACTTCAAAAATATATATAAAAATTCCAATTCGAAATTAATTTTAAAAGTATAACAAAATGTATTTTATATTATTTTGTCATGTAACACATGAAAATTCGCTCACAACTTGCGTTTTTCTTTTGATTTTCTTTAACATATTAAACATATTATTTAATTTAATGCGCTTTATTGAATTATTTTGAGTTGGCTACTGAGTTTTTTGGCCGAGTTGCTGCTGATGTTTATCGTTTGCGACAGCGCAAAATTCAATTATCGCTAATTCAATTGTGGTTTTGGCTGAGTGTGTGTGTGTTGGGTGTGTGGCAAATTGAATCATTTAAGGTAAAGCTGCTTTATTATTTGCGCCCGTTTCTTTGTTTTGTTGTCATCTTATTATTGTATTTATTTTATTGTTGTGGAATTACTGGCAAAACTTTGGCAACCGTCAGAGCAGCCCGTCAACTAAGTAAAGTGCAAAAGTTGGCATCGCAGAAAGTTTGTCATGGCTGCAGCGAATAATAATAAAAATGAGCAGCAGTCGCATAAAGTGCAGCAAATGCAAAAACTTCTGCTGCCACTCTCACGCGCTGGACAGCAACAACACCTTTGAGTTGTCTTTGCCAATTGAGCTTAAGTTGAAGATTCGAGTCGCAAACAGTCGGAAACTCGAGGCAATAAACAATAAAACACTAAATCAAGCGCATCGTCTATGGGTTGTACGATCTATTGTGAGAGTCAACTATGAAAATTGGCACATCAGGCGTTTTAAGCACAACCCGTTTATCTCGGACTGGGGTAAGCGATACGCCTGCATTATCCAGGCGACAAACAATTGAATCGCATTACAAGCCAAATAAATTTCACGGCAACTCGAACAGCTGCGCCAGCTCCCCCTCTCTCCCCCTCACTCCTCCTCTCTCACTTCATCTGCAATAGCAAATAAATTTGGCTACACTTGTGAGGCATTCTTGAGTACTCAGCATTGTGTTGCTTTTCTATTTCACCTAACTGTCTACAGAGTTCAGGTAAAACAACTAACAATAGTTGGTAGTTGCGTTTAATTATGTATACCTGTATGCAGGATTTACAAGGAGTCGAAGGAGCAGAAGCTCTACAGTTAAATAAAGTTGGCAAATATTTAATACAAGGCGAACTTCTCTTAAATTTATAGCTTAACAAAAAAAAAGGGGGAAAACCTTGTCGATTTGGCGAATTTGCGCCGAAAGCGATTTGTGAAACACAAGCGATTTTCATTGTCATCAGTTGAGAGAGAGAGAGAGGGAGAGTGTGCTGTGTAGAGAGAGAGAGGGAGGGAGAGCATGAGGATTTAAACAGCAATAGAACACTAAGTCAGGCATTTTATGCGCACGAGATTGAGTTTCATGAGAATGGTTGTAGGAGAGACTGTTGAGAGGGGGAAGGTGGCGGGGTTCGAATTCGGGCGGCAACTTTGTCGGCTGCCTACTTTGCGGCGCATATTCTAATCACTCGAGTCACGCAAATGTCAATGTTGCTGTCAAAGTGTCAATGAAATGTTCAATGAAAATAAAACGAGCAAGAAATAAGAGCCGAGCAGTGTAGAGGGGCGGGGCGGGGGGGCGCGGGATTCCCTTTTGAGGTGTAGCGCAAAGTTGTGCCAACAGGCAAAGACTTGCGGAAAGCAACAACTTTGCGCAAGTTTCAGTCTTTTGGCTGACGGCGTTTGTTATTGAAAATGTGGCTTATATGGAAATGCCGTGGCAAAATGTTTTCCTTTTTCTTTTCTTTTCCTTGCCGCCTTCGTTTTTTTTCTTGTTATTTGTTTTATTAATAAGGCGCAAAAGCGCAAGCCAAGTGCCGCATTGTGCAGTCGACTGTGCCTCGATCTCATTGTCTTTCTTCTTCCAGCTGCCTTCCCATCTCTCTCGCACACTGTCTCTCTGTCCCTCTCTCTCGGTGTGTGTGTGTGTGCGTGCGGAAGTCCTTTGGCGTGTGCCAGTTTATTTTCTATTCAGTTTTTTGCTTCGCTTGGCTCTCAATTAAATTTTATAGGCGACGCCGGGCCTTTAGGCTCAACGCCAAGTCCTCAACTATGGCCAACAAAAATTAATAGAGCAAAAAATGCAAACTCACTTTAACTACTCAGCAATTGCTAGAACAGTTCTATGATGATAATGAAATCGCTTTTAACAACTAACTATTATTATCGAAGAGCTCTATACTTAAGTGACTTAGTTCTTGCCATTTGTACGACTTTATTTTGGATTGGAGTTGAATAACAAATGTCTGGTATACTGTAATTCTACTGCGTTCCTCAGAATAATGTTTCGGCTATATCACATTAAACTGCATCAGAAAGTTAATTCATTTATATAATTTTTTTTTAATGCTTCGTAAAAAAGTCCCATAGCCCTTACAATTATATAAATATAAGGACCACAAAGAACAAATTTTGTGTTTCCTAAGTTATTTGAGTAAAAATTGTTGTTTCCCTTGATACTTTATAAGAATAGCATGGATAAACATAATTATAAGAGATGTGATTTATTTCAGACCGACTTTATGCAATAAAATAAATATTAGATTTGAATAAATTAAAAAAATATACAAATAATTTACTGGGCTTTTCTTGATAGACTGTGAGGCAGATTAAATATCGATAATCGAAAAAAAGTCGTGGACAGGTACGGAATTGGATCAGCTCTCTGGCTCGACTCTCTCGAGACAGTCATGAGAATGGCTTATTTATTTAAAATATATTTAGACCTTTTCATAAATAATATAAAATATGCAAGTTAAGTCGCACAACTTTATTGATCCACACAGGACTCGACTCTATTTGCCCCCACAACCAGAGCTCATAATTTTAAACCTGTTTGCTACTAGCTCATGTTAATTGTCCTGAAGACAGCCTCCACTTCCGCAGTTTATGCCCATTTATTGACTAGCCTGTGCATGTCTCGAGGACACACACGAGCGGAGGCAAGAGCTCGATGGAAATGTGCCACAATTTACACTGCCAGCAGAGCAGCCAAAATTTGACGCCTGATCAATAATATTGACTGAGCTGCTTGAAACAATTGCGGCGCTCAGGGGAACAGGGGGGGGGGGGGGGGGGCAGGTTAAATAAAATTTGCATGCAGCAGAGCAGCGACAGGTAGAATGATGACGAAATTAAAGCAATACAACGTGCTGCAGTCATGGATGATATAGTCATAGATATAGAAGTCGCATCGGGGCAAAAGCTAAGCGCTTCATTGGCCCCAGGAGTATGTGCAGGCAGGTGTGTGCAGGCAGGTGTGTGTGTGTCTGGCTGGTTGCAAATTTGGGGGGGAGGGGAAAATATATTCGAGCGCACGTAGGAAATTACAAACGGATGTAAATACATCAATTCCAAATGAAGAGCATGTGCACTCAATGCCACAAAATGGGCGAAATGAGTGGGCGTGGCAGTGCGAAGGCACAACCAAATCAAATAGCTACAATAAGCCCACACAAACAATTCAATATGCGTGGACAGCGCAGCCTGACAACAGCTCTGACAACAGCTCTGACAACGACTTTGACAACAACTCCGACAACGACTCTGACATGCACCTGAGATAAACTCTAACTGTGTGCGAGTGTGTGTGTGTGTGTGTGTGCGTGTGTGTGCGTGCTGCTGACTAGCATCAATTGCAATTAATTGTAAATGTCTTGCAGACAAAATTAACACATTGGGTCTCTCGTAAAATAAATTGAAGCCAATTGACGCTTGCCCCAAAGCCAAACTCGGCAAACTGCACGCCAACTGGCAACAATTTGCATGCCAAGTTCGGAAAGTTGCCAGAAACGCTTTCGGCTGCTATGCAAGAATTATGAATCTATAGTTAAGGGCAAAGGATAGTTGCAAAGGTGTAAATGGGAGCTAGAAATCGAATCCCTTAATTGGCATTCGACAAAGAAAAAGGGAATAGGATGGGTTTGCCTCTTAATTGATAAGAATTGACGGCAAAAGCATTTCATTCTTTAAAAAAAATATTCAACAAATAAAGCAAAAATATTTAGCTACAGAACTGTTTAGCCACATGCAAGTCGCGTGGCCGCACAAAAATGAAAAATAATATTAGTTAAAGGCAGGAAAAATAGCGCGTAGCTTTTTAATTACTACTGCAAATTAATTACGGAAAATGGCTGAGAGCGGCGGGCAGTGGGAGACGCAGGATGTGCGTGGTAATCACATCCTTAAACATCCTTAGTCGTAGCTGACTTATTTGCACTTATTTATTCATTTAGATGGCAATTAAAGCGTACGAAAATTAAATAGAAAACCATTTGGCTGCATTTCAAGCAGAATAAAATAACACAAACTTTAATTTGTATGAACGCGCGTCTGTCGGAACAATTTTTATTTATTTAATTTAATTTTTTTCGTTTTTTGAATTTCTGCTGATTTTTTATTTTAGTTTGGCGCTGCCTTTATATCAAACTGCGAGCCGGGCGGCTGTGCAACGGCCATAAGTGCATAGCAGAGCGGAAAGTCGGTCGGGGGTGGGGAGGGGAGGGTGCTGGATGGGTCCGTGGATTGTCGGGTGACTTGGGTCGACGGAGGCCGAGTCCATTCCATTTCCAACTAAATAAATAAAAAGTGAATTTTTAATTAAAAGTTAAGTGGCAACTCATTTAAATTAATGTTGACTCAAGCGTCATAGCAAAACATTTGGCGAGCGAAGGCGAACAGAGAGCGAAAAAAGTAAGAACCTTGCAGTCGCATGCAAGCCGACTGGCTAATGCCCGTTCAAGCAAGTCCTTTGTTGATCTTAAGAGGAGCTCATCGGAAGCATTCACTTCGATTTAATGCACTGAACCCTTAAAACAAGGGAGGGGATAAGAATTTTTGTAACGTCAATTAGGCCCAAAAACTTGGCCTCCATATAGACAGAAAGGATAACGAACATTGCTCAAAACCAATATACTCATTTGGTTCACTTGGTGAGCGAGTATAAAAAGTGGACTGCGTTTGGTAGGCCAGGGGTTAGTTTTGGCGGGGACTCGACCCTTTCGCGCATGCAACCCTAAATAAGCATAATGCACTGCAGGACCTTGACTAGAAGCTGCGTAATGGAGCCATAGATGTTGCACAAAATTGCTCGTCACGTAATTAGAACGGAATATAATGCTGGGAAGGGATATGGAAGAAATTGTGCACGCACTTAACTGGACAGTCTGACATAGTCCGGCGATAATGGTAATGGGCGAGTAAAGCAAGCGAGTGAAGAAAATATAGATACTAGTAAAGCATACTTGACGAGTAGAAAAAAGCGACGAGAGAAATAAATCGAAGGATTATTGCGTAAGCAATGAGTGCTACATGATAGCTGACGAGACGAAAAGGGTCAGATGATTGAAGAGTAGCGACGAGCAAATTATACTTCACAAATAACAAGGACAAGCTAGCAGTAGGTTAAATGCAACGAGTTTAGCATAAGCAACGAGAACATCGTAGGCTACAAGAGAATGTGCAGCGATAATAAAATAAGTAATGAGCACAGAGACGAGTACAGCGGATGCAACAAATGGTAGATTGAAAGAACGAGTAAAGCCGGCAGCAAGTGGAATTAATTGAACGAGTAGAGCCTTACCTACGGAAGCAACGAATGCGATGAGTAGAGGATAACGAATGGGCGCTGCAACGAGTGGTAGAACGAAAGGACGAGTAAAGCATGCAGCGAGAGGAATGTATTTAACGAGTAAAGCCTTACCTATGGAAGCAACGTATGCGACGAGTAACTGATAACGAATAATAAATGCAACGAATATTAGAATGAAAAGACGAGTAATGCATGCAGCGAGTGGAATTAATTGAAGCAGTATAGCCTTACCTACGTGAATGCGACGAGTAGCTGATAAGCCAGCAGTGGAATCCATTTGATAAATTGATCAATTTCTCTCTCAAAGTAAATTGACGCTTATAATTCCAGCATAGTAGTCTCTCAGATTTAAGTAGGTCATAAGCTAGAACAACAGTAGATATTGATTAGTGAACACTGTAGGCACATTACAAAATTATAACAATGGAAGACACAAGCGAATCGAGTTGCTCTGCACTCCACACAGCAGAGACGGACAGTGAACAGCAGACGCCAAGTCAGAGCGAGGCGAATGCGATGGACACGACCGAGGAGCAGGAGGAGCTGGGCGAGCTGGGGGAGCAGGAGGAGAAGCCGATGTGCAGTGCCGACAGCCAGAAGAGCAAGAAGCGATTTACGGTCAAGAAATGGAATGCGGTGGCCATGTGGGCCTGGGGTAAGCCTTAAGTAGCTCAAAGCTGATTATTAAACAATTTCCGGTGCCCAACCCGGCATTCCTCTACGTCGCCTTCTCCTCCTTCTCCTCCTTCTCCGCCTCCTCTACGTCTTAATATAGATATTGCTGTGGACACTTGCGCGATTTGCCGCAATTCCATAATGGATCTGTGCATCGAATGCCAGGCGGACCCGAATCAGAATTCCTTCGAGGAGTGCACCGTGGCCTGGGGCGTCTGCAACCACGCCTACCATTTCCATTGCATCTCACGCTGGCTCAAATCCCGCTCCGTCTGCCCGCTGGACAACCGCGAGTGGGAGTTCCAGAAGCTGGGCCGCTAGACGACCAACAGGGGCTCGGAGTGTGTAGAGGTAATCGCGGCGCTCAAGTAATAAGAAATCGTTGCGCTGACTCGACGTCCTGAACTTTATCATTATTTTGTGTTAATTATGCATCTTTCGCCGGCTGCCGGTTCAGTTTTTGGGGCGTGGCATGGCGGCGCATCTCAATGCCCAATTATCATTTGTGTGCTCGCAACTTTTGCGGGCACTTAATAAACGGCTACGGCTCCGGCTCCAGCTCCAGCTCCGGATCTGCTGTGCAACTCAAAGTTTATCCGCAGTTTTTGGGTGCAACTATCGAGGGGGAAACTTATCAATTTTGCAGCTCGCCTTTCACGTTGGCAACCTTTGAACTTTGCGCAATAAGTTCGGCCGGGCGCGCATCTTGAGATATTTTCAGTTTCAACAATTAGCTCAGGGATTCTATGAGAAGTGCGCTTTCCGGCCGCGGCCTCTACTGTCTGTATTAGCTGCGGTGCAAACACGCCAGATAATTAAATAGAATTACAGTTTAATTGTTGCCCAAGATACATCATCAACACGCCAGTCAGCCCAGCCCCGCCCAGCCCAGCCCAATCCCAGACAATGAGCCCCATCTCGATTGTCTGCTGTCAGACGCTTCGCTTCGCCCGCCCACCAAATAATTTCGCGCACAACAAATTGGCAGCTTTCCATTCAACTTGTCTAAAACTGTGCATGATCGCCCATCCTGCGCTCCGTAACCCCCTTCATCCACTTCATCCCTACCACCCACAAGTGGCGCCCTGCCATGCCACGCGCCAAGTTGCTTCATTTAATTTTTGCACGAAAATTAAGTTTGTTTTCCATTAAGTTAAATAATTACAAAATTATCCACCACTCAAAGGCTTTTCTCTGTGCTAAGTGTGTGTGTGTGTGTGTGTGTGCGTATCGCCGAATGTGTGTGTGTGTGTGTGTGTGTGTGCGTGTTTGTTTTTGCTGGAGTGGCAAACGCTGCTGCGACGAACCAGACTCGGCAGCTGCACTTTTCCGTGTAACTGACAATGATAGCTGCCTGGTTGACTGACTCCCCATCTGACCAGGGCTGCAAAGCCACCAAACTAACGAGGCAAATATAGAATATCTCCATATATAAAACTGTTTGTCCTGACTGAATGACTGACTGACTGACTGACTGACTGACTGACTGACTGACTGACTGACTGATTGACTGAGTTAGGAAGCTGAAATTTTCAACGTAGTTACCATATGTGATGAAGGTGCACTTTAAGACGGGGATTTCGGGAAATTCCGCCCGCATCTGTGGAAAAAGCGTGAAAAAGTTTGTATGAAACTTTTTTGTTTACCATCCGATCGGCCTCAAACTCATTTTCAAATATCTTTGTACAAATTCATTTGATGGGTGTTTCACACTTTTCGAAGAAATGCATTCCTTCTTGGTGGAAATGGGGGTCAAAGATTCCACCCACAAAAGTGGTAAATTAGCGAAAAACGTTTGTATGAAAGTTTTTCGTTTTTCGTTTAACATCCGATCGGCTTCAATATCACTTTCAGAGATATTTGTGAAAATTGGCTGGGAAATGCGGGTCAAAGGTTTAACAAACGAAAGTTTATTCTTTAGCTTCAAGATTCTCACCGCAAGACTAACATGGGCGGAAACCGTTGATTCCAACACTTGGTTCCTTATTCGATGCACTCAAAACATATTTTTAAATGGAAGTGGACATCAAGATTGGAAATATTTTCGCCCAACATATAGACGCTTACTTCTCTATGGTTACCCTGACTTTTATACCTTCCTTTGGATGTCGCCGGTCCTATAGCTCACTTTCGACCCAATTGGAAGCTTCCTTGAACTAAGGGTTGATCATCATCAGCACAAACTATTTTGTAGACATAAATAAGTAGAAATCAAATTTAATTTTAAGCTTTTAATTCAGACTAATTACCTTTGCAAATTATTTTGCATGCATTTAGCTTCTCGCTTGAGAACTATTCGTTTGTCAGCCCTGGCTTGCACGCCTGTTGGTTCTGGATAAAGTTTTGCTTAAACGCTGCTTTTGGCCTGAACCAAGGCTCATTATCTTTTCATTCGGTTTTTCTTTTTGGCTCTTTTCTGCATTTGTCTGTGTCTGCGCGCTACGGCGTTTCTTTTCTTTAACGCTTCGCTAATCAAATTCAACATTTTTCCGTTTTAATTTGACAATTCGAAAACAGACCAGCCTTGGGGGCGGGCCGGGTAGCTTCGGTGGGAGCTGACAACAGCTGTGCGTTGTCAATTGGAAAATGATAAAGTGTCTAACATATAAGGAAAGAATAGAAATTGGCATTGCGAATGTAACTGACTGACTGTTAATGGCAGGGGCTGCTCCAGTTGCGAGTGCGAAGCTTGTTACTCAATCACTTTTCATCAGACCCTCCACACTTGTCCTTGGAGCTGACCTGCAGTGCGCAACTCGCCACTAAATGCATTGCAATTAGCGCAAATTATCCGTGTCCAGTTGCAGCAATTGTCTGCAGCTTGATTGAATTTACTTGGCAAGCGCGTGACTTGCGTCCAGGCGACGTGCAGGGTATGCCATATTAAGTATACGCCATGCCACATCAAGTATACGCACCGCCACCCAAGCATTGCACTTCCCAGGTCTTAGTTGCCGAAATGTGTTCGTTCGTGCTGCTTTAAGCTTGTTTGATGTGATAACGAGACAGAATTTAAAGTCTAATATTTAAGCATATTTTGTTTTAATTATGACGAGCCGTTTTTTGCGTCTGTGACTCGGCTTTTTGTCATAATTTATGCCGGCTTTTCATATGTGGCCCTCTTAGCTCACTTATCAGCTGCCTTGCAGGCGACTTGCAGCGGGACTGTTGGTTGTCAATATAATTTAGGCAAATGTATGCAACTTTATACTATATACATATACGGCAGCTCTGTGCCTGTGCCTGATACATTTAACTTTGGCAATTTTTAATCACAAAACTTTGCCGTAATGGGTCGGTCGGCTCAATCTCGGCGCGTCTCGGAGCACAGACGAGGCATTTGCATATTTCTAATTCCAAAGTTGTAATTAGTATAATTTTACAGCTCTAATTGGATGATGATTTGCGCCAACTTCATTTAGTCCGTTGCGTCGTAGTATATGCACATGCATCAGAAGGCCAGACCGTAACCTTCATTTAGATCCGGGCCAAAAGTGAAAGTCATTAACATAAGTTTGTAATTACTGAGTCCACGGCATAGACTCATATCTGTGTCTCCCCCTTATCGTCTAGCTGGGCTTATGTCATAAAATTGCCAGCTGTCTGAGTAAATGCTGACAGACTTGCACGGCTCGAGTGCTGCATATATGGCTGATACCTTGAGAGGCTTAAGGCAAAAGTCAGCCAAGCAGGCGGACACTTCTCTTGGTTGTCAGAAATTTGCAAATTTTGCTTCCAAGCATCATTCAAGATAAAACATTTTGCATGACTTCCAGTCGCACAATCCAAAATTAACCGTCTTCTGGACAACAAATGTATTTTTTAAAGCATGTTTTTTGGTACATTTTCCTTTTTTCTGCTCTGCCCAAACATGAATTTTGAAATATTATCTTAAATTGATTGCTTTTATCAAACTTGACCAATCAAAACCAATTTTCGAGGCAGTCTTTTTCTTTTTGCTACATTTACTAGATTTTTTGCTTTTTTTTTTAATTTAAAATAAATATGCGAGAGTCGGATGAGATTTACCTTGCATAAGCTTTGCTTTGGGCGGGTTACAAAATTTCAACAATTTTTCTAAATTAATTTTTAATGCATTTTTAAAAGTTTCTGTTTGATTATATGTTGCTCTACTTTCCATTCAAAAATATCTTGCATACTGCGAGAATATTTTCAAAGCAAAAAGGCAAATAAAAATGTGCTCAATCTTTTGCAAGCATCGCCCAATATCATGTGAGTCGACCAAATGCAAAGCCTAAAAATAAATACGACCAAATCCCAGTGAGCACAGTCAAGCACACATGCACATACATCACATACATCACATACACTACAATGGGCATTGAGCTGAGTTTTGAAGTCATTTTGAATGTTTTTGATTTCACTGATTTGTTTATTTATGCATAAAGCATGCAATTTTTGCCTTTTACGCGAGCATCAGCAGAAAGAGAGAGATTGTAAGGGGGCGGCGGTTCGTATGGGCCAACCCATCGTCTATTCCTTTTATACCCTTGCAGAGGGTATTATAAATTTGTCTTGAAATGTGTAACGCATAGAAGGAGACATCTGCGACCTTATAAAGTATATATATTCTAAATCGGTATCAACAGACGAGTCGATATAGCCATGTCTGTCCTTCCGTCTGTCTGTTTCCATGCGAACAAGTCTCTCAGTTTTAAAGCCATCAGCAGATGTGCGTCTTTCTGTTGCATGCAGTACATATAGCGGAACCGGCTGGATCGGACCATTATATTATATAGCTGTCATAGAAACGATCGGTCGATAAGTAGGTTCTTGTATGAAAAACTTTTTTGTTTATTAAGTTATATTAACCAAACTCGGCATTTATTAGTTTCGCTATCCTTACCATATATTTGCAAAATCCTATCAACATCGGACCACTATATCATATTTCATACCTTAGGAACGATAGGTCGAAAATGAAGTTGTTGTATGAAAAAGTTTTTTGTTTTTCAAGTTATCTTTACCAAACTCGGCATTTATTAGTTTTGCTATGCTCCTTACATAGATGCAAAACCCTATCAACATTGAGCCATTATATCATATAGCTGCAATAGGAACGATTGGTCAAAAATGAAGTTGTTATGAAAAAGTTTTTTGTTTTTCTAGTTATCTTAACCAAACTGGGCATTTATAAGTTCCTCTATGCTCCTCACATTTATGCAAAATCTTATTTACATCGGACTACTATATCATATAGCTTCCATAGGAACAATCGGTAGAAGTTGTATGAAAACCTTTTTGTTTTTCAAGATATCTTAAACATACTCGGCATTAACTTTTTGCACTCCACTTCTTAAATACGGGCAAAGCACTATGAGCATTTTGAAAAGGTTGGATCTGCAAGGGTATTAAATCTTGGGCGTGCCGAAGATAGCCCTTCTTTCTAATTTTTTTTTTTTTTGCTGAAAGTTTTGCTGCTGTTGCTGTTGTTGGGGGTACTTGGAGCGGGGCTGAGAACTTTAGCTGGGCCAGAAAACTTAGATATTCCATGCGAATGCACTCACACGCAATGTGCAGTGCTCTCTCCCTCTCTCTCTCGCTGTGCGAGTGAGTTTCGCAAACAAATCAAAATCAAAAATCGTGTGTGAATGCGACTTTCAGTCGTAAACATGGCTGCCATTGCCATTGCCGCAGCAGAAACGGAAACGGAAGTTGCACAAAACGATTTCATTTGCGCCGAACAACTTTTGATATGCAGTTGCCAGGGCCCAGTCTGTCCTTTTGTTGGTCCGTCCGTCCGTCCGTCTGGCTGGCTGGCTGGCTGGCTGGCTGGCATTGTTTGCATTGACACGGATCGGCTATCGACTGGCAGCTTGACTGGGCCCCTAAGGCTGCGCTGTGCAACTTGTAGCGCTTTAAAAACCCATAAACTGAAGGTAAAGCAGAAAGAAATATATATATATATAATACGTATACGCAGAGCCACAGAGCCACAGACAGAACGTTGACACACACGCAATATACTCGGATTTTGCAATTTTATTTTGCAATATATTCGCTTTCAAGTGATGAGCCCGGACCCGGACCCGGACCCGGGCCCAGAGTCGTTGGCAGCGTCTCGTAAGAATTGCTAATAACCAATTTCGATTCAATTCAAGTGTCAGCACAAGACGACAAAGATGATGGCTGCGCACCAAGGAGTCCAACGGAGACCAGCCACAATCCGCACGGGAAGCACAGCCAATTGAGTATTAATGGTCAGACTGCCGGCTGCTGCTGATGCCAGCAAGTTCCCAGCCCCAGAATTATGGCGGACAGACACAGACAAGGACACAAAGCTGGGGCTGGGGCGGGGGCGCATTTGAAAGTAAAATCGAACATATTAGAAAAATGTTCGAGGCCGACAGACGCTTCCTGCCTCGCTGCGATTCGATTCGAAGGCCGTTTCCCTCGGCTTCGGTTCAGTTCGGTTCACTTCGCTGCCAGATCAACGATGATATATGAGATTAGCTCAAGTGGCGCTCGGGATGGCAGCACGCCAAGGCGACACTTTCCCATACACAAACTGTCCGATTTTATATTAATGATAAATTAAATTGTTCATTGACTTGAATAATTTTGTGCGTTGTCCTCTTGGGCTCGCAGCACACATAGTTTTTCCCAAGCTTCGCTCACATTTTTCCCCGTATTTTATTGCTGTTGTCTTTTTCGCATGATGAATTGATGAATTCCAGCCCAGAGTGTTAAATTATGCAACTCTATTATATGCGCATTACTTAATAATTGATGGCTAGGTACAGACATGAAAGAGCCGAAGATGGGAAATTAAAAAGGCGCAGCTCAGATGACAGATTGTGGGTCAGATTCCACAGCACGTGCGATTGCTTAGGAGCTGGAAATAAATGCGTAAATAATGTACTTGCAGATTAATTATTAACACGATGTAAATGTTATATTGCTTAAGCATTAACAGAACATTTAAGTATGCCAAAGAAATGGGATGTTATTGCAGTTCAATTATTTAACTATTTCATAGTTGGTGGCAATATTTTGTTGTTGTGCCCAACTATTTTGAAAGGACCGAAATGTTGCAAAGTATGAGGATGCGAGCGACTTGAGCTGAATCCGAGTTGGAGGAGGACGTCGCCAGCGAACCGACAAAACAAAACAATTTACAGATTTTAACAAAAATTTTAATTAAACAAATTTTGTGTGGAGAGGAAGTTGCTGTAATGTGCCTCCCCTCTCCCCGCTGCCGAACAGAAAGCTGGGCTGAAACTTTGCGCAGGGTCTGCGACTTCCTTGGTAGTAGGAAGTTGGCACGAGCGGAGTTTCCAGAGCCCAATTCACTTTTTGCACCATAAGTTGTGCCCAAAATAGCAGAAAAGTTGCCACCGATAATATAAAAATGAAGCAACAAAATAATAAAGCACAAGGATATGCGCTCTCTGCCTCCCCCGCTTGAAATGCTGTAGGAAATGTGCAAAACTTTTCCGTACCAAAAACTATGCAGCACACAAACTCAGCCCCCGTCCCGCTCACAGTTTTGTACAAAATGTTGCTTGACCCGGCGACTCTCGTGCGCTTGAAGCTGATTTTGGCCCCATTCGCATAAATCTGAGCACAGGCAGCTCGAGCATTTGAATGTCACCATTCGACTGGCCAAACACTGGCTGACAGTCGACAGTCGGAACGTCTGTCTAGACTGCAAGCCATGCGCTTTACTTATAAAGTTGTCTTATGCGCCCCTAAAACCAATGTCTGACTACCACTTAAGCGAGCTAAACATATAAATCTTGCAATGCTTGGTATTTTACAGCAACAACAGCAACAACAGCGACAACAATGCTCGATTTTATTGCCAAACCTCAGACGTTGCGTATACGTAACGTAAGCCAAGCTGCCGCTGCCGTTGCCGTTGCCGTTGCCATTGCCACAAATGCTACAGCTGCCATGCATTGTGGCCTGAGGGCAGTAAAGCTGGGTTTGCTCCAGCTCGCAGCTCGCAGTTTGACTTTGACAGCATCGAGCGAGGCGAGCCCCAACTGAATGCTGGGGCGGTTCGACTTTGAGTAACAATTTGGACAAGCAATTTTGACTTTAAGTTTGTCACATGCTGCAGTCGCTGTAAGCTGGCGACATTTGGCTCAAATACTTGCAAACTTTTGCCAGCTATTTCGCTGCTTCAGCCCCCGCAAATGTATGCAACGAAAGTGACGTGAATTTGCTGCAGTTAAATCAAGCTCGAGGTAGTTTCGAGATTGATTTGGTGGTGCATTTGGTGAATTAATTATTATTGTTATCCGGATTAGATATATATTATGATATTCATTTTATAACAAGTAAGAGGCTCTAGTCGGGAGCTCCCGACTTAAGCATTAGGAAAACGAAATAACAAAAAAAAAAAAATAGTTCACCCAATAGGACTCGAACTCGTAACAGGCCGCACGACTTGCAGCCGCTTCTACTTAACCAACAATTAAGTCTTAGGGAGACAAAAAAAGGATTACAATAGTAGCGTGGAAAAAAATACACTAGCAATTGCAATGCTGTTGATAGAATTCAAAGAAGATGCGAATGAATGTGTGTGTGTACATATATGCGGAAATTCTTTCAATTCGCGCAGCTACAACACATTTTCCTTAATAACTTCTGTGTTTCTCAACCGATCTGGATGAAATTTTTAGCAATAGTTCATATTGTATTATAGAATATTTGTATTGTTTAAAAACAAGTCAATTGCATTAAAATTGTGGCTGAAATCGGTGGGCAATACAAATTGGTGTATTTACTTGATTTATATCTATGGGGTGGTAGCGGGGAGGTGGCGACATCTATAAAATGAAAGATACTTGATATATATATAGTATACTAGAAGCTACATTTCAAGCTTGGTGACTCAAAAAACATTATTTCGATACGGGGCTATCGATTATCGGAAACAAACTCGTATTGCGCGGGTATTAGTAGGACCTACATTTCATTTCAAGTCTCTAGCTCTTATAGGCTCTGAGATTCTTACGTTCATACATACAAACGGACGGACGGACATTTTTAAACAATTATTACGAATTTAATAATCAGTTGAGCTTAGAGTAGTTTAGGGCTAGTTAGGACCTGCTTTCAATGTGGAGCTATTATTTTCCTAAAAGTAATGTCCAGCCCGAAAAGACGGCCAAAAAAAACTTGACAGATTGTCGCACCTTTCATTTGTTATCATACTTACCTCATGCATGCATTTGTTTTTGGTATTTGGAGCGTGTCCCCATCGCCATAATTAGAAATGAAAAGTGAAAAATATATTTCCACTTACACACCACAAACAGAGCTGACAATAGGTCGACAGCCCACCCGGCCATTATTTATGTTAATTGTTCAAGCTGAAGCTGAGGCGACGTTCATCATGTCTCCCGTTTGCCACAGTTGTTGTCGCTGTTGTTCTTGTTGTTGTTGTCGCTGGTGGGTCACATGTGACAGAGGCAGCTCAAAAACGCAATGTGAGCTCGGACTGGGGCGTTGTGTGTGCTGCTGGTGTGCTTCATTATTAGGCTAATGGCTGCCCCATGGGCATTCAGTGCTTTTGTCTGGCAAAATGCTTTTGTCCCCGTTGTTGTTGCAAATATGCGAGGGCAGGCTGCCGGACTAACTGCCAAAGCCACGCACAAAACGCATCGAGACGCCATAATTGCAGCCAGTTGCCAGTTGTATTCAGACTTATCTGAGTGTGTGTGTGTGTGTGTGTGTGTGGGCGCAAGTGCGTTAAGTGCAATAACAGCAATTGCGCTGACAGGCAAAGCAAAAGCAAAATGGGACACACTCAGCGGCAGCAGCAGTTGAAGAGCAGTTTATATTTAGACTAGCTCGCACTTAAACCGACTGACTGACTGACTGAAAGACTGACTGACAGACAGACTGACTGACTCGCCTCGCTGCTGCCTCCTGTCTGGCCCTTGGCTGTGGCTGTAACAAATAAATTTTATCTGAGTCGACTTGACATGCTGCCAATTGAGCGCGCGCCTCGCCAAGCCTAACCACGCCTCACCACGCCTCGCACTGCATTCCTTATGTAAACAGGGTCAATTTGAGAGCAAGTGTCCCGAGTGTCGAAGCCCAAACATGCAGAGCTAAAACCCTAGTCTTAAATGCTAACAAACCGGCTAATGAAGATATTCTGCACGGGCTAAAACAAATGAGTTGAAAGTTATTTAATTTAAAGTAACAAAAAAAAAACTTTTCGCCTTTAGTTGTGAACGAAAGACTCGATGCCTGGATTCATCCTGCAATATATTAAATGTTATTTAAGTTTATCAGAAGTGTGCACTTTTCTCACCTGCATGCTTGCATTTAAAGTACAGCTCTCCTCGAGACAGTCACAGCAAATATGAGAATGCAATGGACGAGGCGCAACTAAAACTTAATATAATGCAAGAATGCGGGAGGATTGTTCGCAAGATTATATGCAACTGCGGATAGCTCGATCAGCCAGTCCATGATCGCAATTATTGATTGATAGATTGTAAATCTGAAAAAATTAATGAAAAAAGATAGAGATAATTAGAAAACCAACCTAATTGTATTTTTAACTTTATGTTCAGCAAATTTCTTCTTTCCTCAATATTATATTATAATAGTTATAATATTATATTGCAGGCAACCATCAGAGCAGCTGGTGCAAAAAAATATACGACCCGGACCAAGAAGTCACTGCAAAAAAGTATTTATTAAAAATTAAAATGAATTTATTGTACTTGTTCATTTCGCTTACATTTCGCAAAGCGCTCCGTAGTATACGTAGCACATTTTCCAGCTGGAGTCGACTTTCAGCTTGTCCAAAAATTATCTGCCAAAATTGTGATCAGCAGAAGCACAAATGCAGTGCCCCAGACAAAGAGGCTGTAGATACGGAAGCGCAATTTGTTGTTATTCCGAATCGGATTCAAACATGTGAAACCCCAACTTTCTTCAAAGATCAAAGGCCATAACGGGCAGCCATAGGTAAATGGAAATGCTGGAAATGTAGCCAATGTACGCCATAAAATAAAAGTAGTTATTCTTTTCAGGAAGTCTTGGATGGCCTTGGCACCTACCCACCAGATAGAAGTTCAGGCCAAAAATAAAGTGCTCCGTGCTGGTTGCGACAATTACCGAAAAACTCACCGACAGGCAGATCAAATAGCATAGAAAGCAATTGTCATGGATATGCTGAAGCTTCAGAACAAATATATAAATATAAATATATAGTATATAAATCAAGTTGGTCAGCAGCAATATGAAGATTGAATCCAAATTTACCAATTAACCAATTTAAATTCAAGGCATTTTTCAAAAAATTTTACCACAGATCAAACTGTGATCGTTTATGCAATTCATTGGCAGCAGCTTGTAGTTCTGACCGAGGGAAGGCAGCTCCTCTGGCTGTAAGCAATAGTCCCGCTTCGACACGTATTCAGCATTATCTGAGCGAAACAAGGTTCCATTCTAAAGTTCTTTAAAAGTTCAGACTTACCTCAAACAATATCCAGTCTTTCTATTTTGTATAGAGAACTATGTGATAGTCCTCTTTACATTTAATGCGTATTCCGGGATGCACGACAAATTGATCCAAAAGGTTTTTCTCGATCTGTGTGCCATCAGACAGAGTGACATTTACCTGGCTACTGCCCAGTTCCATTGCACATTTGCGTTCGTCAGCCACATCGAATGCAGTATCGAATACACACAAACATCCGCTTCTGTGCTCCTTGACTGAGCTGTGGCTGCCCTCGAAGAGTATTTTATAATTGTAAAGACCAGTTTGATCGGGCGGCATAAGAAGTCCGTCGTATTCGTATGAGAAAGTTTTTTGCTGCCCATTCAAATCGACTGTATCAAAATAGGGGCAATCGGGTATTACCTGAGCTGCTGAGAAAAGGATGTGAATCCATACTAAAAAGATAGACTTCATGTATATTTTAAGGATTTTCGATTTAAACTAAACTCTTAGCAATATTTGGCAATCAATCCCAATGTACTTGCAGGCAGTTGGGCGCTCCGAATATGAAATGCCCTTTCAGACATAAATGAAATTAATTAAATCATTAATTGGCAGGCTATATAATGTGCATATTTATCACGTTCCTTTACGATGCGTAAGAGGTTTCTTCGACGACTCACTTTCTCGAGCTTTTAATTTATTATTATATGTATTTACTTTTTAAGTCGGACATAATTAAAGCGCCTATATAAGTGCATAACAAGGCCTGGAGTTAATGAACTCGATAAGCTAATTATATGCTTTGATATATTACCACAACATTATTTATTGCGCGAATTAAAATGTTGTTATCCGCATTTGCCATAGAAATTAATTTCAATTGAACATATTTTATGTGTAATTATTTTATAAAATATATCTTACCTTCACACAATCTTCGAAGATGTTTTAATTGAAATTATAAATAAACTCTTGAAGAGGATATCATAATTTTTGCATGAAGTGTGTAACAAAAGCCGACTGATGTATTTTTCCATGCAAATTAGCTTCTTGCATTAAATTTTACCAAATAATTTAGTTCTAAAAAAAATAAATAAATTCTTAAAATCTTAAAATGAACATACATTTTTCTCTACTTTTGTCTAATATATGCGGGTCTCCAGAGCAACGTTCGATTGCCTTCTTTAACACAAATAAATAAATATACTTTTAATTTTTAAACTTAATAACTCGGAAGCTTACATTACAGAAATTCCCTATATGTATCTTGGTGGTGAATAGAGTTCAACAATTATGAGAAATGTTGCCTTTCTCGCGCAAGATGGAGAAGTCTCTCTGCTGCTGCTTCGCTGTTTGGCTGTGATTTATGGTGCCTCAACTTAACACCGCAGAAATCTGTGCGGCTGTGTCAATTTGTTTTGCGTGCGGCGCCCAAGGAAAGGGCCACGACGCAAACATCCAGCTAAAAACTGGGCCAAGTGAATAATTAAGCGGTTTATAAACATTTGTCTCAGCCAGCCAGCCAGCCAGCCAGTCGGCCAGTAAGGAAACACACACCAGCAGAAGACGACGGCTGGGCAAACAAAGTTCTTAGCTATCAGCCAGGAGCTGAGTAGGCTAACACGGCTACGCATTATTTATGCCAGCTGCTGTTGGCCAGAAAGGCCGGGGCCCAGCAGTTGGCCAACTTAAAGTTAACGCTAATTTGCGTGGCCCTTCAAGTTGGCTCAGAAACTGCAACTATTTATTTTTAATCGCATGCTCCAATTGCAAAAACAATTTAAAATCAACTCGCTCGTTAAGTGAAGCGGCAGAGCCAAAGCCATTGGCTGCAGTTGAGAACCTGCCCTCCCTCCGACCCTTTGGCTGCTACTGCTGCTGCATTTTCGACAAGTGCTTTTAACATTAAATATTCATTTACAGCATTAAGGGCACTCGAAGTCACGCGTTAACGGGCCAAAAAACGCCAGGCAGGCCAGCAGGGGAGCAGGCGACCAGGTTGTTTGCGGGGTTGAGGTGGGCAGCAGCCAACTGAGAACGTGGCGCATCAAGCAAAACGGACACGGGCGCGCATTAAGTGAATATATTCCTCGCCCAAAAAGTAACCAAAAAAAAAACAAAAAAAAAAACCAAAAAACAACAAACTTGCCCACCTGCAGCGGCCAGCAGGTGTTGCCCCACAAAAGTAGTTGTTGCTGTTGTTCTTGGCCCTCTCGTGGAACATTTTGGTTTTGTTTCATCGTTTCCATCGTTTCACGACCAAAAGCTTTGCAACCACAAGAGAGAGCAGTCGAGTTGAGAGCGAGAGAGAGCAGCAGAGAGATTGCATCAACTTTATCTATTTCTCACTATGTTGAGAGCATTTTGTTAGTGCTTCGGTTTTGATAGCCTAGTAGGCTCTCCTTTTTAGGACTTTGCCAGCGTTTGACTCGTCCTGGCTTTTAGTGTCAAATGTTCCCTGTTGCCACTCGCAACGTGGCCAACACCGCAAATGATGGTCTAATGCAACAGACCAGACCTGCACGCTGCTTGATAATATGACATTATCTTTAAGCATTTGCTTATTTTGAACAATCCAATCCCTTATAGTTTTTATTTATATTTATATTAACATGTATTTTTATACATTTTATGTATATATATTTACTAGCAATTGCCGAAGCGACATTTTTTTGCTTGGATCGGTTAAATTTTGACCATGCATCCGAAAAATCCCCTGCTCCCTTTCCCCACACTTTCCGAGCATCCCTTTACAATTTTATATTGTACAAAGTAATAAAACGTTCTCTATTTATAGTATAAAATTAAAAAAAGTAATTATAAGCAATCAATTAAAATTGATTGTAGAATTCTTGTTAACTTCTAAAATATAAATGACAATACGAGTCTACACATTGGCCATACTTTCGTCCCAAGCTAACTTTTAACTATCAATTCATTACCAATGAAATCGTTGACAAGAAAGCTGCCTCGTCCAGAGAAAACGCTTGTGCTGATGGTAAAAAATAGATTGTAATTGTGGATAGAAGGATCGATAGATCAGGCAAAGATAGAATTATATAAAATCATATATAAAACATAATTAAAAACCTTTCAACAATCCAATTGTCTTTTAATAAGGGTTAACTTTGAGGAAAGGCTCTGCTTTGTTAACTTCGATTTATATTTGTATATTCTACGCACATGATTTGTGTGTTTTAATTATAATTAAAGTTGACTGGGCATAGGCTGGCTTTGGCTTTGATTATCGACAGACACATGCACTTGTTAATTATTACTTTGTTTATTTTTACCTGGTATTTATAGGTGCTGCTTGTATTTTAATCAACACACGGCTTTCAGCTATTTTTGTTAGTTAATGAGAGTCGGAGTCAGTCCTTGTTAACATCTAATTTCACACCCCGAACGCATTTATGCACAATTAAGCACAAAATGAATTATATTTTATATGTGTGCTCGGTACTTGGTAATTGGGACTAGGAACTGCGCTACATATGACAATTATGCTACCGAAATTTGTACGCGTGGAGCCCAAAAACATTTGCAGCTTTGTGTAATGATTAATGATTGTGCGCGACAGTGTGTGTGTGTGTGTGTATATATATTTGGGGGCATTCGCTCACAGTTGACTTCACAGTTGACATCATAATGTGGCCATTGCTGTCAGGACGCGTTGACAGCTGGGGGCATTGTGACCAGAAGGGCCGCCGAACCTCTCTCCTGCTGCCGGAAAAGGTCAAAGGCTGCAGGTCGAAATCAAAGACGTCTCAGATTAATTAAACCAATTTAATTAAGCCTCGTGTTCGCATTCGGAATTTAAGCCAAAATCAATGCTCTCGAACATTTGGCAGCTTTGCCGAATGCTAACAAAAAGTCGAGCACAAATCTAAGTAAAACTGCGCGGCACTTGGAAATTTATATGCAAGCCGCATGTTACCGCCTCGTGGCACATGTTGCCAAACATTTGCCTCGACAAGCGCCCACACACACACACACACACAAGCAAACACACACACATTGGGGTGTGCATTTATGGCGAGAGCCCAACACATTGGCAAACATAAAATTTAAACATGCATAGGCCAAAAATACAACACAGCATACAATACAAACACATAAACAAACACAGAGTAAAGTACAAGCAAGAATATGGAAAGAAAACATTAAAGTGTAGCCGAAGTTGAAATACGCTTTCGAGACGAATGGTTTGGTTGCTTTTAATAATAGGGAAAAGGGAAGAATAAAATAGCAATTAAATTATATTATTAATACTTTTATTAGCAATGATAATAATAATGATAATACAGGTAAAAATAACTTAAATACAAAAAAAATGCTATAAATTAAAAATGCAATTTTTGGATTTAAAATAAATACTATTATTAGGAAGTAATAATATAATATATAATATAATATTTTATATAACTTTTGAGTGTTAAATTATATTTACTCTCTCCCCCTCTCTCTCTCACTTTTATAGAAGTAGTTGTCGGTATATCAATAAAAGCAATTCTCTAGACGAAAGAAAGATCTCAAAGATGAAAAAAAGGCATGAAAATAATTTATAAGACAATTCCTGCTGCAGTGCAAGTTCTATCTTGGGAGTTTTCCGCCTTGTTTAGCCAACTACATTTATGTTTTCATCGATTGGGTTTTGTGACCTTAGGGTATACCAGGCAGCCGATGCCTTTTGTTTGCTTAGCTGCCGATTGCATGGGCTGCTAAGCAGCTTAAGTAGCAGCACACACACACACGCACACACACGCGCACACAGACTTGGTCTATACGTGTGCTATATACATATGTCTTCATGCATGTATGCGCCGCATATTTGCATATTTGCGTGTCGCTTAAAATATTTGCGCTCTTGGTGCGCCTGATTATGGCGCTTAAAGAAACACTTAAAAAGCCAACCAGATACAACAACAACAACAACAACTCCGAAAGGAGCCCAAAATACAAAAACAAGTTGAACTGCGGCAGGCAGCCAGGCAAGTGCCAAGCGCAATTGGGGTTAATATCCTAGCTACGAAATATTCTCACAAACAGTGAGAAGAGCAGGAGAGAAGCACAATGAGATAGAGAGCGAGAGAGAGAGGGGGGAGACATTATTTGAATTATTTATGGTTAAGTTTATGGCAAAATTTTTGACTTGAATTTATTTTTTGAGACGCGCGCGCTGCTTAGAAAAATTTCTCAACGTTTGTTTTGTGCTCGACGAGTGTCATGAAAAATGCGCAAAAATTAATAAAAAGTTGTTGCATAATAAGCAGTTACTAGGCTCGAGTTGTCGTTGTCGTTGTTGTTGTTGCTGTTGCTGTTGCTTTAGCCTCGCGTGCCGTCCAAATTAAAAGCCAACAATGTCTGCGAACAGGCGGCAAATGAAGCAAAACTACGACGTGCTGTTATTTGTGCGCCAGGAGCCCGGGAGAGATTTTTGTCGCCTTGCGCCAGGGGCCATAAATTCGCTCAGGTTGGCGCATTTTTTCGCTCCAGCAGCGCATAGATATCCGCCTCTGTCTCTCTGTGTGTGTGTGTGTGCACATTGACATTTACAAAGTGAGAATTTAATTAAACTTAATGAAAGTGCATGAACATCGCTGCCGGTAGACAACCCTGGCAGCGGGCCAGCACTGGCCTGAAACATGGCTGGCAACACTTTTCGGCCATTGCCGTTCCTGTTTACGGCTTGCCGGAGTTGGCCATTAGCGCGCAGTGCCCATCAAAGCGCCGCGCGATAAGCGAATCCTTCGCTGCCAAAGCGAACTCCAAGTACGTAACACACTGCGTATGCTTAACAAACGAATCGAAATGGAAAATCGGCCACGAAAATCGAAACGACGCCTGACCCACATTTACGCAGCGAGTGCTGCCTCAGTTTTTCCCCCTTTTGTTACCTCATCTAGTTGGCGCAGTCAGTCAGGCATTACATACAATGTTGGCGAACTCTGCGTATGATTAATTTAAGCAGCAGCATTGCAAGAGGGCAGAGGGGCACGGGGTAGGGGCTGGAGGTGACTCGCTTTGGCTGCTGTGGCATTTTCTGGTCGATAAATTTAATTTACACAAATTAGTCGCGCGTAGTCGTAAAAACGCAATCGAAGCGCCGGACACAAAGCACAGGACAAAAGTTCAGCATTAAAACAAAAAGCTAATTAATTAAAACACCTCGCCGGCAGCGTTCTCTCTTGGTCAACTGAATGTCGCCAATGCTGGTGTGCGAGTGTGAGTGTGTGTGTGTGTGTGTGTGAGAGTTGGTGTGCGCGACTAAGATATACCCTACATACAAGGAAAGTAACCTTCGAAGTCTCGGTAGATGACATACTAGAGAGACAGTTAAGATATATGAGAACATTTCTTAAATTATTTGCATACATATAAAATCTTTCAATAATTAGTACTTACATTAATAATTTAATTTGTGAAATAAAAGCCTTACATAAATAAATGAATAGTTCAATATTAAGTCAATAATGAATATATTCTATATTCTCTTTTTATTTCATTGATAAAATCAAACTTTCAATATGAGAACATCTCTTAAATTATTTGTGGAATAAAATCTTGCAATAATTAATAAATAAAAAGTTCAATAATAAGTCAATAATAAATCCCATATTCTCTTTTTCTATTCTATGGATTAAATAAAGTTTTCAATACTCTCAAAAATTGCAGAGTATTTAGGCAAGGCGTGGCAGCCGTCGGCATTGCTAATTATTTGACCATAAATCTTTGCACCGGCTATATATATATACATATATTTTGTTTTTTTTTTTCCATTTATTTATTTATTTTTGCTGTGTTTTTGCTTTTGCTTTTGTTGTATTTGTGGTCCCATGTCAATGTCAACGACTGCACGTCCTCTGGCTGTCTCTTAGGTTTTTTGGCCCTGCTTCGAGCTACACATAAACTTACTTACCGAGGCCAATTTGTTGGGCACATTTTATTTTGGGGCGGCGGCGGCGGCGGCGGCGGCGGCGGCGGCTTTCATCAATCTTTCAATAATTTTATTGCCGGCAAAGGGCTTTCCGCTTTTTGCTGATTGAAAGAGCAAATAAAATATGCAAGTCCACGATCGCCTGGCGAAATTCAAAGCGTAAATTTGCGAGCATTTCCGCAGCACGCACGTGGCCTACTTCCTGTCCCACTTGCCGGGACTCCAACTTCGACTCGGGCCCATTCTTGAGATGCGCTCGAGCATTGGCCGCTGAGTGGTAATTTATGGCTACGCATTTGGTTTACTAATAATATTCGAAGGAGCGCATCGAACTGGCCTAATCACGTTGCTTCTTCGCCAGGACTTTGGTTTCTTCTCTCAGTTTTTCGATTTTGCGCCTTTGTTTACCTTGGCAATAACAATAAATTAATTGCCAGACAGCCATTAGTCTTTGTATTGCGCTTTATGCTTTGTATTTTTAATTATGTGTCTAATTTTTTTTTGTTTTTTTTTTCGCCCACACCTAATGGAATTCACGCACACGCACGCACACGAGCGCAGATATTTGTGTGGATATGGCATAGGAAAATTGCGTATACGTATAGGAAATATGGCGTGTCGAGCTGTTAATTGCCTCTATCAATGCGGCTTCCTGTACGTTTTACATGTGTTTATAGATATCTCGATTGTGGACGTTGTTGTTGCTGTTGCCTAATTGTGTGTAATAGTCATGTAGCTGCTGGCCCAAAAATGAATACACAGCTTTTGTTTATGCTCGCCAAGGTTTGACTGTAGAAAGGGTATAATTGGGCAAATTGGTTAGATATGCAATCAGCGAGCATTATGCACAGGTAGGGCTGTAATAATAAATGAATGTACCACACTATTATGCGGGGATAAAAACCTAAAGATCTACCCAAGGTGTAGCCAGGTGGGGTCAACAAAATTGTGAGTGTCAAGTTCAGGTTAATTTGAAAGTTCAGCTGCGGTCAACGTGCTGCTCACCTTGCCACGCTCTGTTCGGTTACGTGCCGCTGAAATCATAACTCAATGTCGCTGCCCCAAAAATTAGTTTGCACTCGCACCTTAAATGACGAGAGACGTGGGCATTCGAGCGCTTGAAGACAAACACTCAACGAGAGGTGACAATGCGCTCCGTTGCCGTTGCCGTTGCCGTTGCAGTTGCATTCGTGTTCATGCATAAACAAAATGGCTGCTGCAACAACCGGAAACTGACGGCAAACGACATTTGCGATATGCATCATATGCCACTGCAACACGCCCCCGCCCTCCCGCCACGCCCCGCCCCGCTTCATGTCATAGTGCAATGTGGAGTCAGCTACTTGGCATATTTCTGTCGTGTCATTGTTGCTTGTGCGTCTTTTTTGCTGCTCCTGTTCCTGCTGCTCCTGGTTGTTGTCTGCATCTGTTAGCCTTGCAGGTGCAATTATGAGGCTGGCGCTGAGCGGGGCAGACAGGGGGGGGGGGGGGCGAGGGGCGTGACAGTGTCAGCGACACATAAACATTACATCATCAGCAACTTTTTGTAGCTGTCATAAAATGCAACAACAACAACAACAGAAGCGACAACGGCAACGGCAACGAAAATGGGCACAAGATGCATGCGAAAAAGACAACAAAACTGGCAACAAGGACTACAAATGAATGCTATCCTGCTGCATTTCCGTCTGCCGCTAAGCCGGCATGCTAAATCCCCTTTACCAGAAGCCCGCTCTCCCCCCCTTGTCAGGGCTCTAATGAGCTGTGTGTGTGTGTGTGTGCCTCGCTGCATTGTTGTTGACATTTTTGCTGGCATATGATGCTTGTTAGTGACTTTTTGTTTCTTACTGCTCTGTATGTTTTATGTCTCCCTCTCTCTCGCTCTCTCGCTGTCTCGCTCTGGCAGTGCAGCGGCAGCTCGCTTGTCGCTGTTGTGAAATATTTTCATGAGTTTTGACAGTAATGTGTCGCAATGTTTGTCCATGCCTTTTTTGTCTGCCAGAGAGAGAGCCAGTCAACCAGCCAGTCAGCCATTGTCTGCGGCTGGGCCAGAAGAGCGACATGTTTGTCTCCTTGTTGCGAGTGTTTAAGCGTTGATTACACTTTCGTGTTTGCCGCTGGTTGTCACTATCTGTTATAGTTGTTCATGCTCTTCTTGTTGTTGTTCCTGCTAAAGTTCCAGTTGCGAGCTGCCGTTGTTCATTTGGAGCAGCTGCATGTTTCCCGCACATATTTCTATGCAATGTCACAATATGCGTCTTTTATTAAAAATATCTTCCTTTTCATGGTGCAGGTCTACATATTCCATAGGCTCATAAGAAATCTGCCTTTTTGCAAACCCATAAATTTCACTTATACACATTCAAAGATTATATTTTTATGCCCTTGTAAACGGTATTAAAATTTCCAAGGAAACATAGAAAATTTTATTTTAGACTTGGTTGGCAACATTATTATTGGTCAAAATTCACCCCTTAAATATCCTCTATAGACAAAGGTCAAAATTTCCCACACCCATAGCTCGGTCAAATATCATCCATATATATATTTTAGTGTCCTAGGAAATTTGCACACACCATAAAAATTTACTTTACTTACATACTTCGCATTATGGCTTAAAAAATCATACAAAATATTAATACATTCCTATTTCCAGTTGAATTTTGCGAATAAATTAAAAATTTGCATAGCCAAGCCATAAAATTGATTGAGCGCAACTACTTTCGTCTTAAGAAATCAAAATTAAGAAAACAAGAAATTACCGACAATTGAACTAGCAGTGATGTGTGAGTGAGCGAGAAAGTGAGAGTTGCTATTAAAGAGGAAAGAGAGCAGAAATATAAGTAAGCAAGCCTTTGTAGAAGAGATCAGAAAAAAAAATTTTTTAGCGAGAGCGCTGGGCATCAGATCTTCACGGTTGAAAGAAGAAGAGTCCACAGTATAAATAGAGCACCGCTTTGCAGTTGGGCTTCAGTATCAGCTGCAAGGTGGCCCTGATAGGGGTTGCGTATTAATGTGCATTTACGCGTTTAAAAAAATGTAAGCAGAACACACATGTAAGAGAAAGCGAGATGGAATTGCAGAAACTATACTAATAAGCAGAGTAAAGAGTTATGACAACTGCTAGATCAACAGGTACGATTGAAAGAAAAATAGTCAACAGTATAAATAAATCAGCGCTTTGCATTTGGACCTCAGTTGAAGCTGCATGGCGAGCCGACAAGGGGCTGCGTATAAATATGCATTTACGCATTTAAAATAATGTTAGCAGTTCACAGGTGAGAGAGAGAGAGAGCGAGATGGCATTGCAGCAAGAGTACTAATTAGAGGAGTAATGGGTTAAGACAACTGTTGGATCAACAAGTACGATTGAAAGAAGAAGAGTCAACAGTATACATAGATCAGCGCTTTGCAGTTGGACCTCAGTTGAAGCTGCATGGCGAGCCGACAAGGAGCTGCGTATAAATATGCATTTACGCATTTAAAAGAATGTAAGCAGTTTACAAGTGTGCGAGAGCGAGATGGCATTGCAGCAACAATTCTAATAAGGAGAGTAAAGAGTTAAGATAATTGCTGGATCAGCAAGTACGATTGAAAGAAGAAGAGTCAACAGTATAAATAAAGCAGCGCTTTGCAATTGGACTTTAGTTGAAGCTGCATGGTGGATCGGGAAGGGACTGCGTAGTAATATATATACAGTTCGCAAGTGTGAGAGAGCGAGATGGCATTGCTGCAGCAGTACTAATAAGTGTAAGGAGTAATGACAACTGCTGGATCAACAAGTACGATTGAAAGAAGAAGAGTCAACAGTATAAATAGAGCAGCGCTGTGCAGCTGGGCTTCAGTTGAAGCTGCAAGGTGACCCGAAAAAGAGGATGTGTATTTATATGCATTTACGCGTTTAAAAGAATTTGAGCAGAACAAATGTGAGAGGAAGCGAGATGGCATAACAGCAACAATATTAATAAGAAGAGTAAAGCGTAAAGACAAATGCTGAACCAAAAAGTACATTTTCTATGTAAAAGGGCAAATTGATTACATCGCAAGCAACAAGTAGTTTTATGGGGATGTCTAAGGTGAGTAAAAAAAATAATTTTGAAGATCTTTAAGGCCTTTTTTGCCTTTACAAATCATATCATAATTAATATATTCCTATTTCCAGTTGAAGCTGTAATTTTGCGAAGAAATTAAAAATTTGGATACCCAGGCCAGAAAATTGATTATGCGCAACTTCTTCCGCCTTAAGAAATCAAAATTAAGACAACAAGAAATGACCAAAATTGAACTAGCAGTCATGTAAGAGCGAGCGAGAAGGTGAGAGTTGCTATTAAGGAGGAAACAGAGCAGTAGTACAAGCAAGCCATTGTAATGTTGTGAAGAAGCAGAAGAGATCAGCAGACAAAAATTCACGATTGAAAGAAGAAGAGTCAACAGTATAAATAGATCAGCGCTTTGCAGTTGGACTTCAGTTGAAGCTGCAAGGCAGCCCGGAAAGGGGCTGCGTTTAAATATGTTTTAACGCGTTTAAAAGAATGTTAGCATTTCACGTGTGAGAGGAAGCGAGATGGCATTGCAAGAACAATACTCATAAGGAGAGTAAAGAGTAATGACAACTGCTGGACCAGCAAGTGCATTTGTTATGTAAAATGGCAAATTGATCACATCGTAAACAACAACTAGTTTTATGGAGATACCTAAGGTGAGTACACAAAATAATTTTAACAATTATTTCATAAAAAAGAGCCTTTACAGCGAATATAAATACATCAACGCCCTCTTTTTATAATTTTGTGTTTTAAGATATTCGTATACACCATGCTAATTTACTCGTACTTATTATCTCTATATATAAAACTGTTTGTGACTGAATGATTGACTGACCGTAAGAGTTAGGAAGCTGAAATTTTTACTGTAGTTTCCTTATGTGATGAAGGTGTGACGGGGTTTCGGGAAATTCCACCCGCACGTGTGAAAAAATCGCGAAAAACGTTTGCATGAAACTTTTTTTGTTTACCATTCGATAGGTCTCAAACTCATTTTCAAAGATCTTTGAACGAATTCGTTTAAGGGTTGTAATACTTTTCAAAAAATGCATTGGTGGAAATGCGGGTCAACGATTCGTGTCCAAGGATCTTTATGAAATATTATTTGAGACGTGTTTCACAATTTTCGCAGAATCCAAGCTTCCTCGGTAAAAACGCGATTCAAAGATTTTTAGGCGTTTTTATTTTGCATATATGTACATATATGTTATGCATACCTGTTTGTACATACATGTATGCATGTTAGTTTTTCATATATGCACACATGCAAGCATACATATATGTATATGTACATACATATGTGTGTGCAAATGTTTACACACACATATATACATACACACATACATACATACATACATACATACATACACACATACACACATACCTACCCACCCCTGACTTTATCACCAAGCCACTTGCCGGGCACAACTATAAATGCATCAAAAGCTGCAGAGCCTACTTGAATTCTTGAGAATCGAGGAGGAGAGCACTTAGCAGAAATTCGTTTTATTTAAATTTGCAGCACAGCGACAAATAAGCTTGGTCTGCGTTTGGTATTAGAAATCAAACATGAATGCATACATATATTCATAAGTGCATACATACACATACATACACACACACACATATACAAAAAAGTTGTATTGTTATGTACTTTGTTCCATATAAGCTAACTAGCATGGTCAAATTCCATCCGATTTTCGCGAGGTTTGCCTCTTTGTTAATGGTTGGTATCTAGACAAATTTGGCATATAAATCTGCCAACAAATATCTTGTCAATATAATGTATATTAGGAAGAATGTCCACAAAACCAACAGCTATCTGCCCTCAAGGGTATTTAGTCTTCGGCGTGTCCTAGACAGCCGTCCCCTCTTGTTTATCAAAATGTTTTAAATCAGTATTTTTTGAATAAACTGTGACTGATTTTTGTTTTAATGCCAATGTAAAAAAAGCAGAAAAATAATGCAGTCTCTTTGATGCCTTTAATTAATTAAATTGATGTTTTTTTTATTGATTGATGCGCTCGTTTGTGGCTGATCTGAAGTATTGAATGGGTCATTAATTGCCGAATGCCTCGTGCTGAATGTTTTTGCATTTCATTTTCACTTTTTATGGCATAATTGTTTGAATTAATAAAATTATATTAATTTGAGATAAATATACAAATTTGTGTTTGGCAACATGTCATATGAAAACGAAATGCTGTCATTATATTTTTAGGCCATGTCAAATGTTTGAGCATTAAGTTTATAACAGGCGGATAAACCGACTGACGGCCACAAATCTTGCGTCAACTTCTGGTGTTGATTGCCGCGATGGGCATATTGGTGCGTAGGCGAGAGAGAGGGAGAATGAATGAGAGAGAGAGAGAGAAAGAGGGAGTCCGATTGAGAGGGAAAGAGAGCATAACGCAGTTGCTGTGTGTAGTAGTCGTAACAAGCGATATTTCATGTACTTGCCATATATCAATGTCACTTTACTTTGGCAAACAGTTTCAGTTAATACACAATCAATGTACCAATGTGTTATCAATAATAAATTGCTGGCGATTTATCAGCCAATGCAGCCAACAACAAATACGACCCAACTGTCTCACACTACCAGCTACAGTCTTAACTTACTTTACAACAGCAACAACAACAATTTCTATAGCCAGCATCAGGCGACAGCATCAAGCAGGAGCCCAGTTGAGGTTGCTCGCCCACGCGTTGGGGGACTTTTAAATCCACCCAAACCGCCAGCCACATGAGAAAGTCAAACATAAATCGCTCTCCCTGTATGTGCGTGTGTGTGTGTGTAAAAATTACGACCCTGTGTGCGTGTGTGCGTTGGTGTGCGTGCAAGTTATGCGCAGCATGCAAAACTATGCACGTGCCGGTTGAAGTGTATAAATGTGCTGGTGGCCGCCCCTGGCGAGAGGTAGCGGCTCTCTAGCTGCAGCTACTGGCTGTTAGCTGCTGGCTGCCGCTCCCCCTTCCCCCTCCCCCCCTGCCCATCCTCCTGCTGCTGCGACGACAACGTCGCTCGACCGACAATGCGAGTCATGCGGTGGAGTCATATCGGATGACAATTAGGCCCTGGTCATCAATTCCAAGTGCACAGGCGATAAATCTTTGGTAATTGTATATGTGTGTGAGCCCTGTGTGTGTAAGAGTGTGTGTGTGTGTCTGTGTGTGAGTGAGTGTGGTGTGCGATGCAGGTTAAATGCTTCTAGCAACTGGAAATTGTGGCTTCGTTTTTTGGCTTACCAAATACGAAGTATTCGCTCGTTGGCGGTCTAATTGAAAACTTTCATTTATGGTGAATATTTTGGGGAACGTGTTGAGCAGGTTGCGGGCAATAGAAGGCAACTTTAAATAATTGTGATCGCAGCAAAAAACAATCACGCAATCTACAATTTTGTGCATTCTGCAATTGAATATGCGGCAAATGTAAATAATTCATATGACAAGCAATTTTGGTTATTTATTAATTTAATTCTCAATCAAGTCGCAGGTAATTAAAAAAAAAGAAAAATTGTAATTAAGTTTGCATTTGAAAATTTAAGTAGCTTAAATGCCATTTAATCATTTGAAATGCCCGTGACAAGGGTCTGCTCAATTACATACGAAACATGTTGCGAATGGACTTTGCCCTTTAAATGGCAGCGCTTTTTGAAATTAAAGTCCGTAGAGTGCTAAATGGCTAAAATAAACAGTTGGTTGTGAGCTGCTAATTAGTTTTTGGATATGCCGCAGGATATTTCCATGTGCAAAAGCAAAACATGTGTTAAATTACATGCGCATTTGTATGTCTGTGAGTTTCCCCCCCTTTCTATATCAATGTGTGTGCATATTATTTATGCTAAATAATTGAAAATATTATTTACCATGTTAAATGTGTCACATTTCCTGTTGACTTTAATTGTTGTCAAGCCTGCCGGGCAGACGACGACAACGCCGAGGGTTGAGGTGCAGGCTGCAGCGTGTGCACGGTGCGTATGCGTAACTTATCTTACCGTTGACATAAATGACATTTTAAGGGCAATAAGTTATTTCACATTATATCTTTGTGGCTCTGCGATCTGTGTGTGTGAGTGAGTGTGTGTGTGTGTGTGTGTGTGTGTGTGTGAGTTAAGCCGAAACAGTGGGGTGTGCGTACAAGCCAAGCTACAAGCGGTTGGAAGGACACCAGGACAGACAGACAGACGGACGGACGGACGGACGGACGAGCTGCCTGCCGCTCGAGTTGTTAACAACTATGAGACTATGGCACAAACTTTATGAATGCCATGTGTGTGTGTGCGTGTGTATGTGTGTGTGTGTGTGTGTGTGTGAGTGCACTGTAAGTGTTTGCACCGCATGCGGAAGTCACATGTTTGCATTATGTGTCCTTTGGCATGTCCTTGCCGAGCTGCTTGCTGAGCTGAGCTGGCTGCCTGCCTGCCTGACTGGCTCCTGCCTGCCGCTTGTTTACACTGAACTACTTGCTGCATTCTCTGCGCACCGCCCCCCGCCCCAGCCCCCCGCTCGCGACCTACAAGGCCCAAGCAGTTTTCATGCATAAATTTTATATTTTGGTATGAGTGCAAATGTGTGTTCGGTTTTGTGTGTATGCCAGGTTGTGTATGTGTGTGGGTGTTCACAACATAAATTTTAACTGCTGTGAAAATATTTGTTTAATGAGAAACTTTTAGCTGCTGTTGCCTGCATCCGTCTTGGTCTTTGTCTTCGCCGGCAGCTTGCATTATAATTTATTAATTATTTAAATTAAGCCTTGCACAATAATTATTGTGCAAGCCACTGTGTAAATAGATACAATTCGCAATGCACAACTATTTGCCACAATTCCGAACCATCCCGATGACAGGCCAAAAAGTCCTCTAAGCCAAAACTGTCAGCTACTATTTATTTACGGCACATTTTAAGTAGCATCAATCGCAGCTAAATGACTGACCGTGTGTTTAGGAAAGTATAAAAATGATCTAAAAATAAATTATAAGCTTTTATAACTTAAAAGTAGTGAAAAGTAAGTGTGACAATTGAAATACTGGAAAATGCTCTGGAAGCTTAAATTCCAAATCAAAAATCTTTGCAGTTTTTCACAGTTAAGCTTAGTATAACTTTTGACTGCATAATAATCGAAAATAGTTTAAAAAATGCATAGATATTAAATGTAGTATTAGTCTAACAGATAGATTATTGCGAAAGCATGAGAATCGATTCGGTTTTTTTTTGAAAGCTATGTTTAAAAGTTTTGGCAAATATTTTTGTTATGAAAATAAATGGCGCTCAATAAAAAGTGTGTGAAATGTGCAACTGCATATCATTTCACAAACGGATTTGTTATTATTTCCGTTGTAACTGCAGTTTTATATATTTTTTGTGTGCAGTTTTTTTTCCACCGATTTTTTATTGATATTTTTTGCGTGCAAATAAAAAGCCGTTGCTGCAGTTGCTGTATAATTTTCATTGAGTGCCCGGCTGCTGTTGGCCGTTTACACGCGCACAAAAAATTAATTGGGTCGACTTTATGTCTCTCTCTCTCTCTCTCTTTCTCTCTCTCTCTATATGGTAACATTGATTGCAATTGCAATTAAATTGGCAGCATGGAAAGGCGCTTAAACGACGCTTCAAGGGTTTCGCTATGATGGAGTGAAGGGGAGCAGCTCTCGGTTGAGAGTACCTACACCTGCAGGCACACTCAGCGAAGGTCGAGGCACTGGCTCCATTTACGTTGGCATCGATGCTTACGATGCTTTCGAACATGAGCTGACGCTGAAGTAGCTAATTGTGTTTCTGCATCGAATAAAAGTAAATCAGTCATACGATCTGCAGCAGACGACAGCTAATGGCAACTTTGTAGTCTAGACATTGTGGGTTGCATGAACTCATTTGCTGGGCGAAGCAAGCTGCAGCAGCTGCGCCCAAAACCCAAAATACGGCACAGTGGCTGCCAAAAGTCAGGCTCATAAGAATTGAAAGCCATGCTTGTGTGTGTGTGCGTGTATTTGGCATTCATGGCATGTAATTAATGTTTACTTGCCTTATCCACTTCAACTCCTTTGTGGAGGCGCACCAAAAGCGCCAGTCATTCCACCTAATCGCCGAGTGGCTCTCGAAAGCGGCGCAAGTCACGCTGATAATGTCGAACTGATTAAGTGTGTCCTTGTTTGGCCCCAGAATGCAACCGTACAAGGACACGCATGTAGTCCTGCACTAAGCAAACTCGAGTGGGGACCAATGCAGGCAGGCGGTCCACAAGGGGAACAAGACAATTCATTAATCATCCGCATTATCCAGTGCTGGGTACTGCACACATATAATCCTCTCATTTACTTATGAGAACTGCGCCAATTTGCGACAAGTTTGAGGCTTCCCTGAATAAACCATATCTGTGATTAATTGAGAGAACTTGCCTTTGATCGAATAGGATTGGCTAAGGTAAACCTTACATTGAGGTTCACAATTTGTGATTTCTTCAATACACTTGAGTTAAATAGAGTGAAAGCTATTTCCAATCAAGAACTTTTCTAATAGAATATCAAATAAGCAGCCCTTTAAATAAGCAATATAAAGTCTCTTAACAAAAGGAAAAACAATATTTATATAAAAATCTGAATAAACCGTATTTGTGTTTAATTGAGAGAACTTGCCTTCGATTCGATTGTAGATTTAAGAGACTGCACAGCTCTAAAATATTGGAGTAGGATTGTTTTAGGTAAACCTTACATTGAGATTCACAATTTGTGATTCCTTTAATTCAATTGAGATAAAGAGATCTCAAATAAGTAGTTATAATATCGCAGCCCATTAAATAAGCAATATAAAGTCTGTTAACAAAGCGAAAAACAATATTTATATACAAATCCTTTGCATATGGTATATCAAAAATCGAATACAACAGCTGCAAATGTGCCCAAAAACTCGGCTCTTAACTGAGAAAGACATAAAGAAACAATTGCTCATGTGTTGGCAGTGTTTCTATGTGTGTGTGTGTGTGTGTGTGTGTGTGAGTGTGTGTGTGTGTGCGTTTGGCTGAATAGAGTGTAGTATTTATGTGTGTGCTAATGCGTGTTCTGCTACAAGAACTTGCTTGTTGTTTTCGGTTGAATGGGCTTTTGGTATTGTTGTTATTGCTGTTCCTGTTGCTGTTGGCCAAAATCCACATCTGCATGGCCTACACAAGTTGATTGTTATTAATATAGTTGCTTGTGGCCAGCCTAAGACACACGACTGGCAATTGTTCTTGTTGTTGTTGTTCTTGTTGTTGTTATTATTCTTGTTGTCATTTCAACTGTTTGCTTAGTGCGAGAAAAACACGGCCAAATTGCTGCAATGAGCAAAACACACACTCAATGTTAAAATACAGACAACACGCTTGATTAAGACGCAGCAGGACTTGGCCGAAAGGGCACACACACACACACACACACACACACTAACACACTAGCACAAGCACGGTTGAGCAGACAAAGACAACGCGTGCGAGATTGTGATTGTGATCAAGATTAAGTTCCGAGTCAAGAAGCACATCGCAAAACAACTTATTCATCAATTTGTGCGCAATTCCGAAAATAGTCAACAGAAATAATAGCAAAATGTTTGTGTGTTTGTGGGCGTCTCTATCCAAGTATCGCTATCTTTCTGGTTGTTGGTTGGGGTTGAAGGTCAGTTGCTGAGCAAGCACAAAAACAACAACATCTTGCAACGCAATAACATAAGCAACACGCATAGAAACTCAACTAGCTCGCCCCTCCGTAGCAAACCTCTTTATTCTACTAAAATTTAGGTATATATTAATTGCGCACAAAAGTATGCTAAGGTTTTCTCAGCTTATAACGAATAGAAATCGAGCAAGCTTTAATGTGTCTAAATGTGCTATGGTTAGACTTATTCATATAATTTGAAACTATTTACTTGATTCTTGATTCTTATTTCCCTTTTGGTGATGCAGATTTATGCAAATGTATAAATTCTGCTATTTTTAAACAAACTCTTAAACACATCTTAAAAAGTTCAGCATAAATCAAAATATCAGGGTTAAAATGGCTTCATTAAGGATATATTTGTGCATTATATAAATATCTGTATATTATATAAATAAAATCATAAAAGCGTCATTAAATATGAATACTTATTTCTGTACATGTTAATTTCGCACAAAAGTATGCTACAAAATGTGCTATGAAGAGACTTTTTTATTTAATTTTTAACTATTTACTTGATTCGTATTTCTCTTTTGATATAACAGACAAATAAGCAAATATATAGATTCTGTTATTTTTAAATAAAATCTGAAAATCTTCTCAAAAAGTTTAACCAAAGCCGAAATGGCTTCATTCAGGCTAAATCTCCACTTTAACTAAACATAATCATAAAAGCGTCATTTAGTATATGTATTATATTTATTTGTTCCTTTGGCTACTTTAGGCTAAAGCATTTACCTTTAATTCTGCAAAGATGTCTATGGACCACACATCTCCTTATTATGTGTTTATATTTGAGCTGCGAGCGGCTAAGCTCTAAATATATCCTCATTTGTTGGCATCTACATAAATATAAATTAGCTGATTAAAGTCCAGTTGACAAACCTGAAAATCAACAATCAAAGCAACTGGCTGCTGCGCCAAACCGCACAGTCATTGGGCAACAATTGTTGCCGCCTTACACACAACAAACGTATACACATGAGATAAAACATACACACGCTCGTCTCTGTGTGTGTGTGTGTGTGTGTGTGTGTGCTTTGGCTTGGCTGTGTCTGTGTGCGTGTGACATTCAAAAGGATAACTAACTATGGTACAACGATAATGGCAACGTCTACACACACATAACGGGTTGGCTATTATTGCTTTGCCACTCGACCTGTTTGTGTTTGCCTTGCCTGGAGTGCCCGCCCGCCTGCCTGTGTGTGTGTGTGTGTGTGTGCGTCTTTGGCAATGTGTTGAAATTGTTTCAAAAAGCTGACGCTTAACATTATCGCCTTTTGCTTCCATTCAATGGGAATCTTCAAGAGCGTGTGTGTGTGTGTGTGTGGATAAGTGCATGTGTGTTTGTCTGGCAATTCATGCATATGTACATGTGTGTGTGTGTGTGTGTGTGTGTGTGTGTATTGGCCTGCTAGTGGGTGTGTGTCCATCAGAATAATGTGCATTTGTATGTTGTCAGCATGACACAACGAATCTTTCCTCTCCCCCTCTGTCTCTCGCTCTTGCGTCTTGTGGAGCTTGGCCTGCGGCAGCGGAAATGTCAACAGTGGCCATTGGCAACTCTGGCAACTCTGACAATAAAGGCGCAAGAAGTGCGCCCTGTACAACACACAATAAGTGCGTATAATGGATTGATGGCGGCACGCAGACAACTCGAGAGAGCAAGCCATGAAAATCATGAGGTCCGCATAGCACAGACAGTCCATATTAGCGGAGTAGATGGCCATCTTGGCCATAAGCCGAAGGAATGGATGGTAAAAGAAAACTTTAACAGAACTTGCCAGTGTATTAAATTCGGAAGTATTTAATGGGCACAGAAAGTATATTTACTTACAGACAGCCCAAATATCATGTCATAAAATAACTAACCGGACTTCTTTGCAGCGAATGCAATTAGTTTATTTTTATCAAGTTAATGAAACTTTTTCTTGAAAAGATGCCAAGAAAACAAAAGTATTAAGAGCTCCCTCCTGGTACCTGTCGATCTTTAAGACAAATTGTTGAATTTGTCTGCATTAATTTCTGAAGTAATTAATTGGCAAATGCACTTTAATCAGGAAGTATATTTATCTACAGACAATCCCAATATTATTTTGTTTGCAGCGATTGCAATTAATGTTTGTCATCAAGTTAACAAAACTTGAAATCTTGAAGAGATGCCAAGAAAACAACACTCCTAAGAGATTCCTCCCGCTACCTGTCGACCTTTAATCCAAATGCTAGAATTTAATCATTCATTAAATATTTAAGAACAAGTCGCAGCGACCTTTATCTGCGCACGTCAAAGCACGATACACATTTTATCGTTCTACGCCATCTTGTGCGATTCCATAATTTGATGCTCAATTTCGTTTTAGCCTAAACCCTTTTGATGGGCCCGAACTCTTGACCTTGTGCCGCCTGTCAACGAACGTATATTTCTTTTAGCCAAAATTTGTTTGCCAAGTTGTCAGCAAAATGTTTCTCGATTTCTGCTCAGATTTCAGATTTCAGCTTTCCAACCAAAAATCCGAGACAACAACAAAAAGTAAGCTGCAGCATATTTATGTGTGTGCGACCCTCATTTAATTTCTGTCACACGGCGTTATTTATGTGCCGCTGGCCACATTGTCTAGCCATCGATATCCTCTGAGTCCGAAATGCAAATAAATATGCGAATCGCGTTCGGATCGAAAAGCTCGACACAGCCGCATAAATTGTCAGGTTGGGGCCCGTTTTATTTTTGGGGGCTTTAATTGGATTGCAGCTGCAAGTTTTTCGGCATGCCAGCCACTCTAAGCCAAATTGAGCCGCCGAAACGTGACGTTTAGCGACCACACACACACACACACACACACACACACACACACACCCCTGAGCTCGTGTTGGAAAAAGCGCATCTGGCTGCGGCTGCATTTTGACGTTTTGTGGCTAAAGCGACAATTCGCCTTTCGCGACTCGTCATATATACATATATAATTAAATTCTGTATTTGCAACTGGCTGCCACGATTTTCGCCTAAGATGCGCACAGCTTCAGCAGCACTTTACCCAAATTCGCGTGGTCGACATCGAAATAAAATGTTTATTTTGCATTTTATTTGTGGCGCATGGCAAGCTCTAAAATTATTTACGCAGCATCAGGCGTGTCATTTGCATGCGCCACGCCCCACACGCCCCAAACGCCCCACATGCGCCCCAAAAGTAGGTCTCTCCGCAAGCGAAATGACAGCGATGGGAACAACAACCAATGAAGCCCACAAAAATACGCTAAAAGTATTTACATTTGACTTGGAAAAAATTATACATTCCCGTGCAAATAAAAAACCAAACCAGCAGCCGCAACAAAAAACAGCCAGGCAAGAGAAAACTCAGCTTGTAAATTATTGACGAATATGAAATGCACTTGAGAGGCAAAACGCAGAAAGCCTTAGAAAAGATAAAAGATGCGGCTGGCGGAAATGAGAACATGTCTAACAATTTGCAAGATAAAGTTGTGGGTAACTGATACTTTATAAACAGGATTCTTCCAGATTAAGGAGAGAGTTGTGGGTGAATGCAAGACTCTGCTCCCATATGATACTTGACAGCTTTATAAAATGTTTCTTTAAGATTAAAGTTAAGAGAAAGTAAGCTTAAAACTTCTGAAAGTTGTATTTCTCACAGCTAGATAATTCTTGCTAAATCGAAATCTATGCTAAAAGTGCTTTATGGCATCGGGAAAAAATTAAATATCAATATGTATATACCTCAAGTATATTAGAAAGTTCTCGATTAGTTCATCTGAAGTTGGCCAAAGGCAAGACATCTAACATTTTTACACAGATCTAGATTATCTTAAACTTTATCTTACCCAGCTCCAATTTCTCTGTCGCATTCAGCTGCACAAATACTCTATACCCTATAAAAAAGAGATGACAAAAAAAAAAAAAAATTCGTTACCAAAGCGGAAAAAAGCGTCAAATCCGCAAACAAACACTGTGACAGCAACAATGGAGGGCGTGTCCATGCCAAGGATGGGTCGGGGGGATGGTGGTAGCAGGGAGAGGGCGGGGAGAGGGGGGCGTGTATGGTAGCCAGAATCAGTCCAGCGCCAACTGAATGAAATGTACTCTCTATTGACATTTGATTCACAACAACAACATCAAAAAAGAAGAAAAGAAAGGCAAGCGACAAGAGTATTAAAAAAAAGGAGGGAAACAAGTTATCCACCACGATGTCCGACTTTGGAGTTCAGTTCCGATCCCATTGCCAAAGCCAGAGCCAGAGCTAGAGCCAAAGCTTTTGCTCAGATTTCGCAGTGGCTCTTGGGAATAACTCATCGCTTTTGTTTTGCCTCTCCCCTCGCCTTGTCCCGTTTCATTTCATTCCGTTTCGTTCCGTCTCGGTTTGCGTTTCCGGTTGCGGGACGGTTGGATCTGTCGTCTTGGCGCATAAATTTGCCTTAATTTGTTGCAAAATAATTTCATTCATTTACGTGCTGCCATTTACATTGCGATATGCCGTTGATAACTTATTTAAGCGTCGCCAACGTCGGCCAACAAATTTGAACAAAATAAATTATCAAACTGTCACATTGACGTATCGCCTGCCCGGGCGAAGCAGAAGCTGGAGCTGGAGCAGCAGCTGGATGAAGGAGAAGGAGTAGGATCAGGGGGGAAGCATAATCTAGAGTATCATGTTGCTCGTTTAAAGGATGTCAAAGGTTGGCCATATATCAGGAAGGCATCAAACGCAGGCGAAGCTGCTGCTGCAGCCCGTTAACAATATCATGTAACAAATTCTTTGTGCTGGACAAGCCACACACACAAACACACAAACACACACACAGGGAGATACACACGCATACACACTTGCAAATAGATATGGATAGAGGAATACACGGGCTACACGGACATTCGAGCTGTTTCAGATTTCCAATAAATATGCCTAGGGTGGCCTAGGCGGCTTGTTGTTTGCCGATTTCCACTCTTCTTCTTGTTGTTCTTGTTGTTGTACCTATAGCTATAGCTATTTGTTGTTGTTGTTGTTGTAGACTCCCAGCTCTCTGCCGCTTATTTGACATTCTGACAGTTTCGACAGTTTGGTTCTCGTTTTACTCTGCGACAAAGTGCGTGCAGGGCCGAACCCAGGACGAGCAACTGGCAACTGGAACAGTAGCTTGTTTATTTATATGGTGTGGGCCACGTGTGCGTGTGCCTGTGTGTGTGTCTCTGTGTGTGTGTGTGTGTGTGTGTGTGTGTGTGTACCTTGCTGCGGTTGCCGTGCCCTCTGCCCCGTGCAGCCGTTCGCTTCCATCATGCATTATGCCGTAAACGTTGCTTTGTTGCGCAGAAAACACAGACGAGAGTCTGCAAAAAATCGCTCAAAGTATCGAAAACCGAATAGCGCAGTGTGTGACAGCTGCCCCCCCTTTTACCTCTGCCACTTCCCTCTGCCCCTTGTCAGCCACCCTTCTCTATGGATTTATGAAGCAGCCAGCAACGCGCTGCGCTTGCTTTAGAGCGAGGAACAGCCACTAACAAGCGGCTGAAATGTGTCACTTACAAACCCGAACAGTGGCAACAAATGTTTCAATTTGCGGCAAGAAAACTCGGAAAAACCAGCGAAGATGAAGTACAAGCAATTGCAAGATTTTCTGCAATACGATATTATTATAAATACTAGAAGTTTTACGGGTCGAATCAATGCCTCGCCTTGAGGCTCGAATGTGAAGCTCGTCTTGCTCTTATATGACTGAGAGCTAATCAATTCTGTTAAAATCGCTTCAAATGTAAAGCAAATATTTTTAAAAAAATTATCATTATCAATACAAGAAGATTTATTGCTAATGCCCCGCCTTAAGGTTTGAATATGAAGCTCGCCTTGCACTAATATGATTGAGAGCTAATAAATATAAATTTAGATATACAAATAATATTGAAAAACAAAAATTGATTTCAAATAAAACTATTTAAAGCCGATATTGACGGCAGAATCTTATCAAAATTAATAATGTGTTTTATTAATATAAAAAAAAAAAACTATTTTCAAAGAAACATAAAACGTTTCAGGCTTGGTTTCGGCTGCTTTATCCAACTTATCTGTCTTTAACTTTGATTCATATCGAATAAAAACATGTATTTTAGATTTTTAACCTCAACATATATAGGCAACAAAATTAATAAAATAAATTTTCGGCTTTATCCAACATAAACAGTTTAAAGTTTGGTGCATATCAAATTAAATAAAATTTTATACATTTTTTATTTTGTACTTAACTGTAGGTAATATCCTATTTGCATATTAATAATATTTGATTTCTGTATAATGTTTACGGACATGCACATTTGTTAAACAATGTTTAATATTATAATAATATAATAAGTATTATATTATTTATATAACAAGCAGACTTCACATAGTATCCCGACATGCATGCTGCCCATTGTGCGCTTTGGGATTCTCGGCGGGAGTATTTAAGGAATGCTCATGTTTGGAGTTTTCAGCTGAAACTTGCTTAGCAGATTTTATGCTGCTGATGGAAAGTGGAACGCGTTTAAGTTTTGATGCGCTTAGCCAACGTGGAAAAAAGTCGTGACAGCTAAAAATGAAATGTGGATTGCCTTCAATGCCGGATCAATTTGGGGGCAAAAGGCAACCGGAATATGGGACCAACTACGGGCATAAGAGTATTTGCAGTTGTTGTTTACAATTATGCGGCAGTTGGGAGCTGCTTTGTTTTGCCAGATACTGAGAGAGCCAGAGATGGAAAGATAGATGTATATCTGTGTGTATAGGTATTCGATGTGACATCGGACGTTATTGCGAGTGCTGTTTCTGTTGATTTTGTCGATTTTGTCGGACAGACTGACTGACTGACTGACTGACTGACTGACTGACTGACTGACTGACTGACAGGCGGACAGGCGGACAGACAGCTGTTTGCTTCATTGGCTGCCACAAAATATCAACAAGCATTTTGTTTATTTGCTTAGCGTCGACAACTTCCAAATACAAAGAGCCATTAGATTGTTGTTGTCAGCCAGCAAGAGGGTGAGGAGAGGGGGGGGGCAGGCATGGGACAACTGTGAGGGAGTTTTTTAAGTGCATGTTGTTTCAGCGTTTGTGGCATGCAACTGCCAACAATGAGTCGTAGCTGCAGCCCTCGGAGCCAACAAATGCTCAAATTTATGCAACAGCAATGCCAATAATCTATTGTTTTTAGCTAGCTGCCTCTGTGTGCGTGTGTGTGTGTGTGTTTAGAGAAGGGCAACATGTGTAAACTGTTTGAATGAAAGCTGTCGTTTGAAATATATTTGTGTGCTGCAATTTTAAAGCGCAAGTGTCGAAAAGTACTTGAACGTAATTGAAATAGGGGAAAATTGTTTTTAAATTTCCTTAAACATTTGTTTATTCGCACAAAATAAGCTCTTTGTAACCGGAAGTTATACTCATTTGGTAAAGGTATCATCTCTTACCTGGCATCACCTGACCAATTTTAAGAGATTGCCTTCCATAAGTCCTGGCTCTTAGCTTCCAGCATTTCGACTGACACCTTAATTTGCAATAATAAGATTAAAATTAATTAAGGAGTAGATGTAGTTACTCGGCGTTGCGCGGCTACAGGCAAAATTACAAATTTCTCCTGGCAACAGCTTCCAAACAAGTTTGGCTTCTTTAAATTCGTGTTGCCTTGGTTGGAACTCCGGCCAAAATAAGTTTCTTTGTTTTTTCGGACGCTTTGTATGCCAAGTGCAACATTTGTGCTGCACATTTAAGCCGTAAGCAACGTGTGCTATCGATTGTTGTGACAGTTGCCGTGCCTCGTTTTACTTAACATCATTTTGGAAAATTTTTGTCGGAATTTATGCAGTCCTTATGCAGTCCATGCCCGGCTCCGATCAATGCCATGGCCGTTGGCCATGTCAATGGACGATACGGCAATAGCAAGCTGAGCTGCAATTTAAATATTGCATGTGCTAGGATAACCGGACACAAGGACACGGGCGGGACACGCTGGGGTCCCAAGTACGGGTCCAGGTCCTGGTCCGGGCGCACACATGTGACTATCGAGTAACGAGCACCGACATATTAAGCATAAAATTGTGTGCAAACAACGTCGAGAAATTGGACTATGTGAAAAATATGGCAATGCCCGGCAAAAATATGTGCGCCAGCCCGAACGGGGGGCGTGGCTGCAGTAAGCGTTGCATTATATAATTTATGCGCATGCAAGCCACGGAGTCTGCCACATAATCCGTGTTTAATAACACGAAACGAGCTCAACCCAAGCCGGGCTAAGGAGCTGCCCGCCCAGACAGGCCAAGTCGATAAATATAGCTATATATATATATATATATGTATGTATATATATATGTATATGTGTGCAATTGCCTTAAGCATTTTATGGGCTTCGAAAATTTGTTTAAATTTTGCCCAGCTCCAGTTAAGGCCGGCGGAAGTTAACGCTCTTGTGCATTGTTTAACCAAAGGTATGCTTTTTATCAGCCAAAGGTCTTGGCACGCACACACAAATATGCCGCACACACACACATAAACAAGCTGTGTGTGGCCTGGGGGAGGGGCGGTGGTCGGGGGCGACGGCGGGTTAAAAGCGAAACCTTATCGAAAACGTTTAAACGCACGCAAATTCCACGTGGGCAAGATAAAACATGCATAAGCCAGGTGGCAAGTGGTCAAAGGGGCGTGGCTGGCACAGCAGCAGCGCCTGCATGTGTGTGTGTGTGTGTGTGTGTGAGAAAAATATGCCAATGTTAAATATTTGCCAGGCGTTGTCGCCGTCGCTGGTTTGGCACCCCTCAGATAAAGCTTTAACTACAGTCTCAAATAGACACACACACACACGCACACGCACACAGACACGACATGCGTGTGTGTGCATTGGTATGTGTAATCTTTTGCGTGCTTTACGCATTACCCACACACACACACACACCCAGCGCAGGACAATGTTGCAGGACACTTTGAATTATTCATTTACACGTTTTTTTCTTCTTTTTTTTTTATACATAGCCCTGCGAGCCGTGGGACAGCTGGAGGGGAGGGGAGGAGAGGGGTTTGGGGGCACGCCTCGTAGGCGTTTGTAGCAACAACTGTATTTACTTTTTATCGCTGATAAAGCGCATAATTTATGGGTGGTTCAAAAATTTAAATGCCCCCGAGAATGCCACGAGACAAAGAGAGCCAAGGAATTCCTCACGGGGGGCCGCCGGCCAAACTGTGGGTCAGTTGACGCAGAATAAATGCTGCGTAGAGGGGGAATGGGGCTGTCTGTAAATTGTAGTATATATGTCACTTTGTGCTCTCATTATCAAAGCAATGCCAAATATTTGACGCGTTCAATTTGGAGCACAAGCTAATCCAGCCAAGAAATATGCGGCATACAAATTTCATACCTAATTAGAGCTAGGAAATATATTTTAAATCAAATAAGCTTTATATTTTCTCAGAAAACAAATAAATATTATTTGATATAAAACTTTATTTTCTAACAATCCGAAGTGATATATTTTACATAAAATAAATATTTATCAGAACCTAATTAAAGCTAAGAAATATATTTTCAATCAAATAAGCTTTCTAAAATTACGATTTGTCATCTCAGCAAACAAATTTATATAAATCTATTTTCCAACAATTAAGTCACATCAAATAAATACTTCTAACACTTGGCTGCAAATTGAAATAGTATCGCAAATATTTATTAGGTATTTCAGATTTAAGTGATAAATTTACAAATTCAATTTGCGCATAATTTGTTGTGGCAAGCGAAGGCGTGGCAAATGGCCAACAATTATAAACGCCCTCGGCCAATGGTTCAATGATTTAAAGCCAACACATTATCAACCGCACACACACACACATACACAGTCAATAATCATTGTTTAATAAATGATTAGAATGTGGGAAAAAAGTGTAGCATACATTTGTGGGCTGGGAGCTGGCAATAAATGTTTTATGCATGTCTCGTGCGCGGGGTGTGTCAAAGCCGAATGCAAATTGAAATGCAATGCGATGTGATGAATGTGCAAATGTAAAATATGTGGCGTTAAATTTCAGTGCGAATAAAAATAACACCAAAAAGAGAAGTAGTTGGAGCAATACATGTACACAATGCAGAAGCAAAGCGAAACAATTTTTGTGTGAAATGAGGTCGGCCACGCTGCAAAGACGTTGGCATGCCTGAAGGGGAAGAGCGCGGGCGGGGGTCTGGGCAAATTTATGACTATTAAGCTGAAAGTATGTGGCTTTTGTTGCCGTTTTCGCCGCCATCAGCGGCGGCTCAAGTTATGCGAAAGCGCTGAAAATATGCAAAGCAATCGTAATTTTATGCTCCGCTTGCCTTTTCTCTATTTTTCTTAAACATTTTGTGCAGCCGAAATGCAAATGACCTGGCCAGCTGTTGTTATCAACATAGATGAATCAAATTAAATGAAAAGCACATTACGTGGCGCTTAATTGAAAAGCTTGGGCCCCCTGCTGACAGCACTCAGGATTCGCGCTTGCGATTGTGATCCCGATGCTCCCAAAGCAATCAACCTAATTTGTCATATGCACCCGGCTCACAACCTGTCTGTCTGTCTGTCTGTCCGTCCGTCTGTCTGTCTGCCCTGCTGTCAGTCAAACACTTTTGTCCAGTCGGCCAGTCAATATTTATAATGAAAGCTAATGAGCGACAACGACCCGCACAGAGCGCAAAAAGTTGGCCCTGGACGTAGACGAGAACGAGGACTCGAACTCCAACTGCCATGGGTCAAACTGCACTGCACTCATTGTGTGTGTCTGTGTGTGTGTGTGTGAGTGTTTGCATTCTTTTTTTCTGCATTTCTGAAGTGGTCAACTTTTGTTCTGCCTCTCTCTCTCTCTCTCTTCTGTCTGCGCTTTGTCTGCGCTTTGTGCTTCTGTTTTATAAATGCGACGCTTAAAAATTGAATGGCGCCGCGTCGCGGCAAAATAAATTGAAAGTACTAGCCCATTGTTTGATTAATGTGTCAATAATGGCAGCGGCCCGCAACAGTACGAAATAAAAACCTTTTCGAATGGACCCGGATCGTGGCCGAGTGCATTGAAACTTTAGAAAACCGTTGCGATAGCAGAGCTTAGAAGATTGCACTCTTAAGCATTAAGATAAACATTCGCATTCGAAATATAAGAGAGCAATCGATGTTATGGCGAATTTCGCAAATAAATTTGCGGATTGCAATTGTTTTGCGATTTACTGTAATTGAAAATTTTTCAGTTTTGCGCTAAACTTTTTTAAAACAACGTTATCTTAGCGCAACAATAGAAAATACATTTCGTGCTGAAGTCTTATTTAACTGTGCGAGTGAAAATATACTCAAAAGCTTTTTAAAGCAACTATCAAAAAGTTATTAAGTTTATCTATCAGTATAACTCTGAGGGTCTATTGTAATACGAATTCAAAGATTGCAATATACTTTAACATTCACAAAAGTCAATAAAGGAAATAAAATACAAAGATTGCTTATTAAATGGAAGGAAAATATCATATAAAATATAATTGCCAAGTATATACGAATTAAAAGTTTTCAATAAACTCTATTATTCACAAAATGTTAAATCGAGAAAGAAAATGCAAAGATTGCCTATTAACTCGAAGGACAATATAATATAATTTACAATTAACTCAAAGGAAAATCGCACATAAAATATAATTTCCTAGTATTTTTTACAAGTACATAGCCAAGCACATATTCCTGCCATTTTAAATAAATAAAGTTCTTTAAGATCTGCCCGGCAACAGTTTTCTTCATAATTAGTTGGCCAACTTCGAGCTGGAGCTTCGACTCGCCGATATATAAACTCAAGTGCCGCACTTTATAAGAGGAGAGCATTGTGGCGCTCTAAGGCAGTGCGAGTAAATGCTTGTTATTCAAAATACTCATTCTAAATACTCATTTAGTGGGGAATCACAGTGCGCTCGAGTGCGTAGTCGTCGTCGTCGTCGTCGTCGAAGAACCCTTCATCAAAGGACGCCCTGCCAAGGAGTGCGCTCAAAAAGAAATCCAATTTAATGACTGCACTGGCTACGAAGTGCTCGCCCTTGGTCCAACTTGGACCCAACTCAAACGCCCCCCTGCCACGTCTTCGGCTCCGCCCTGGCTGTCCCGTGGGCGATGACTTGTGCTTGGGCCGCGTCTTTGTTTTCATTGCGGCTGTCACTTTGGGCGCACGGAACGTTAATGGCAAGTGTAAAATGCTTTAAGCCCGGACCAGCACAAGCAGCAAGGACTAGCAAAAGGGTGGAGAGAGGGAGAAAAAAAAAACAACAAATATAAAAAGAAGAGTTTAATTAACACGAAAATGGTTTCAATTACATCAAATTACATTTCTTTGCAATGTGCCGAGCACGATGCCATTGTAGTTTGTAGTTGTGTCTGTGCCCAAGAAGATGGCCTCCGCTGCGGCTTCCGACGGAAGGGGGGGAACGTGGGGGGACGTGCCACTTGCTCAGTTGATTTGCGCACGGAGATTTATTGGGCGGCAGTTGAGCAAATTAGTTGAAATTGTCAGTTTAAAATAGTCAGCGGCAGAGACAAAAGAAAACGGGGGAGGGGGGAGAGGGGAAAGGGTGAGGAAGAAAGGCGACTCGCAGGACGTGACACAAGGGATTTAAATTACATGCAGTACTTGGAAAAATTGTAAAAATTGCATTTGATGGCGCCTTATTTACTGGGAAAGTTCTCGCATGGGTTGAACTCTATTTCGGGCACTTGAATTTGCTGAGTAAATCTCTTTAATTAAATTTACTTTCAAGCGCTTTTTGTTTTGGCCACACGAATAATGTTGCCTACACTTCTGAGCATATGCAAATAATGCCATGAACAAAGGTCTTCACGACATTCGATGCCCTGTAATGTAATTTTATGGAACTATATTTGAAGGTTTGTTAAGGTCCAATAGGAAAATATGCATTGGGTAAAAAGAAAACTATCAAACTTTGAATATAAATCTCATTAGAGCAGGAAAGAAATAAATAGATAAATAATAGAAGAAAACATTTGAAGATTTCATTTTAATTTTTACTTAGTTTTTGTATGAAAATTAGTTCTAATTAGGGCTTCCACATCTATTCGCCTACAGGGTATCTCCGCGTCGTTTGCAGCTTATTTTCTTTTTGTTTTCCTTTTTTCTGGTTTTATGTTGTTTTTTGGGGGGCTATTGCTCTGTGGCTTGTGTCATTCATTTGGCTTTTGTTGGCCTGACAGTGCCGAGCCTCATTTATTTTGCTTACACGCATGCCGCGGCGTGGCGTCTCCTCCTGCGACGCGTCATTTATGACACCTTGACAGAAAAATGAGCACACACAAAAAGTACAGCAAGTGGTGCCAGGTGAGCTCCCCCGTGTGTGTGTGTGTGTGTGTGTGTGTGTGGCGTCTGGGGTGCGGTTGTGCCAACGCACATTCATAATTTCATTTTGCCGCGATGACTCGCAGCTGGCTGAGGGCGACGCGACTTTGCATGCCGCTTATTATGCGACAGAAATTGAAAAACTTTGTTTGCCGGCGCGCTGGGGTTAACAAATAGGCCCGACTGCCAGGCTGACTGGCTGCCAGGCTGACTGCGGCTTTGTGGTGCGGGCGGCCATTTAAGCGCAACACCCAAGTGCCTCACATAATTTGATGCCTTTTATGGCTTTTAATTTGTTGCCGGCGCAGGTCATAGGTCGCATGTCAAGCGCCGCCTGCCGCATGCCGCCTGCCACTTGTCTTTACTTTTTATTTGAATGCCGGCTGTCAGTTGGTTTTTTTTTCACTCTGTTTTCGTAATGAATTTGACGGCGCTCAGTTGGCTAATGAGATTGGCATTGGCCGTGCTTTACACCAGTTTAAGCAGCAGCCCGAGCAACAGGTGAAATCCACTCGATTGACCAATTCCAGTTCCAGTTGCAGAGCTTAGATCCTGGCAGCTGGCTCCCAGGTTGCCTCCCCTTGGCAGAAGGGCAGGTGATTCCTGCAATGTCCTTCTCCCTGTTGTCGTGATTGCCGTCGCTCTAGTAACACATAAAAAATTGATTTTACTTGTTTATTGTTCAAAAAAGAAATGTTTGTTTTTATTTTTGCTGGCACGTTCGTGTCGGTGTGCTCACTTTGGCTCGAGTTTCTAGTTGTTGTCTTCTGGCGTCTATTGATTTTATTTTCTTTCTCAAGATATTGCATAATACTGCATAATACACATGTGCCATTTAAGCTGAACTTATTACACAAGACTTAGCTGTGCTCAAAAGTTTCCATTATGGCAAAAGAACATATTTCTTTGCCAGTTGCGTAAGATGATTGTTAACGCACAATGAAATTAAAGCTCTTGTGCAGCAGCCCAAACAACACTCAATAAATGTTTTATATTTCACTCGCATTCCGCTTGCCAGCTTCTATTTGCTCCTAGAAACTGAAACCCACTCTTTAGAGAAGGAAAGGGTATATTCTTTGACTATGTATAAATAATAATAATAATAATAAAAATAATAATAATAATAATAATAATAATAATAATAATAATAATAATAATAATAATAATAATAATAATAATAATAATAATAATAATAATAATAGTAATTATAAAAATAATAATAATAATAATAATAATAATAATAATAATAATAATAATCATAATAATAATGATAAAAAAATAATAATAATAATAATAATAATGATAATAAAAAAAGAATAATAATAGTAATAATATTAATAATAATAATAATAATAATAATAATAATAATAATAATAATATTGATAATAAAAGAAGAATAATAACAATAATAATAATTACAATCGTAAGCAGAGTAAAAGTAATCTTTTAATTCATTGCAATTCAGATTACTGTCACAAAATGTATTTATTTGTCAGGATGGTTTTTCATACATTCCATGACTTTAATTATTTATTATGATAATTTATATTTGATGTATACATACGTCAACTATATTCTTTCTTTCAATGAGTTTTTGAGTCCGCTCTGCTCAACATAAAAAATCAGGCTATTGATAATTCCCTATTTAAAGTAATCAACATTTGTCTTGAACTTCTATCTTATACTACTCTCCATCTATCTTTTGACTTAACTAAAACAATCTCTAGATACGGATTCATAGATATTAGCTTGGCAAAGAGTATCTTTTAAAGGGTATCCTAACTTAAACAATATCTAGAATCTAACTAAAACAATGTCTAGAAACACATTCATAGAAATCAGCTTGTGAAAGGGTATCTTTTACAGGGTATCCCCTACGTTCATCAACAACTAAATTGTCTGCCCTGCCATTTATATACAGTTGCGTTTTGATGTCACGTTTTCCATATATCCATCAGCTTTGCATGCATTCTTTATACACTCTGCACATTTGCGAGTATAAATTATGAAATTTGCACTAAAAAGTTGTAGCTGCTTTCATGTCTTTGTTGCCCCGTTTCCGCCCGCCCCGCCTCCCTTTTATTTTGTGCCTTTAATAAACAACTTGACTGAATTATGTACATATTTATTCATACACATATATGTATATATATGCATGTGTGTGTGCATTATAATTCACATATTCAGCTGCAGTTGCATGCACCTGTTTGCTTTTACCTGGCTATGTTTATGCCATTTGCTTTTTGTTAAATTCTTCCTTTGTTTTAACGTGGAAAATTTTGAAATTTTCATTACCTTTTTTCCATTTACCTTTTACAATTTTTCTTCTGTTTTTGTGTTTTTCCTAGCCACCTTTTGTGGCATACGGCTGGCTGGTTTATTCAGTGCATTTGTTTGCATATGAAAATGCGTGAAATGCGGCTAGGTAGGGCCAAGGCAAGCGCTTTGTCCGTCCGAGCCAACTTATTAGCGGCGCTTGGCTCAGCATTTTCTATGCATAAAAATGTAAGCGCTTCCTGGCCAGCTTTAAATTTATGTGCGCTCCCCATATAAATATACATGCAGTTAGCCAAGCATAACTAAAGCCAGTTTTTAGTGCTCCTCGCTTCTTGCATGCCGCCCACATATTTGGCTTAGCAAAAATGCCAAATTAACTTGCCCGGCGGCTAAAGCCACGAAACAACAAAAACGAGAACGAAAACGAGAAATGGTAACTAATTCAATAGTAATATGCCACGAGGTAGGTTTCGTAAGTTTGTCAGAAATGAGGCAAATATTATTTCACAGATAATGCGGAATAAGGATATACGGAAGGATATACATGCACAGGGATGATGAGTAGGTATAGGAATAGTGAGCTGTTTAACCTCATTTCACAATCTTTCTTCAGTCCGTTTGTTGAAATTCTAGAATGATTGAATGAGAGAGAGACTCCTCTAATCCCCCGCTGTCTTAGAGTTATTTTGTGCTATCCAAATTGGCAGTCAAATCTTTAATGTAATGAAAAACTCCTTAAAAAAATGGTTTTCAAATATGAACCTTGGCTTAGCAAATCACAATCGGTTCTAGAGAATCTTGGCTGTAGGCACAGAACCGCCCGTTGCGGCTAATGGCCGGGGCTAAGCTGATATCCCGCAGTAGCAGCAGCAGCAGCAGCCGCTGCTCAGCAACTTTTATTCGCACCTTATGGCATTTGGACTTAGACATAAGTAAGTCTGTCAGCATGTGTGTGCCTCTGCCCCTCGCTCCTCAGCCACTCGCTGTGCGGGGGATTATGCGGCAAAAGGCAAAAGCGTCGACAAAGCTATGCGGTCAGCACAGGTAGCGCACAGGTGAGTCCTGCAGTCGTGCAGGCGTGGGTGTTGGCTTAACTACGCGTACAAATGCAAGCGTTATGTGTGTGTGTGTGTGTGGGTGTGTGCTAATACCTTTTTATGAGCGTCATATGTTAATGCGGCTTCATTAACATTTTAATGTCCTTCGGCCCCAATGAGAGTCTTTTTGTCTCTTTCTATTTCACACTGGGCTTGTTCTCTATTTCGTTTAATTAAAAAATGCAATTTAGTAAAAGAAAATAAACCTTTCAAAATTAAAACCAAATAACATAATTTGTTACAGTCAGAGACTTTTTATATTTAATATATTTTTTTTTTACCTTAACGCTATTGTGTCTATGCGAAGGCCAACAACAACAACAACAACAACAGACGACCAAACAAATTTTTTTTACTGACCCAACAACAATCAAGAGCCAAAAACAACAAGAACAACAACAAGCACCTATCACGGTAAATGGTGGAAAGCGCGAAAAGAGTTTGACGAAAAAGTAATTTTAAGCATCGTTTAATTTTCATTTGGTGCTACGTTTTTTGTTTTTTTTTTTTGGGGTTTTTTGTTTTTGTGTAACTTTTTCGCTTTTGCCGCTGCCTTTTTGCTCAATGGACATTTGAGCAGAAAAATCTCACAAAAGTGCGTACTTTTTAACAAAGTTAATTTTTACGCTTCGCTTTCTGCTGCTTTGTTGCTCGCCTTCTACCTTCAGCTCCTTTGTGCTATTTTTTTTCACCAACCGTGGAACTGCAGTCTCTATCCCTCTAAAAAAAACAAGTGCTTAACAAGTATCAAAGGGGTTGTGTGTGTGTTTTTTTAGGCTGCCAAATGGCAAAGCACTTTAATTATGCTCAAGAAGGTCAAGTGAGCCGTTTGGCTCGGGGCTCTACAAACTAATTGCTGCATGTGGGCGATGCAGGCAACGCGGCGTATGCGCAATAATTGATGCTTAACATTTCGGCTTTGGCACGGTCGATCCACGGCCAATGATTTATGGGCATGTAACTTAAATATGTAGATTTCAATGCAGAAATACATACATAGATATATATTATTTATTTATATTTTATTAGAGCATAGCTCTGGCAAACAAAGTATGATCCCTGTTCATTAAATTTGACGCTATAAGAGATTTTACAACATGCTTGAGTGCAAGCTAAGGGCGAGAATTAGTCAGAAGTAGCTCTTCATCATTAATTCATTAACTAATGGTTAAATTACGGCATCAGCTCTCAGATAGAGAGGGGGAGGCAAAAGCGAACGCAGGGTGCACACACTCTTACTCATGCATGTTGCAAGTCACACTTCGCTGGCTCCCCAGATACTTAGACGTGTTCTTCACCAGCGATAATCCGCAGTGGAAATCTGCCACAAACACGGCAAGCAGAACACACACAAACAAACGGACTCTGATTTGTCATTCGTCGTGACTTTTGGCACGCATCTCCTACGACCCACCGCGACTTACACACACAGAGTGCAACGCCTTGCCCTTGCATTGGTCAAGCATCGGTGGCCCGTCCATGTGCCAGTTGCTGGCTCTCTGGCTGGAGATGCCACCTGCAGCAGGTGGGCTGCAGCGCAAATGCAATTTGCATATGCATGAGACTGTGGCCGACATTTTTGCAAATGTAAGAGGTGCAAATGACAGAAACCAGGGAGCGCGCAATGATTGCGCCACGCAAACAACAAGCCATGTCCAAGGCAGGCCAAAAGCGTAGCATACTTTTCAGCTGCCGCTGCAGAGCCAGCTTAAAGTTAAGTCTTAAAGCGCCTCGAGAGGTTTGGAAAAGCTGCGCTGATTCCGATTTGTCTGCCTGTTTCATGTAATACTCCTGCTGCTGCTGTTGCTGCTGCTGACTAGCTGCCACGCCCACTACAGTTTTTAATTAGTCATTTGCGTTGAAAGAAACGACGAGCGAGAGATGAATATGCAAACGCACCTGCTTCGTGTTAGCCGCTTCTCTAATTTCGCACAGGCTGCGCTTGCGTTTCCGTCCTGCTCCTGGTTCTGGTCCTTGGTCCGCACCCATTTTATGTTATTGTTTTTAATTTGAAATTCTTGAGAAGTTGTAAATTCATTACTTATTCACTTGACAGGCGCACAAAAAAATAAATTAAAAATGTAAATTAAATTAGTAACTTCAGTGCGTCTGTCAAGTGTTGCTGATTTATTTGCTAGTGGCCGTTGCTCCGCTCAGATCCCTGCAAGTACCGGCCCTGCCCCAATGCTCCTCAAATAATTGAAGCCCAAGGCAATGCCTTTCAAGGCCCAACTTGACCTTCAAACATAGCCTGGCACACAAACTCACAGAGACACACACACAGACACAGTCACAGTGCTGGCAGCTAACTTTATTGCATAAATTTTTAAATGCCAGCGACTGCGGGCGGCTGGGGGCCAGATATAAATGTCACTGAAAATATTGCACGACTCTCTGCGCCGCTGCGATTGTCCCGCTGCGTGGCTGCAATCAGCCAAACTTGGCTGCGTCTGCGTCAAGATAAATGCACAAGTTCATTTTCGGTTCCATAATGCTCACACCACACAGCAGACAGATGGGGCTGCTTAGCTAAGACAACCAAGAAAACCCTCAAAGTGCATTCAATTTAATTCATTTGACTTGGGCTGGCACATATTTATTTATTTATTTAGTTATTTATTTAGTTATTTATTTAGTTATTTATTTATGCGTTAATAATAATTAATAATTAATATTTACTTAGGCTGGCACATATTAATTTTTTTATTTATTTATTTATTTATTTTTTTTTTTTTTATTTTTTATTTATTTTTTTATTTATTAACCAATGCTGATAGCTTTCGGTCTATCTTAAATTAAATAATATTCTCTTAAATATCTAACTAGCTAAACAGAAAACATGAAACTAATAGAAAATGCAAAATATTCTATTATTAGGTTTCTTCTAAATACATCAACAGGCTTTAACTATATTTAACTTATCATGGTGAAAATATAAGAAACGTTATATAATAAGAATTACCTTAAATTAAACAAAAGTCTTCAAATTTGTGCTGTGAATGTTAAATGTGTTTCGCAGCTTGTAAAATGTATAGGAGAGCAAATTATGCTTATATGAAAAAACTATGTTATGCAAGAATTAATTGGATATTTTTCTATATGTGATAAAAAAGTGTATTTGCTCGTCACTCTTCATTTATTTTTTTGCGTTAATACTCCCTGTTGGTTTTGGTAAGGAGGCAAAAAAATAGAAGATGTTGTTGATGTTTGCTGCATGCCACGAGCTTTGCGAGCGCGCTGCATATTTGCCTTAAACTTTTGCGGCAGCAACAGCAGACACGGACAAAGAGACAGACAGACGCACAGTTAGATACTCAGTGAGACAGAGACGCGCAGTCAGACAAACAGACAAGCTAAAGTTGTGACATACCCCACAAACACACACACACTCACACACAAACAGACATACTAAGTCGCATACAAACACCTAGAGTTGCACGATTGTTGTTGTTATTGCTAGTTGATGTTGCAGCACAGACAAAGTTTTGCTACTTGCAACCGAGTTGACTACGCTTTGTGTGTTTACTTAGCTGGCAGAGAGAAACTTTTGTGCCACGGAGCACAGAGATTCATTTCACATGTCACAGTTGAGCAGAAAAAATATTTGCGCACATTCTGCTGAGCAAACAATTTCCCTTTAATTAACATTAAATCAATCTTTGATATAAGCTGCGTGCCAGCCTGCAAAGCTCATATACATAACGCACCGACCGCAAAACTTGTGCGTTTCTTTCCATTTTATTTTTTATGTCCTTTTGTCGATTTGCATGCGCACTGCAGGATATACGTAGAATGACTGCAAAATAAACTGGAATTAATATTAGTTTTTATTTAGGGGGAATTAATCAGCTTGCAAACTGGCAAGGCGTTCGGCGATTTCAGCAACTAAACATTCCAATTGGAATTGATTAGCAACTGATCGTAGCCCAATTGGAATATTGTTTATATAAGAAGACTTCCAGCAGCATTTTTTTCCAATTGAGCTTATCAGCTTCACATTTTTTTTTTACTCTTATTTTGTTTGTAACCTGTATTAGGACAATAAACAAATTGCTTAGCAAGTAAAGACATAATATCAGGATTGTTTGAGCTCCAATAAGTTCAAGCAATATATATGACATTCGAGTTTGTGAATTTAACCTAATTTATGTGTGGCAGATCCAGCACGTGTAATCTTTTTAAGCGTCGTGTGTCCATACTATTGTCTAAGAGATCCTATTTATATACCTTACAGAACATATACTTATTTCGGTTCTGATAAAGGCTATGTTTAGGTATTTTTGTATTTCATAGTTGCTCATATACCAAGGAGCACATGTGATAGTTTTTAGGGTCATAGACTGGCACCTTTGCTAGATTTCAAGGGGTTGCTTGCTGTTCCCTATAGTTGCATAGCGTATGTCCACACTCGCTTAAGAATCGCCTTTTAAAGACGAACTTTCTTCTCAAGACTCAGTTGCGGGCGCGTCCCTAATAGCCAGTACATTATTCTGTTTTTCGCCTTGAGCTGCGTTTGTTTCGATTTTATATGAAGCACTCCCAAGTATTTTACAGAGCCATTAACAGGTATAGAGGAGGACAGTTTCCCTGCCTTAATGAAACGTCACTTGGACTAATTTAATTACTATTCAAGTTTTATATATAAGGTTATATTACTCTTAAATCAAAAACAAATGGTAAGAGAATGGATCCAAATGTGGCAAGAGCTCTGATGTAACCCCTTGACTTTTGATAAAGGCTAATTTAATTACTATTCAAGTCTTATTTATAAGGTTATATTACTCTTAAATCAAAAACCAATGGTAAGAGAATCGATCCGAATGTGGCAAGAGCTCTGATGTAACCCCTTGACTTTTGATAAAGGCTTGGTTAAAATTTTGCATTGAATTTGTTGCATGTCAATCAAATGGCTTGTTACATACGAGTCGAAACAGCCATACCCATAAAATCCTTTGCTCGAGATCTAAAAATTTTATTAATTTATTAATTTTTGATTAATATTTGTTTAATCTTTAGAATGGCAAGTAATAGCTAAAATCCGTACACGCTCAAAATGTACATTAATTAAAGATCTTACTTTATTTACCAGAAATATTCCAATGATATTTTGTACATTAATTAAATATTCCAATGATATTTTGGAAAAAGCGAATATGAGTGGAAATTGCAAAATCCTTATTATCTCAAAATCAACAAGGACGATTTGGTTGGTATTTTTGGGGCCTAATTTGGGCAGCTGAAAAACCAGTCCTGGCTGAAGAGCGGCCAGTTGTATCCCAGTCGGGACTTCTGTGAGTGTGTGTGTGGTTGTGCGGCATGTTTGATCTGTGTTTGGGATGCATTCGCTTTAATTATCGAAATGCTTCAAAAATTAGCAAATATTTTGCGCACGTTGCGCAAATGGCGATGCGCGTGCCAAATATTTACAGTGCGTATGCGTAATTTTTAATTGATTTGGCCGCAGCGCAAACAAATACACACACACACGCACACACACACACACACACACACTCAATGGCAATGGGTCACGTAGGCAATTTGTGATGGATAGGGGGCTGAGGGTGAGTCAATAATGCGCTGTCTGTTGCCGTTGTATGTGTGTGTGTGAGTGTCTGAGCTCCCATTAAACGCCCCAATTTGTGTGTTTATTGTATAAATTAAAGCCCATTGCGAGCATATTTGTTTATTTAGTCGCTCTAACTCACACACACACATACACACGCGCACCCCCCCCCTTGCTTAGTACGTGCTGCGTTGTGTGTAATTGAAAACAGTTGTTGCATATTCACTTCTTTGTCACTTAATTACCATGCAACGAAATGCAAATTTGAAATTAGATCAAACTATTCCACATGCTGACTGATGCAAGCATATGCTCTATAATTACGATTTTCCATTGCAATTGACAATTGTAGTGGGCGGACTTGACGAAATGGCCAGGAATATGTACATCAATCGAGTTATAAGGCATAATTAGTTCAAATTAAAAATTTAATAATAGATAAATAAATTAACAAATCTCCTTCATACATGACAATGCCAATAATATAATATAAAAACCAACCAAAAAAGTAAGAGACTCTAGTCAGGAACCCTCTTCTACCAACACCAAATGCAGCGCTAGCTGCCGCTGACACGTGGCATGCCAACATATTTATAACTACACGTTTCTTTAATCACTTCTGTGTTTCTTAACCGATCTAGACTAAATTTTCAACTGTAGATCTTAATGTACTATAGAATATTTGTATCTTCTCAACAAGTTAATTGCATTGAAATTGTGGCTTATATTGGTGGGCAGCAAAAACTTAGGGTTGACTCTAAAATGTGCCAAAAAAAATTCGGACAGTCATAACAGACACTCATGAAACCTTTTGCTGACTGCTCGAACAAATTTCAGTTACATGTCTGGGGTTAACCTAGTTTTTAATCTATTTCTCAGTTAATTGTCAAGTTGAGGGGAACTTAATCAATCACGCGTGATATATTTCATGTCGAAATTCAATCAAAGTTGACGTCCGTCGATTAGCGCAGCATCAGCTTAACCTTTCCGCGCACCCTCTCTGATATATTTACCTATAAAAATTGTTTAAGCATTTTATGTTTGCACAGCAGTTGCCAGATGCAAAAATATAAAAAAAATATATACAAAATATACGAAAAGCTGAGGCACAGCTTTTTTTTGCGACGAGAAATTAAATTAAACATTTTTTATGCCTGCCCTCAGTCAAATGTGTGCGTCGCTTTTTCGCCCGGATAGACGGGAAGTGACGGGCAGGGGCAGGGTTCCAGGCAGGGGTTCAGGTCCAGGTCCGGGCTCGACTACGGTTTATATGCATATATATATATATGTAGAGCGAGAGTCTGACAGGCGCGCTGCAAATAAATTTTGTATCGTTGCGTGTATCGCATGACATATGCATCAAAGCATCAAAGGGGGAAGGGGGCAGCCCACTCAGGCGGTGGGGAGGAGGGCACATGCTGTCGCAGCTGTCAATAAGTGCGCTGAGCTGATGTTAAAAATCAGCCATTAAAATATGCTGTTAAAAATGCAGATTCCCGTCGCCGGCTGTTTGTTAATGCGCTCGCATAAGCCACACTTGCCGCAGCTGCCACAGCTGCCGCAGCAGCTGCATATGGCAAGCAAATTGAATGCGCAACAAAGCAACTTTCTATCAATTTAGTCATCGATTTTCAGCACAATGCTGTTGGCCCCGAAAGTCCAAGCCACAGCGAGGGCTGTAAGAGAAGTTGATAGACAACTTTAGATAGATATTATCCAATCTCTATATATAAAACTGCTTCTCCTATATATAAAACTGTTGTCCTGACCAAAAGTCTAAGCCACAGCGAGGGCTGTCAGAGAAGTTGACAGACTACTTTAGATAGATATTATCCAATCTATATATATAAGACTGCTTGTCCTATATATAAAACTGTTGTCCTGACCAAAAGTCTAAGCCACAGCGAGGGCTGTCAGAGAAGTTGACAGACTACTTTAGATAGATATTATCCAATCTCTATATATAAAACTGTTTGTCCTATATATAAAACTGTACTCCTGACCAAAAGTCCAAGCCACAGCGAGGGCTGTCAGAGAAGTTGACAGACTACTTTAGATAGATATTATCCAATCTCTATATATAAAACTGTTTGTCCTATATATAAAACTGTACTCCTGACCAAAAGTCCAAGCCACAGCGAGGGCTGTCAGAGAAGTTGACAGACAACTTTAGGTAGATATTATTTAATCTTTATATATAAAACTGTTTGTCCCGACTGACTGATCGATTGGTGAGTACAGTAAGACCTAGGAAGCTGAACTTTTCACTGTTGTTACCTTTTGTGATAAAGCTGCACGTTAAGACGGGTTTCCGAAAAATTCCACTCGCATTGTATGAAACTTTTATGTATGCTATCCGATCGGCCTCAAACTCATTTTCAAAAATCTTTGTTCAAATTAATTTGAGGCGTGTTTGACACTTTTCGATGAAATGCATTCCTCCTTGATGGTAATGGGGGTCAAAGATTTGGTCAAATCATTTGAAACGTGTTTCTCATTATTCGCAAAATCAAAGCTTCCTCGACGGAAAATATGCAGCAAAGATTTTTTGGGGGCAGTTTAAAGTTTTGGTCTGATCGCAGCTCTGTAAAAGAAATTAATGAATATGTGTTTGTGACTGTGGTAAATTGGCGGTAAACAATTCTATGAAAGTTTATTGTTTACCAACCGTTCGGCTTTAAAATCCATAACTTTCCACGGGCAAGGCCGGGTAATACCCGCTAGTTGCTTTCTAAGAGCTTCACTCTGATTACTTTACAGTCTGTCCATTTGCGCAACTTCATTTGCTGAAAAAGTTTTCAAATAGTTGCTGCAAGTGGAAGTCGGCTTCTAATTCGATGCAGGCCGGCAAAAGGGATTTACAAGATTTGGCAGCAACTCTGCGAGTCGATTTCGATTTGCCAAAAAGTACACAAAAAACTTTTGTAAAAGAAAATGAAATGAAAATCTAGCAAAGCAAGCGAGTGTGTGCCGCAGCATGTAGTATGTGTAGACTTTATGACAACAATTAAATGCATTTGCTGAAACCAAAGACTAATGCCACAGACTGATACAGATTTGAGCCATCACGATGTCCGAGCAATTAGAAATTGCAGTGTGCACAGACTTTCGAGCACTCAGTGTAACTTTCCAGTCTTTAATATTTATGGCCAACATATTGAGCCACGCATTCGTGTTGCGCGCCCGCACGCTCTGCCGCCAGTTAATAGCCAAACTAATAAAATAATAATTAAATGTGTCAAAGTTTCCAAAGAGTAATTAATTATACATATATCTGTATGTACATGTATATAAAAGATACACACACACACATGCCAGCAGAATGTAGCCCCAACTCAGCGTCTAAGCCGGGCTAAGCGCAAAAGTTTCTTATTGGCCGGCGCATTAAATGTTTAATGGCTATCGGTAGCAACTACCTGAACCACAGCAAAAGTTCAAGAAAATACATCATATACGAGCGGGCGTAAACGACTAACAGATGCTCTATCAAGAGCAGAAGAATCTACTGGAGTTAGCTTCATTTATAACTATGTAATTAAAATAGAGAAAAATATAAAAAAAACACATTTTTTCACAATTTGCCAGTAATAACAAAAAGTAAACCATTTTTAAAGTAATTTTTTGTATTAATAATCCATATAAATAATTAAGAATAAATTCGGGATATCTTCTGAATTCCTTCTTCTCAGAGGATTTCTATCCAACTTAACTTCATTCTGAGCATGTAGCTCCTTACCCAAAAACAAAAATATATATAAAGCTATATACTAATCGATCAATTACAGGGTATATGGGGGCTGTAAGAAAAGGGTCAACACAGCACAGCAACATTGTGTTGGGCCAAAGTTTTGTTCGGGTTACACCCAATCCATCAGTTAATAAATGTGACAAAATTGCGTTGCCCAGCCAAAGTGGAGCAAAAGGCTGAAGCTAACCCACAGAAGCACATTGAAAAATAATAAATCATAAGAAATTATTGTTCTCCTTGTTGTTGTGGTGGGGCAAAAAACCCATTTCAGGACAGGGGCGAAAGGCAGCGTCTGTGGCAAAAGTTGAAGTCAAGCATAAAGCACACCTGTTCATGTGTGGCGAGTACACACACACGCACACACACACATGCAGAGAGAACATTGTGATACGTGCTGTAAACTATTTTTGCTGCCAAATTTATTGCAACTGCGAGCTGTGGCTGCCAAGACGGAAGAGGAGGAGGACTAGATACAATGGGGAGGGGGGTGCGGGCGGGCAAATGAGTTTAATCACCTTGTGAAAGTGGCGAGAAACATGTCGGCAAATTGAGATGCACATCCCGTCGCCAGTTGACATAGTTTTTCCGAGGCTTTCTAATTGAAGTGTTGCTTAAACAAAAGCAAAACTTAAATCGCTGTGAAATTGCCCCCCCCCCCCCCCTCCACCCCTTCAGCCAGCTGGCAGACACTCGCAAAAAACGCAAGAGAACGAGCTGAAAAATGGCAAACGTTTGCCTGTTTGCCAGTTTGCCACTTGCTTTCACGCTTAAACACTCTGCGGAAAGTGCGGAAAGTGGTGGGCGGCGAGTTGGGGGCGTGGCGCCGCGTCGCCAACTTGCAACATTTATGGCATCGACAACGCTGCTTAACTGCTTGGAGAGCACTTGGCGCGCGCAATGCTTTGACCAAGAACCGGGCGACAAGCCAGCCGCTTTGTGGCTGTCAAGTGGCCTCCGTTCCTCTTCTTCTTTTTCTTCTATTTTCCATTTTTTTTTTTTTTGGCTGCCCGACTTTGACTCCACACATAAGTGCACTTCCCAGACGCGCACTCGAGCGACAGCCCGACTGCAACAATGTTGCAGACAGTGCTTGCAACGGAAAGTCGGAATCTTAAAGGTGCTTAATTAATGCACAATTCCAAACATTTTAAACAACATGGCAAAGAAAGGTTAAACCATTGCAAAATATAAATCGGCTACGATATGCCTGCTTTTTAGGACTTAAAAGATTATCAACTTTTATTAACAATGAGGAATCAGCTTGCAATGTTATTAGCCTAATAATAACTGTTTGGAATTACGACGAGAAAGAAGGGCTATCTTCGGCAAGCCGAAGATTTAATTCCCTTGCAGACCCAACCCTATCATAATGTTGTCCCAGTATTTAAGAAGCACGGAAAAATAGTTAATGCCGAGTATGGTTAAGATATCTTGAAAAACAAAAAATTTATTCCTACAGCTTCATTTTCGACCAATCGTTTCTATGAAGGCTATATGATATAGTAGTCCGATGTAAATAATATTTTGCATAATTATAGAGAAACTAGTGAAACTAATAAATGCCGACTTTGGCCAAGATATCTCGAAAAACAAAAAAGTTTGCCATACAATAACTTAATCTTCGACCAATCGTTCCTATGGCAGCTATATGATATAGTGGTCCGATCTTAACAGGATTTTGCATATACATGACGAGCATACTAAAACTAATAAATGCCGAGTTTGGTCAAGATATCTTGATAAACAAAAAAGTTTTCCATACAAGAACCCTGAAACAGACAGGCGGACGGACGGACATGGCTATATCGACACGGCTGTTGATATTGATCAAGAATATATATACTTTATGGGATCGGAGATGTCTCCTTCTATGTGTTACACATTATACGATAAAGTTATAATACCCTCTGCTAGGGTATAAAAATGAATATATCTATGTGAAATGAAAGCATTTACATAATAAGCTTGAATTTGAATTTAAATGAATAAACAATTTAGTTAAAATTAATTGCATTCATAACAAAAACACACACACACACACACACGCACTCATTATGTAGTTATAAAACATTTAAAGCGAATTAAAATTAGAAAATCGCTTATGCTAAAAGCCGGAATCAAAAGGCTTAACTTAGCTGCAAGCATCATCGAACAAGGGCTGCAGCAAAAGTTGCATCAATATCAGACAGCAAAAAACTCAACACACACACAGTTACACGCACACACACAGGCAGAGACATCGATGTTTGCCGTTAAATTTTCCAGACCTTTAGCTTTTTTGCGCGTAACTGATATGTGAGCTTTCCACACACACACACACACAAGCACACACACTTGCTAAACTACTTAAAATATTTTGTTGAAGCAAAAGCAATGAAAACCCAAAAAGTTAAGCCAGCTTTCCCCGCCCCACCCCAACCCGCCTTCATCGTCGCGTTGCTGTTGTTGGCTTCAAACGATTTTCAAGCGATTTTCCAAAAAGTGAGCAAACGAGTGTATCGTTTTCATATGGCAACAACACACACACACGCACACACACACACAGGCACACACAGCTCGATGTATCTTTCACTTTCCTGCATGCGGCAATGAACCGTGAAACCGTAAAATGTTATGTTCTGAAAATCTGAAATTTTTAGCGCGCTTCAAAGCGTTGCTCGGTATTGCCATCCTCATGGAACCCGACTCCTGATGCTGCCGGCTGCTGCTGCTGCTGCTGTTCCCGTTCCTGGCTGCCAATAAAGTACCAGGAGCTGCGGCAGGAGTGGCATGCGCAGATGAATGTTGCCTAGGTAGCTACCCTGCCCGACCATGGCAGGGGATTTGTGCTGCTCTAGCATTCGGTCTCTGCAGCATTATTCCTCTGTCAGCAGTTCGCAGCATTTATGCCCGTATAAAAATCTTAACAAATCTCATTTCCTCAAATTTTTGATGTACCTTCAAGTGTAGTTATTTTTTTATTTATTTGTTTATTTATTCATTTATTTATTTATATATTTATTGATTTATTTACTAATCTATTAATGGTCGATAAAAACGAGTGTCTTCCTAATTATTTAAAACATCAAATTATGAAAATTAAAAATTCTAGTAGCATCAGCGACACGATGCAGGTGTTTTATTTGTCCGTCCGGCCAGGTGTGCCCCTTTTCACAGCTAATTTTGTCAGAGCCTACGGCAAAGCAGGAAGGTGTTAGTACAGAATAAAGTGTTTTTTAGCAGATATTAAAAATAATCTTAACTTACTATACTCTTTGAGAAAATACAATAAATATGAAAAGAGAAAGAAGTTATGAATAGAGTAGTGCAATTATATAGAGTGTTGAGTAAATAGGATAAAGAGATGGGAAATCAGCGACCCGGTGGGGGAAATTTATAGTCTGTCCGGCAAGTATACTTTATATCCTACTATATATATCTATATATATATTTAGCTTTTCAACTACCTTGACGGAGCTTTACGTACATCAATAAAGTAAAGAAATTTATACTAGATATATAGTGTTTAGTAGATAGGATAAAGAGATAGGTATAGGCTATTACTATTGCTTATACTACTTAATATAAATACTATACAGCTTATACTACTTTATTCATAACTAGGTTAACAAATTAAGTTTCTAAATAATCGGCGTGTAATTGTGAGTGTAATTTTTCGGCTTTCCAGTCTTGATAGTTTGGACTCAACAAGCGTTCCGTCTATCAATCATTTTATTAGTCAGTTAGTGGAAAATAGTTTTATTTATTATATTTTAATGGTATTCAATTCAACCTTATTCATTTAAGCAGGGTGTTTGACAGCCATAACAAGCCTGCCCTGAACTTCTCTTCTGCTTTTTTTTGCGAGCTTGTCAAGCTTTTAGGCATTTAAAGTCTGCCTTTTTGTATCTACTGTTGGCTTAGCCAACATGAAGCCCTTGCACAACACACACACACACACACACACATGTCCCCGCTGTGCCCCTCTACCTCTACCCTTCCTTCCTAGCCCACTTGCATGTCAGCCATTTGGTCATGCAATTTTGCTCTTATCATTGCTTTATTACCATAGCCGCACACGTGCCGGGTTCAATAGACTTTAAGTGTTCTTTTCTCTAGATACTGCGGCTTAAGCGGAAGCCAACGAAGTTTATTTATCAACAGCTGTTGATAAATTGGCTGCTATTGATAGGCAGCACTTAGGCCTTATGCATTTATAATGCGACGATTGAAAGGTATTTCAAATCCGCACAAAAAATTCAATGGGCCTCTCAGCTCAAGACAGCGGGAGCTAGTCGAACGTGCCTCGGTTCGTGGTCGAGGCACCCAAATGCAGTCGAACGCAAATCCCTTTGAGTGGAAGAAACGAAGCGAACCGCAGGCCAAGTTAGTTGGTTGCTTGCTTCTCGCGTTGGGCCAACTTTCAGCAAAGCAACAGCCAGCACTTAATTTACGAATAAACGCGCATAATTTTATATCTATACAAGTCTTTCAGCCAGCGCTCCCTCCGACGTTGTTGTCTAAGTTTTTGGCATATGAAAAGGTTGCCAACGTGGCGCGTAATAATAATTTTTCAAACTACGCATTTGTGTGTGTGTGTGTGTGTGTGTGTGAGTGCGAATGTGTGTGTGTGTGCGGGTAGTTGGAAAGTTTTTAACCAATGTCTACTTGTGGCAGCCGCACAGAAGAACTCCTCAAGGTGTGCCTGGCACGCAGCGGCAACCTGTCTGACTGCTGGTCTTTTGTGCAACTTTTGCCAGCGCCGAGGCGCTGCCTCTATGCTAAAACTTAAGCTAAACTCGGCGCACACACACACACGCACACACACACACATGTATTTAGCTGCACCTGCACGCATGCGAAACCCTTTCGCATGTGCAAAAACTTTTTGGCAAAGTTTTCGTTGCGAAATTGTTGATGATGAAAATGCGCGAGAAGCGAAAGCCAAAAAGGGTGTTGGTTTAGGACAAGGGGAAGGGGCGGGGTTGCGCGTTGAACCGCAACCAAGTAAAACGCGAAAAGCACAAGCAACAACAACAACAACGACAGCAAGTGCAACAAATCAAGCAACAACAGCGCTAATAGTTTGCATAAAAAAAACACAAAATAAAATGGTTAAATAAAAGTCCGTCGCATACTCTAAATGCCTGGCAGGATTTATGTGAAATTAATGGACCAAGAAGAATTATAGAGTGAGAAAAATTTGTAAATGCAAATCTTGCAAAATACATTTAAAAATATATTTTATTTAATTGGGATCAGATCTAACCTAATAAAATAAACTATATTTTTAAACGTATTTTGCAAGATCTGCCTCGTCTTCCTCATTTATGGACCCCTGGTTTTGATTCATTAGAGCTGCTTTTTAAACAAAAAAAATCTCAACGGATCGGTTCAAGGTTAGAATCGATGCCATGGCAATTGGAGTGTTGCCTTCTACTACCTTAAGACATAAGACAAATTATGTTTTCAAATTTAGTATAGATCAGTTAGAAATCAACATAGGTTTGTCTATGTTCTGAATAAGAAAGTTGAATATTTTTATAGGTAAGCCAATTGCTTCTGTTGTTTAGCTGGAGAGTTAGCTCGTCGCGTCAGGTTCCTGTCCGCGTCTCCATCGAAGCTCGTCAAGCCGAATGGTCTTCAGTGTTTGGTCTATGTTCGTTTGCACTATAAACTCCGTCTTAATGACGTCTCGGTCGACGTAATGTATCTGCCAATTGCTCCTATGGTATAACTGGAGAATAGCTTTTGAAAAATTCAATTTTAAACCAATCAAATCCATAAAGCCTATGACCCTCCATTGACTTCGGTTGACATCGATGAGCTCAATCTTCTAATCGATCCTTGATTCGTCAACTCTTGTTTCAGCTTGGCTCAGATTCAGGTTGGGCTAACTTTTGGCCAGGTGTAATGGTTCAGAATTCTGTTTGAAGTAAGACAACAAATCCAGGAGTAAGACAACAATGTAGGAATAATGGAATTCCGGATACGAATCGGTAAGTCCGGTTTGGAGCCCTGGCTTATTAGAAATATAATAGAAATAAAATATTATATAAATAATAGAATATAGTGGGCTATAAAAATGAGTATTAAGATATTATATTATTAATTAAATTATGTTTAACAGGCAGGTTAGGCCGTCGTGCTCCTTTCTTCGATAGGTAGAGCATTTGCACTTCGTTAATAGCCAAGCAATATCTAAATAGAGCTTCACTTAGCCACACTTGAGTATGTTGTGTGTTGTATTGCTTTGCTGCGCAACGGGCCAAGTTCCCTTCGGAACAGTCACACACATTTGATACTTGACTGATAGACTTGTTGGCTGTGTTGACAGCCTTGGCGGCACCCTGCGAATATAACCAAAAGCCACAAAAGCAACTGGCAGCTGCTCCAGTTAGGTTGGATGGAGTGCTTTATGGCGTATAGTCGCATCAGTATCAGTTTGATTGTATCCATCAGTCAATTAAAATCATTATGCAAAGCAGACATAAACCAACTGACAGGGCACACGTTCTGTGCGGCTTCGGTCGGGTCCAGTACCCATCGGACCGATCAGGCGGCTGTCAACGTTGACAGCGAGAGTGCTGCGAGCCCAGATTAAAATGGCCGTGGGGCGCAGCAATAAGAACACGAGACAAAAATCAGAAAGAAAGACTCATCGGACATATGTCAAGCTCAGCAGCAGCAGCAGCAACTGTTGCTGATGGGACGAGCTTCGGTTTCTACGGTAATTTCAACGTCAATTAGATGATGTTTACTGCATTTGCAGCAAATTGACAAACTCGTCGCTGGCAGCTGGCAGCTGGCAGCAGCTCCGCATTTTCCACACCCTTCATCTGTAGCAACATGTACGGCAAATGAAAATTCAAAGCGAACGTTGTTGGCTTGCGGCTGTGTTCGATGCTGTTGACGTTATCAAAAGTTGTGGGCAAACCGAGCAAAAAAGAGCTGTAGCAAATAAATAAGGAAGAAATCAAGCGAGTCACGAGAAAAGGATACAAGTAATTTGCCAAGGGCAACACGGCCACAGCGGAAGTTAACATTGAAAAGGATTACCGCGTCGCAGCCCCAATCCCCAGCCCCCAGCCACGCCCCCTCTCTGTCAGTATATGTGCGTGTCAGTCTCCTGGTTTGGGCACATTCAATGCTACCCTTGGGTCGCTTTCACGATTTTATTTTCTCTTCTTTTTTTCCCAATTTTGTTGGCGTCCAGGTAAAAAGTCGAAGATTTTTAGTTGCCCGCCTTTTGCGATTTGGCTTTGTTGTCTTTGACTTTGACTTTAACTTTAAGTTTGTCTTTTTCAGCAGTTGGCAAATTGAAATTTGCATTTTGATTAGCTGTGGCTGATAAATATACCTTTACGAGCACCTTGTGGGTGCATGTGTGTGTGTGGGTGTGTATAATGACTTAATAATCCTGTGCGCAAAGTCCTTTTGCAAATTATGACATTTACGTACTAATTTCCTTCCTAAATACGTTTCGGCGACAATGAGGCGAACCCAAAGGCTGCCCGACTACATCTGACGGGCATAAGTTCCTAACTTAAGCTTTTTTCCCACACACACATAAAGTTTTGGCCCCACTCTTTGTGTGTGTGCGTGTGTCTGGGTGTGCTGAAGTCCTGGCGGAAGGAAATGAGAAATTTTAAGTGAACTAGATTTTTGGTCTGCTTGTTGGCTTTGTTTGCGTTTCACTTGCCTGCTGCAGCACCATTAACAACAGCAACTCTGAACACATGTATGTGCATGTATGTGCAGCCAGGTGCTGCAGCCAGGTGCGCCTCACTTTGCATGTGTCTCGATTTCTGTTTGCGGCTGTGCAGCCAGGTTACGTATACGCCGCATATGCCGCCCACAAACACAGATACCTCAAAAGGCCAGGCATAACTTGGAGCTGAGTTGGTCGAGGAGGAACTAAGTGACTGACGTCCAGGTCCGGCAAGGATTAACCTTGCCAGTGCTGCGGTGTGCCCAAAATCGTTTGGCAAAGCTAAAGAGCTAAGCTCGTAAAATGCAGCTGCTCTGCAAATGACCGGGCTTATTAACTGGAGTGGGCGAAGACAAGTCTGTGCAATTGTAGTCAAATTCCAAAAATAATAAAATATCCATAAAATGTATTTTCTTTTTTGGGGGAATAAATCACAAACGGCTTAACAATAGAGACAAATCTGTGCAGCAGGTAGCTTCGAGAGTTTTTTACAATTTGTTGCAAATGAGTTGGACACAAAATGTACTCAAAAGGGGTTAATTTACCCGCCATTTAACTGAGCATCTGCTGTGCATAATTTATTGGCCGTGCGAAGAGCATTGTAGTGCAAATATTTGCTTAGCCTCCAATTAGCCATGCCAACAAGTTATTAATTTGCCTGACTAGCTCTGCCATTTATACCCTGTAGACACGTATCAAAGGGGACGTCAGGGCAGAATATAGTTGTGCAAAAGGAAGAAGGAAGGAAGGAATGTTAATGGAATCACGCTGGTTTATTTAAGGCAAAAGGACAGCTGCAATTTCTTAGCTGGACGCAAGGTATCTGCTAGTCGAGCACGCTCGAGTAGCTTAATCCTACATGTTATACCCTGTAACAGGCAGAAGGAAGCATCTCCGACCCCATAAAGTATGCATATTCTTGATCAGCATCAATAGCCGAGTCGATCTAGCCATGTCCATCTGTCTGTCCGTCCGTCCGTCCGTATGTATGAACGCAAGGATCTCAGAACCTATAAGAGCTAGAGACTAGAAATTTCAAAAGTAGTATTCGATTGAAATCAATATCGAAATCCTGATTTTTGAGCAAATCTCGTAAGTTAAAAGAGCTGGAGTCACAAAACTCGACATGTAGCTTTTTGAATAGTATATATTATATCAAGTTTCTTTCATTTTATTTTATTTTTTTTACTACTGTAGCAAACGAGCGCCAACTGCATTTGGTGTTGGAATAAGAGGGTTCAGGGTATGGCCTAGTCGGGAGCTCCCGACTAGAGCCTCTTGTTTGTGTGTATTTACAAATTTATTTGCTTTTATTTACTGCGGCTGTGTTTTGCTCATTAATTTGGCAATTTGTATGCAAAATGCACACAGAGAGGCCCCCGCCAGAGCCCCGCCCCCCATGTTAACTGTCACTGCCATTGTCTGTTGTAATTAGAATCATGTTAATGAATTTCATTTGTTTGTCCGCCTGTCGACGCTTTCATTTCTTTATTTTTAATTCTTTTTAATTATGTTTTTTTTTGCTCACTTTCGCCTTCGTTGCCCGTTGCATGTGCCTAATAATTTGTATTTGTTTATTTAGCCAGCCAGAAACGTTTCTTTTGTTGGCCAGTGTATGCGCAAGTGATAGTTATTTAAATTTTAATTACTTGTGAGCCTAAAGTGAGTGTTTGAATCGTCCAATGAATACATTTAAATTGTGCATTCAAATGCGAAATTAAATTTGCTGCTCTCGTCAATGATTAAGTTTTTTATATGCCCATTTGTTGTTTTTTTTTTTTTTTTATTTTGTTTTTGTATTAATTTTATTTCATTTTTTAACACTGTTTGTCCTTGGCAATTAATTGTTTAATTTGGTTATTTATAAATTAATGATGTGTTTTTCATATGTCAATGCACATTTGCGTTCGGCTTAATTTTATTTGTTATTTTTTTTCTCGTGCTGCTTTAATTTCGTTTTTAAATTACAAATATCGTTAAACATTCATTTCAATTATGCAGATAAGCGCAAATGTAATGAAAGTTGAACAAGCGGATTAATGCGCAAAAGTTGCCAAAGCGAAAAAAAGGTGGCTTAAAGTCAATTTAATGAGTTATAAAATGTGCAAGTCTGTGACAGTTAGTGGCAATTTGATTGGACATCAACATGGCTCAAAAAGACTGCCGCATTAAGCCGCTCAGCTGCACAGTTTTTTGCTTTTAACTATTAATTATTTGATCTATTTTTTTAACACAAGCCATACATACGAATCGTGTAAAATAAATTAGGTATGTGCAATAATTTTAGGATGAGGTTTGACCATCTGATATAATTACAAGTAAAAAGGTTCAATAAAAATATTATAGTTATGATTTTCATGGGATGATCAAATATTGTATACAATTTCGGGATTTAAACAAGACGATGTCGTAAAACTGATGAAATCGAATTTATTTGTAGCAAATAAATACACATACTAATATACATAGATAACGTGCCAGCACGTTCAATAATTGGTTTTAATTGTTTTGAAAGCTTTGTTTTTGCAAAGTTGCTCATGATAAGACCCGAAAATAAGTTTATTATATATATATATATATATATATATCAATCTGAGTCATCATATATGCTATATATATATAAATATATATATATATATATATATATATATACATATATATACAACATTTAATGTTATATATATTTAATTCTTTAGCTGATGATTCAGATTGATAGCACATTCTATATATTTTGAAAGAGACTCGCCTTGCACAATTAATCTTTCTATATTTTGCTTATTTTATACATTCAGTTACATTTTTTTATTTTGTGACATAGACCTTCATAGACCCACGGGAATTCAGAATTCAGAATAAATAAATAATAAGTAAATAAGAAAAATTCCTGATAATAGTTGGACCAGAGAACACTGACGCTTTAGATTCTGAAAGTATAAATAGTGTTCTCTCTAAAGTGAATCTCATTTTTTTTGAAATGCTAAACTGTTACCTACCTGACTTTTCACCCTGTTTTAAATAACTTTCGTAAGGAGTTATTGAGCCAAAAGCCGATCTATCGTTTGGTTCCACTTTCTCCAGATTAGATTGAACTTGAGTTTCCAATTTAGCCACATTGCTTTTTAATACTTCCGTTGCCTCGCGTTCTGCATATGTGTCACAATTGTTCTTCCCATTTTTCTCGCCACATTTTATAAAGAACTCATTCTGCATCTCATACCAGTTACGCAGCAAAGCTTTACAAGTTTCAAAATCCTGTATATTAACCTTGCTACATTCGGGAGGAGCTCCAGAGATAATTGTCAAGAGAAGTGCAAACGCGATTAATTTCAGAATTGTGTTCATCGTTAGGCTGTTGTCTGGCGACTGCCCGTCTGTATGAAATCACAAATATATTTTGCAAACTCTCAGCGAAAAACACATTCACATTCGAAGGTGCTCTCCTCTAAAAAGATCGCAATCTAATTTTAATATATATACCGGCCGCAGCGTTCTCTCAGTAAATAAATACATGATTTTGTTTTTATTTTGTCTATTACACATGCAATATCATCAAAGCATAAAAATAAAAACCAGTGAACAAATTTTGCTGTCGGGCTTGAGGAGAAGTCGTGAGCGTGGAGAAGAAATTTGAAAAAACTGGAAACTTTTCTTTACGAAATCTCATTATCGACCGATGCTTCCTATGGATTTCCATGATACAGTTGTCTGAAGTTGATGAGATATGGCTCAGATAAAGGGAGCACAGTACATCTAATAAATGGAATAACAATGTTTTTTTATTTAGATGCAACAACGACCATTCATTTGGCAGCTACATGATTTTGTGGTCCGCTCCACCCAGTTCCGATATGGAGATAGACCAATGCAAAGTCTCAAGACGATAGCTTTAAAGACATAAGACAAGTTATCATTGGAAAACAAAAAAATGATATGTTCCACAAGCGTGAGCATAACATATATACAAACTCGTTTTTATTGATATTCTTGGCAAAGTTTGAAAGCTTTGCTTTTGCAAAAAATCACATGATAAGACCTAAAAAAAAAAAAATTATTACATATGTATATATATACAACATTTTATAGTATATATATTGCATTTTTCAGCTGATAATATAAATTGATAAATTTTGAAAAGATTCGCCTTGCTTTTAATTTGCACACACAATTCTCTTTCTTTTGCTTATTATATATATACATTCAGTTACATATTTTCATTTTGTGATATAGACCATCATAGGAACTAATAGGCTTCTAGCATTTAATTTTTTCATAAACTGATGTATTAAATAATTAGGAAGACACTCGTTTTATAATGGTTGGGCCAGAGAACATTGACGCTTTAGATTCTGAAAGTATAAATAGTGTTCTCTCTAAAGTTAATCTCATTCAGATGTTTCGTATATTTTTTGAAATGTTAAACTGTTACCTACCTTACTTTTTACCCTGTTTTAAATAACTTTCGTAAGGAGTTATAACACCCAAGGCTCCCCTATCAGTTGGTTCCACTTTCTTCACATCAGATTGAACTTGAGTTTCCAATTCCACTCTGCTTTTCAATACTTCCGTTGCCTTGCGTTCTGCATATGTTTCACATGTTTCATGATTGTTTTTCCCATTTTTCTCGAAACATTTTGTATAGAACTGATCCTTCATCTCGTACCAGTTACGGAGTACCAGTTTGTCACATTCGGGACGAGCTCCAGAGATAATTGTCAAGAGAAGTGCAAACGCGATTAATTTCAGAATAGTGTTCATCGTTGGGCTGTTGTCTGGCGACTGCCCGTCTGTACGAAATCACAAATATATATTGCGAACACTGAACGAATAAGACAATCTGAATCGAAGGTGCTCTCTTTTAAAAAGATCGGAATCTAATTGTAATATATGCCGGTCGCAGCGTTCTCTTGGTAAAAGTATATAAAAAGCGTCTTAATACTAGCTATTTTATTTTTCTGTTTACTTTTATTATCTCTTCCGGCTTATTGCATGGGAATCATAATTAAAATATAAGATCAAAAGCGAGAGTAGAAAAAAATCTCGTTTGACGGATTATTCCCATATGATTTAATAGTCTGATTTTGATATTGATCTCGCTATGGCGCATATATCAGAAGCACACTTAACTAATAAATGGAAAAACAAAAATGTTTTTATACAAAAGCTCCACATGGTTTTGTTTTTATTATGTTTTCTAGTTTATTAGCCATGCAATATTATTAAAACAGAATAATAAAAACCATTGTAGAAATTTGAGTGCCGAGCTTGCAGATAAATGAGTAGAATAGTACTCGCAAGTCTTGAGCTTGAAGAAGATATCTTGAAAAACTGAAAACTTCTCCCTACGAAATCTCATAATTGACCGATTGTCCCAGTAGAGTTCCATGATACAGTTGTCTGAAGTTGATGAGATATGGCTCAGATATAGATATATATAGATATAGATATATAGAAATAAATGAAAAAACAATGTTTTTTTTTAGATGCAACAACGACCATTCATTTGGCAGCTACATGATTTTGTGGTCCGATCCACCCAGTTCCGATATGGAGATAGACCAATGCAAAGTCTCAAGACGATAGCTTTAAAGACATTTAGGAACTGACAGACGAACATGGCTATATAGGAACATACCCTAAAGAAATTATATCTTCCAAAAGCGTAAGCTTGACATATGTTATTTATTATTATCTAGGTGCATAAGTTGAGCTATGAAATCTTTCGACGTATATAATATTGATATTTTTGTGTGCTTCGATCGAATTTCGTTCAGCGGACACCTGACACTGCTTGGCTATTTGTTGCGATTGAAATGGCGATTACATTGGCTCGTCCTCTTATGATACATTGCCCAGTTTCTGGGCAAGAGGCGTGGGGGTGGGGGTAAGTTGAGGGTAAGTAATTACGTTTTACTTATTGCACTTCTTTTTCTTCTTACCTGCAAAATGATAAGGCAGAAGCGAGCAGCGGGCAGCGTGCAGCGTGCAGCAGAGCAAACAGCATGTGGCTCGCATGACGATAACGACCCGTGATAAGCAGGATGACGGGCAGACAGGGGGGGGTGCTGTGGTGCTGCTGGGGTTAAGGCAGCCCCTGCAGTGCAGCTCAGCTCAGCTCTTGGCCCATTGTTTGTTTTTACAGCTGTGATTGAGGTGAAATTGCATATTTCTGTGCGCTTCTTTCATTTCATTTCATTTTGCACAGCTCCAGACGGTGTGTGTGTACGAGTGTGTGTGTGCGAGTGTGTTCCCATAATAATAGCAAACGTTTTATTGAATGTCGTTACCGTTGCCCGTCTTCAGGCTGACTGCACTTGGCCGAGTTGCTCACTTGGCCCGCTGCTCAACCCCCACGTTTATTGTGCAAATACTCGTAAATGTCAGTTAGAGGAAAATGCTCGACAATGGATACCAATTTCCAGCTAGGCAAATTATTTGTTTAGTCTGGCAAATAAACATACAAGCCACCAACTAAAAGGAGCTTGTCCCACGTTACATATTGAATCGTTTTTCGGAGTTTGAGAAACTGTACCGGAATGGCAATAACTTGTGAGCAGGCTAGAGGATAGCTGTCAGACAAGAGCTGTTATGTGTAAATACTCGTATATTATTATCGAAGCAGTCAACAGACCGTAGCTTTCCGACTTTCGTATTATATTGCTTAGCTTCCGCCCCAGTTAAGTATCGATAGAGCGTGATTATCCTTTTAGCCAGGATGCACAACTTGATCAAGAGTCGCGCCGTTTTTGAGATATTGAAGAAGCCGCTGCCCGAGCTGCTGCGTTTCTACAGAGAAAACGAGAGCGAAAGCGAATGCGAGGAAACTGCCGGAGACACTGCAGATGCCGCAACTCCAACGCCAATTCCAACTGCAGCGGCAGCAGCAGAAGCAGCTGCTGAGGCAGCCAAGCTCAATGTGAACGCGAGCGTGTTTGTGCCGCGCTCCAAGGACGCCAGCGTCGAGGCCGAGGACGTGCGTCTTGGCGAACTGAAGCGCCACTTCGAGGCTTTGGATGTGCGCAAGCCGGCGCAGCCGAAGCTGATGCTGCCCTGGAAGGGCTTTCCCAAGCCGATACCCGCCGACCGACCCAGCAAAGCGCGTAAGTATTGCGAGTAGCAACTCCTCCTGCCCCCCAATCGCTTCCATTTCGCAACACATCTCCAGCTTCGGCCCAGAGCAAAGATCTGAGGGTTGCAGTCATTGGGGATGAGACAAAAAGCGAGTCGCGTCTGAAACGCGCTCAGCCGGACAAGGAGTCGTCCTCGCCGCCGGCCAGCCGCAAGAAGCCGGTCAAGGAGCGTTCGGTTATAAAGTCCGCTGTGCCGGACGAGAAGCGGCGCGAGCAGGAGCGCAAGGTGGCCCTGGAAGCGCTAAAGCTCGTCGAGCAGCGACGCATGCGAGAGACCTTGGATCAGCCACAGATCATAGTGCATCTGACACGTTCGCCCGTGGACTTTACGCCGGAGGAGCGCGTGCGCGTGAATCGGCTGCGCATCATCAAGCGCGAGCACATCGAGAGCGTGCTGCGCGAGATGCGCGACGAGCTAGAGCTGAAGCAGCAAAAGGCTGACGGCGTGCAGCCATCCAGTCGCTACATATGCCTGCAACGCGCCGCCAAGCCCGACACCCAGGCCACGCCCCAGCCGGAGCAGCAGCAGCAGCAGCTGCAGCAGCCGCCGCCGCCGCCGCCGGCTAGCTCGACACCCAAGCGTTATATACCAACCGTGAAGCAGTGGGACGAGCGCTGCAAGGCCAAGGCCAACGAGGCGGCGGCCGGCGCCAACAAGGAGAACAACAACATGGCCGGCGGCAGGACTCTGATCAAGCTCGAAGAGAACGCGCCATCGCAGCGCGGAGCCATGGGCCCCTTCAGCCAGGGCAACATCATGCACACAGCCACAGCCGTCGGGCAGAGCAAGCCGCAGCAGCAGCAGGGCGGCGCCAAGGATCGCGAGCTCTTTGTGCCGCGCTATTGGCCACCGGCTCCGCTGGTGGCCAGGGGCGAGAGGCGTCGCGGCAATCTGACCCACGCCCGCAATATAACGCGCGCCTTTGCTAATTGCGGCCTGCTGCCAACTCCGTCTCCGGCTTGGGAGGCGACCGCCAAGGAGGACTACGAGATGCCGGAGGGGGCGAAGAAATCTGTGAAACGCTACGGAATGGAGGAGCTGCTTCAACTGGAGCCACAACCACACGAACTGGAGAAGCCCCACATCGCTGAGGCTCTGCAAAAGCTCGGATTCATATGCGAATAATTGCAGCTGCTCAGCCAAAATAACTTTTGGCTCTGTCCGTGCATTTGTCCGTGTTTAGTTCTTTGTGTATTCAGTTAGTTTGTTCTTGTTCATGTTTTTTCTCCTTTCAACCAGTTGCATTTCCTGCTGTTCAACGTTGAGAGCTCTTTGTCTCGCCGAAATACGAGCTATACCATTTATATTGAGCAACTCTGGATTTGCAACTCAATTATTATTAATAATAAAGTCTATCTGCAGCAAACTAAAATTTCAAATGCCTTGACCGAATTGCAACTCATTATTGAGCTTAAAAAATTAAGCTGAAATGTTATAAACCAATCTGGTCGAAGGCCACAATTTCAGCGGGGAACTTTGAACCCAATTATCTGCTCTAAAAGCAGCCGAAACTGAACCAAACCATATTCTAATAAAAATGTTGGATCACAACTCTCTTTGATATGAATTCTTTAAAGCGAATATAAAAACAACATTCTTTTTTTTAATATTTAGCATAAATAAATTACCAAAAAACTCTTGGTAATTACTATGAGTTTTCCTCGAATAACATATATTTTTATAAAATATGCTTCTGAGGGATTCCTTTATCGCAAAGTCAAAAACTAGCTAATATTTCAAATGTCTTGGCAGAAATGTAACACATTTTTGAGCCCTGTATAAAATGTACAAAGCGTATAAATTATTAAACAAATTATAAATCAATCAGAAACGATATAAACAAATCTGGTTGAAAGCCGGAATATCAGTTTTTTTTACAACGAGGGGACTTTGAAAAAAATTATCTGCTCAAAACAGATGTCTGCAAAGCAAAAAGTTGATTAGTTCGAAAATATCTGATATAAATATCAATTAAAGATAAAAACTATATCCTTTTTTCAATATATAACATACCAAAATTATAAGAAAATTAATTAAGAATAATCGAAAAACCATTTTTTTTTTTACTCTGAGATTTTCTCAGCAATATATTTACTATATCTAACAAAATCTAAATAAATTTTGCGTCCGCGGATTCCTTTAATGTAAAGGCAACTGTGCAGCTGTCTAATCGCAAAGTCAAAATATTCGGTAAAATTTCAAAAATCGTGTCAGAAATGCAACTCACATTTGAGCCTCTTTTAATGTATGTAGATCGAAGAAAATTATAAATCTAGCAGAAACGATGCAAACAAATCTAATTGAAGGCAAACTTTGAACCAAATTATCTGCTCAAAAAGCTGCCGAACCTAAGCCAAAGCATTTATTTTCTTTGCAATATAGATATTTCATATAATAATGACTATAATAAATTATGGGCCAGCCATCTGTCTAATCGCAAAGTCTCAAAACTCGCTTCGGGCTGAAGCGTCACTCACTTGTCGCTACCAACAGGATGTGTGCATTTGCTGGTATTTTCTTTAAAAAGGTTTCATTAAATTGATGTCGACCCGTTGATGCATCTGAGCTACTCAGCAGCCAGCTGACGGAAGCGGAAATGGCAGCGGGTGGCGAGGGGTCGCGTGGCGGCAAGGGTTCGCTACAGTGAAGCCATAACTTAAAAGGCGCCCGGCAGTGCATCCTCGTGGATGGCCAACAATTAACAGCATAAATTTAAATATGCAATTAACGAAACAGCTTGAGGCTGCAAAAGAAAAATCAAATAAAAGGCAACAGCAGCAGCTACTACAACGGACGTAACTATGAGTAAAGAATGCTCGACCAGAAGATACCCATTAACATACTGCATTAATTTAAATAAATTTCAATATGCAATTAACGAAACAGCTTGAGGCTGCAAAAGAAAAATCAAATAAAAGGCAACAGCAGCAGCTACTGCAACGGACGCAACTACGACCACTTTGAGTGAAGTAAGCTCGACAACCAGATACCCATTAAATATTCACTAATTCAATTTGTGAACAAGTGGAAATAGGTAAATGGGTTCGATTAAGCTCCACAGCTCCACATTGTCAAGCGACATGTTTTTCGTTCTGTTACAAAGTGTTGCTTGTTTTGCATATACCCTCCATTGTTGTCTTGTCTATAGGGCATACAAATGTTTGCACTGGCTGTAGCAGTGGCGACAATGAAAGCCAAAGGTCATTTTAACACATGCACAACCACACACACGCACACACACGCAGAGTAATGTATTTGATTGTTTGTGTTTTCGATTTTTTAAAAAACGCACAACAAACAACGTTGGAAAAAAAAAACACACACACACACAATTTTACGCTTTATTTACGCGATGGCCAGCAACAATACTCTGGTCATGTGATACGCTGGCCAGCCCCACTAGCAACACCCACCAGCAACATGCAACACCAACACCCAACACCCAACACCAGCAACAACTGTAGCACATGTCAATATTTTAACGCTCAGCCACAGGGGAAGCCTGGCTGCTGCCACATTCACTCTCGTGCCGCTCGCCTTTCGTTTGTGGCAATTGGAGTCGTGGCGTTATTGATGTGTAAAGTGGACGCCGTTGTTTAATAAAATTAAAACACAAATTTAATATCGCCTCCTGCTGGGCCCTGATTTCGCGCGTTAATAACAGCAACAACAACAGCAGCAACAGCGGCGACAATAATGGTGAAAATAAAAAATAATATTAATATGGCCAAGCAATGCATGCGAAATTGTTGACAGGCAGCCGTCTGTCTGCCCAGTCCTGGCTGCAAATTATGTTTTACCGCCATGAAGTCAAAGTGCAACTGTCAACTGGCTCATTATCAGTGGGTAGTTAAGCCGCACAGTTAGTTAATGTGGCCTCGAATACGCTTCTTGGGTTTTACGACCAGCAGCTGGCAGCCGCAAAGACTCAAAGCAAACGATCAACTTTTCATCGTGCCGCTTCCCCGCCTGGAACTGCTTTGGCTGGCTCCTGAAGCTTGCACGCTTCCTTTCTATAATCATAACATGGCAATTTTATTCAATTTCCTGCCTTTTGTGTGTGCCACAGCCAGCTGAGACTCAGACCGCGAGGTAAATGAATGAACGCGGGCAGCTGGGCATTTTCGATTTAAAGATGCCCTATAAAAGAACTAACCAGAAATTGAAAAAAAGAAAAATTAAAAATTAAAATTAAAACTAAGCATGGGTATAGAGCACAAAGCTTGGAGTTCGCATACCTGAGAAAATGGAAGATAAAATATTTTGTACACCCAAACGTTATCTAGGCGATTAGTCTGTCATTTTGAGACTATAATTTGAATTTTTTAAAGTGTTTATATCTCTTTGAACTGGTCTAGATTTTCTCGTATTTTGCTTATTAAGCGTCGAGTCTGATTTTTAGCACTTTGTGGATAACTCGGCTAGCTCATTTAAATTTTACAGGGCACCTGAAACTAGCTTTAAACGCTTCATAAGTCAAAGGCCATTAAATAAGCTACGTCGAAAGTGCCATAAGTTTTATTCTCTTAGAGCGCTGCCAACATTTCAAATTATCAGGAAAAAACTGAAAATAAAATGAGTTGAGCAAAACTATGTGGACCACTTTGTGGCAGACGTGGTTTCAAAGAGCAGCCAACACAGTCCACAGCCAGCACAAAGCGGCTTAAACATTGGCGCTTGGTCCAGCTTGTGGTCCAGGTAAAGGTGGAAAACCAGGTGCACAGCAAGCACAATGTGCTGTAAGCTGATTAACGGCTAGCCGCAAGACTTGTACACGGGCTGCTCAGAAAGATAGTTCAATTGGCCAAACACTTTGTAGCCCTAATTAAGCCACTTAACAATTTTTGCGGCCTTGTCGAGCCAGCAAAATCAACACGGCGTATGCGCAATAAATATTGCACATACAGCCAAAGAAAGCTCGCTCTTCAAACTGGCCCAAAGTTTCAGCCCTGCATTTGGCATTCCTTTTTCGGCGTACAGTCTCTACGTGCGCATTACGCCAGAACTTGCCGGCAACTGGCACTTAAATTCATCCCAGCGAAACTCTGAAAACGACGTGACTTTTCCTCCCATCACAAAAAACCACCTTGAATGGGCTTCATTTTAGTTGCCCTTTGATACAACGCGCTGCGATTGCACTCAGCGCAGAGGTAGTGCATCACGAATACGCCCCGGCAGCTTGGCAGCAAAAACTGACTGCAATGACAATTCGCCTACGAAATTAGGATATAATGCAAACGTGTTAATAAAGTGGGCTTTCAGTGCTTATACAGAAATAATTTCGTCTGGAATGTAAACTGGCTCTGTTTGATTACAAATTTAAATGATTTTGCATCCGTTTTGAACCCAGTTGGTTAGATTCCGGAATTCAAATATGTATTAATTAACAACAGCCTAACCTTAAACAAGATTAGCTGGAAAGGAACAACTGTATTTAAAACTAAATCGAAACATATTTTTACAATAAGTGTATAATTAAATTCGTACGGAAGCCCACTATCAATAGGCATTCAAGCAAATTTAAAATCGCTGGGTTAAAAAAGTTGTTGACAAAAAAACGATTCGTTTGTAAAGTCGAACTTTTTTGATGATTTTTTTGAATATCTCGGCCAAATAACATTTCAAAATTGGACAGCATTTACCCGAGATATTCAATAAAAATCATCAAAAAAGTTTCGATTTTCGATCCGACCCCGAATTTGAGGAAAAACGTGATGTAACCCCTTGCCATTTTGTTGATTTTGGCCGAGATATTCAAAAAAATCATCAAAAAAGGTTGACTTTACAAACGAATCGGTTTTTGGTCAACCACTTTTTTTAACCCATCGATTTTTAAAATGTTTGAATGCAGATTGATGGTAGGGATCCCTATGAATTTAAAAAGGTATAACATTTCAAAATCGGACAGCATTTACCCGAGATACTCAATAAAAATCATCAAAAAAGTTTCGATTTTCGATCCGACCCCGAATTTGAGAAAAAACGTGATGTAACCCCTTGCCATTTTGTTGATTTTGGTCAAAATTTAGATAATTTTTTTGTTGATGTCAATCGATAGTACTGATCCTTACGAGTCCAAAATGGTATAAAATTCCCAAATCGAACACTATTTGGCCGAGATATTCAAAAAATTCATCATAAAAGGTTGACTTTACAAACGAATCTGTTTTTGGTCAACCACTTTTTTTAACCCATCGATTTTTAAAATGTTTGAATGCAGATTGATGGTAGGGATCCCTATGAATTTAAAAAGGTATAACATTTCAAAATCGGACAGCATTTACCCGAGATACTCAATAAAAATCATCAAAAAGTTTCGTTTTCGAACCGACCCCGAATTTGAGAAAAAACGTGATGTAACCCCTTGCCATTTTGTTGATTTTGGTCAAAATTTAGATTTTTATTTTTTTGATGCCAGTCGATAGTACTGATCCTTACGAGTCCAAAATGGTATAAAATTCCCAAATCGAACACTATTTGGCCGAGATATTCAAAAAATTCATCATAAAAGGTTGACTTTACAAACGAATCGGTTTTTGGTCAACCACTTTTTTTAACCCATCGATTTTTAAAATGTTTGAATGCAGATTGATAGTAGGGATCCCTACGTATTCAAAAAGGTATAACATTTCAAAATCGGACAGCATTTACCCGAGATATTCAATAAAAATCATCCAAAAAGTTTTGTTTTTCGAACCGACCCCGAATTTGAGAAAAAACGTGATGTAACCCCTTGCCATTTTGTTGATTTTGGTCAAAATTTAGATTTTTATTTTTTTGATGCCAGTCGATAGTACTGATCCTTACGAGTCCAAAATGGTATAAAATTCCCAAATCGAACACTATTTGGCCGAGATATTCAAAAAATTCATCATAAAAGGTTGACTTTACAAACGAATCGGTTTTTGGTCAACCACTTTTTTTAACCCATCGATTTTTAAAATGTTTGAATGCAGATTGATAGTAGGGATCCCTACGAATTCAAAAAAGTATACCATTTCAAAATTGGACAGCATTTACCCAAGATATGCCATAAAAATCATAAACAAAGTTTCGATTTTCGAACCGACCCCGAATTTGAGGAAAAACGTGATGTAACCCCTTGCCATTTTGATGATTTTGATCAAAATTTAGATTTTTATTTTTTTGATGCCAATCGATAGTACTGATCCTTAGGAGTCGAAAATGGTATAAAATTCCCAAATCGAACACTATTTGGCCGAGATATTCAAAAAATTCATCATAAAAGGTTGACTTTACAAACGAATCGGTTTTTGGACAACCACTTTTTTTTAAACCATCGATTTTTAAAATGTTTGAATGCAGATTGATATAAGGGATCCCTACGAATTTAAAAAGGTATAACATTTCAAAATCGGACAGCATTTACCCGAGATACTCAATAAAAATCATCAAAAAAGTTTCGATTTTCGATCCGACCCCGAATTTGAGGAAAAACGTGATGTAACCCCTTGCCATTTTGTTGATTTTGGTCAAAATTTAGATTTTTATTTTTTTGATGCCAGTCGATAGTACTGATCCTTACGAGTCCAAAATGGTATAAAATTCCCAAATCGAACACTATTTGGCCGAGATATTCAAAAAATTCATCATAAAAGGTTGACTTTACAAACGAATCGGTTTTTGGTCAACCACTTTTTTTAACCCATCGATTTTTAAAATGTTTGAATGCAGATTGATGGTAGGGATCCCTACGAATTTAAAAAGGTATAACATTTCAAAATCGGACAGCATTTACCCGAGATACTCAATAAAAATCATCAAAAAAGTTTAGATTTTCCAACCGACCCCGAATTTGAGAAAAAACGTGATGTAACCCCTTGCCATTTTGATGATTTTGGTCAAAATTTAGATTTTTATTTTTTTGATGCCAATCGATAGTACTGATCCTTACGAGTCCAAAATGGTATAAAATTCCCAAATCGAACACTATTTGGCCGAGATATTCAAAAAATTCATCATAAAAGGTTGACTTAACAAACGAATCGGTTTTTGGTCAACCACTTTTTTTAACCCATCGATTTTTAAAATGTTTGAATGCAGATTGATGGTAGGGATCCCTACGAATTTAAAAAGGTATAACATTTCAAAATCGGACAGCATTTACCCGAGATACTCAATAAAAATCATCAAAAAAGTTTCGATTTTCGATCCGACCCCGAATTTAAGGAAAAACGTGATGTAACCCCTTGCCATTTTGTTGATTTTGGTCAAAACTTAGATTTTTATTTTTTTGATGCCAGTCGATAGTACTGATCCTTAGGAGTCGAAAATGGTGCAAAATTCCCAAATCAAACACTATTTGGCCGAGATATTCAAAAAATTCATCATAAAAGGTTGACTTTACAAACGAATCGGTTTTTGGACAACCACTTTTTTTAACCCATCGATTTTTAAAATGTTTGAATGCAGATTGATAGTAGGGATCCCTACGAATTTAAAAAGGTATAACATTTCAAAATCGGACAGCATTTACCCGAGATACTCAATAAAAATCATCAAAAAAGTTTCGATTTTCCAACCGACCCCGAATTTGAGAAAAAACGTGATGTAACCCCTTGCCATTTTGATGATTTTGGTCAAAATTTAGATTTTTATTTTTTTGATGCCAATCGCTAGTACTGATCCTTAGGAGTCGAAAATTGTATAAAATTCCCAAATCAAACACTATTTGGCCGAGATATTCAAAAAATTCATCATAAAAGGTTGACTTTACAAACGAATCGGTTTTTGGACAACCACTTTTTTTAAACCATCGATTTTTAAAATGTTTGAATGCAGATTGATGGTAGGGATCCCTACGAATTTAAAAAGGTATAACATTTAAAAATCGGACAGCATTTACCCGAGATACTCAATAAAAATCATCAAAAAAGTTTCGATTTTCGATCCGACCCCGAATTTGAGGAAAAACGTGATGTAACCCCTTGCCATTTTGTTGATTTTGGTCAAAATTTAGATTTTTATTTTTTTGATGCCAGTCGATAGTACTGATCCTTACGAGTCCAAAATGGTATAAAATTCCCAAATCGAACACTATTTGGCCGAGATATTCAAAAAATTCATCATAAAAGGTTGACTTTACAAACGAATCGGTTTTTGGTCAACCACTTTTTTTAACCCATCGATTTTTAAAATGTTTGAATGCAGATTGATGGTAGGGATCCCTACGAATTTAAAAAGGTATAACATTTCAAAATCGGACAGCATTTACCCGAGATACTCAATAAAAATCATCAAAAAAGTTTAGATTTTCCAACCGACCCCGAATTTGAGAAAAAACGTGATGTAACCCCTTGCCATTTTGATGATTTTGGTCAAAATTTAGATTTTTATTTTTTTGATGCCAATCGATAGTACTGATCCTTACGAGTCCAAAATGGTATAAAATTCCCAAATCGAACACTATTTGAAAAAAGTTTCGATTTTCGATCCGACCCCGAATTTGAGGAAAAACGTGATGTAACCCCTTGCCATTTTGTTGATTTTGGTCAAAATTTAGATTTTTATTTTTTTGATGCCAGTCGATAGTACTGATCCTTACGAGTCCAAAATGGTATAAAATTCCCAAATCGAACACTATTTGGCCGAGATATTCAAAAAATTCATCATAAAAGGTTGACTTTACAAACGAATCGGTTTTTGGTCAACCACTTTTTTTAACCCATCGATTTTTAAAATGTTTGAATGCAGATTGATGGTAGGGATCCCTACGAATTTAAAAAGGTATAACATTTCAAAATCGGACAGCATTTACCCGAGATACTCAATAAAAATCATCAAAAAAGTTTAGATTTTCCAACCGACCCCGAATTTGAGAAAAAACGTGATGTAACCCCTTGCCATTTTGATGATTTTGGTCAAAATTTAGATTTTTATTTTTTTGATGCCAATCGATAGTACTGATCCTTACGAGTCCAAAATGGTATAAAATTCCCAAATCGAACACTATTTGGCCGAGATATTCAAAAAATTCATCATAAAAGGTTGACTTAACAAACGAATCGGTTTTTGGTCAACCACTTTTTTTAACCCATCGATTTTTAAAATGTTTGAATGCAGATTGATGGTAGGGATCCCTACGAATTTAAAAAGGTATAACATTTCAAAATCGGACAGCATTTACCCGAGATACTCAATAAAAATCATCAAAAAAGTTTCGATTTTCGATCCGACCCCGAATTTAAGGAAAAACGTGATGTAACCCCTTGCCATTTTGTTGATTTTGGTCAAAATTTAGATTTTTATTTTTTTGATGCCAGTCGATAGTACTGATCCTTAGGAGTCGAAAATGGTGCAAAATTCCCAAATCAAACACTATTTGGCCGAGATATTCAAAAAATTCATCATAAAAGGTTGACTTTACAAACGAATCGGTTTTTGGACAACCACTTTTTTTAACCCATCGATTTTTAAAATGTTTGAATGCAGATTGATAGTAGGGATCCCTACGAATTTAAAAAGGTATAACATTTCAAAATCGGACAGCATTTACCCGAGATACTCAATAAAAATCATCAAAAAAGTTTCGATTTTCCAACCGACCCCGAATTTGAGAAAAAACGTGATGTAACCCCTTGCCATTTTGATGATTTTGGTCAAAATTTAGATTTTTATTTTTTTGATGCCAATCGCTAGTACTGATCCTTAGGAGTCGAAAATTGTATAAAATTCCCAAATCAAACACTATTTGGCCGAGATATTCAAAAAATTCATCATAAAAGGTTGACTTTACAAACGAATCGGTTTTTGGACAACCACTTTTTTTAAACCATCGATTTTTAAAATGTTTGAATGCAGATTGATGGTAGGGATCCCTACGAATTTAAAAAGGTATAACATTTCAAAATCGGACAGCATTTACCCGAGATACTCAATAAAAATCATCAAAAAAGTTTCGATTTTCGATCCGACCCCGAATTTGAGGAAAAACGTGATGTAACCCCTTGCCATTTTGTTGATTTTGGTCAAAATTTAGATTTTTATTTTTTTGATGCCAGTCGATAGTACTGATCCTTACGAGTCCAAAATGGTATAAAATTCCCAAATCGAACACTATTTGGCCGAGATATTCAAAAAATTCATCATAAAAGGTTGACTTTACAAACGAATCGGTTTTTGGTCAACCACTTTTTTTAACCCATCGATTTTTAAAATGTTTGAATGCAGATTGATGGTAGGGATCCCTACGAATTTAAAAAGGTATAACATTTCAAAATCGGACAGCATTTACCCGAGATACTCAATAAAAATCATCAAAAAAGTTTAGATTTTCCAACCGACCCCGAATTTGAGAAAAAACGTGATGTAACCCCTTGCCATTTTGATGATTTTGGTCAAAATTTAGATTTTTATTTTTTTGATGCCAATCGATAGTACTGATCCTTACGAGTCCAAAATGGTATAAAATTCCCAAATCGAACACTATTTGGCCGAGATATTCAAAAAATTCATCATAAAAGGTTGACTTAACAAACGAATCGGTTTTTGGTCAACCACTTTTTTTAACCCATCGATTTTTAAAATGTTTGAATGCAGATTGATGGTAGGGATCCCTACGAATTTAAAAAGGTATAACATTTCAAAATCGGACAGCATTTACCCGAGATACTCAATAAAAATCATCAAAAAAGTTTCGATTTTCGATCCGACTGGTCAAAATTTAGATTTTTATTTTTTTGATGCCAATCGATAGTACTGATCCTTAGGAGTCGAAAATGGTATAAAATTCCCAAATCAAACACTATTTGGCCGAGATATTCAAAAAATTCATCATTAAAGGTTGACTTTACAAACGAATCGGTTTTTGGACAACCACTTTTTTTAAACCATCGATTTTTAAAATGTTTGAATGCAGATTGATGGTAGGGATCCTTACAAATTTAAAAAGGTATAACATTTCAAAATCGGACAGCATTTACCCGAGATACTCAATAAAAATCATCAAAAAAGTTTCGATTTTCGATCCGACCCCGAATTTGAGGAAAACGTGATGTAACCCCTTGCCATTTTGTTGATTTTGGTCAAAATTTAGATTTTTATTTTTTTGATGCCAGTCGATAGTACTGATCCTTACGAGTCCAAAATGGTATAAAATTCCCAAATCGAACACTATTTGGCCGAGATATTCAAAAATTTCATCATAAAAGGTTGACTTAACAAACGAATCGGTTTTTGGTCAACCACTTTTTTTAACCCATCGATTTTTAAAATGTTTGAATGCAGATTGATGGTAGGGATCCCTACGAATTTAAAAAGGTATAACATTTCAAAATCGGACAGCATTTACCCGAGATACTCAATAAAAATCATCAAAAAAGTTTCGATTTTCCAACCGACCCCGAATTTGAGAAAAAACGTGATGTAACCCCTTGCCATTTTGATGATTTTGGTCAAAATTTAGATTTTTATTTTTTTGATGCCAATCGATAGTACTGATCCTTAGGAGTCGAAAATGGTATAAAATTCCCAAATCGAACACTATTTGGCCGAGATATTCAAAAAATTCATCATAAAAGGTTGACTTTACAAACGAATCGGTTTTTGGACAACCACTTTTTTTAAACCATCGATTTTTAAAATGTTTGAATGCAGATTGATAGTAGGGATCCCTACGAATTTAAAAAGGTATAACATTTCAAAATCGGACAGGATTTACCCGAGATACTCAATAAAAATCATCAAAAAAGTTTCGATTTTCCAACCGACCCCGAATTTGAGAAAAAACGTGATGTAACCCCTTGCCATTTTGATGATTTTGGTCAAAATTTAGATTTTTATTTTTTTGATGCCAGTCGATAGTACTGATCCTTACGAGTCCAAAATGGTATAAAATTCCCAAATCGAACACTATTTGGCCGAGATATTCAAAAAATTCATCATAATAGGTTGACTTAACAAACGAATCGGTTTTTGGTCAACCACTTTTTTTAACCCATCGATTTTTAAAATGTTTGAATGCAGATTGATGGTAGGGATCCCTACGAATTTAAAAAGGTATAACATTTCAAAATCGGACAGCATTTACCCGAGATACTCAATAAAAATCATCAACAAAGTTTAGATTTTCCAACCGACCCCGAATTTGAGAAAAAACGTGATGTAACCCCTTGCCATTTTGATGATTTTGGTCAAAATTTAGATTTTCATTTTTTTGATGCCAATCGATAGTACTGATCCTTAGGAGTCGAAAATGGTATAAAATTCCCAAATCAAACACTATTTGGCCGAGATATTCAAAAAATTCATCATAAAAGGTTGACTTTACAAACGAATCGGTTTTTGGTCAACCACTTTTTTTAAACCATCGATTTTTAAAATGTTTGAATGCAGATTAATGGTAGGGATCCCTACGAATTTAAAAAGGCATAACATTTCAAAATCGGACAGCATTTACCCGAGATACTCAATAAAAATCATCAAAAAAGTTTCGATTTTCGATCCGACCCCGAATTTGAGGAAAAACGTGATGTAACCCCTTGCCATTTTGTTGATTTTGGTCAAAATTTAGATTTTTATTTTTTTGATGCCAATCGATAGTACTGATCCTTAGGAGTCGAAAATGGTATAAAATTCCCAAATCGAACACTATTTGGCCGAGATATTCAAAAAATTCATCATAAAAGGTTGACTTAACAAACGAATCGGTTTTTGGTCAACCACTTTTTTTAACCCATCGATTTTAAAAATGTTTGAATGCAGATTGATGGTAGGGATCCCTACGAATTTAAAAAGGTATAACATTTCAAAATCGGACAGCATTTACCCGAGATACTCAATAAAAATCATCAAAAAAGTTTCGATTTTCCAACCGACCCCGAATTTGAGAAAAAACGTGATGTAACCCCTTGCCATTTTGATGATTTTGGTCAAAATTTAGATTTTTATTTTTTTGATGCCAATCGATAGTACTGATCCTTAGGAGTCGAAAATGGTATAAAATTCCCAAATCGAACACTATTTGGCCAAGATATTCAAAAAATTCATCATAAAAGGTTGACTTTACAAACGAATCGGTTTTTGGACAACCACTTTTTTTAAACCATCGATTTTTAAAATGTTTGAATGCAGATTGATATTAGGGATCCCTACGAATTTAAAGGTATCAAAATCGGACAGGATTTACCCGAGATACTCAATAAAAATCATCAAAAAAGTTTCGATTTTCCAACCGACCCCGAATTTGAGAAAAAACGTGATGGGGTTACCCTTGCCATTTTGATGATTTTGGTCAAAATTTAGATTTTTATTTTTTTGATGCCAGTCGATAGTACTGATCCTTACGAGTCCAAAATGGTATAAAATTCCCAAATCGAACACTATTTGGCCGAGATATTCAAAAAATTCATCATAATAGGTTGACTTAACAAACGAATCGGTTTTTGGTCAACCACTTTTTTTAACCCATCGATTTTTAAAATGTTTGAATGCAGATTGATGGTAGGGATCTCTACGAATATAAAAAGGTATAACATTTCAAAATCGGACAGCATTTACCCGAGATATTCAATAAAAATCATCAAACCAGTTTCGATATTCGACCCGAACCCGAATTTTAGGAAAAACGTGGTGTAACCCCTTGCCATTTTGTTGATTTTGGTCAAAATTTAGATTTTTATTTTTATGATGCGAATCGATAGTATTGACCCTTGCGAGTCGAAAATGGTAGAAAATTCCCAAATCGAACACTATTTGGCCGAGATATTCAAAAAAAATCATAAAAAAAGGATGATGTTACAAACAAATCGTTTTTTTGGTCACAGCTTTCTTTTACCCATCGATTTTTAATTTGCTTGAATGCCAATTGATAGTAAGGATCCGTACGAATGCAAAAAGGTATAACATTTCGAAATCAGACGATATTTACCCGAGATGATCAAAAAAAATCATCAAAACAGTTTTGATTTTCGAACCGACGCCGATTTTGAGGAAAAACGTGATGTAACCCCTTGCCATTTTGATGATTTTGATCAAAATTTAGATTTTCATTTTTTTGATACCTATCGATAGTACTGATTCTTATGAGTCCAAAATGGTATAAAATTCCAAAATCGAACATTATTTGCCTTAGATATTCCAAAAAATCATCAAAACAGTTTTGATTTTCGTACCAACCGTCACGTTTTTTATCAAAAACTTTTATGTTGATTTAATTAAATGCCAATATATAGTTGGAATCCGTGTAATTCAAAAATATAATCATTTCAATTCAGACATACCCGACATAATAAATAAAACCGAATCAAAAAGTTTCCGCGCGAAATGTCGCGTTGTAACGACATAATCTGGCGCAGTTCAACGGCGGAATTATGTCGTTTTCTAACGGCATATTTCCGCGCGGCTAAAAAATCCACATATTTAGTGCTATGCCGATTTTTAAGACTTTCGCGATATCTTAAATATAAGTCTTTTTAAAATCGGACGTATTTTAAATTAACAAATTTTTTATTTTGTATTTTTCAGCCAAAACCGCCACGCATATGTTTAACATATAATCAGCAGGTGATCGCTATTCATGGTACCTAGTTGACCTATATATCCTTGGTTATTTCATATCATGGATATAGTCCTAGTGAACCTAAAGGACCGAGTTCTCGCAAAATGCGCAAGAACATGGTCCAAAAATATGTATGCTTTTCTATTACAGCCGCCCACAGCAGCAGCCCCGCCCTTGAATGGTTACTAGTTGACTAATATATCCTTGGTTATTCCATGCGATCGATATAGTCCTTAAAACCTAAAGGATCACATCCCTGCAAAATGTGCATTGAAATGGTCCAAAAACATGTGTGATTTTTCTTTCAGGAGCCCTTTTACGTTAGCTGCAGCTGCAGCTGTTGTTTAACATCCGCCTTACAGCACTCATTTTACATAAACTGCTACTTAACAGTACTCATTTTAATTGAGTTTCATTTTCGCCCCTTAATGCTATGCAATGAAAATTTTAGTTCGAAGAACTCGTCGACCTTCTGTGCATTTCTGTTTGCCTGGTATTTTTGGGCAATTTTAGTTAAAATTTGGGACCCAGCCGGCGACGAGGGCGCCCCGTTTGGGTATGCAATGAAATTTTTTTGCCGCAAAAAATATTTTCTGTCGACCTTCTGGGCATTTCTGTTCGCCTGGTATTTTTGGGAAATTTTAGTTAAAATTTGGGACCCAGCCGGCGACGAGGGCGCCCCTTTTGGGTATGCAATGAAATTTTTCGGCAATTAAAATTATTTTTTGTCGACCTTCTGAGCATTTCTGTTCGCCTGGTATTTTGTCAGATTTTAAGAAAAATCTCGGCAGCTAGCGGTTGCCAACAAACGCCCCTCACGGGTATGCAATGGATTTTTAATTTTTTTATAAAAAAACAGGATTTTCGTTTAATATTTTAAATAACTGCTTTATTTATGTTTAAATTAAAAAAACTGTTGTTTTTTATGCTTATTTTCTTAGAATTATACAAAACGAGCATAAATTATGTTTGTTGCTTATTTGAACTTAAAATAGCTATATCTGGATTAATTGAAGTTCGATCCTGGAAAAATTTGCTTTATCAGTCGTGGAGGTCCTTAGAGCTCACTGTAGTCCTTAATTTGTCAGTCTGAAAAGATAAAATCACATATAAATTAAAGAAGACAAAAAAATATGAAGACATTTTTTGCTAGGAAAAAGGACATAACTCGGGCATGTCCTTGCAGAATTTCAAAGGACATGGTGCGTTAGGATCGTATAGACTCTCTGCATCGATCTGCATCAAAAAAATATGGGGTCATCTAAGAATCCCAGGACTTGTATTTTTACTTGTAAAATTTCAGTCACGGAGAGCACGAAAATGGCTCAAAATCACTAATCCTTGAATATCTCCTAAACTACAAGGACGATCCTTATGAAATTTGGCAAGCTTGTAGTCCTGGCTAATACAATTTTTTTGACATAGGATACGCAAGGATACGCAAGGATATAGCAGAGTTATGGCCTATTTTCTCTTGCGAAAATTGCCGATAAAACTTCGCCGTTTAAAGGACTTTCGTCCTTTTTGTTATATTTTCTTAAATGGGAGTGTAAGCACCATTCACTGTCGAAAGGACATCCCGATAGTCCTTCAAATGGCCAAGTTAAACCCGATTTTTTCGATTTTTGGCACTTTTGCGACTAACCCCCTATGAAAAATTTTTGTTGAAATTTTTATCGAATCTTGAAAATCCTTGAATGCCAATCGATAGTCCTGGTCCCCACGAGCTCAAAAAGGTATATCCTTCCGATGTCCTTAATGATTTGGACAAGATATGGCTACTTAAAAAATGTCCTTTTTAGAAAATTGGCCATATAACGGAAACAGCAAGGACGATTTTGATGTCCTTTGAACAGTTTGAGGTCCTTGTGTAAACGATTTGTTTGACACAGGACTTTTCACGATCCGTAAGGATACGGCCGAGTTATGGCTATGTTCATTTACGAAAGAATTTTATTAATATCTAGTCTGTCTCAAGGACTTTCGTCCCTTTTATTATATATACTGAATTAGGAAGATATGGACTTACGGTTGGCAAATGGACATCAGGATCAGCAAGGATACGGCCGATCTACAGCCTTTTTAACTTTACGGACAAAAATCTCTTTTCCTCAGCTCCTTGAAGGATTTTCGTCCTTTTTATTACATAATCTATGTTTGCGGGACAAGGACTACATGTTGTGCAAAGGACATCAGAGTGGTCCTTAACGTGGTCAATTTAAAATAACAATATCCATATCTCGGAAACCATAGAGGCGATTTTCATGTCCTGCCCTGAAAAATTAAAAAAAATCAATCAGCACTATCGATTGGCATCAAAAAAATAAATATCTAAATTTTGACCAAAATCATCAAAATGGCAAGGGGTTACATCACGTTTTTTCTCAAATTCGGGGTCGGTTCGAAAAACAAAACTTTTTGGATGATTTTTATTGAATATCTCGGGTAAATGCTGTCCGATTTTAAAATGTTATACCTTTTTAAATTCGTAGGGATCCCTACCATCAATCTGCATTCAAACATTTTAAAAATCGATGGGTTAAAAAAAGTGGTTGACCAAAAACCGATTCGTTTGTTAAGTCAACCTTTTATGATGAATTTTTTGAATATCTCGGCCAAATAGTGTTCGATTTGGGAATTTTATACCATTTTCGACTCCTAAGGATCAGTACTATCGATTGGCATCAAAAAAATAAAAATCTAAATGTTGACCAAAATCAACAAAATGGCAAGGGGTTACATCACGTTTTTCCTCAAATTCGGGGTCGGATCGAAAATCGAAACTTTTTTGATGATTTTTATTGAGTATCTCGGGTAAATGCTGTCCGATTTTGAAATGTTATACCTTTTTAAATTCGTAGGGATCCCTACCATTAATCTGCATTCAAACATTTTAAAAATCGATGGTTTAAAAAAAGTGGTTGACCAAAAACCGATTCGTTTGTAAAGTCAACCTTTTATGATGAATTTTTTGAATATCTCGGCCAAATAGTGTTTGATTTGGGAATTTTATACCATTTTCGGCTCCTAAGGATCAGTACTATCGATTGGCATCAAAAAAATGAAAATCTAATTTTTGACCAAAATCATCAAAATGGCAAGGGGTTACATCACGTTTTTTCTCAATTTCGGGGTCGGTTCGAAAATCGAAACATTGTTGATGATTTTTATTGAATATCTCGGGTAAATGCTGTCCGATTTTGAAATGTTATACCTTTTTGAATTCGTAGGGATCCCTACTGTCAATTTTAAAAATCGATGGGTTAAAAAAAGTGGTTGACCAAAATCATCAAATTGGCAAGGGGTTACATCACGTTTTTTCTCAAATTCGGAATATCTCGGGTAAATGCTGTCCAATTTTGAAATGTTATACCTTTTTGAATACGTAGTGATCCCTATAATCAATCTGCATTCAAACATTTTAAAAATCGATGGGTTAAAAAAAGTGGTTGACCAAAAACCGATTCGTTTCTAAAGTCAACCTTTTTTGATGATTTTTTTGAATATCTCGGCCAAATAGTGTTCGATCTGGGAATTTTATACCATTTTCGACACGTAAGGATCAGTACTATCGATTGGCATCAAAAAAATAAAAATCTAAATTTGGACCCAAGTTAACAAAATGGCAAGGGGTTCCATCACGTTTTATTCAAATCGGGGCCGGTTCGAATATCATCGATTAGCAATCAATCGAATGAAATATTGGGGGCTTACATAAAAGTTTTTAACAAAATACCAATTATTGAATTATGTGAATCTTGTTGTTGATTTTTTTTAAATATCTTGGGCAAATAATGTCAGATTTTGATATACCATTTCGGACTCGTGCGGATCAGTACTATCGACTGACATTAAAAGAAGGAAAATTTAACTTTTGATAATCAAGGCTACATACAAAGATTTCAATAAGTAAAGTATAAATATTTATGTTAAATTTAATTTGTGATAGACTAACATGCCGAGGCTCGAAGCAATACAGAGCTCATACATGTTGAAACCCAGGAATTGGTGAACCGAACCATGATTGTACTCTTCCCGATAATCAGTCACCCAATTTACTGACACACTCAGTTAACTAGAGTTCAAATTGGGTATTTTCGGTCAACATTGAGATATCCAAAAAATATACCTGTCTGTATCGCACTTTTCTGTATATCGAAAGCTTTGATGCTAAGATCCTATGTATATCAATATTTTTTTAAATGAAGCACACGGTTCGAACCTCGAAAAGGTGGAAATCAGAAAAAAAAATGATGCAAACGCGTATTTATAAGCCCGTTTCACAGACTTCAAGCAAGTCGTAATGCACCCATTCGATAACTTGTTAATATCCTCGTTGCTTTGAAAAGGCCTTGATAATTGCATTTTTAAGCCCTTTAGCGAGTTTTAGACGAGCTGTTGTTGTTGTTGTTGCTGTAGTTGTGATGTTGCTCGACTTATTGGCTGGTTGTTATTGTTAGGCAGGATGCCATCAACAACATCATTGTCGGCACCATCAACGTTGATGGCCTGTTAAATTGCCTGTTTTGTGTTTGTTGTCTCCGCGTGCCACGTGTGGCAGAGGCACAGCCAGTGGCAGTGCCAGTGGCTGCGGCTGCGGCAGTGGCACGTGTGCTGCTGACTTGGTTAGCGCATGCGAGAGCTGCTGTTCAGGTGTGCGTGTCGCCTCCATTATGTACATTAGCGCACATTATGAGAATGTTTGCTGACCCCTTTTCCTGCACGAAAAACAGACACACACACACGCCCGCCCACACACACAAACACACACACACACACACACACACAACTGTAGCACTTTTCGACTGGACACTGAAACGTTTCGTGACCCGTTTGGCAAGCATCCAGCGGATGACAAGCGTGGAGGCTGACGCTGACATCTGACATGCTTCAGCGTGGAACAAAATGATTTTTGACTCAAATTAGTCGCTTTGCTCCGCCTGTGGCGGCAACTGTCTCATGCAACACGCTGCATGCTGTTAATCCAATGAAAGCAGTGAAAAATTAAGTTAATTACGAGGCACCTGCCCACTCCAAGTTTCTCTGTGTGTGTGTGTGTGTGTGTGTGTGTGTGTGTGTGTGTGTGTGTCTGTGTGGTTAACTGACCCTCGGGCGTGCCTCTTGCTAAGTGTTTACGTGTGCCACATGCCTAATGCATCCTTGTAGCACAGAGGCGTGGCTGCGGGCTCTTTGAACCAGAAAAACCTTACAATGCTGTCCAGCCAGCACGACAAAGTGCAACTGCATCTACAGTGGCTGCTGAAAGTAAATGCACGCTTTTAGGCTGCCACTTGATATGCATTTTACGGAGCGCATGTCCTGCATTATATCACGGAATCGGAGAGATGAGCTTGAAACTTGCTACTTATCCGCTGCATCTAAGGATAATGCTCCTTAAGCGTGTCGTTGTGCTTCAAGCGAAATCTTCTTCTACTTCGAAGGGAGTCGTTAAAAGTCTTAACAGCAAGTTAAGAGGGTTCGAATCTGGACGGACGTGCAAATAAGGAGAAGTTGGCCAGAACTTTGCTTGCGATTGACTCTGAGTTCCCAACAATATAAATTCCTTTTAACTTGGAAGGTATTCTTCGAGGATCTGGATTGATTCGACAGCTTTTTATTGTTTCCTTCTAGAATTTCTATCTCTTCTTTTCTCCCTCTTTCTCTCTTTTTCCCAGTCTTAGCTCATATTTTTTTGAAATTATATTGCCTATTGCTGCTACCTCGATTCCTGTTTCTTATTCCAGCTTAGGGCAGTTTAAATATGAGTATTTATCTTAAGTAAATCGTGAATATGAAATCCCTTTGACTAAGATTATTCTTCAAAGAGCTGGATTAATCTGACAGCTTTTTATTGTCTAGAATTTATATCTATTCTTTTTTCTCTCTCTCTCTCTCTTCCTCTCTCTTTCTGACACTCTCAGTTCATAATTTCGTTATAATATATTGCCTGTTGCTGTTACCTCGGTTTCTGTTTCTTTATTCCAGCTTAAATCAGGTTAGATATGATTATTTATCCCAAGTAACTCGCGAAGCTGAACTTCCCCTTGCTAAAAAATACTCCGGACTATTTGCTATAAATTTAAAGGTCTCACTTAATGCAATACTCCTCTTGAATTTGTACAGTCAGCGATTAACATAAATGCACACAACGCAAAGTAATTTATAAATTGAGTCTTACAATCCAATAATTTATGTGGCAATACTTTATTACAATAATATTTATGTGCGTGCAGTCTGTTGCACTCTGTCATGTCCTTTCAGAGACTTGGCTTGACAGTCGCTGATCTTTTTATTGCCCACGCAATCAGCCACACGCACACACACACACACACACACACAGAGAGTGACACATGCACTGGAAATTGTGGCGCAACTTAATGACCAAATATTGTTGGTTGTTGGCTGTTGATTATTGTTGTTATTGTAATCCATTTATTAAACATAATTTTCACGCATAAATTTAAACACCATTTGAGAGAGTAAGTTTTTATTTCTGTTATTTTTTGCCGAACAGCAGCAGCTGCTCTTGTTGTTGTTTTTTTTGTTGCTGCCTGCAGTTGCAATTAAAATTCATTGTTATGTGCGGCTCATTTTGACTTTTTGTTGTCCTGTCGTCCCCCATTGTCCTGTGTTGGGCCGACCCAACGTGGTTAACTCCGCGTTGCCGACCAATTTTCAGTGCCATAATTATAAATACTCGTCTTTATGCATTTTACATACTCAGAAACCATAGCACATAGCCATGCTTAATGGAGAGTTACATTTAAATGCATTTAAGTAGCTGCCCCCTCCCCCGGCACGCCCTCCTGCCGCCATGCACTGGCAGCTGCCTCTTTGTTGCAGTTGTTGATTGGCGCTTTTGATGATTTCGGCTTAATAAGCGATAATTACATGTCAAGCGCTCTGCAAGGGGCAACAGCCAGTCACAGGAATATTGTCTATGTGTGAGTGTGTGTGTGTAAATTGAATAACATTGCATTCAAAGTAGCTTAATGCAGCCAAGCCGATCAGAAGTGCTTTATCGGACTCCTGCTGCCAGGAGGGAACGTCTTGCTCTAACTACATTTCAACTCTTTTGTCAATAATAACCGACAACCAATCCCCATACCAAATGGCCAAATCGTATTTAAGAGTGTTAAGAGTCATATGCACATTTTAAAGTCCATAATGTGACATGTAACCAACACTCGAATTAAAAGTAATTTTAGGAAGCGCCCTAAATAGATTAGTTTTGCATTAATTTTAGTTATATCTATGCGCATAAATGCTTCGTTGAAATTCGAAATGTGGTTAGCCAGCGCAATGTATATATAGATGGATAATTGGAATGCTAATAAATATATATGTGTGTATATATCTTTAAATTCAGCAACTATTTTAAAGGGACCGCATTTATACATTTGTGAGTGTGTGAGTGTGAAAGTGCACACTAATGCATTTTGTGGCGAACTCAAAATTGCCCTGCAACTGAGAGACAACACAACACAGTCGAGACACAGTCGAACACTCACACACACACACTCGCATAATTTTAATAATAAAATTGTTAACAGAATTGTGCTGTGCTTTTGGCCAGAGAAACATGTGTTAGCCTTGTTAGGGAGTATACAAAATGCGTTGCCTCTCAATGCCCTTAATGTTGTCTCTGTTGTTGCTGTAGTTGTTGCTGTAGTTGTTGCTGTAGCTGTTGTCGTTTGGCTTTGTTGCGCAATCTAAATAAAATGGTCGACGTGTGTACGCACAACTTTTGCCATATTTAATCGCATTTGCGAAGGCAACAACATTTCTAAGCGCCTGACTGTGTCAGAGCATTTGGAGAGCGGAGGGCGGGGGACTGGGCCGGAGTTGCCAGTGGTTTTTAGTGCCAATTGTAGCCGTGCGGCTGAAAGTTTTTGGCTTTTGGGCATTTGCTTATTATTGTTAAACTTTTTGCGCCCACAACAGGACACAGCACAAACACACAAAAAAAAACAACAACAACAACTGGAACAGCTACAGCACGAGGCACACACATTGCCCTCTTTAGGTCGTCGCTGCATATGTGAGAATTTTTAGAAATTTGTAGCACAAAATCACACCAGCAAATGCAGCTGCAAATAGAGGTGGCAGCGTGTCAGCAACTCTTACCTGAAACAAAAAGAAAATCTATATAAAACAGATATTCTAGGCATGTATGTATATGTATGGAGATAATATGCTTATTAGCACAAAATTAAGTTATTTCTTAAATTTTATTTTATTAAATTTAAAACGTTACTTACCTTTATACAATAAAAATATCGATAACGATAGTCAAAGCGTTGCCACCTGGCCCATCTCCAAATGGAATTGGAACAACATGAAATTCTATAAAATACAGATATTATAGGCATATATATAAGTATGGATATATTATGGTTATTATTATTAAATTGATTTATTTTACAATTTATTTGTTTTATTAAATTCAAAACTGTACCTCCTGTTACACGACATCAATATCGATAACGATAGCCAAAGCGTTGCCACCTGGCCCATCTCAAAATGGATTTGGAGCACTTTGTGTCTGAGTTGAAGCAACGAGAAATTCATATAATAAAGATATAATAGGCACATTATAAGTATGAATATATTATACTTGTTATTATAAAACTGATTTATTTATTTTTTAACTAATTTATTTATTATTTAAATTTGGGACAGTACCTTCTCCTATATAGTAACAGCAATGATAACGATAGTTACAGCGTTGCCACCTGGTCCATCTCGAAATGGAATTGGAACAGTTGCTTACCTTTTGTGTCAGAGTTCCATTCTCTGCCGTGCTATTTTGAGTTTTTTAAGCTTGTTTGTGACTCTGTGGGATAGCTTAAAACGTGCAGCAGAAACTTTTGCCCGGATGGAAGTTATAAGGCACAAATTTATGCCAGACACCTACACAACTAGCATGTGTGCATGGAAAGTGATTAAAAATTGGGTCAAGTGGCATATGCGTGCAGGGATTAAGCAATTTGGCACACAAATCAAAAGATTTGTCCATTTTTATGGCCCATTTAAGACATACATACTTCGATAGCCGAGTGACCAACTAACTTAAATTGAGCACCATAAAGTGTTGCACTTAATTACGAAAACGAGACCAACGAAAATAAGCAACAGTGTGAAGTACTGTGACTGTAACAAGTTAACTGCCGGCCAAATCAGCCGCTGGCTGATGCCAAACCTCAGCGTTTTGGGCAAATGCAAATGCAAATGCCATTGGCCAGAACGAGCCACGAGCCGGCTCAAACCACTTACCAATATGTGCCTTCATGTGTGTGCAAGGATCTACGAGCTGCACTCTGTGACTATGTTGTATGTGTGTGGGGGTGTGGGTGTGTGGGCGTGGCTGTCACTGGTTTGTTTTGGCTGCGGTTGCGATGCCAGCGGCACAACAAGAGAGCCAACATTGACAGCATCAGTCGATGCTTTGACTTGTCCACTTGCCAGTTGCCGCGTTTCCACTGTCCCGCGTCAAGCGACATCTTTGGCTGCACAATATTTATTGTTCACAAAAGCTAAAAGAAAAGAAGAAAATTCAATTAGTTATAAATAACATATTATATTTTAAATAAAGTTATTAAATATTATATTAAAATCCCTTAGCGCCGAGAATTTATTCGGTGTAAATATCATATTATATTATATATTTTTTATATTATATATTATTTAAATATAAAAAGTAAAATCCCTAAGGGCCGGTATAAATATCATATTATATGTAGAATATTATATTATATATTTTGTATATTAAATATTATATATTATTTAAATATAAAAGACAGAATTCCTTATGGTCGAGAATTCATTTAGTGATAAATATCATATATTTTAGATATTATTTTATATATATTTTATATGTTATATATAATTAATTCTTTTCAATTTCAATTGCTTATTGCTTGGCGCTTTGCAGCTGCCTGCGAATGCGGCTTGCTGCAAGCCGATGGAAACACTTTTAGATGCATTTGGCAAATGTAAACAACTCCACGCCCCGTGCACTTGCATATTTTATGGGCATAGTAGGACTACACGAGTAAAGTAGGAGCTGTGGAGCTCTGTCCACATTGCAGAGACCCTATCTTTGGGGTTTTAATGGTTGCTTCAGCTGTTGTTTTTGTTGGCAATGTGTGTGCTTGTGTGTGTGTGTGTGTGTTAAACGTGCCTTAAATCACATTTGGGCTGTAATCAAGGTAAATAAATATGGGCTTGGGTGTCCAAGTGCCAATGTGCCGGGTTTTCGTTACATTTACTAAATTTAAACCAGTCTCTTCTCTCTATCTCCCCCCCCCCCCGCTCTCTCTCCCCCTCACTTTCTCTCTGAGCTAACTGGGTCAATTTCTGCACTAAGCTCGACTATCACGGCATCAGGCAGGCTTCAAATATGCATATGGATGTGTGTCACTGCGGCAAGTAAACTATCTTCAGCCTGCCCAACGTCAACATTCTCATAATCATCATTATTCTAATTGTGATATTTCATGGAACGGATATATAAACTATGTGCCCAGGACATTGGGCATTGCGGGTCCGATTGAAAAATAGCTATAAATCGCCGTCAATTCAATTAACATAAATTGTTTGATTAATGACGGACAAATGCTAAACAGACAGTCGCTGCTCCCGCAAAGTAATTGACGCATAATTCCCTTATCATAGCCTCTGATGATGGCGTTCTAATAGCGATAAAGATGGCGATGACGATTACATTGATGGCGCCCGCCATTTTACATTTGGCTACAGATTTGGCTTAAATAATTTTTTAATTCCCGCACCGACAGCTCTCCGTCGGTCATTAATCATGCATTTGTCTGGCCGAGCGACCATGCGACTGACTCACTGACTCATTCACTCAGTCAATCAAACAATTGAATACATTTAAATCATTCCACCCCTCACCCATCCCCCTGGCCACTCAGCACGAGTGACTGACGAGACGGCAACATTCGGCTCTGGCCAGCTTCTGCCACAATTTGATTTGGCTTGTCTTGAGTCCGGCGGAAATCAAGGAGCTAGCGACACGCTCAAACTGTGAGACTTGCCAGTATATCTGTGTGTGTGTGTGTGTGTGTGTGTGTGTGTGTGTGTGTGTGTCTTCAGGGGGCAGTCACTGAAGTGTTGTTAATGACTGGCATTTCATAAAGTAAGCTCCCATTATGCTTTGTGCTGTGAATTAAAAGATTTGCTAATCAAATTTGGATCATTATAATTGACAAAGTTGAATATTATTTTCAATGAATCGGGTAAAAATTACACAATAAAACTGAGGATGAATGGGAAAGTATTTAAGATTGAGTGCATATTTGGCACAAAATTGTGAATACTTATATTAATATGCTAACCGTAATAATAAATAATACTTAATATTATAATAATGATAATAATAATAAACAAAATAATAATAATAATAATAATAACAATACGAATAATAAAAAAAAATATGAGAAAGATGATATATTCGGAAAAAAATGTTGTTCACTAATGTAAATTAACTTTAAAATGCAGAATCAATCAAGTCGAGAAAATGGTTTCAATCATGAGAATCAGTTAAGTTTTAATTAAGTTATGTTGGTTTATAATGATATAAATATAATATAATAATAAAAGGAGAAGAGCAAAAGAAGATCCCAGTTTTAATTTAACCAAAATACTAAGTAAATAATTATTTATTTAATTAAATTTAATTTAAAAATTAATCATTTAATTTAATTTAATTGGTGCTAGTCTATAATAAAAACTATAATAATCTAAAAAAAGGGCAAAAGATGATCCCAGTGTTAATTCAGTCAAAAAACTTAGTAAATAAATATTAGTTAATTATTGAATTTATTGGTTAATTTTGAATTAATTTATGTTGATTTATAATGATAATAATATAATATTATAATAAATGCAGAAGTGCAGAAGAAGATCCCATTCAAAATACTTAGTAAATAGTTATTTATTAAATAATATTCAGTCAATATACTAAGTAAATAATTATTTATTAAATAATAAATTAGTTATTTATTAAACGTTCGTTGTTTTAGCTTGCGCTCAATTGGCCACAAGGTAAATTGAACATCGATGCACATCATTTATTCATGCAGTCTATAGCTTTAAAGTGTGCATAGTTGGTTTGTTGTTTTTGGCAAATATTCGAAATTTCCGATTGCATAAATTAATTTTAATAAGTTCGTTTATGTACGTAATAGCACGCATTATTTATGGCCATTGAAAGATCGTTAATTTGCCAAACATTTTAGCGTGCCATATTCAATGCATTTGGCCATTATGTTCTGGCCCTGGTCAGGGGCAGACTGAGCCCAACCCGCCCAAGGGTGCAAATTTATGCGCAAATGCAGACGGCAATTGCAAATGCATAAAATATTTGTGTGTTGCGGCCAATTGAAGAGCTGTTCTGCCAAAAATTGGTGTGGGACATGACAGTGGTAATTAGCATTGCATTAACTCTTGTAATTATTGTGTCCATTTAGCTGGCTTTTAACGCCTGAGAACAACAACAACAACAACAGGATTCGCTCGAACTGCCCGCAGCAGAGTCAAAATTAGTCGCAAGTTGTGCAAAGAAATTTGCATTCGAGCAGTTCGAGTAATTTGAGTCAGTCGAACAAACCTGCAAATGGCAGCCAGGCAGGCGAATGAAATGGATTGGGCAACCCTTTCAATCAGGCAACAATCTGGCAACTCGAGCGAGTTGTGTTTTTCTTGCCCTGTTGTTTTGGTTTTTTTTTCACGCTAATTTCCTGTGCGCCTCTTTTGTCAAATTAAAAAGCACAACGAAGAAGTTTTTCTTTGCCTTTCTTCTTCTTTTACTTCTTCTTCTTGTTTGTTGTTGGTTCATTTATCATGATTTGTTTGTCGAATTTGACGCGTGAGAGTGTGTGTGTGCGTGTGTGTGTGTGTGGGAAGTTTGATGGGCGGCAAATGTTTGTCTTGTTGTTGGCATTGTTATTCTGGCTGCCAGCAGCAAATCGCAGCTGCCGATGGCATGCGACGACATAAGGCACCCCCCTCACACCCCGCTCACACCTCTGACGAATCCAAGCCCGACCATGAGCCCGTCTACAAAAATAGCTCTTTGTTCTTTGTGTCAGCCAATTGCTTGGCGCACTTTTTGTTTGTCTTCTGGCAGGCACCGAAAATTGCAAAGTGATTACTTTTGATTAGTTGTAAAAAGAAGCGTAATTTGTTTAACGTTTCCCATCCTCTTGTTGCTCTCGTTGTTATTGCTGTTGTTTGCCTTTGATAAATGTAATTTCGCCCAGTTTGCTGATTAGAGAGATCGAAGTTTTAAACACAGCCTAACGAGCTCCAATGCAGGGCAAGAGTTTTAACATGCCTGTCAAACGCAACTGCACTGAAAACAACTCGAGCCACCAGCTTTTTGGGGCTAATTTTAGAATCTGTAAAGCATTGCTCCTTAAACAAAGATAACTGAGATTCTTTGGAATGCGAACTGCATTGGCTTGTGCTCGAACACAGTCTTCCAGTTCAAGTATCTCTCTCTCTCTGAGAAAAAAGTTTTATTTGGATTTTTGAAGGATAATGGAACATATTCAGAGCTAAAGGCCTGGACGCTAGCGCTCTTTTATTTTTGAATGTTTATGGTTAATCTTAATAATAATAATAAAAAAAAACGTATTCACAAACCTTTCACTATTTTCCGGTCGATCGCATATTATCATCAAGACAATAGAAGAGTTTCTCCTGACTGCGGTGTGTTTAGAATCGAACCTCATTGAGTTTAATTAAAATATAAATTTATTCTTTTCTGTAATAGGTACGAGAAGGTAATGCGAATTAAATAAAAATTTCGATGCCACTTACGATTTAAATATTGTCCATTTGACCCAGGGTCACGCTGGAAAATTTCTTGCAGTTAACAATATTTCCATTCCATTCAATATTTGCGCAGCTGTTTACTTAAATGCGGAAGATTGAAGATTGATTGCTGTCCCTCTCTTCCCTCTCTCCCTCTCTAATTTTCCTTAAGGTACCTCTTATTAAAGAAGAAGCGGCAGCGCCTGTCAAGGCTTATGCAGATCCATGGAGCAGCAACTTAATCTAACTCGGCTGTGCTTACATTTTTAAGCAGCTGTCGCTGCCTGCATGCAAAATTATTACTTAAAACGCAGCTGGGGCTATATACTCATGTACCCCTGTACCCCTCTATACAGCCACACCCCGCCACACCCCTCCGCCCCCCTGCAGACCGTCGACGCACAGTTGCATACATCACGCTGGCAACAAAAGGATAACATTGGAGTAAGTTATTCATTGTGCACGCAAACATTACGGAAGTCATATGTTAAAAGCACAGAGCCCAGGTAGAAACCAAAGCAGCAGAAGAGAGAGAAAAAAAAATATGAAATATGACTCCAAGTCGAATTGTGAAAACTTGCAGAAAGGTACGAATAAGCATATCTGGATCATAAATAAAACAGAGAGCTGGGAAATTAAATTTTCGACTAGGCACACACAAACAGAGCACAAAACCACACACATGTGTGTGTCTGTGTGTGTGCGTGTGTGTGTGTTGTGGGCGTGGTCGAGCTGGGGCTGTATTGAAATGAGTGCAGATTGCTAATATACGCAACGCGCTGCTAACTTTGATTTGAGAATAAATTATTTTTGTTCAAGCAAGGTAAAACGGCGCCAGCGCGTGCTAAATTTACAATACTTTTATAAGCTGGCAAAGGGGGCTCGCCTCTCCTCTCCTCTCCTCACCCCGCTTGCCCCACGGCAGCGGGCTAACCAGAAAGTTAACTTGAACTTAAAATAAAAGTTTTGCCTTTTCGCCTGGGCAAGGCTGCTAAGAGCGGTTGGGCCTTGACTAGGGGGGTGGCATTTTCAACGTCGCACAAAGTCAAACATCATAAAGTTCGCCACGCCTTTTTGCATATTTTATTTGCGCTCATTTTCGAAATACGACAAAAAAAAATGAAAAATAAAACGAAGCTGGAAAAGTTTTGATTCTGGTTTTATGCCGTTGAGTTCTCAGTTCGGCTTCTGTCAAGGTTTTTGCGGCTCGCGTCTCTTTTGCAACAATTAAATTATTCAACCGAAATTTGTTCGAGTCTCCAAAAGTCACGCGCACTTGACGGCCAACAAAAAACAAAAAAAAAAAAAAACACAGAAACCTAAAAAAAAAAAACAGAAAAACAAAAAGAAACTAAGTTCGTCGACGACCTTGTTGTTATTGTTGCAGTCGTTGCTTTAGTGTCTTTTATGCTCGGGTTCAGGTTTTATTTTCCAAATGAAATGAGTTTCAAGTGCATTTGGTGGCAGCTCTTGTTGTTCTTGTTCTTGTTCTGGTTGCAGCGCCGGCGTGCGCCTTGTTTTAGAAGTGGGCGTGGCAGCAACTTTGGCACCGGCTACGCCTTGCAGCAGCAACAATAGCTGCTTGTTGTTGTTGTTGTTGTTGCTCTCGCTTTTGTTGTATTAAGCATTTTAATGGAAAAGTTTTTCAGTTGAAGGCGCTTTTCCAAATGATGTTTTAAAAGCTTTGCCCAGGCAACAACACACACAAAATATGAGAAAAACGAAAAAGTTGAAAACCAATTAAACAATTTGTGAGCTTCTATGCCAAATAAAATGATTTTCCCATATTTTGTTTGTATCTAGACTCGCATTGCCTTGCAGATTTATTGCACTATGCACTTTGATTAAGCCCTTAAAAGATTTTAATTCTCAAATGTAAATGTAAGAAAATCAGAGTAAGTCAGCAGCATAATTTGATTTATTGTTAGGTTGTATTTTTTTTTTGTAACTTCTGACAAGAAAAACATATTCTTTCAAGTTTAATTGAAACTCCAAGCCAAATTTGTATAATTTATTAATTAAATTAATGCTGGTTTATTTGTTTAAAACGTTTACTTGGTTACTTGTTATATACTCCAAGCCAGTTGGAGTAGGTAATCTATTAGAAATTCCATTTAATTATTTAATTATAATTGATAATAATTAATAGTTTTGTTTATTGTCAGGTTAAATATTTGTTTATTAATTAAGTTTGTAACTTCTGCCAAAAAATAAATTTATTTGTAAGAAAATCATATTCTTTTCAGTTTAATTGTAACTCAAAGTAAAATTTTATAAAAATTATTCATTCAAATAATGCTGTTTTATTTGTAAAAAAAAGTTTACTTGGCTAATAATATAATAGTTAATAATTAATAATAATTTATTTGATTCATTGTCCAGTTTTGTGAATGCAGTTTTATTTGTTAAAAAGGTACTCTTAATATATCCTAGCTTCAACTGGCATTTAAACTTTTAGAAATTAATAATTCATAATTCATAATAATTGACAATAATTAATAATTTGATTTATTGTCCAGTTGTACGAATATGTTTTTAAAAATTAATTTTGTAACTTCTGACAATAAATAAATTTTGTTGTTAGCAAATCATATTCTTTCCAGTTTAATAATAGCACAAAGCCAAATTTTAATTTTTAATTAATTAATTTAATACTGTTTTATTTGCTTAAGAAGTTTATAGCTGTAGTCTTTATATATTCGAAGCTCCAACTGACATGTAATCTATTAGAAATTCCATTTCATTAGGCACTTGGAAAACAATTTGTAAAGTACATTTCCCATCTGGGAACCCTTCAGCGTTTTTCTCGTGCCTCTAAAACTAACCATTGGCACTTTTCACATCCGCCTCTGTTTCTCTTCTTTTTTGTGCTAGAATTTCCCTCCGTTCGACTTGGCTGTACTAGGCTGTTCATGTCGGCAGGTCGGAGCATGTGTCACTCCATTCCAATTGGCTGCACGCATCTCTCGACTCGACTGTGCTGCACTTTCAGCTCCATACACCTGTTAACACACACACACACACACTCGCATACACACACTAACACACCTGTGCTCTTATCGTCTTTGCAGTTTACTAGGTTTTCCCCCCGCCTATTGGCGCATGGTCCTTTTGGGCCTTTTTCGAGCTGTCAGCAGCTTTGGACGCCTTTCAGCCAGCGCTCGGGCCTTTTCATTTGGGTCTCAACCCGTTTGTGGGCGAGTGTGTGTGTGTGTGTGTGGATATTGGCTGACAAATGAAATTAACTTTATTTGCACATTTTATTTATGCGCTTCATTAAAACTTTAAGTCCGCCCTATTTATATGCGTGCTGTGACATTAATATTAATATTAATATTTTTATGCATTCACAATACATTATCCTTGTCGTTGTCATTGTTGTTGTTGTTGTTGTTGTCGCTTGAATGACCAAGCAGACAATTGGCCCGACTCTGGCTTTGGTCAGACAGTTGGCTGGCGGCGTCTGCTGTCGTATAAATCGCACTCAATAAACCATACACAAGGCATAAATTATATTTTTATATATTTTCTTGTCCATTTTTATTGAACGTTACCAGACAGTTAATGGAAAGAGAGAGAGAGAGAGAGAAAGAGAGAGAGGGAGAGCGAACAAATTAAAGTACTTGAAACTTGAATGCAATTTGAAGCTCTTGCTGTCGGCTCTAGTATTTTTATGCGCTTTTGTGTGTGTGTAAACTACCAGCAACAACAACAACAACAACAACAACAAGAAGAAGAAGAAGAAGAAGAAGCAGCAGAGCAATTGGAGCACTCGCAGTCAAAAGTCGAAAAAATTAATGAGCGCAATAAACATTTTAAGTGGAATTGTTTGTGAAGTTGTTAATTTTTAGTGCAATTTATTTTTGGCAAGTGTAATAAAATTGTTTAAAATTGGCTAAAATTCGAGTGGTGCGGCGTGTGGGCGTGGCTGTGAGCCCTTTTCCTCTGGCGCTGTGCGATCATAAATAATCAGTTTACAAGTAAGTTACGCAGTTAATTTCTTTGCGCCTCCCTTTTAAACTAATTTCCCAGCGGATGGTACCTTGCCCAAAAATGTCGGCCCCGGTTTGGGCATTGTCTGCCCGCCCGCCCGACGGGGCACGCAGCCGATGCGTTTGCTTATTGTGTAAGCCGGGCACGTCACCTGGCCAGAAACACACATTTTTGGTTTTTGGTCTAGTTCTCTGCACAAAATTATTAATATTTGATGCTGCCACGCCCCACTGCCGCTCAGCTAGCTCAAGCTGCCACACGGCGTCAGTTCTATTTGTGTTGCATACTTGATGGCGCTTTCATCTTGTTAAGTGCTTAAAGCCTTTCCCCAGTACGTGTGTGTGCTTGTGCTCCTGCGCTGAAGCTTCCTGTCATAATTGCGCAATCTGGCTGGCGTTTATGACATTAGCGGTAAGCAATTTGCGGACAGCGGCGCAAACACGTGCCAAACTCCAAGCCGAAATGTTCGGAATGGAAGTTGTCTTCGAATTTAGCTAGTCTGGGAATGTTATCCAGTAGGATGATGGCTAAGCACTTTTTCTTAAATCGACAAATTTCTTACTACAATTTATTTTCTACCAAAAGCCGTACCCTTAACGAAATCCGCTGCCCTGTGTTTTCATCGAAAATGTTTCAATTGAAATGAAATATAAATTAAATGAATGCAGTAAGAATATGGAGCCCGGCTCTGCATTCATTTGGAAATGACAATTTAGGCTAGAAAACAAATTAATCGTTAATTTAAGAAATACATATTGAAATTGTTTTGCTTTAACTTAAACGTGAAATCATAGATTATCATTAATTTTTACAATTAATTTTTTTGAAATCATAAATGTTCTTCTGCTAAACGACTTTTCGATTAAAGATCAAGGCATCTTTCTGCCAAGCCCTAACTTTTCGATATATTTAATCTAAACGTGTGTGAAGGCATAACTTGGATCATGAATCAATCCAGCAACAATTTTTTTCTGATGAAATCACAAATATTCGAATTTTAAGCGTCTTTTCGATTAAAGATCAATGCGCCTTTCTCCCAAGCCCTAACTTTTCGATCTATTCTCTAGCCATAAATATGCCTACGAAATGTTCAAGTTCTGATTCGACTTATGGCCCAACATATTCCATATTAACAAGTACTTTGCGCTCTGCCCTTGGCTAAATATTAAAGCGTTATGCTTGCGAACCTTTAACCACCTACAACATATGGCTAAAGTGTGTACATATTTCCTCAAATTTGACACTCAGCGGGTCGTGAACCGAGTGTCCCCTCGTGTGTTGGCATTGTGTTTTGGCTCCTTTTGGCACGCATAGCTTGGCGCACAAACCGTTAGTTTTGCTTTTAAGCAGCTCTTTTAATTTCTTGCCCAGCTCACACGCAACCAGCCTTGTTAAGCAGGTTGAGACGCCTTGCCAACGGCCACCTGCCACCTGCCAGCGGCTGGCGACTGGCGAGGCCACTGGCTGTGAGCTCCTGGCGGCGTTAGCCTTGGTATTAACACTTTGTCATGTTTGCTAAATGCTTTCTGAATCCGCCTGGCCGCAGTCTTAGAGCCCGATTGGTGCAGGGGTTGCGGAACTTGGGGTTGGCTTAGAGTGCGTGCGCAGGCGGCAGCAATTAGTAAGGCCGGGTTGTGTGTGTGGGGGGGGGGGGGGGGGGGGGGGGGGAGAGAGAACGGCACAGATTTTGGTATTGCCTAACACGGCCTTTGATTTATTTCATTGCTGATGGACTTTTTTCGTACTCAATAATATTTATTTATACGTTTATTGCTTATCACAATCGATGGCAACGACGGCAGCAGCAGCCGGTAAAAGCAGGCAGTAGGCCAAGAATAAATAAGGCTTAATTGGGTGTAAGCCTAACGGAGCCGGAGCCGGAGCTGGCCCCCCGAAAAGGCTGCTTTATGGCTTGCAAATGCGGGCCAAAACCATTTAAAGGTTATCCATGGCATTATTTTATCAAAGGGAATTAACACGCATAAACAACAGCAGCAACAACGAGCTCGGGCTCTCGCTGCTCGCTTATCGCGCGTTGCAGCACGTTAAACGCACGCACGCGCCCGCATTGCGTGTCCCGGCTGCAGCCGGAGCCGGAGCCGCAGCCGGAGCCGCAGCCACAGCCGAGGCACCAACATCACGCATACGCCATGTGAGCTCTGAGCCATGTGGCCTGCAATAAAAGCGCAAATAAATATTTGTGCCCCACACCTGGCAGCTTTCAAGAGGCTTTTCCATAGTTGCACTCGTTTGTCGACAAATCGAAGTAAACACAATTTAATAAATCGAATTCAACTGATGCTCGGTTTTTTTCTTTTAAATCAACGCATTGCGTATACGCCCCGCTTGACCTATGCAGCCCTTAGCAGACGCACGCTGCAGCTAAGCTGTCACAATTTATCACAAATAGTTGGAGAGCTTTTTGGTTAAATGGGGTTCTATGGTTGCGGCATCTTCCTCCCCATTAAGTATAAAATTACTTGGTTAGCTTTAACAACATCTAGGCTTATTTATGCCGAGCTGATCTCTGAGTCAATAAGAGCTACAGAATTGAAAGTTTTAATCCAGCATCTCCTCCTATTCAGGTTAAGTTTGTTTCGGGCTCTAGTGAAAAATTTTATTAAGATCGGACAATAAAAAAATAAAGTTCATCACGAAAACATTGCTTATAGCAACCCAGCTCCTCCTATTGAGATCTAGTTTGTTTCGGGCTCTCGTGGAAAATATCAAAATAATCGGACAATTAATAAAGAATAGAAAAAATAGAATAAATCTATAATGATCGTTAAGGCAGCAAGCCGCTAGTTTAAGGGTATCTCCTCTTCGGACACTCCCCACAAAAGTAAGTTCACTTGTTTTTGGTTTTTTTTTTTGGATTTTGCGTGTTTAGTTTGTCATAAGCAGACGTCGCCTGCCAGTTGCAGGGGCGTGGCAATCAGTTCAGCCGAGTTTGCCGAACCGCTGCTACAAATTGATCATAATCTGTGCGCCATTTATCTTGTGGGAAAAGGGGGGGGGGGGCGCAGTATTGGCCGGGACATCGACTGGTTGGCATTAGATGAATGGCCACGGAAGCTCGCACGATTGGGCAGCCGTATGAATGACACGCTCTGAATGGATGGCTTTGTTTGAATAGATGAATTGCTTGGCCCGCAGCCGCCGTCGCCGTCGCCGTCGCCGTCGCCGCCGCCAGCCAAGGAACAAGGCCAACCTATCTGTTATCCCGCCTGCTTTTGGTATTCCGCTTTTATCTGTTTTCGGGGTGTGCGATGTGCTAATTTGGCAATTTGTTTATCGATTTGTTGTTCAGCTTGTTGTGGCCAGCGCCAAGGAGCGATAGGTTCCAGCGTTAAGTGACCAATAAAAATCACTTAAGCTTAAGTGCTTGTGCAACACAAACTGTTGAGCCACAAGTTTTCGCATCGTCATCGTTCAAAACTTCTTCTGCTCATAATAATCCAAGTCGTTCACATTTCATGCCAAATGAAGGCGAGCACTGAAGAGCTCAACGATGCCTGAGCCAAGCACAAGTATTATTAAAGAGAAAACTCCGGAAGAAATATAATGCAAAAATATTAACTAAAATTGAAATATGACAAGTGACCGATTGGGGAAAAAGTAACTTAAATTTAAAACCAAAGTATTAACTAAAAATATAATATGACAAGGAAATAATTGAGGATGAAATAAGATCCATATTAAAAAAAAGAATTAAAGTTTATACTTTAACTTTCTTCCCGGCGAATTTGAGCACGGGAATCAAGGTAAGGCCGAGCTATTTCGTCTAGTTTAAAATAAGCACAGCTTCATTTTGCTAATCGTATAAATAACACATTTAGTTATTGTTAATGTTAAAGCCGGATGTTAGCTTGCCGGATAGGCTATAAATTTTCCCCCACCCATTTTCCCATCTCTTTATCCTATCTATTTGACACTCAAGGAACTTGTGAGTCATAGTTTCTGCCATATCTGAAGCTCGTAAAGCTCCCCCGCGTAATACTAAATGAATCTTAAGTAGCTGAAAAGCTAAAGATATATATGCAGATATATATATATAGACGGATATATAGTATACTTGCCGGACAGACTAAAAATTTCACCCAACGGGTTGGTGATTTCTTTTTCCTATCTACTCAACACTCTATATATCTAGCATAAATTTCCTTACTTTATTAATAACTTTTTTCTTTCTTTTTTTCTATTTATTGCATTTTCTTAAATAATATCTCTACTAACACCTTCCTGCTTAGCTGCAGGCTCTGACAAAATAAGCTGTGAAAAGGCGCATAGCTGGCCAAAGACCTCAATCGTCTATTAGAAAATTGTGTATTCTAATTAGAATTCTAGCATTTCATTTTTATAATTCGATGTATTGAATAATTAAGACACTGGTTTTTATCGACCGTTAATAAATTAATAAATAAATAAATAAAGCTCTTGATGATTACACAAATGCTGCTTGCCGCATCGAAAAGCAATAGACTTTACTTAGACAAAACTTGCGTATGTGTGCGTTCGTTTAATATATAAAATAAAATGATTATTCCACAACATTTGTTGCACTTGCTGCTGCTGCTGCTGCTGTGGGGATGTGTGGCGTCAGCTTGTGTTTATCCACGAAGGGTTGAAACTGAAAGGTTGAAAGCTCGAAGACGTGGCTCAGTTTTGCAATTTGCCAGCTTAGCCAGCCCCTTGACCCAGCCCGAGCCAGCCGGCGTTTTGCCGCAACATTTGTGTGACACAAATTTGGCGCAAGAAAACAAAGTAATACACAAAGCGGCGATGTGGGTGGCATTTTATGAGCACGCTATGCACATATTGATCAAGTGACAGGCTGAGTGACAAACAACATGGCAACGGGCAACTGGCAACTGGCAACTGCCAACTGAGCCTGTGCTTATTATGCAAATGTGCAGGGCAAATTGAACTGTGTCAGCAGAGTCGAAAACAAAACGCGGCGTATGCGCAATTTCCACAAAAAGAACCAGGAAATGTATGCAAATATAACGCGCATACGCCTCGTAAACAATATAAAAACGCAAATCTCACGCTAGGCGAAAATTGAAAAGAAATTCCACAAGAAATAGCTGCCGTGAGCCAAATGGAATGATGAAACTTGAGGCGCACCGCCAATTGGCCAACAAATCGACATCAACAGCCGCAGACCCACCGAGCCCCACCTTGCCACACCTGAGTGGCTATAGAAATCTCGGCTTAAACTAATTTTTTGCTTGTTGCATTGCGGTTGGGGTTGTTGTTGTTGTTGTTGTTGTTACTGTTGGCAGGCAACCGAAGTCGCTTTTGAATATTTAATAAGCCACGAAAGCCAAAAACGCGAGAAAACCGACAAAGAGAGAGAAGCTATGAAATGGAAAAGCAACAAATTTTTTAGTAAGCCGCCAAAAACTTTACCCTGTAAATCTAAAGAAGGGACAATTTATAAGTTTACACTAAGAGGGAGAAAATTAAAGCAAATATATATGCCAATTAATTCAATTAAAAATCGGTTTATATATTTATTTGTAATAAATATCTCTATTATATTTGCTTGCAATTTTGCTATTTATATATATGTATTATATTTTCCTCCTACTCGAAAACAAATCTTTGTTAATGTTTACAATCTGTTGAAATTCGTAAAATCTTGAACACGCATTGCTCGACATATCACAGACATCCTTAAAATGCAATAACACCCCATTTAGCAAGGGCAAATCGACAACAAAGCTTTGCGCAAAACTTGTAACTCCCGTGCAAACACACGCACACACACACACACACACACTCACTCACACGCAGACACGCACACACAAATGTCCTGGGGGAAATATGAATGAACGCGCAAGTTGGCAGGTAAGCTGCCGGTCCTGCCATTGTCCTGGCCCCGGCGCCGGCGCTTTTGTGCATTGGCAATGCGTGTTGTTGGCCCTTTTCATGGCCATAAAGGGACACCCAGCTCCGAAAATGTGTTTACAAATTATTGAACGCAAATAAATATATGTGCAAAGTTTGGCGGCGCGGGCCGCGACCCATAAATAAAATTGCGACAAAATAATTATAAAAAAAAAACACGGGAGCTAAAGAAAAACCCCGAAATAAGAAATAGCTGTGGTCAGCTTTTTCGATTACAACTTTTGCAGCGCGCTGCGAAATAGAAATAAAATTGGCCGCATTGTGCACGCCCACGTGCTCTACATATACACATATATTTATGTGTGTGCGTGTGTGTGTGTGTGTGTGTGTGCTGACTACCTACACAATTTCAACTTAATGACACAACAATCAGAAATGCCATAAAACATTTTATATATCCCACGTATGTGCTGCGTCTGTGTGTATCTGTGTGTATTTTGGTTTCAAAAACTATTTTTGGTTGAGCGAACGCTGCGTGAATTTTGGCTTTTTTTTGCCTTTTTTTCGGCCAGCTCGTGCACATTGTTATTGCCGTTTGGCTTTTGGCTATTTGCACTGCAAAGTTTTTCTATTATATTCAAATTAAACTTTTTCGCCCCCCACAAACTCTGCGATCCCAGTAAAGAAATTGTTGCTTCAGGCGACACGTGTTTATATGTGTGTGGAGGTGTGTCTGCGTGTGTGTGTCTGCGCATCTGTGTGCGTGTGTTTTATTGCGGCACATTAGATTGTGATGCTTGTCTCTGCGAGGGAAGCTGCGGCACGTTCCGTCATTAAACTGCCGCCTGGCAACTGGCAACTGGCTTTTTTTCTTTAAAATAATAAATTTTGTGCACTTGCGCGGAATTAAATACACAAAAAATAAAAAAAAGGAAAAGGAGCTGAAAAAATTGCAGGCTGTGCTAAAGTAGAAAAGCGGCGCATTTAGCAAGTTATCAAGCACTTGACTGTAATTCTGTTTATTGCTGCATTCGCCATTAAGCTCCCGCTACGGTGTGCACTCGCTAAATGCGCTGCAGCAATTCAGTCGGCCATTAAAGCGGGACATAAACAAGCCGGCAACTAACCCGAGTCCATACTTAAAGCTCAACTGATGAATTTAGCAGATCAGCAGATTAATTCTCCCTTTGATATATATTTTTATAAAGTTGATCAAATGTTCTGCCCGTATTTGTAGCTCGGCCCAAAGGTTTGGCCCTGGCAATTTTTGCCCGCTGCAGCTGCAATTTTAACTGCCATTTTCTCTCTAATTTCCCTCCGCATGGGAGTAGGTTTTTAGCACTTGCGCTTTTCTTTAACTAACGCTCTCTCGAGAAATAGACGACTGCCAGCCTCAGAAGAAGTTTATTTAGTTGGCGAGCAATGCTTCTTTACACACACACACACACACAGTCACAGTAGTCACTTACACCGACAGCCGTTGTCCATATTTCTTATTGATTTATCTGTTAATTAAAATTCTTAGCACGTAGCTGGGTAGGCGGGGAGTGCGAACGTGGCAGTGGGAAATGGCATTGGAAATGGAGATACATACAATATGAAGTGCTCGTCGTTTCTTGTTGCTGCCACATGAAACATGAAACAGGCAGGCAACACGAAATGCGAAATGCGAAATGCATTTCTGCTGCATGTCTTCAAATTGCAATGCCAATGTCTACGCACATTTATTTATCGCTGTGTGTGTTTGTGTGTGATCTGCGTGTGTGTATATAGATACATTGGCTGCCTTTTAATTTGATCAAGTTATGCACCCACAGGAAGGCAAGGGCAGCAGCTATTTGATTGATTTCTAAAAAAAAAAGAGAGAGAAAATAACACGCACACACACTCGCTGGCAAAACCCAACGCAATAATAAATAACATGCTGAAAACTTTCAACTGCTGACAAAGCAAATTTGCTTACAAGACCCAACCCAGACCCTACCCCTCCCCTGCCAGCACCCTTCGCCGTATCTAGCGGGCGCTCGTTCCCATTCCTAGTCAGGCATAGCCATATCTGCAGACAGGCAAACAGACAGAGACATAAGCATATTACAATATTACGCTGTCACCGGAAGTAGCAGAAAAAAACAGAGAAGAGAGAAAAAATGAAAGTCGAAGGAGAGGCAAAGAGAAACACCGAGAAATAAAGAAGAAGGCAAGCAGATTGTATGCGACAAATGGCTGATAATGTTGCTGGTACCCAGGGATTGGCATTGGGACTGCGGACTGCGACTAAAACTGGGTCTTGAGTTGGGACTGTTGCGACGACTGCTACGGGAGAGGGAGGCTGGGGGGCTGGGGGCATCTGATGAGCATGTGGCGCCCCAGAAATGTTGATGTGGGCGCTGCCCAAATAAAGACAGCCTGTCTATGACTCTGGCATTATTTTAACATTTTATGCTGGCACAACGCTAAATCTGACAGTTGACTAGCGCATAAAATATGCTACACACACACACACACACACGCACACACAAGCACAGGCACATATATATTTATAAAGCTGACACATGGCAAATATTGTATTACATGCAGAAAACAGGCGGAAACGAGTCTCGAAAGTGTTAACTGCCAGCGTTGGCCCTTTGTCTTGGCCATGCTGGCGTTCATATTCAATCAGCGCCACTCATATATTTATCATCATCCCCTTCAACATCATCAGCATCATCATCATCATCATCAACCAACGTGTAGTTCTGTGGCTGCATCTGCAGCTTGGCTCTAATAATTGGCCAAGCAGCTCACGTAGTGAATCAGTGATGAATGTTTTTATGCTTATTGTTGAGTTCACTGAGCGAAATGAGTTGTTTGTCTGCCTGTGTGTGCGTGTGCGTCTGTGTGTGTGTCAATGTGTGGGCATAAAGCGTCAGCCCGGCTCACCTGGGGCCGTACACCTTTTGCACGGGCAAAGGTTGGCTGGCATATACATATATAGATAGGATTTATCTGATTATAAAGCTAACACATATAAGTTACACATTTATATTATAGTCAAGGAATAAATGCTTGAGAGAGCATTAAATATGTCATTACAGATTGTGCTTGGACAGTTAAAAGGTTAGTTGGAAATGTGAAATCAGAAATTTTAAACTATTATTAATTTATAGCTAAACAAAATATTATATTACTATTATTTCAAATATGGAAAGGTCGCCAAAAACCAGCACTATTCTTAAATTTAATATATGCTTTTATCTAAATTTATAAAGCTAACATATAAGTTACACATTTATATTATAGTAAAGGAATATATGCTTGAGATAGTATTTCATATTTTTTTAAAGATTCAGCTTGACCAGATTGAATGCAAGCTTTATAAAATGTTTTTTTTAAATTTAATATATGCTTTTACGGAAATTAAATTGTTATATTCAAATCAGCTGAAATAATAAATAGTCAAATATCACGCATACGCCCCATGCAACATGCGGCACACAAATATTGTGGTTGAACTGTTGCACAAATGCACAAAATATTAGTTATTGTCATAACCATCGACTGGGGATGCTCGAGGACTTCCACAGAGCCTGTCGAAATGAGCCCAATAAAATAGAGTTGCCGCAACAATTGTGGCAGGTGTGGCAGCTGTGGCTGTGCAGGTGGGCAGGTGGGCGGGCAAGTGCAACTGCAATTGCAATTTGCAATTATGTATTAATATTCATATTGAAATAGCGGCAACGTTTGCGCCACTTTACGGCCGTGTTGCTGTTGCCACTAGTTTGTTAGGGAAGACGCGGTAAGGCAGGGGCTGGGCGCGGGTAATAATGAATTAGGTTGATTGCCGTGAGGCTTGCAGTGCAGCTCTTTGAGGAAACCCTTGCACAATTGCCTGTGATTTTTTTTTTGATTTGGAATAGGCCACAAAAGTCACAAAGCAAATGGAAATGAGGAAAATGGTTTGTTTTGCGGGCACGCCCGCACAAAAATAGTTCACAATGGCGAGTCAACTCTTTTGGCATTTGATTACCGAGCCTCTCGTCGTCGTCTGGCCAACATCAATTATTCGGGCGTCATCAGCGAGCCGAGCAACTGGCGAGCCGCGGGCAACAATTGCAATAATTAGCGCATGATTTAAAGCCGTCAGTAATCATCATTACCGTTGTCGTCGTTGTCGCTGTCGTTGTCGATGTCGATGTCGTCCTCCTAGTCGCAGTCAGCGGCATCATTAGCCAAGGCGGCGGCACCGCGGCGAGCCGCCGCAGGCATTTCATTTTCAACTCGTGAAAATTTCAAGTGAAAATTCGTTGCGGTCCGCGCTAATGACGATAAATTGCGTCGCTCGGCCAACTATAAATAAGTTGCGCTCGGCTTACAGTTGCCCAGCCCAGCTCTGGCCGCCTTCTTTTCCGCCACTTCTCTCAACCGTGGCCAGGATTCGCAATTGCTGGCCAACCGCCGGGCCAATGCGGCAGTTGAATGCATCAGAAAGCGGCTTAAAAATGCCTCGCAATGCATTTCCATTATTGCCCTGACATTGCATTAGCTCAACAAATTTCGGCTCAATTTAATCAAATTCTGCAGCGAACTTTACATTCGAATTGGCGCGGACTTTGCAAATTGTGTACGCAAAATGTGAACTGTTCTCTATAGAAGATTGAAGACAGACTCTTCATTTTGATCTTTGATAAATTGAATAATAACAATTTTATATATTTAATATTAATTGATGTGCTTTCACTTAAAAGCATTTTTTTGAAATATTATAATATTTGTATTAGATTTCAATATATCCATTGAAGACACATTTTTTTTAACTGGATATATTGAAGATTGAAGACACATTTTTTATAAATTAAATATTAATTGATTGTCTCCTTAAAGGCATTTTTTTGAATTATTATAATATTTTTAGTGGATATATATTTTTGTTTTTGTCAAGCGCGGACTTTCAAATATTTTACCTAGCTGTTTACTCTCTCTCTCTCTGGAAATATTTGTAAGCCGTAAATTCCAATGGAAATTCTATAAATAATTAAGTTGAGTAAAGCCCATAGCCGAGCAGACAGTTTGTTGGAGCTCAGCGGATAAATTTCATTTCAGAGACTTTCCCTTCTATTCCGTGGCAACTTTTTTCATCACACACATTCCAAGGCGACGAGGCGACGGCTCGGTGGCCACTTTTGGCATAGCTGAATACTGTGGATGGGATCAAATTGATACGCTTAAGTCTATTAGCAGGGCATCATCGTCACACCCCACACGTAGTTCCATAAATCGCTCACCAAGGCAACGGCGACGGCAACGGCAACGGCAGCAACAACAAAGGGCGTTTGCCAACTTTATTTAGCTACTCAATCAGGGCCGCAAACAACACTTCACAACACTTGCCCGGCTGTTGGCCAGTTGGCAAATGGCAAACGGCAAGCGGCATGCGGCAAGCGGCATGCGGCAAACGGCAAAGTAAATAAATGAAGGCGAGCTTCGCACTTTTGTCACAGCCAACCGTCTGAGTCGACCTGCTCGCCCAAACTCTCCGGCGTCCGACTCTCGGGCGAGTCGGGCTCACTGTCACCCACTTGGTCAGTCACTTGTGCTGCACATTCAAGTGTCACTGATTTGAGGATAAGCACTTCACAGGCAACTTGATAGCCCTGCTGAATGTGGCCCCCTCTCCCCTTCCCCCTCAGGGACCAGTTCCGTCAGTCACTCATTCAGTCAGTCGTAGTTGAAATATATAACAGTTGTAGTTGTCGTAGCTTTTATTCGAGTGGCACTCGTGCAAAACGAACTAATTTGAATATATAAAATCAACAACAACAGCAACAAGCAGCTAAGAAGCCCCGCAGCAAAGCAGACATCAGGCAAAGGGCAGACAAGAGCAGACAGCATAGCAAAATTGATGAAAACAAAAGCAGTTTTTATTCTCGAGTGTCCTTTGTGCTCATGAATGGTTCACTTTAATTGCTTAAATTTAAGGATCACACACACATGCGAGTCAGTTAATTAAGCTTGCATACATAGACAATCCATGACTTTGTAGCATAATATTTAGAAGAAAAGAACTTTCTTCGGCTAATCACAGTCTTTCTTACAGGGTATTCTACACTTCAGACTCTGGCTTGCGAAGGATAAGACCCCAGAGAACATTCTGAAGAACTGTTCGGACAGACTTAGTTTATGGGAATTGGAGGCTCTGCATCCCGAAGGAACTCGGCGAATATCTACAACTCAAATATAGAGTGAAGGCACAAAAGACCCAATAGTTCGCAGTGAAAGCTTCAAATAATAATAATAGCCCTTTGGTTCACAGAATTTGAGCTGGAAATGTTGATAGAGATAAATTAATTCAAGGAATTTACCTAATAGCCTCAGCAAATTGTATACTGGATAATTTTTGATATTCAAAGGAAAAACCATCAACTAGGAACCACATCAAAATTTCTTAAGAAAAAGCTTCGAATTTCCGACTGATTGTTCTATAAATTGCTGGAAGTTGCGCTTTGGCTAGAATTGTGCTCTATCATATCACGCTACAATATCTTTAATTCTGGTACAAAAACTAAATATTCTCGGTGCTTTGCAGAGAGACTCTTAATAAAACACTCTTAAGACTCTTAAGAAATAATTATTAAATTTATATTTCCTAATTCATTATTGCATTAAATTATTTAAATACACACAGTTGAATTAATTGCCTGGTAATAGTTAAATATATATTATTAAATTCTCATGCGACATAAGAATTTACCCTTTCTCATATTGTGATTAAAATGCACATATTCCATAAATAAGCGCAAGTTATTTGTGCAATTAACTAAAACACAAAAAAGGGTGCCCATTAGCCGTGGGCTTAAGCCAAATGCACTGAGCTGGTTAATAAATTGCCAACATGGCTAAATGGTAAACAGCTAACAGCCGGCGGCTCTTTAGGAAAGCGGCGCATAAATTTATGCGTCTAACGGAGTCGCACATGCAAATTAGCAGTACGAATGCAAATATTGAAGAGAACTAGTGACAGGGAGAGGGGAAAGGGGAGAGACTCATAAAGAACCCAATAATGGGTTCAAGTTGGGTTACCAACTTGGATAATGCGGCTCTGTGGTGCAGGCAACAACTGTTGACAAAATGAAATCAATAAATTTAGCGCAAATCAATTAAAATACTCGTTAAGCGTGTGTGTGTGTGTGAGAGAGAGCGAACCGGTGTGTGTTATGCAAACTAAAATATTTGTCAATTTGCGGTTTGAACAAAATTAAATTTGTCACACATACACACACACACACACACACTACATACACAGACACCCTTGGCAATGCCAGGCGGCAGGCAAAGTTTGCCATTGGCATGTCAGACTAGCTCTATATGTAACATACATGTGGATTGGGAAATTTATTTAAATTCATTTATATGGCTTATTAAAATTGTTGTAAGTGCATTATTTAATTAAATTTTTGTCAAATTTGATTTGCGGAAGCAACGCAAAACCATAAATATGCAAATAAATTGTTAAGCTGACAGCCACACGAATGAAAACGAGTTTGTCTATTTAACCAGATTAAGATTACCTAAGATCGATACAGGTCAGAAATAAGGGCAGGCAGTTGGGCAGCCTCCCAAGCTAAACAAACAAAAAGTGTAGCATACTTTTGCGCGTTCAAGAAGAGCAGCTCATATGGGCTTTGAATTTGCAGTAGTCTTGTAGGTAGTAGTGATATTGTTAATAATAAAAAATATGCATACCTTTTTACATATACAAATTAATAATAATAATACTGGTCGGAAATAAGAGCAGGCAGTTGGGGAGCATCTGGATGCGAAGCAAACAAAAAGTGTAGCATACTTTTGCGCGTTCTCAAAGTGCAGCCTGTGTGGACTTTCAATTTGCAGTTAGCGCAGCGCCAGCTGTTTTTGATAACTCAGACATGCTATCATCAACTTGAAATATTCAAATACTGGCAATGCGTGTCGGCTTATTAAAATAAAATCTCGACTTGTGCATAATTAGGCTACCTTGGCAATAGTAAATTTTCCACCCACACACACGCAGTCGGGTATTGCCCCTTCACGGCGCTCGTCTAATTGAAAAGCCATTAAAAAGCTTTCAGCTGCTCATTATACATTTAAATATTTGTGTGTTTTTATTTCGGTGTGCTCGCAACTGACTGCCACGCCCCTCGGGCCAAGCGTCGCTTATTTTTAAAGTTTATGTACATGCGGTGTACAACAAAAATACACTCACACTACTAAGCCCGGGACAGATGGATATAACCGACTACGCAATACTCTGTCCACAGCTGGAAATGAGGCAAGGGACTTCGGCTCAATTTATTGAGAACATTAGACTCTCGCGCTATATATATCAAATAAGTGCACAGACTTTCTATTAAAACGACGAAAATTGCATATATATACTCGCTTTACTCCATTTAATTAAGAGGGTATGAAACCAAACAGAACATTTGGAATGCACGTCGCTTAACATGCAGCAGCCGCATTTACTCAGAGGCTTCACTTTTTCTGCTACACATTTTGCTAATTGCATAGAGAGTGTACCTGGTTGCGGTTGTGTGCGTGTGTGTGCGGGCAGGTGGTTGTTCTTATGCATAAATTCGGTTGACTTAAATGTAAGAAGATTAAATTGTGCCAACTGTCTCGAATGGCGGCCGCAATGCAAATAAAGAGTCAGAAAAAATTAAAAAGGAAACATTGAACTACTAAATTTACATTAAGTTAAAAAATAAATTAAATTGAATTAATTTAATTAATTAAATCAATTAAGTTTTACTCGAGTAACAGGATATTCAATTGCAGATAGAGTTTTTACTAAGGACCAACATTTCGTCGGGCAATAGAAAAAATACAAACTCTAAGCGAGAAGATTAAATTGTGCCAACTGTCCCAAAGAGTCAGAAAAAATGAGAAAATAACTACTTAAATTACATTAACTTTTAAATAAAATTAAATTAATTAAATCAATTAAGTTTCACTCGAGTAACAGGATACTCAAGTCCAGACAGAGTTTTTATTTTAAACGATATACAAACTCTAAGCCACATTTCGCAAAAGCACTTTTCGCTCAAATGCATTTGGAAGCAAAAGTTTTAAGCCTGCAGCTGGCTGGATGCAGGGCAAAAGGCTAATGCCAACTGCCAGCTAGAAATGCGAGACGTCAATAGCTATGCAAACCTAAATGATTAACCCACAACACATCAAGCAAGTGGCATGTGGCATGTGGCATGTGGCAAGTGGCAGGCGAATGAGTCGCGCTCGACAGGAACAACTAGTCGAGTAGAAGGAGCAGAAGGAACATTTGGACATCAAGAATGTATGCGTGTGGCCACACACACGCGTTGAAGAACTAAAGCAAGCAGTTGCTGCTTAAATTCGAATTATTGCACTCGTTATTGAGGTACGGCTAAGAGCTGCAGCCAGCTCTAACTCCAGCTCCATAATCATTCTTTGCCGCTTCTGCTTGTGTCTAAGTGCGGTTTGGCAGCGCCTTAATGCCGAGCAATTTGCGTTGAATGCGAAAGAGATTAAAACAATGTTGCATTTCTAATTGTTTTAAGCAGCCAGCGACGACAACCACAACGAAGATGGCGATGGCGATGGCAACGCCAGTGCCACACATGGCGTATGCGCAATGCTCCAGTCCCCGGCAATTGCAATTTAAGTATTTCCTATTTATTGCACAAGGTCCCCCGCCCCGCCCCACAACGAACACAGACACTTGGTAGCCATGGCATTTTCGCAACCAAAATCAAGTGTTCAGATGGCAATGCCAACGCCTGGGCAAACAAACATATGCAGCTGCTTCAACAATCCGGCTCGAGACTCAATTTGCGCAGCTTAAGTTTCATAGTTGCAATTATGAGATTATTAAACGCACAACGCTCTGTCTCTTCCACTCTCTCTCTACAGCTGCCCCAATTTGCGTCTTACTGTGGTTTTGTGGAGCAACACTCAAATTGCTTTTTGATATTAATGCAGCTGGCATCTGGCTGTCTCTTTGCCAGCATTAAGCATACGCCATGTTGGACGCTCTACATGCCAAAATTTGTAAAATTCCCTGCAAATGGTCAACAAAAGAGACTCCAATCAAGCGAGCTATGGAAAGTCATTCATTGCTCCTCACACAGATTTGTGCTAGCTATTCCCGCACTTAATTGAAATCATTTCGATGTTAATCAAATCTGACAAGAGGTTGCTCAAAACTGAATCAAAGTTCACATTCACAACTGTTTGAAGGGAATATTGCACAAATTATTCTTAAAAAGAAAGGAAGAAAAAGAAAGACTAGAAAATACGCTTAGAGTTTGATATATTTAGTTTTTTAATTAAATTGCAATACAATTTTGATAAAAGCGAATCTTAAACAAAGCCAAGTGCAGCATTTCAAGCCCAGCCAAGGGAAGTTTCAGTCGCAAAATAACTTTGGTCCCAACTATTGTATTGATTATATTATTATATATTATATATTCTTATTATATAAACTATTATAAGCCAATTTGTTTTGTTTATTTATTTAATTAAATTGCAATTGCGTTTTGATAGAACCGAACCTTAAACAAAGCCATTTGTTGAAAAAGCTGTGTTTAAAGCCAAAGGGAAGACTCAGTCGCAAAGGGCAAATAATTCTGACCCCAACTATTGTATTCATAGATAATAATTATTGTATGATAAACCAAGGGTTATGATTCCTGAAAGGCCAAGTTATGTTTTCGAGCTGAACAATTGATTTCAGGCATAACATAATTTGTTGAGCTTTTAATTTGTTACAGTGCCCATTAGAGTGGCCATCAGAGACAAACGACAGCAATGGCTTTTAATTATGCTGGCCAAATGCTGATCAAATGTCATTTAGTGCAGAGCTGGGCAGAGCGAGCTGCACTTAACAGGCTGACCGCAGCATTTGGAAAGTGGTCGATAACATTTTGCCACAAATTTATGAATTGCTTTGGTTTTTGGTTTGTGCGGCTTGATATGTGGCAATTCGTTACGAGCGCCGATAATGAATAGGCAAAATTAATTGAAGCAATTTATATATATATTTTAAGGTGAAGCGTTGTCAAAGCAAATCAACATAAATGAGCTAATTACAAAGGCGTGTCTGTGTGTCGGTGTGTGTGAGTGTGCATATGTCCAACTCTGATTGACTCAAATGCAATCACAAATTTTGCTAACCAGCCATGTGCGGTGACACAGATTTGAGGTGTGAGTCCTCCTTGAGGGTCGGGGCTAACAGGCAGCACAAGCCAGCAACTGATACGCTTGGCTAAGCATTACTATGCACACAAATACCCACACACACACACACACCCACACACACACACATACCTCTGCAGTTGACAAGCATGTTGCATGCAAATAGAATTGTTTTGAAGGCATTTGAATTAAGCAAACCACGAGTGAGGCACTCTATCAACCCCAAACAACCTGAATTATGTCCAAAAAGCATATTAGGCTCACTCAAACAGCTTCCTATGCTATGCTCCTTTATCCATTAATTCCAATTTGGCATATATATGTTACAAATATCTGGAAAGAATAACTCAAATAAACGCTGATATTGCAAAAAACCCATCTGTCTATCTCTCTGTAACTTGGGGAAACTTTGCTGCAGAAAGATCTGTCGGAGTAGTTCGAATCAGATCCATGTATCATATAACTGCCAAAGAAAAATACTGTACGAAAATAATTGCTGTTCTTCTACTCTTAATATCTGAACCAATTTTTTAAAAAAAGGAGCTTGACTAAGCTTGTAAGACATGATCATAATCTGATCAACAGTAATAAATCGAAAGGGTATTTAATCCTCAGCACACCGAATTGATTAATAAATAATTAAAATAAAATTTAACCTATGCTATTGTTAAGCATTTGCTTACAAATTAAAATTGCTAAAATACTCCGAAAATATGTTTAATAAATGGCAATTTGAATAATAAATGCTTTGCATTAGTTGACGCAGGAAGTAAGAAATTGTACGAATAAACGTTCGTCAATTAAAAATGGTTAATAATGTAGGAAAGTTGGCTTGTAATTTGTTGCAGATATTGCAAGTCAGTTGCATTCGGACGTGTAATAAATTGAATTCTAAATGCAGGAAAGGGACAACAAAGGACATTCAGTATAAGGTTTCACTAAGGAGCAGGCAGCTCCATGCTGTGTTTGTTATTGGCCACTGCAAAAAGCATGACTAAAAACAAAATAATGCGGTCTAGAGCCCAACAATCAAAGTAGACAACACACACACACACACACACACACACACACACAACTCATCTCCCTATGCATATTTTATATATATTTTCTTAAGCTAGGAAAATGTATTTAATTTGTGAAGCATAAAATAATGTGGTAAGCAGCAAACTTGCTGTTTTATACGAAAACCCCAAAAACTTATTGCATACCTATTTGGGCAAAATGTTGAACAATTTGGCCAAATCGGAAACCGGCTGAATCAGTCAGCAAACAGCCAACAGTGAAGGCAAATTAAATTGCGGCACTTGAGTCAACGCATTGAAAGTTGAGCTTGGGCAAAAAGTGAAAAGCATTTGCGAATCGAAGCGAGCCTCAGTCGAAAGAAAACTTTCTTACAAACGAACTCAAACCGAAGCAACTGATTTTCCGCACAAGTTTCGTTTGATGCTTTCAAAGAAATGAAAGCGAGAGCGCTCGACTTTTGCGGCAACGAAATGTTATTAGCCTAGTCCTTAAAGTAACTAGGCTTTTTTTATTTTCGAATCGTGCCGAATGAGTGCTCTAAATACACTTCATTCATAGGTAAAGAGTGAAAGTTCAATTCAAAAGATAAAACAATATTCAAAGAAGTTGGCAAGGCCTTCACTTTAAATAGAATCTGGCAAAGAATTATTGAGTTGAAGATCAAATCCCCTTGCTGACAAAAATCGTTTGTATAAAAGCCGCAATAAATAAAAATAAAAGTATTATAAGGAGCTTATAGGGCAGCATTGACAATAGTTTTTAAGTCTTCCTCATGATTTTTATCATTTAATATAAATATGCCGCGTTGTCTGTATATTTCTTTGATGTTCTACTAAACTTTAGTTTCAATAACAATTTTCTTCCAACTATTCAAAGCTGCTACTAAAGCCTTCACTTAAACTTGAATCAGTGAAAAAATTATTGAGTCGAAGATTAAATACCCTCGCTGATAAAAACTTATAGTATAAAATCCGATATAAATAATGAAGTAATATAATAATTATTATAGGGCCGCATTGACAATAGTTTTTAAATCTTCCTCAAGATATTTATCATTTAATATAAATATGACCTGTTTTCTGATTATTTCTTTGATTTTCTATCAAACTTTCGTTTCAATGATATTTTTCTTCTATCGAACAATTATTGTTTCTGAATTGTGGATTCTCTTTTGCAGCAGAAAACAGAGCTATTAGAAAATTAAAAAAAATGGGTGCGGCTGATCGACAGGCATCTGAATATTGTCTGCAGCAATTGGCAGCTGTCAGTTCATGCTGAAAAATGTACATAAGGATAATTGCCTTTAATTTAAAAAGGCGAAAGAAATATCGAAAGGAATCATAATTGTTTCTGAGCATATATGAGTGCCACACGCCGCACACTTTCCACACGGGTTCCACTTTGGCGTTATTGACTGCTGGCCGTGTCCTTGTTGAGGCATCCTGATAATAAACTGGGGCTGACAATGCTGTCGTCGCCGTGGCTGAAGGATCTCATTCATGTTGTTGTTGTTGCTGCTGTCGATTGTCATGTAGGGATTTAATAATCTGGCCGCTTTTCCTTCTCGCCACGCCTGACAACTTGAATGTCTTTTTCATTCTGTTGATTTACATTTGCTTATTGTTTTCGCTTCCTTCAACTGCCAGCCGTCCCTCGCTATCTCCAACAGTTTCACTCTGTTTCCCTTTCCTCTGAGCAAATAATGACGGAAATGACATGAATTCACTTTTAAATGATTCATCAACAGTGCCAAGGACACATTGACGAGAGCCAGCAAATTGCCCGGCAAAGGTCAAATGAAAATCAACTGAATACGTTAAACATCATAAAAAATACATATCCATAATTGGCATGTGTCATTGAGACAGCACCAACGCCAGCGCCAAAGGGTCAGACCTGATTGAGTTACAGTCAAAACAAAGTCGAGCGAACAGCAAATCGAATGCCGAATGCCGAATGTGCGCGTAATTTGAGCAGCAGCAATAAAATGAGGTTATATTGACATACCTATCACTTTTTTTTACCTGTCCACAATGTTTTATAATTTATGGGGCGGCCAGTAAAGCAAACGCCAAGCCTACGCGAAATTGTGTCATTGTCTTCAAATGAATTATTTGAAATGTGAATTAAATAAAGTTTTTTATATATAGCGAATGCGTTCTATTTGGCCGGAAATTGCCGTGGACTCCCGAGCATTTCATAGCTATGCCGCGCACACTCGCGCACCGAAAGGCAATTGCAAATGCGTTGGCTTTTATTTGGCCACCAGCCGTAGCCGTAGCCGTAGCTGTTGGCTGTCCCATGCGGCGTATACGCAACAAATTGACATGTTGCGGGCAGCCGTCAGTGCGTGTGTCGAGTGGAGTGTATACACTGTATACATTTGGAATTTTCAGGGATCTGTCTATTCATTGATGAATGCCGCACCGTGGCAAACGGCAAAAGTGCCGCACAGTTTTGTGGCATCATTGGCGCCTCCCGGACTGCAGCATGGGAGGGAAGCAGCAGAGCAAAAAAAGACGGCGACGACGAGTTTAACTTATTGTTGGCAAAAAGTTTGCAGTCACTTCTGACAGTTTCGCTGTTTACATTTAGGTCTGGGCCAAAGCCAGTGTTGTGCTTAAGTTTGTGGGCGAGTTGCCTGAATTGAACCTTTGAGATATTTTCCCTTCACACTTGTCGACGCAACCAAGAAAAGTAACAGCATGGAAGTGTGGCTACAAGAAACACCAATATAAATGTTGATTCTGTGAATAACTTGGACAAAGTTTGCCAGCAGTGTTGCAAAACGATTCAAGCTGCAAGTAGTGCATTGATCTGACCCACATATCGATTGGTTAACAGCCCGCAATCATCAGCAATTCTTCTAGGCTGCAACATCAAGGAAGTGTGGCTACAAGAAACACCAATATAAATGTTGATTCTGTGAATAACGTGGACAAACTTAGCCAGCAGTGTTGCAAAACGGTTCGAGCTGCATTGGTCTGACCCACATATCGATTGGTTAACAGCCCGCAATCATCAACAATTCTTCTAAGTTGCAACAGAAAGGAAGTGTGGCTACAAGAAACACCAATATAAATGTTGATTCTGTGAATAACGTGGACAAATTTTGCCAGCAGTGTTGCAAAACGATTCAAGCTGCAAGTACTGCATTGATGTGACCCACATATCGATTGGTTAACTGCCGGCAATTCTTCTAAGCTGCAACAGAAAGGAAGTGTGGCTACAAGCACCAATATAAATGTTGATTCTGTGCATAACTTGGACAAAGTTTACCAGCAGTGTTGCAAATCGATTCAAACTGCAAGTACTGCATTGATGTGACCCACATATCGACCCGCAAATCTTCTAAGCTGCAATCAATGGCAATTACATTCAATTTTGGTAGCATTTTAAAGCGGACAACTGACATTTATAGTTCGGTTCGACGGCAACAATGCAGCCAATTTGACGGCAATTTATTTTAATTAAAATTTCACTAGCCTGCTAGGCGTATTTGCGTGATTAAAAAGTTGAAAAAGGACAACGACAACGGCAACTGCTTCCGTTTCAATGTCATAAAAATAGCTCACGTGTCACGCCCATAAAAGTCACACATAAAACAGCAAAAGTTACTATAAACACGGCGCGACAACAAAAGCAAATTTAATTACAAACAAGCAAACATTAAAATTTGTAATTCCATCATAAAAATGTTTTTTTAGCTTGGGGTTGGCTAACGCCACCTGCTCGACAGCAGATATTTACATTCACCTACTTGTATTTCCTCAATAAAAGCGCGGCAGATTAGCCAATTCTCAAGGGGCAGCTCTCGATGGGGATAGAGGATGGGGTCGGTGTCGGGTCTGGAAATTGCGGTTTTTAATTACTTTATTTTATTGCGCAAGTTTTTTGGGGCTGGCGCATTGAAGATTCCACAGTACATAAAATCTACGCGGTGTGAAATGGCAGAACCAGCAGAACCGGACAGAGCGTTAACATGCCACTTGGACATGGCACTTGCCACGTTTCCCCCCGCCTTCCCTCCGCCCTTCCCTCCAGCCGGTTGTTGTTGCCGCTGTTAACTGAAACTTGAAAGTCGGCAGGCAGGCAGCAACTGAATTTGAGTTGTCCGTTGGCAAGGCTTTGTTCCATGCGCAGTTCATTTTACTCGCCTTCATTCTCAGCACTCACAAAACATGCGTTGGCATTTGCTTCCCCTTCTCCTTCTCCTTCTCCTTCTCCTGCTCTCTGTCCCTGCCCTCCCAGTTGCTGCAGTGCCACATGACACGTGTCACATGATGCCGCACCCACGGACAGACAATCTCTGACTTTACACCAAAAATTTGTTAGCAAAGAGTTGATGAGAATCAAAAGACAATGGGAATGGAATGTTTTTTAAGACAGCTAAAGATGAAGATGAAAAATATTGAAAGAGATATATAGATATAGATAAATATATTGATATATAGAGTATTCAAATTATTAAAAATTTAATCAGTGAAAAGGAATATGAAGCCTACTGTGTGACTCGAAGCGTAGATGCTTCACACACACACATACACAGTCTCTATATTTTTACTGTTCGGCTTCCTTTCGAGACTCGGACTTGGCAGCATTGGCAGCTGCCAGTGTTGTAAAATGTAATACTATAGATATAAATATAGACTTAGCTATAGTTATATAGAGTATTCAAATTAATATAAATTTAAGCACGAAAGAGACTATGAAGTCCACTGTGCGACTCGAAGCTTCACACACACACACTCACACACAGTCTCTTCAGTTTTACTGTTAGGCTTCCTTGCGAGACTTGGACTTGGCATCATTGGCAGCTGCCAGTGTTGTGTAATGCATACTCGACTAGCCAGCAGCTACGTCGAGGTATTTGTCAATTAACGCTTATTGTCTTGGGCCAGAGTTATATTTTCGTGTTTCATTTCAAATTGTTATTCCCATGAGTTGTTGCCAGAATTCATATGTAGATAGGGTAGAAAAGGGGGCAGGGTTGCCAACACGAAAGATACGAGGAACGGGCAACTGCAGCGTTGCATTTCAAATTTCAATTTTACCGACAACTGTTTCGATTGTTTACATTGATTTATTTACGTTGTTGTTTATGCGGTTTCGCATAGTTCTGGCGCTTTTGTGAGTTCGCTGCACTCCCTAATCCACTAATACTCTCAAATACGCAGCGATTCATATCGATTCGGATCGGGTTTCGGTTACTCAATATAACATTTTATATTTTTCGACTCTCTCTCGCTCTCTCTCGCTCGCTCTCTCGACGGTATTGAAATGGATTTATTTGGCTTGGCAAAATATTTGGCAAGTCCCGATGCACGGCATTTTTATTTTATGCTCCGTGTTGGGCAACGCTTTTACATGCAATATATGTACTATATACAATAGTTGCTGTTTACATTTGTGGGCGTGGCCCCCCAAAAGCAGCTCAAACAGCACAAAAGCATTAAAACTAGCTGCATTGTGTTTTGCTTTGCAGTAGCCCTATTGGAAAACACATATATATATATATTTATATACAAAAGAATATTATTTAGTTCAGCTGGCAACAATGAAGCAGTCAGTGAACACGATTTCCGAAAAAGTATAATTTGCTGAATTTTCACAATTTCTATTCACCTGAATATGGCAGCAAATTCTAAGGATATCAGTTTCTCGGATGGTTTCACCAAAAGTTTCATGAGAACAATAATCGAAATAAAATGTAGACCCTTACGGCAGCTTTATGCTCAAATGTATATAAAACTCTTTTCTGTTCGTATATAGCTTTGAAATTGTGTTCAAAAATTGGGAAGAATATGTAACTGCTAAATGTAAAACAATTCGAATACATTTTTTTTGTTAAGCTCCCAAACATTGGGAACTTGAAGCTTTTCGAAAAATCGGCAACAAGGGAAGTGCGTGCAGATTGTGATATCATAAGGCGCACCTATATATATAAGGATTTGGGTTCTTGACACACTTGTATATTTATATATATTCGGGGTAAAAAAAAAGCCTTGCAAAAGCTGCCAACATTCGCTTAGGGAGATTAATTCGAATGTAAGTAGTATTAATTGGAAATTTGTTTCAGAACTGCAAGGAATAAGAATTTAGGAAGAATGCGCAACGATAGCGAAGGGATTGATGTAGGTACAACCACTGATGTGGACGAACGTTCCGAGGCAGAGGGTCACCTTGTGTCAGAGGAGGATGAGGCCTGCGTCCTGCCCAGCGGCAGTCGCACTCTGGACAAACGCCTAAATCCGGAGGCTCCCGACTTTGTGCCCGGCGTAACAAACCGCTTGCTGGCCGCCAAAATAGTCGACGAATGTAGGTGGCCTCCCATCCCTCGGTTATATATATATATATATATATAAATGTATGTATTCTCTCCCAGTGGTTGGCTATACACGCTGGAGCAACGCCGCAGGCGAGGACATATCGTACGGAGCGCGTTATGATGGCATCTGGAGCGAGAGCTGCATTCATTCCCAGACGGAGGCGCAGCTGGAGCTGGCTCCCCGCGCCGAGCGCGATGTCACAGGCGGCATGCAACAGCTGCCCAATATCATCGAGTCTGTGGGCGACCTGGAGCGGCAGCCGTCGATGAAGAAGCGATCCAAGAGCCACAATCAATGCGAAGTCGAACCAGGTGCCGAAACTACACCGACTGGTCGCTGCTGTGCCTGCGAAATCATGTAGTTGTCCTTGTGTTCATTTTATCTATAATAGTTATACTTATTAAAGCATTGTCTCACTATATTTAAGAGAATAAACGCCTAACTGACACGCCCAAACGATGACATGGCATAAATCATGGCCCAGCCAGCCAGTCAGCCAGTCAGCCGGGGTACTTTGTCCTGACTTTCTAATGATGTTGAATATGCATTGAAAGTTTCGCCTTGACGCGAAAATTGCTGGCACAAAACTTGGCTTCTCGCCTGCTCCACATGGAGCCTCACCTGTCTCCAGGTGCCCGCATCGTTGACTTGCCCTCAAGCAGGCTGCACTTGCATCCCCGCCTGCCTGCCTGCCTACCCCTGCCAACACACTGCACCCTGATTGTATCTGTGCGACAAGTTAGGGGCGCCCATAAGTGGCTTATGTGTGTGTGTGTGTGTGTGCGTAATGAGAAAAGTTTCGTGTCTTTTCATGTCTCATTTAGAGCTGAATGCAATGTACGCTGAATTGTTGCACAACTCGGTTAAACGACATCGGCGCGTTATGCAAAAGATGACAGGCCCCCAAAAATGGACGCAGCTGCCCTTTTGGCTGACGACCCGCTGACTTTTGAATGATTAAAATGGGCCCGCGGCCATAATTGCACTCAGGCCGGGGCCAGCCAGCCATGTGAGCGCAGCTGTAGAATTTGGCGGAAACAATTACCAACTTGTATGCAAAAGTGCAAATTGCCAGCAAGCAACTTTGCTCAATGTCACCCACACACGCACACGCTCACACACACACACACACACACACTTGCAGACACACAGAGAGAAAGGTCAGCAAGAATTTTACAAACTTCACATATATAAAGCTTGTCAGACAAGAGTTAGAATTTCTTAAACCAAGAACACAATTCCTACTTATTTATTTCTTTAATCTTTTAATTTAGTAAATTTCCATTGAGCTTTTTGTAGCAAGAAAATTCTTGATATAATATGCCTACAAACTTTATCTGGGTTTCATAATTTTGACACAAAAGATAACTTATATTTAATTTAAGAATATTTTTTTCCAAAAATTAAATAGCAAGTACAGCAGTGGGTGAATATATGCTGCTTAAGCAGGAATTCAGCACATTTCAATTAGGGCTTATTTACGAATGAAAAGTGCTTCGAATAAGCCAATGATTATCCCTTTTAATTGCCTTTACTTAATTGTGGTAAATTTTAAAATGAATTGTACTAAAGAGAGGAAGACCGAGATAATATGCCTGTTATCCCATAAAAAGTTTGTCAGACAAGAGTTCGAATTTCTTGAACCATGTACAAAATTCCCAATTATTGCTTTCTTTCATATTTAAATTTAAGAAATATTGTATTTCCATTGAGCTTCTTTTTAGCAAGAAAATTATTGAAATAATTTTGAAACGAAGGATAGCTCATACTTAATTTAAGAACATTTTTGTGTGTAAGAGAGTGTAAATGTATTCCGCTTGAACAGGAACTCAGCGCATTTCAATGAAATGTACTTGGAATAAGCAGATGATTATCCCCTTTAATTGCCTTTACTTAATTGAGGTAGATTTTCAAATGATAAGAGGACCGATATGTTATGCCTGTTAACCCTTTTAAATACAAAACTCAGTCCGTTTTTTTTTTTCGCAGTGTAGCCACACGAACCAATGAGGCACCTGTGCCTGTGGCATTGTCAAAATGTGTCCTGCAGCCGTTGTCCTGTCGCTCCTCTCTGTCCCTCTGTCCGTCCCTCTGTCTGCGAGGTTATTCGCCACCTACGCTGGCAATTTCCGTGCAGTTTTGCCTGCTGTTTGTTTATGAAACAAGTCACGTAAACGTCGACGCTCGCTGCGGGGGCGTTGAACTGAGCACACCGTCGAAATGGGCGTGCCGGCACCTTCTGCTGCCAGACCCAGTTGTTGCCACTTTTCGGCAAATCGAAAACGTAGCAATTGTCAAGTGGCACGTCACCTGCCAGGCAATTGGCCATGGCAAATGTAAGACCCCCTCCCCACTCCTCCTCCAGCTCCTATCACATTTTTTCTAGGCCAAAAAGTTTGGTGATCTTTGGGGGACCCGACGCTGATTGTTGACACTTGGCTGTTTGTTTCTTTGTTCAAGTTGTCGCTGCATGCATATTCATTGGGCAAATATTTTTGTTAGTCGCCGACCATGTTTACAGGCCGCAAGAAAATAAAAATATTATTTCGCAGATGGCAATAAATGCCGCCAGCTAACCGACAATGACACCATTCATGATTTATGCATCGATTTCAAATCACAAATGCACAAAAAAAACACGCAAACTGAATGAAACGAAAAATCCGAAACCGAAGCGCGCCATTGCAAAATAATGTTTAATATATGTATATAAAAATATAAAATCGAAAATATAAATATATATTTCGATATGATAAATACAACATTCGTTTAAATGACAACCAGTTCAATAAGCAAATAGTTTTCTACTCGCTGGCCAATAAGCCATTAAATGGGTTATATTAGTTGATGATTTATGATTTAAGAAATCGCTTCAAAAATAAACAAAGTCAGCTCAGAAAATATATATATAAATATATATATATACTAGATTAGTAAGAGAAATAATATATCATATATATATATTGTGCTTGATATATAGATATATGTGTGTTTGCTGTCGGTCACGAAACTGTTTTCATTATTATTATTATTATTATTATTATTATTATTATTATTATTATTATTATTATTATTATTATTATTATTATTATTATTATTATTATTATTATTATTATTATTATTATTATTATTATTATTATTATTATTATTATTATTATTATTATTATTATTATTATTATTATTATTATTATTATTATTATTATTATTATTATTATTATTATTATTATTATTATTATTATTATTATTATTATTATTATTATTATTATTATTATTATTATTATTATTATTATTATTATTATTATTATTATTATTATTATTATTATTATTATTATTATTATTATTATTATTATTATTATTATTATTATTATTATTATTATTATTATTATTATTATTATTATTATTATTATTATTATTATTATTATTATTATTATTATTATTATTATTATTATTATTATTATTATTATTATTATTATTATTATTATTATTATTATTATTATTATTATTATTATTATTATTATTGTTATTATTGTTATTATTATTAATAATTTGCCATAATAACCGGACTTTTGGCAGGGTATCTGCTTGGTCTAGCAATTGCATTGTTCGATATATTTTTGTCGACAGACAACGATGCCGGCAGTTTTAGTTAAATTGAGCAACAAACACGTTTGGCAATAAAACTGATTCCACAACCCAAACTGTACTCACCCCTTGCTCCACTGGGAAAAGCAGCCCTTACCTTACTCCGGCTCCAGCTCCAGTTCCAGCTCCGGCTCCGGCTCCATCAATAGTTGCTGCACCCCGAAAATGGCCGCCGCAATGCGCTGGCGGAGTTTTGCACATTCTAACAGATTTATTTCACTCGAAATAGTTTCATTTTAGTTGCATTATTGTTATTGTTGTTACTTGTTGTTATTGTTGTTGTGGCTGTTGCTCTTATTGCCGCCGTTGTTGTTTTTGTTGTTGTTGCCGTTTGCCAGAGCGACTGTAAAAAGTTTTTCTATTATTTTCAAATTTAACTTTGCCATTTGTTTGAATTTCGTGTGAGTGAGCATGGAAAAGGGTAACAACGGCTATCAGGGTGCGGGCTGGGGAGGGGAGGCAAAATGAAGGGCTGTAGCAAATACTTTGCTATCAGTTTGATTTCGTATATGAATTATACTTACGTATTATTTATAGATATGCTAAACTTTTAAATGCACTCCCATCGAAGTGTCCACAATGTGTGAGGATAATCTGAAAATAAGGGAACTTTTCTTTAAAATAAAATAAAATAAATCTTTAAAATAATAAGAAGAAGAATAATCGAAGCTTTAATGTAGTAAAATTTTCCTTAAAAATAAAATAAAAAAAAATCTTAAAAAAATCAAAAAAAGAATAACCGAAGCTTTAATGTAGTAAAATAACTTTAGCTGAACATTTGAAGGCAAATACTTCTCTGCAACAGCTTTTAGTTCTCTTCTCTTTGTCTCGAGTCCTTTCAATATTCATTCACTTTAGATTAAAGCTCTTCACGTGTTTGTAGCTCAGCTCGGGCACACGGCCTGTTTGCAGATTTCAGTCGCTTGAATTTGATAGCACTCCTAACCCCTAAATCCCGGGTAACCCTGCCCCCTGCTCCCTTACAGCCGACACGCGTCCCTGGGTTCATTTGATGGCGCTGCTCGCTGCCCAAAACAAACATAGCGCAAAGGTGGCCAAATTACTGCCGGTCCATGTTCCTGTTGTTGTTGTCGCTGGTGTCAGTGTTGCCACCTTGTCGTACAGAGCATAAAAAAAAGGGGGAAGCTAACAACATGGCCGCACAAACAGTTGCAAATGTTGCATTTGCATGCATGGCCAGACGCCCGGCAGTAGCCACGGCTACTCGTCCCCGTTCCCGCCCCTCACACCTGCGAACGAGTACAGGTGAGCGTCGCTGCTATTTGGACAAGTGACATATGCGACACACACACACACACACACTCGCGCAGCTCATGCAACATGCAAAATGGTGTGTCAAAAAGGAAAGCTGCGCAGATAGCAGTCGACTTTGGCGTCGACGTTGCGGCAACACCTGCGGCGCTGCTGCGCTGCTTCGCTTAAGAGGAAGCGCTGGCTGCGCGCAAATTGCAGGAAACCGGGCAACGGCGAACGGCGAACAGCAAACGAGGAGCGACAAACAAACGAGCAAACAAACAGCAGGCAGCAGCCAAACTAAACAACAAACTGTGCGCACTCTGTTTTAATACCCTGTATCCATTGATAATGCCCAAAACAGGGTGTATTGCAGTCGTGCAAAAGTATGTAAAAGGAACTCGGTTGCATCTTCGAGCTTTAGTCGAGTCACATGTCCTTTTTTTATCCAGACGAAAGTAAGGCTCAGTTGTAAATAAAACATTTCAGAACCGAAATCTAAACCAATTCATATAAAAAAAAAAACGAATTGGCTTAAAAAAATATTTCTTGAACCATGAATCGGAAAAATAAACGAATTGACTTAAAAACCTATTTCTTTAGCCATGAATCTGAACCCCAAATACAAAGCTTGCAACCTTGATGGAGAACTTTAAATGGAACATAAGTTCTCATGGGATGAAAATGATTTGATTAATTAAACTATTTCTTGAATCCTGAATCGGAACTCCAAATACACAGCTTGCAACCTTGCTGAAGATATTGAAATGGAACGTAAGTTCTTGATGGAGACATCAAAATTAAGCACAATTTCTCATATAGCATACGCAGCTCAAGTCAATTTTAGTTTCTTCAAAATCAACATATAGCATTTTATGTGACGGCAGCTTTTGGACCCAGCTTCAAGGTGCTGAGTACCTTCGAGTCGGCCACTTTCGACTGATGCATTATTTCTTGTTGTTTTTGCTGCTTTTCTTGTAACTGGCCCCTGTGCCCCTGCTACCCCTATGTTTTGACACAGTTCACAGAACTTGCAAGCGCAATTTTTTAGTTTTTGTTGTTTTTTGCTGTTTTTAGTTGCAATTAAACATGCAACTGCCACGCAGAACGGGCAAATGTTCAACTGCAGCGGCGACAAACGACAGACGGACAGACGCATCCGACAGAGCATCGCTCATCAGTGCAGAGTCCAATTTACATGTATGTGTGTGCCTGAGTGTGCGTGTGTGTGTGTGTGTGTGTGTGTGTGTGTGTAGCCTTGCGTAGCTCTGTTATTGCAACTGAGAAGCGTGAAAAAAATAGTGTGGAAAAATGAAAGAAATGCGTGGCAAATTTTTGGTTGGCTGCAATTGAATTACGAGCAGAGCCAAACTAACTGATGACAAGAGCTGGGAGAGGAGGCGGCAGAGAATGTGTGAGGGCCTACTTTGACCTATAAGTTAAAGCCTAAATAATAACGTAATAAAAGGGGATTACAAGAATCATAATACTGTCGCCTAATATGTTAATTATAAACAATTTTGAACCAATTAATTGAAATACACACTCGAGCGGGCTCTCAAAAATATGTGCATTACGTAACAATTTATTTATGTTAAGGCCCTAGATTGATCTATAAGTTAAAGCCTAAAAACTGCATTAATTACATAATAAAAGTTGATTACAAGAATCATAATATTATCCCCTAATCCAAATTATAAACAAATTGTTATCTAATTAAATGAAACACACACTCGCATGCTCTCGAGTATCAAAAATATGTGCATTAGGTAACAAATAATTTAGCCGTAGCTCGGTCAATAAATTAACATAAATTTGTGTACATTTGCAGTGAGATGGCCGCAAAGCAAATTGATTTAAATAATGATAGATCATCGCACGGGGCCATAGTTCATGTCAGCATTTGTCCGTCAACAATTTTGCCATTTGACACATTTCAATTAGTGCTATTATTTGAGTACAAATACACGTAATTCTTATACATTATTATGGTATTAAATTTCAATTAAATGGCTCATTCATTTGTACAGAAACTCAATCAATGTCCAATTACAGGTGCACAACGGCTAAATGTGTTCATAAATAAATCATGGCCTATTTATTTGCCATAGTAAATACCAAAAATAATATCAAGAAACTTTTGAGCTTTATAAATAATACTAAAAGTAAGCGCAGCTGCAAAAGTATATAAATAATTTTTCGGATGGAAATGCGACAAACCTTTTAAATATTTCTGCACTATTTATTTTTCTGTGGTGACGGGCAATTTGTACGACATGTCCACACCTGCCGTGTGTGTATGTGTGTGTGTGTTGTGTGTGTGTGTGTGGTGTGTGTGGTGTGTGTAAATAAATATTTCAGTTGTCCCGTCGCCCTTTGTTACTAATTAATTTATATCAACATTTCAATGCTAAGCCAAACAAAACAATCAGCTTAATGTCGGCCAAAGCACACACACGCACACACGCACACACACACACGCACACACACACACTAAATCTATGTCTTTTCTTGAGAGTGTGGTCGTGTTCGTGGGCCGTTCTTAAAGTTTACACCTATATCAAGTTATATTCACTTCACAAATTTGGTTATTTAACATTCTGTTATGTTAATTGACTGTTAAGTAAGCAGTCTGTTATTAACATTTGCGTGTTTACATATGAAGAGGAAATAAGAAATTATTATAATTTAAAAATGGCTCTTTAATTGCTATAAAAATATCTTTACAAATGCTCACAAACCTAAATATGCATTCTCATTTTCTGGCAATATTCATTTATTTAAAAAAAATTATCTTTTGAAAATTTTCTAACATTTTTAATTATTCACAAATGTGAACATTTTACTTCTATTTAAATTATTCCAATAAATATTCCTTCGATTTCTTAAAGCTGCCCACGTTTTAAAATTTATTACTTTTTGAAATTTTCAAAAAATGAGAACTTTTTTGTCTTACTTGAATTTCCAATAAATATTGTTTCGATTTCTTGAAGCTGCCCACGTTTGGGCTGGCTGTGATTGTATTTAAAGGATTAACAGCCTCAAGGCTGCGGCTTTTGCTACTTTCACACGACTGCAGGATTAGCTTGGTGGACGGCGACAACGGAGACGACGTCGACGACGACGACGACGCCTTCAATGTTTATCTTTGCCAAGAAGCTTTGGCCTGGCTCATTTCTGTTGTTGTGTTGCCCCTTCTCGTTGTTGTTGTTGTTGTTGGCGCTCTTCAAGTTGTTGTCTGTTTGTCTTTTGGCTGACTGTTTAAGTTGGCGTCCTGTCTAGGCGCAGGCCGCAAAAACTTTGGTCACACATGACGCCCCTTGGTGTGATTTAAAGTTTCATTGTCGCATCCGATTCGCCCCCAGGAAATCACAAATTAAATTATGGTCTTATGTGTGTGCACAAATCGATCATAAAATACTAATTACTCGGCGAACTAAGCACGTTAACACGGCACGGCTGGGGGCGGCAGGGCGGCAGGGCGGCAGCAGAGCGATTAAAAGCTTAATTATCCCATTGCGACACTTCATTAGTTTGGGCGTGCAAGGATCTGGCAATCCTGCACACTTATCCGGCTGTCGCTGGCGGCGTCACAAGTTCTCGCCACGTTTATTGCAATTAATTTTCTTGAGTTCAGTTTCAGTTTTCGCTTTTAGTTTTAGTTTTAAGTGCTTTTTGCTCGTGTGTGTAAGCGTGTGTGTGTGTGTGTGTGTGTTGCTGGCTAATAAGCCTTCGGTGGACGCTCCGTTGACTTTTGGCCAGCTGCGTCCATTGCTCATGTGGTCAGCTCCTCCCCTCCTCCCCTCCTCCCATCCAACCTCCTCACACGTAAAAACAGCAACAACAAAAAAACACATTTGCTGTCATTGCTCAATTAAGTTGCGAAGCAGCCCCTGAAATATTTAGTTCCATTGTTTGGCAGCTTTTCTTCTTTTTAATTTTTTTATTTTTTTATTATTTATATTTAATCTAATGGAAATTTCCTGTGCTTTTTATTTGAACAAGCCAAAAAAAAAAAAAGACGAGAAGAAACTTTAGCTTATTTTCTTTCAACAGATTCAATTTGAAACGCAACATTGAATTAAGTTACGTGCGCGCAGGGGCTGAGTGAGAGTTTGGAGTCGGGATCTGAATCGGAATCGGAATCGGAATCAGAAGCAGAATAAAAATGATGCCAAGTGATGGCATTGAAGCGTGGTTAACTGGCAACCGTAACAATAATATGGCCCACAAAATCGCATAACAATGAAACTGGCTAAATAAAGGCCAAACAGTAATAGTAAAAAAAACTGGCACTGGCAAAAACTTTTCTACAATTTCACGGGACGAGCGAGTACACTACTTCATCAATACACTGTCCAGCCAGATCTTGGAATTGAGCAGGAACATAAATATGAATGCAGTTCCAAGATAATATGAGAAATGGCGAAGGAATCGACATATATGATAAATATATACATATATATACAGATGGGAAATGGCGAAGGTAACGACATATATGATATATACATATATATATATATATACATATGGGAAATGGCGAAGGAATCGACATATATGACAATATGATAAACTGGCTTAGCGCATGGTATAAGAGAATAATGGTCAAAATGACATTCCATGATTATTATTTATTATTTATGATTATTATTTATATTTGTTATATATTATTTATAATTTATGATTATTATTTATATTTGATATATATTATTTATTACTTATGATTATTATTTATATTTGATATATGTACTCTATATTTATGCCATCTTTTTTTCTCCATGTCCGCTCTGTTCAACATCATAAATCAGACTATCGATAATTCATTATTAAAATTTATCAGCATGTGTCTTTTAATTCTACTTCTTCTACTTCTATCTTATACTACCCTCCATCCGTCTTTTGACAATATGTATCTCATATATAAAGCTTATAGCTTTTGTACTTTCCGAGATCGACTCAGCACGTCGTCCTAATCGAGTAATAATATACTTTAAGGTGCTTGCATACAAGAAACAAATAATTTGTTATTTAAATAATTTATTATGTATGCAAAAAGTTCTTTATATCACGCAACTCCGACCGACGTCCAATAAATGATTGAGTATATCGCTGTCGACCTCAACAGAAGGGGCCAATTGTCTGTCGGCTGGTTCATGGCAAGGGAAATAAGATAATATGCTTAGACCCCCAAAAATCAGTCAATTAGCCGCATTTGCTCTAGCAACCGAATTGGGTTTCATCTTTCATACTGGAACCAACACAAAAATCGACATAAATTATGCGCTGCATGCCTTGCCCAGTTGACTTTTTGCATTGAACCGCTGCATAAATCAAAAAATGGTCGCTTAACCCGCACACACACACACACACTTGGTTGCAGCTGATGGGGATTGCAGCTTCAACCCTCACGTAGCTGCAAGTTCTGTTTTTTTTTTTGGGGGGGAGCCGCAGGCGCTGGCCGCACAATTTGGCACGTGTGATAAACTCAAAATTGTTGCTGCCAGCGGCTGCAATTGGCCGCCTGCGACTGCGACGGCGACTGCGACGGCGACTGCCAGTGTCAGCATTTTCCGGAAAACGGCTAAGCAAAAACTTTGCCAGATTTTTCCGTTTATCTGGCGCATGTAGTTGACCTTTTGGGCGGCGGCGCAAAAGTTTTGCCATTTTGCCGCACATTAAAAACTATTAGCTGCGGGCACCAAAAAAATATATCCCAGCTCGCAAAGGGTTTCCTTTTGCTTAAGATCGAAAAATAAGACAAATGTTTTTCAGCAAGCAAAAGCAGTTAAACAATTGCAATTTTGGATATTCAGTTAACAATCTATGCAAATAGCTTTTGTATTATTGTCTTATGAAAATGTGAAAATGGTAACAAACCAAGACCCAAGCTTAACTAAAAGAAACCGTTTCCTTTATGTATCTACAGCGATTGAACCCATTAAAAATGGGTACAAGGGCTATAATGTATTTGTGGAAAGGATGTATGTAACAGGCAGAAGGAAGCATCTCCGAACCCATAAAGTATATATATTCTTGATCAGCATCACTAGCTGAGTCGATCTAACCATGTCCGTCTGCCTGGCCGCCCGTCCATCCGTCCGTCAGGCCGTATCAGAACCTATAAGAGCTAGAGAATTGAAATTTTAAACGTATGTGCTCCTAGTGCCCGCGCAGATCGAGTTTATTTCCGATAAACGATAACTTGCCCCGTTTCCAAGCAATCGGTAAACATCGATATCGAAGTCCTGTTTTTTTAGCAAATCTCTTATGTTGTTAGAGCCAGAGTCACACAGTTTGACTTCTAGAATATTAAATTGATATCAAGTATCTTAAATATTTTATAGCCATCGCGTTGAAGAGGGTTCAGGGTATCCACAAGTCGGGCACTCCTTTTACTTGTCTTTCCATGTAATTGTTGCTAATATGAGAGCTGTTTAAACACACAACAGAGATATTTTCTGGGGCGATAGCAGAATGCCTTTAAGGGCTTGCCTGGCCATATCCATATCTTTCTATCTTATTTACATGACTTCGAGTGGCACATGCATTTGCTGCCCGTCCAATGACTGTCCGTAACTGCCAATGGATTTAGAGCTCGCGCCATTATTGCCCGCCAGGCAGTCAGCATTTAATGGCAACATGCGCCTGCATGCGCTCCAATGCATAAACGAAACATGTTGTGCCATCAGGCTTCAACTGCAGGGCCTGGTCGAGAGCATGTTGCCTTTAGACTGGGAGAGGCGTGTCTCGCATGTCGCACTTGGCCCTGAGGTGTGCGCGTACTTAGGCCAATTACAGTTGGCCGGGCAGGGCGCGTGCGATAACCCTTTGATAGCGAAATCTTGCCGTGCGGTTGAATGAACGACGCAGCCGGACTCTATACGGCGTGTTTGCCCGGCGACTAATTAAAGAACGCGCACGTAGCAGGCAGGGGCAGAGGCAGAGGCATAGATTTCATTTTTGGCGACGACTAATGGCTGCACTTTGACCGCAGCTGCCGCCCGGAGTGGAGGCAACATTATAACACGAGCGCAAAGAGGCGACATGCTGTTGTAATTTGCAACTTAAAACTGTTGTCCAGCTCGCTGGATGCGCTTCCTAATGCCAAGTGCTGATGCAGCAGCAACGCGGCGCGTTATTTGAATGTGATTTAATGTGAAAGCCAGCGGAGACCAAAGCGAAAACCAAGCCAAACCCGCCATGAAAATGAGTCATTACAGATATCCAACCAGCTCCCTCTTGTTGTTGTTGTTGTTGGTGTTGTTTGAACCCGCAGCGTTGGCAATGCGCCGACCACATCGAGTCATTTGTTAACAACCAGCGCGCGGTTTTGTTACACCAAATGCGCGGAAGTGTGTAGTCGGATGTGGTCAAGCATACGCCATGTTGCCCATCAAAATGTACTTTCTTTTCCCCCCAGTATTTTTGTTGTTGTTGTTGTTGTAATTCCCTTTGCTGTCGTTCCGAAATGTTTTTATTTTTCGATTTTTGCTGTTGTTGCTTTTTGGCGGTTTTTATTAACCGAAATGCACGAGAATCTATGCACGAATAATGCTAAATTTATGGCACACAGAACGTGACACTCCCCGAACTGTCTGGCCAGCCCCTGCCCCCTGCCTCCCCACCATTCCCCCTCACTCCTACCATATGCACACAGCTGGCATGTCATTGCGGAAGCAACTCATTTCGCATTTGACTGCGCCCTGCATGGCATTTGAACTTGGATTTGAATCTGGTTTTGGATTTGGATTTGGATCTGCATTCGCTCAGCATGTAGTTTTAATTGTTTTGTCGCTGAATTATATATGTATATGGCATGCTCTCGGGGCCTTGCAGCACAAATTACGCACAGTTTATTGCATTTCATTTCAACAACAACTATTTACACTTTAAACAGATCCAAATGGACGTCTGTCTGCAGTTTTTTTGGCTGACCACAGCGCATTTTGTCAGTTTGTTTTAAATTTTTATTTTATTTTCGTCACATTTTTAGCGACCATTTTCGATTTGCTGAAATGCAATTGATGCGCTCGGCTTTGATTGTGAATAAAAAGTGGCCAGAAATGAAAAGCCAACGACTGAATACACAAAAAAATATTTGAAAAAAATACCTATGCCTAAAAGTTCAGCGAATTTGGAATACGCTTTAAATAGTTCTCATTTAGACAGCACACAAATTATTTAAATAATTGAAGTAATAAATCAAATTATTGAATTTGAAAACCACATTCAAATGGGGAGCTTTTTTTTCTCGATTAACGAAAGTTTTCTTTAGATAAGATTGAAGCTAACATTATAACAATAAATGAAATTATTATAATTGCTGATTTATAGACCTTACGGAAGTCAGATATACTTTTATACTATATCGATATAATAAATTTATTAACCTCCTCATCAACAGATTGTGATTAAGGGGAACACATTTAAAAAAAAGATTATATGCCTAAAAGACAAAAATAAATTTATAATAATACGATTTTAGTTTTGATCCTGTTTTAAATAATATTGAACGTCAAATTGAAATATGCGGAACACATTTTATATAAAGATTAAATGCAGAAGAGATCAAAATAATTTAAGCATAACAAGATTTTTGTATTAATCACGTTTTCAACTATATTGAACGTCAAAATATGCATGTTTGATATACTAAACATTTACATAGACAGTTGGCTTTTAATAACTTTTCTTTTGAGAAACCAATTATTTTTTGCTCTGTTTTTTTTTTGTTGTTGTTGTATTGTTAACAAAGCAAGAATAGAGAATTAACTTCAACATTCGAGCCACGGATCGAACGATCGAAGTAATGAAGGAAGTCATAACCACAGAACATTTGAAGCATCACCGCCTCGTTGCCAGGCAGATCAGAGAGCTGCGCGATCGTTGGAATGATTTGTACTCCTGGTATCCGGAAGCACAGGGCCAACACTATGCGCGCTATGGCGAGGTCTACAAGGAGAGTCTGGACGAATACGGCGAGGCGGAGTTCAAGAAATACGCCCAAATGCATCGACTGCGTGGCGTGCACACGGCAGCCATCGACGAGCCGAGGAAGGAGTCGCATAAAAAGGTTTGCTGCTACCCTATGCACTACATGGAGGACATCAGGCCGTCGGTGACCACAAATGGAGAATATGGGCTTATACCGCCGTCGCATCATCATGCGTGTTTCGCTAGGAAATTCATAAAAATACCAGAACGCGAGAGGTTCCATTAGGTGTACGTTAAAAAGCAGAGAGATCAAGAGATTTACTTTGGAATATGTGAGAATATTCCAGCTCTTAACATTTGGCAAAGCTAGCAGATTTCAAATGGATTTCATATATTTTAAATGCACAAAATAAACTTGGAACACATTTTGTTAATTTAAAATATATAAAATTCGATGCAAGTTGTCAAATTGTCATTTTGAGGAATTTATGAAATAAACGCATCATTAACTTTGAATTATGACGAAAGTTTTCAAGTAGAATTCAATGCAACTAATCAAATATTTTATTTATAAAGTTAACGTCAGGATATATATTTTGAAATCTTCCGAAATTGCACTTGATATTTAATTCATATTTATATTTCAGGCGAGTGTATTAGATATTTTGTGTGATTTTTTTTCGCCCGGCCAATTGCAGTTCCCTGTGCATTTTTTGTGACTTTTGTGCTTTGCTGTGATTTTAGGTTTATCTGTTATTGAATTTGTATTGGATATTTGCATTTGAGTTCTGGTTGTGGTTCATTGAATGGGGCTGGGGCTGGCGAACCGTGGCCCCATTTTGATTTCCATTTTAATTTTCATTAAGCAACAAGTTTTTAGCCAGTCGCTGCTAATGCAGCAGCTCGGCAACTATCGCAAACACTTTGGCCGGAGTCAGCGTGGCAGAGTTTTCCGCTTTTCCAGGGCGTGCGGCAACAACAAAGGGGAAAACTGGCGGCTGTCGTGCGAAACTTTTTAATCTTGTTACGTTGGGAAAAAATAATAATAAAATTAAAGCTTGACGCCTGGCTGGCAGTCTGCCAGGTGAAATGCGCTTCAGCTGTAATGTTTTGCGCATTTCAATAAGCCATTTAAACTGATAATTGTTTCGTATAAATCATTTCACCAGCCCCACGCCAGACTCGGGCCCAAAGAGACTCCAGCCAAACTGACCTTTGCCGCAGCGCCGAAAGTTAATTAAAAAATTGTGGCCATTGCGCGGGCAGCTTTTGTGTAAGTAGCCCCCGCCAAATAAACTGCAATTCAATTAGGGACGTGGCCATAAATAAGCCACGCCCCCACCCACTCACACACATACACGCGACAAAGAGAGAGGGGGGGGGGGGGCTGAAAAACTGACTGTAGGCATATTTAGGTAAATATTATTATAATTTCTGCGTTTCTACAAGCGTTCGGCTTGCTTTTATGCGGTTTAATCTTTTATAAATAACAAATGGGGCAACTTGCTTTTTGCTCTTCAACTTGCTGTGTGGGCGGCGGGGGCGTGGCAGATACATAAATGCCTGCACTGTGGCAACTTGGCCAAAGTAATTATTTTTAATAATTGACTCGCCGTTGTTCGGTTTTTTTTTTGTTACTCTCATATTTTGTTGTTGTTGGCCTAAATTTGAACTTTGAACTAATTTGGCAAAGTTTCTGGTCCGCACTGCGTGTGGCTTTGGCAGCTGCTTTGGTTACTGCTCCAAGCCACAGCGCGCTACTTAAACTAATTAAATTTATTGGCCTGTGCAAATTTCACTGCATTTCAAAAGAATTTTAAATTTGCCAGTTACTTACTTTAAATTACATTGTAGACTTAAGCAATATATTTTATTAAAAAAAAAGAAAGTATATGCCAACTTTGTGCGTTGGGCCAATCTATTAAAAAATTTTTAATATATATTTGATTAACGTTCTTAATTAATATTATAGACTTAGACAATTTCTTTTCTTTGAAAAAAATACGTATATGCCATTTGAATGCATTGAGCTAATCTATTAATAAACAAGTAAGAGGTTCTAGTCGGGAGCTCCCTACGAGGGGATACCCTGAACACTCGTCTTCCAACGGGCGATAGGTATAAAATGAAAGATACTTGATAAATATAATATTCTAGAAGCTACATGTCAAGTTTGGTGATTTTAGCTCTTATTATTTACCAAAATTGCCCAATAACAGGATTTCGATATCGAGTTTTATCGATTACTTGGAAACGGGGCAAGTTATCGAATATCGGAAACAAACTCGATCTGCGCATGGACTAGGAGGACCTACAGCTAAAATTTCTCTAGCTCTTATAGGTTCTGAGATCCTTGCGTTCATACATACGGACGGACGGACAGTCGGACAGTCGGACAGACGGACGGACGGACAGACAGACGGACATGGCTATATCGACTCGGCTATTGATGCTGATCAAGAATATATATACTTTATGGGGTCGGAGATGCTTCCTTCTGCCTGTTACATACATTTGCACAAATACATTTTACCCTTTTTACCCGTTTTTAATGGGTTCAGGGGTATAAAAATAAAAATATATATTTGATTTACATTCTTAATTCACTGAACACCACTGCGATGCTCTATTGAGCTAGCCAAATAAATTTAGAAAAATATTTGTAATCAAACTTTATGCTTGAAATGCATTTAATTAAATAAAAAACAATACACACACACGCACACACACACATGTGTACATAAGGCAATTATGCGCATGCAAATTGCAGAAAAATATAAAAACATTATTCAAATGCATTTGTTTCAAATTAGCTAACTTAAACAAACAGTTTGCATTATTAATTTGCGTTTTGCCACATTTAAGTAAATCATAAAAAACTGTTTGGCTTTTTTAAGCAAATATTTGGCAATTATGTTGTTTTAATTGGAAAAGCTGAACAAAATTATGAACGTTAATTTATTGCAATGCGCAGAAATTTTATCGATCTAAAATGCATTTAATTAATTGAGCGTTATTATTTTCGCTAAGCAGCTGTTGGCCCCGAAACGCAGCTGGCCGAAAGCGTAAATTAACTTATTTAGCGGGGCAGCTCAACTTGGCCCCGGGGTTGGAAGGGTTAAAAGCCATTAAGCCAAGCCAAATATAAACACAACGGCCACAATGCCTTTGACCCGGCTAACACACGCGACCAAAATAAATTAGTTCGCTCAAAATCGGCCAAAAGTCAAGGCAAATGATCGCCAAAAGAGACATCGGGCTGACAGTGTGCGGGTGTGAGTGTGTCTGTGTGTGAGTGTGTGTGTGTGAGTAGGGGTGTGTGTGTGTGTGCGCGTGTGTCTTGTATCAAATGTCCCTTTTGGGTTTTTTCTTTATTTTATTTTTTGTTGTCAAATTTCTTCCATTTTTTTTTTTATTTTGTGGCATATTTGACTTTTGCAACTCTTTGGGGGCCAACACGCCTCGTGCCTCGTGCCTCGTGCCACGTGCCACGAATTAAAGTGAAAGTCTTATTCAACTTTTAGATTGCCAAAAAACCACTTGACAGCAAACACCAACACAGGAGCAACATGTTATATTTACTGTTACGTTTATTTACTTAAATCGTGACAGCAGCCGGGAGCAAAAATTAAATATTCTTCCAACCGCAATGCGGAACGAAGTGCAAATGCTCTATTGTAAGAACGACTATATAGTTAAATAAATTATTCAAATTAAGGACAGTATTTTAAAATATATACAATTTTATAATTTATAAATTATAATACTGCTGATGCCTCATAAAATATTATTACCGAGAAAACTAAAACTCAGATCCAAATATTTGAAATAATTCTTAACTATGCGTAGCCGAACAATCTTTTTAAAAATTGTATTTTTTTCGCACAATATATTTTGCTTTATAATTTTTGGAACTTGACTAAGGCTTTGCTTGTCCCATAAAAAATGTACAATGCCGCGTATGAAGGAATATCAAAGACGTCTCAGAGCCAGCCACAGTCAAATATTTGCATTACTCATACGCCGCGTGGGCCTTCATTCGCTGGCATTTGCCTGGCGGCGGCAACGGCTGATCCGTGTGTGTGTGCGTGTGTGTGTCGCGGCTGACTGCGATTTAGTGTAATTTCCGCAATCATTTCCTACAGCATTTTATGCCAAGCCGCGCATTGATACGATACACAACGCCTGCCGCCTGCCGCCTGCCGCCTGCCGCCTGCCGCCTGACTGAGCCGTCGAGTGAGCAACTGAGAGACTGACTGGCTAACTGACTGCTTGACTGTTTGACTGGCGCGGCCGACCTTTAACCTTGGCAGCAGCAGCTGGCTGATTTCACATTTTATTTGAACTGAATTTCAAACAAATTGCAGGCATTTCTTTTGCTAAAGGCTGGCGCTAGTTTTTGGTTTCGGCTTCGGTTTTGGGTCGCCATTCAAAACTTTCAGTTTCATTTTGTGTGGCATTTAAGCGAAAATTGCTTAAATTGAATTATGGCATTCGCTGCATATTTCGCCGGCTCGTCGTCGTCGTCGTCCTGTCTCCTCAGTCAAATGCTTTTGCATTAAATTTATAGCGCGCAATAAACTTTTGCGGTCGCTGGCAAAACTTCAACGCGCCAAATACCGCAGGGCAATTACAGCACAAAAGAGCCAAGCCAAGCCGGACCCAGCCGGGCCCGGAGAGGGGCGCATCTAGCCAAGAGCTGAGCACGGAATGAAGCATAAATGGCGAAACCAAAAATCTACATGCATAAATATGTTGGCGAGGCCGCAGGGCGGCAGGGTGCGCTGGTCAGGACGAGTCCTGTGTGCATCAGCTTCAGTTCCTAGCTGATTTGCTTTCATTTCGGCTCGCTCTCTCTTTCTCTGGAACACAGGCTCATGTTGCTTTAAACAACACACACCCGAACACTCCCGAACACTCCCGAACACACACACACTCACAGTGAACACAACAACATTGCAGTACACGAGTTTTATGAATAATATCCTAAAGGCATTAATTTTCAAATTGGTTATTTTTGCCCATTTGGCCGTCGGTGTGCATGTAAACAACAGCAAATACAGGCGAGCACAGTGGAGCACAGTGCTCTGGCAATGCCCGACAGCCATATGGGGTAACAGAGCATAAAGAGCGAAATATGTGTAATATGATTAAATTTGATCAACAAGCGCAACAAAGCAAAAGCAAAAAACAAGTCGAGTTTGCCCGACTAGAAGACTGGCATGGCGCTCACTGCGCACTTCTGCTGGGCCTTTCCTACTTCCCAACCTTTTAATATATACATTCAGTGCTTTCAGATTAACTGATGAATAAATGTGTACATATATGTCATCCAACTATATGTACTGTTTATACTCTAGGAGAACTTGCAAAGTTTGGAGTATGTAGCTCTTTTACTCTTCGAGTCATGCTTCGATATTCCATCCCATTTTTAACATATTTTGTTGACGGCAAGAGTAATGTGCTGGATACTCAAAACTTTGTACTAACATGCATGTTGCTGAGTTCGAAGCGTTTACTCTGAGGAAAAAATAGACAGACATGTCTTGATCGACTTTACAAGTCATCTTCATCATGCATATACACACTTTATTGGTTCAGAGAGGCCTTCCTCTTTCTGTTACAGACATTTAGACAAACCCATTATACCCCTTCTACCCATGCTCAATCGGTTCAGGGTATAAACAACAGCAGTCGCAGCAGCAGCAGCAGCAGCACCCCAAGCCAACCCTTGGCATGAGGCACGTTCAACAGCTTCAACGACATCAATAAATGTATATAAATACATACGTAACATATATAGCCGCATGCGACATAAACATGTAAGCGAAATCTTCATCTCGCTGTGTCTGCCTTGTGGCAGCTTTCAGCTTTACATGTGGCAATGTGTTATTTATTGCTCATTTATGATTTGGACGCGTCACATTTGCGAGATATTGTCAAATGGCAACAGATCGAAATCGATGGCAGGAAGGCGAAACCCCATCGCTGGGGCCATGTTAACGATTCGGAATTTGATATCAGTTCAAAGAGTGTATCAAGCAAATGAAATCAGAAAAACATACAACAAACAAGTTATGCTGAACTTTGATTGTTCTTTTTTTTCTCTTAGCATCCTAACCAGGCGCTTGGTACATAAGCCAAATATTTGAATAGAGGATATCATCAGATTACAATCATTTGCTATTAAAAACCAAAAACTTGTTGCTTTATTGCTAGGTTCAGAAACCAAGACGCGACTAACTTGAACTTTACAAGGCAACTTAAAAATGTTTTTAAACAAGATTAAGATTATGGGAACAAGGTCTAAAAATTGCTATATATTTTAATAATAATTTATCAGGAAGTTTAGGACATATCCGATTAATTGTATGAATTCTTGATCAAAAGCTGACTTGATATAGCCATGCTCAACAAGTCTCTCAGTTTAAAGCTCTCAATAAAACTTTCAATAGATTTACCTTTTTCTTATAGGAAGTCTTATAGTTAGCAGGAGTTTTTTGAAGATAATTTCGGATTTTAAATATATCTCTCTACACCAAATCGAACAGTTTTCCTTTGGTTAGCCAAAATCTAGCTGACTTCAGACAACTGTATAATAAAATTCCTTCGCCTTTACACACTTTTTTTGATAGCATCAAATTGATTTTGATTAAAATTTAATTCATTTCAACTGATTGCATAATCCAACTCCGCCAACGGATGTATTATGACTCTTTGCTCATAATTTCATCAGACCGAATGACAGACCCGGAATATGTCGCCCGCATTTCACATGGTATTGTGCGGAAAAGTTTTGTGGTGACATCTTTTTTTTGCCGGCTTGTTGGACGCTCGTTACAAGCTGCAACATGCGGCAAGCATGTTGCACGAACCATATATAACCAGTCCGCAGTATTTCTGCAGTCGCAGTTGCAGTTGTGAGCTGGGCTCCGCATATTGCGCATACGCCGCGTGGGCTGGCATTATGCGTTGGCATTTAATTGACAACTGTTGCTGTCTGATTGAGTTTTGATTGTTGCCTGACAATTTTTGCATCAATTTCAATTGCCAGAACCTCAATGGCAATTACGGCGACAAGTTCTGATGGTTTTTCACCTCCCCGCCCACGACCAGTTCGCCGTTCGTTGTTATGTAGAACTTCATTTCGCAGCGTTGATAAATCTAATAAGTGTCGCGGCCGTCATGCAATATAAAACCGCGCTGCTGATGCTGCCACGCCCATGCCCACGTCAAAGCCCACTCGCCCCCTCGCAAAGCGCGCGTACCTTAAAGGTTGGCTCAGTGCTAAAGTTGGTAACTTGTCGGCGGCAAAAGTTTAACTTAAATTTTTAGCATTATAGTGTTTTTTTTATTCCTGCTTCCTACGGCTTGCCTCCCACCTATGCAACAATGCACATTGCAACTTTTTATTATTGTATTAGCAAAAGTTTTTTACGCTTTTACTTCTGCCTTCTGCATTGCTTTGTCCCTTCAAGTGCGCCGCAGAACGCTCAGCTGCGCACCGTAAGCAATCCTCAGTTCTCGGAGTCTGAGGGAACATTGTTTTTGCCAGCAGTTGCCATAAAGTTGCCTTCTCAGACCAGCCATTAACATTCTGGAGAAACAACATTGAACATTTTTCTTGCATTTGTGAAAGGAAAAACTCTGCTAATAACTAGAAATATGTCCAAGCACTTCAGATCTGTATCCAATTTTCGATTCAATCTTCGCAAAATATTGGCCAATTACCGAAATGTTATCAAACTTTTGTGAACTGAACTAACTTATAATAAACACAAGTTGACTGCGAGTCTTATCCTTAAAAGCCTTCCTGAAAAGACAGCTAAAATTTAGCCATGTGAAAAGAGATTCCTTATAACAAAAATCCCCCAAACCTTGTAGAAATCGGTTGAGTTTTGACCGAGTTATGTAAATGGGAAATTTGGATTTTGGAGGATTTTTACTTGAAATTCGACAAAATATTTTGTTGTCAGATTTAAATGCAAGATTAAACTAGAGGCCAAACCATGAACAAAAATCCAAACCTTATGAAAATCGGTTGAGTTTTAACCGAGCTATGAGGATGGGAAATTTGGACCCATGTCTATATGGATTCTTGAGGGTAAACTTTCTACATGGAATTCGACAAAATAATTTGTTGTCAGATTTAAATGCAAGATCCAACTAGAGGCCAAACCATGAACAAAAATCCAAACCTTATGAAAATCGGTTAAGTTTTAACCGAGCTATGAGGATGGGAAATTTAGACCCATGTCTATATGGATTCTTGAGGGTATTATTGGTACATGAAATTTGATCAAAAATTACGTTGTGAGATTTAAATGCCAGATTAATTAAGAGGCCAAACCATGAACAATAAGCCAAACTTTGTGAAAATCGGTTGAGTTTCGACCGAGTTATGAGAACGGGAAATTTGGACCCATGTCTATATGGATTTTGGAGGGTAAACTTTTATCATAAAATTCGAGATATTATTATGTTGTCACATTTAAATTAACAATTATAAAATTCTATTAAATTATAATTATAATACATTTGCTAACTTAGTTATTAACTTTTATGCACTTATTTTAAATCAATAATGGGTTGGGTCATATATGGATAAATGCATTAGTTTTTAAGCATTTACTATGTGGACTGAATCTTAATTTGAAATTTCTTTGAATTTGAACAGTAATTTATATAAGACTAGAATGTCTAGAACTTACCCTTCGTCCAGTGTCAAATGAACTATGTTGGAAATGCAAATAATATCGAAATTGTTTGGTTTATTTGCCCTTAACTTAGTCTGACGCAGGCTATCGAAAACTTTGTCCCACGATTCCTCCAGTTTGGAGATCGATTTTTTCAAAGTGATTTTTCCAAATTCAGCATCCGCAAGAATTTCAGATTCCTAGGACTTACCTTTTATGTTTCGCGTTGATAGCCAATCCGTCATGACAGGTTCTTTATAAAGAAAATTTTCACAGGTTTTTATTATGATTTTTTTTGTCAGTTCTCTTACAATTTTACCTGAGTTCAATTTGGAGAGAAATTTGTAAATGTAGCATATTCCTGTCGCAGTTGCATATTCCATCAATCAATCTGTGAGTCGAAGCCAACATTTCTTGTACAGATGAATGTGATATAAAGCCGATTTAATGCACATGCATGTCGAATCTTTTGTTTACATCTAATTGAAATGGGGATATTTACACCATTGAGCCAGCTGGAGCTGGCATAAAGCGCATTATAAAGCCATTCAATTGCCTACAAAGGCAGGTATTCGGGCTCTCAATTCCAACTGCTGTTGCTTAGCAACTAAATCCTTTGCTTGGCTCAGGCTGTGGGCCAAGCGGATGCCTGCCTTGGCACGGCACACTGGGCCATTCATCGGCTCACCGACATGCCTTTAATTGAGTGTAAGCCAAGGCGAACAACAGCTGCATTTCAACGGGCCCAATGCGATGCCAATTGGCCAATTGCTGCCGGTGTGCGAAGTGTATTTTCTGTTAATTTTTTAATGCCCAACCGGGTAGTGTAGTGTAATTTCCATTAATTCAGTGTGCAGCTCAGCTGAGACCTAAATGAACAAAGCAACGTGCCTGCAGGCTGACGGAGAGAACAAGTGGGAGAGAGGGAAGAGGAAAGCGAGAGGGATTGATAAAATGTACCAAGTCAAAGGCAGTTGTTGGTCTGTCAGGGGGGGGGGGGGGAGGGGCTGGCTATCAGCGGCATCGGGTGTTGATTGTGCTAAATAACTGCACAACAATGGCGCCTAAGTACGTTGATAGAAAAAGTAATGAAAGGCAGTCGAGCAAGAAGAAGAAGCCGAAGAAGACGAACGAGAACTGAAGTGGGGATTAGGAGACTGGAGACTGGAGGCTGGAGGCGGGGCTGATTGGTAGCGCCAACAAAGGCTAATTCGAGCGCTACGGCTGACTGGCTGCACTAGCGCACAATAATTGGTAAAAGTCGAAGGAAGGATGGAAAAAAAGAAAATGCCAAAACAACAAAACAACACGAGCTAAATCGAAAAACAAAAGACGAGAATTGTGTAAAGTGGTTTTATGGAGCAACAAAATAGAAAAATGGGATTTACCACACACACACAAACACACAGAGGCACACACATGGACATTCGCACAGCTTGGCACTTGGATTGCGGCTAAGAAGCGAACGCCTTAAGGTTAAAGTAAAGATTGCAGCAGCGGCTCAAATGGATTTACGTGTTGCGAATTTTAATTAAACGATAAAAAAGGCCAGCAGACATTTGCCCCAAACCGAGGGCCGAGTCGAGTTGTTGGCAATGGATGACCAGGCGCACTGCGTGTGCTTAGGCCAAGAATTTATGGGGCCAAGTCGAAAGGAATCCACGAGAAGTAGCTGCAGCATCATTTGGCCAACATCAGAGACGGACTTTTTGCTATTCATTGCGCCAGCCGGTGTAAAATTTAATTTACGAGCTTGTATTTTCAATATGCCCAGCCACATTTCCCCAGCTCCACAGCACCCTAACAACCAAGTCCATCTCCATCTCCGGCTCTTAAAAGTGATTAACATTAAATCATATAGAAGGCAGGGCCATATCTTTGCCGGCCACCTGACCACACAGTTCCTGCCGCAAACAATTACATTTTGTGCACGCGCCCTTCATTCATTTTCACGCACGTACGACTTTTCGCACACAATTTTCACCTTGCGGCCTAGCAAAAAAAAATCGAAAATGAATATAAAGGCAAAAGCATTTACAGCTACGCATTTTGTTTGCTAATTTCCCAGCGAGCAGCTTATCAACGAGCCGCCATTAGCCCGAGACACAAGACACGACCCCAAAATTGACACCCAGCAGCGGCTGCTCCTCGTCGGGGTCGGGGTCAGGGTCGGGGCACGGGGTCTTGAACTTTTAGCAATTTGTTTGATTTTGTGCTTATTGGAGTTGCGTTTTGCATAAGCAATAATCATAAATTATCGACAGAGTCCAGTAACGATGCTGACATTTATTTATGCCCATAACTCATTGAAATCGAAAGCCAGCGAAAAGCGAGCGCTCAGAAGTATGCTATGATATTTTCTATGCAGTTGCGCGGCGTTTGTGTGAGCGTATGTGTGTGTGTAGTGTGAAAGGAAGCAATTGAATTGAGCTTAAAATGGATTTTTGTTTTTAAATTTGCATTCCTTAAGTGGTGAAACGTATATTAAATAGTTGAGATTTAATTTAAATTTAGATAACTTAAAAATAAATTACTTCTGCATTTGGCAGTCCCTAACACCTGTTCGGCATGTTGACAGCCATGCTGACACACTCTGTCATTCGACCTCAGGGCATACCCTATTTATTATGTACAATTTATAGAGCTTTTGCTTTAAACACTTCAATAACAAATTTGAATGAGATTTCATGAAGGGTGAATGATATTTCTTAAAATCTCAAAAATATGCACCATAAACAATATTTAACCATTTTAGTAATTATATAAATGTATAAAATTATAATCGAAAGAATAACGTGTTTTTGAAGGTCAGACGAACAGGCCGTGTTCAGACCAAGTATAATATAGCTCCATTCAAATATCTATATCTATATGTATTTAGTAGAAATAGACAAGTCTTGAGAGCATAACATATTTCTACTTAAAGTTAGTTCTACCGAAGCCGACCGACAGACCGACAGACAGGCTCGACTGTAAATGGAGATCCAAATAAAAAATATTTACATAAAGATGACCTCTTAGAACACCTTTCTTATAGAGTATTATTTTATTCATTAAAATATACCAGATATTATTTAACTCTTTACGAACGAATCGAATTTTAGATGATTTATTTGCTCATCATTTAATACGTGGCTATTTCTCTAGCTTGTCGGAGTCTTTGATTATTTTCAATTTTGTTGCAACTTGCTTTTTGCTCCATTTTCGTGCCACTTGTTGATTACTTTTAGATGAGTTTTGCTTCGGGGGCGTTTCTTAGCCTATTCAACGAACGTCGCTCGCGCTGGCCACGTTGATTGATATTTACGCGCGTTTGATTGAAGTGTAATCAGGAGTCGGTGCCGAGGACGACGACGAGGGGGACATGTGGGTATTAGCAGCAGCAAAATGGAATGTAAGTGAGCAAATCGTAATTAAAATTGCGCCAAGCGCAAAAGCAACGCAACAAACGACGCTCCAAGGCACAAACAATATGCATTAAGGAAAGGGTCAAAGCACTCAAATGGCTGCGACAAGGACTCCCAGGCTGACTCCCAGTCCGACTCCAATACCGACCGACTGACTGCTGACTGTTGACTGATGGCAATGACGCGGCTGCTGCTAATGAAAATGGTTGCATAAACAAGCGCAGCGAGCACATAATGAACAGCAGCCAGGCAGGCTGGCAAACAAAGGGAGGCAGCCAACACTCGGAGACGCCGCCGCCACCCAGGACAAAAGATGAAAGCCGCTTTGCCACTCATAAATATGTACACTGACAAATGGGCGACACAAACAGTGGGACAAAAACAGCAAAAACAACTCGTGTGTGCCCAGATAGACAAAGCGCCCTTTGGGCATGGTTTGTCAGGCCGACTGTCATTCAGTCTGTCAGTCTGTTCCCCCCTCGGTTCGTCAAGCACTCCGGCGCCTGGGCGTAAATCAAAGTGAAAAGCGTGCTAATTGCATTAAAAGCATATAAACAAAATGCAATGCAAGTGGCTGTCATAAAACAAAAATAAATACAAAAATAAATAAAGAAGCCAACATCACGCCCCCCCTCCCCCCGCAGCTCTGCGCCAGGCTACTCCACATTGCCCCCCCCGGCTGGTGCCTGCTTCTGATGTCCTTTTGTGCATATGCGCTCTGTGAAATTAAGCAAATAAGTACGAGCTCATTCCGAGCTGTGTGCAACTTTGTGCCCGGAATCCGTGCAAGCGCCTCAGCGCCTTTCACAATTTTTAATTGCTGCAAAAACTTTAAATGTGCCACAACTTGGCCAAGCTTCAGCAGCCAGGACTAGTTCTGCTTGAGGCGTTTCATTTCAAGCGATGTTTAATTTGTGCTGAAATGTTCGCCCAAGATTATTAAAGTTGAAGCGCTTTAAATGCGACCAGAAGATGGGCTGGGGCTGTCCCAAGTAAATAAAGCAGCATATCTGAAAGTCTACTTAGAGATCTTGTATTGATTTTAGCATAGAGCAATTCTTCATTATTCTTAACCATGCGAAAATGTATAAAACAGAGAAAGAAAAAAGGACTCAAAGAACTTTATGAACAAAAAGTGGTCAAAGCTTTGAATGAATAAATTAAATAATAAAAAATAATACATCCCAGTGGGCTTTCAGCTTGGTAAATGAAAATATAGCCACGCCCTGGCTTTATGATTGGCAACCACGACGAAATTCAATCGAACAATGTGTTGATATATGACACGTAATCAAATGTTTTAAGTGCATGCATGGCATACGCAGCCCCGACCCTGGCCTATAAGTGCAACCTCCCCAACAGGGCGTAAGTCAAAACAAATATGTTCGCATTAAAACAGACGTATAGAAAGCAAATGAATGTGAATCCGACAAGTAAATATAATTTTTTTTTTTTTTTTTTTTTTTTAATGAAAATCTTTATTATATTAACAGATAATATGAGTTTTTTTTTTTTTAAACATGTACATGCTTCAAAATTTGCATTTAACAATGTTTGTTTCTTAGTTTATTTTCTCCTGCTCTACATAAGGTTAAGGCTAAGCTGTCTTCTTAAGAATTGTTTTTAATTGTTTTGTAAAAGACCGAAGTGTCTTTTCTTCAGTCTATTTATCGGAATAGATCCGACAAGGGCTTGTGCAGATCTGTTTTGGTGGTTTATCAGTCTTTCGTTATAGCGACTGGAGTAGAAAGAGATCTGATCTTCTATTAGTGTAATATTCAGATCTCTGTGAAGGGTCAGATTACTGACATACCAGCTGCAGCCAGTTATTAGGCGTAAAGCTTTATTTTGGATTGTCTGGAAACGTCTTCTGTTTGATTTTGGCAGCTGTGCCCCAAATCTGGATGCCATATCTCCAAGTTGGCGCAATGATTTGCTGGTAGATTTGAGTTTTGCACCGTAATGGAAGCTTACTTCTTCGGTTCAACATCCAGTGAAGTTTGTCTCTCTTCAGATAACAGGTTGTCGCAGCTTTTTCAAAATGTTCTCGATAAGTAAGTCGTTGGTCGAGGGTGATGCCCAGATATCTGGCCGAGGATGCTTGTGGAATTGGTTGCATGTTGAGAGAAACTGGTGGAGTTCGTTTACGTCGTAATGTGAAACAGACATTAATCGATTTGCTGGTGTTAATTCCCATGTTCCACTTCTTGGCCCAATTACCAAATTCATCGAGGTATCGCTGAATACCTGTTGTTGCTTCACTTTCTGATGTGTTTGAGTTTAAAACACAGACATCATCGGCGTAAGAAGCCAATAACATGCCAGAATTATTAATTTGTGGGATGTCGGCTGAAAATATTGTATATAGAATAGGAGCGAGAACGCTGCCTTGTGGGACTCCGGCAAGTATTGGGTTGATTGGCGATTATTGACTATCCTGGACTTGTACCAGGAACTTTCTATTTTCCATAAATGATTTTAGTAGTTTAAACATATTAGCTGGGGTGGCTTGCTTAATTTTGGCTAGTAATCCTGGATGCCAAACACGGTCGAATGCCTGTTGTATATCCAGAAATACTCCGTTGCAATATTCGCCTTTATCAAACGCTTGAAGAATGTGATCAGTTACCCGATGCACTTGTTCTATTGTGCTATGACCAGCGCGGAACCCAAATTGATGTTCGGGAATCGTTTTATGTTGGTTTAAGTGATCAAGTAGCCGCGGAGCAATAAGTCTTTCGAAGACTTTGGAGATGGAGGGTAAAAGGCTTATAGGTCGATATGAGTCGGTATTTCTTTCAGGTTTTCCAGGTTTCAGTATCATTGTTATTCTTGCGACTTTCCAATGCGTGGGGAAGTGTTGCAATCTTAAGCATGCATTAAATATTATCGTGAGCATAAGAATTGCTCGTTTTGGAAGGACTTTCAGTACTGTATTATTTATAAGATCAAGACCTGGGGCTTTCTTGTTTTTTTAAGCTTACGGATTGTTTTGCTGACCTCTTCTAGACGGATGGCTTTGATTGGTAGACACGTTAGTAACGGAGTTGAAAGAATTGCCTCGGTGTTTTCTTTATCAGCTGTTGTGGCTGTGTCCAGTGGCGTAAATCGCTCGGCTAGGTGCTCCGCAAAAGTTGTCGCCTGTTCTTCAAATGATTTGCACCATTCTCCAGAGTTATTAAGCAGGGGAATTACTTGCTGTGGTTGCCGTTTGATAGTTTTTGTAAATTTCCATATCGAGTAGTGGGAGTCCGCGGTGTAGTCCAAGTTCGCCAGCAATGTATCAAAATGCTTGTTGCGGAGAAGTTGTAAGGCTTCACGCAGCTCGCTGGCGGCTCTTCGCCAAAGCATTTTGTCTTCGGGATGGTGGGTCCGAAGGTAGCGCCTTCTTAATAATCTCTTGATGGCTAAAAGGTTTGCTATTTCGGGGGAAGAGCGACGTACTGGTCGATTAAAACGTGATTCAGAGTTGCTACCGTTATTGTTTGCTTCTTCGGCTGCTTGCAACACCTTACTAGTGTAAAGAGATCAACCGCATGATCTATGTCGTCCCCGGTGTTTATATCCAAATTGAGATGGATGGACCTATTCAGTGAGTTTCTGAATGCTGCGATATTGGCATTTCTGGTTAGGAGCCGCGAGTTCGTTGTCATCTCAGTTCCTTCGGAGTCTAAGTCAATGACCAATGCAAGATGGTCAGACTCCAGGTCCCAACTATCGGATATTCTAAGCATTGCGTGGGGTACGCCTTTGTATATTGCAAAATCGATATATGAGGGCGTGGCATCTAATCTGCTGGGGTAGCAAGTGGGGGCGCCTGTTGCAAGGATATCAGCCTGATGCGTTTGGAGAGTGCAGGCAAGCTCCCTTCCCCGTGCGTTGACGGATCTCGAGCCCCATAGAGGGTGTTTGGAGTTCCAATCGCCTGCTACAATATATTTGCTGTTGTTCATGCAGGTGAGCAGGTCAGAAAAATCGTCGCTCCGCCAGGTGAATCTGGGGGGACAGTAGATCGCACCAAACGTGATTTCGCCAAGATCTGTGTTGACTTTGACAAGTGAGAGGCTGGACTCGCTCTGTGGCGATTGGCTCGAGAGGAAAGTGCCTAATATTTCTTCGTATTATCACAGCTGCTCCTCCTGCTCCTCTGTCATTAGAATGAATGGCTGTGTATACACAGAATCCATTTAGTTGGATAGGTCTTCTGCTAGTTGTTTTTATTTCACAAATTAGGGCTATGTCGATCTTGTTGTCTGTGATGAAATTACATAGCTCTAGCATTTTGCCAGTCAGACCCCTGGCGTTCCACACTAGTGTTTTGAGCTTCATTTTTGGTTGGCCGAGATAAGTAGAGCCATTATTTGGCTCTGCATCTCAAATAGTTTATTTTGCTGCTCGAAGAATTTATTAAAGTTTTCTTGCATCACTTTAATCATTTGCTCAAATTTCGTCTCATGCGCCGCTTCGTTCTCCCACTGGGAAAAGGTGAAAGGCGATTGAGCTTGATTATTTTGCGGCTGTTGTCGCAAATGTACTCGCTGGGTTGTGTGCCCTTGGTGTTGTTGTTGGTAGTTATGTGTATCACTATTAAAATGATTGGTAGCATTAAAGTGGAGCCTGCCTTTTGGGACCTCTGTTTGCATGACTACGTGCCATGTCTGCATAGGAGATTCCAGTTGCTTTTACGTAAGGGGATGGCGCCAAAGCAGTATATGTGCTCGAGGGTCCTGCACTCTTTGTAGGTTTTTTCTTAGGCTGTGTTCGTTGCAAATATTGTTTGAATTTTTCGCAGCCCTTGAAGTTGGCCGGATGATCACCCCCACACAGGGCACAAGTGGCTGGAGTATTTTTTGGACGTGTGCAATCGGACGTTTTATGTTCTTCGCCACAGACGACGCAAATGTATTCTCGATGGCAATATTTGGATGTGTGGCCGTAATCCTGGCAGCGATGGCATTGAGTTATTTCGGAAGATTTCCTTGCGACCTCGATGTTTACTCTCTGTCTGCAGAAAAGTTTGGACCCAAGAACATTTTTGTTATTTTCTTTGGGGACTAGACTTATGAAAAACATGTTCATAGGATTGCCTGTCTTCCTTGATTTGGGGTTGTAGATGTTTAAAGCTTGATGGCCCAATTTTTTTAGTTGGTCCCTCAATCTGTGTCTTAGATGTGCAGGGGGATAGTCCTAGAATAACCACCTTATAAGGCTTGTCCTCTTTTAATTGGTACGAATGAAACTCAATTTTATATGCGTTTAGCTGACGGACAGTTGCTCGATAGCTTTCAGAATCTTTGGCGTAAATTCTTGTTATTCCTCCCATCGAGGATTTGACTTCAATGTTGTCCAAATCGCAAGCTTCTTCTATACAGATTAAAAGCTCTTGAAGATTGACTACGTCCTGAATGACAATAGGTGGCGGCTTCGAGGTTTTTTTGGCTGTGTGTCCAGGAGTGTTATTGTTAGACTGTGATCCGGCAGTTAACCGTGCGCGGGCAGCAGCGGCACTGGTACTGGGAAGCTCACTTTCGAGGATATGGTTTTGAGGTGGAACAAGACCCGGATATAACTCATCTAGATCCATATCAGGAGTTTCATCTTCTGCTAGAATGGCGAATGGGTTACCTTCTAAAGGATTATTGTCGATTAGTGCCGAGTTGTTGGCGGCGGTAGCATTGGTGGCATTGATGGTGTTAATTATTGTTTGTAGCTGTTTTTTTTATGTTTAAAGCTGGAGGGTTGGGCAGCTTGCGTTTTTTTTGCTGTATTAGCAAGTGGCGCGGTGACGGATTGGTCGGTTGTTCATTAATAGAGCCGTTATCAGCAGTGGGCTGATCCGCATTGCCCTCTGGCAATTGGGGAAAATTATTATTATGGTTAGTCATAAAGTTTGCAAATTCGCGATTTGAATCAGTCATTTTAAATATGCTTGAAGTAAGTTTTATGTGATTGCGATTGTTTTCAATTTAAAATTTGCTTCGAAAATTCCTCGGGCCTTTTCTGCAGAATTTCGCAGAGCGGGCCCACGTATTTTGTTTGTATACGCACAACGAAATTAACTTTTTTGTAGTAGAAAGACCGACACAAAAGAGAGATTCCGATGTCTGGCGCCGTTTCTCCGCGCGAAACTTGCTGGCGAGCAATAGAATAACGGTGAAATTTAAAGAGAAAAAACAACGTTTTTTGTGCGCGGCGATCGAACAGAGCTGCACGTCTGCACGCTTTGAAAGCTAGATCGCGAATGAAGTAAATATAATAACAATAAAAAACGAAGCCAAGGCGAGATATTATGACAGCAATAAAAAACGTATAAAGCAGCAGCAGCAACAATGAGAGGCAAGGACAAACGCTGACAATGACAATTCCAGTTTCAATTCCAGTTGCACTTACACAAAAAGTATTGCCTACTTTTTGGGGCAACGCAGAAGCAGCAGCAGCAGCAGCAGCAGAAAGCAGCTTCAATTTTCAATGCGGTTTTATTTAAAGACTTAATAACATTCATTATTACATATTAATTTACACAGCTAAACATAAATAAGTACTTCGATATTTTGCATATTAATCCTTAGACTAGACATTCAACAAATACGCATGCAGAAATCCATGGATAATTCCTCAAGATATGCACATTTACGTGTTCCATATGTGTGTGTGTGTGTGTGTGTTTAGGTGTGTGCCTTTAGCAGTTAAATATTGCATAGAGGAAGAAGAAATAACTGTACAATGTGTGCCTACAATTTAATTAGCTTATTCTGTAGAAATTTACAGCGGCGCCTGCGAGCTATAGCTCGACTCTTGGGTTTGTCTCTGCATTTTTTTTGCTGGCTTTTCCAATATAATTAAAATTCGTAAATTGCCCAAAAATTGCATTGGATCTTCGCTTATTAAGCCTCGCTATTTTTCAATCTAATATTATTTTTCAAGTACTTATCGTTACAACAATTAAATTTGCCCATGTATTTTATGTAGCTTTTAATTGTACACGAAGCGTGTTTTTGATTTACGGTAAGCATCAATATTTGCAGTAAATTTAATCTTAGCTTTAGCTATATATTTTCAAATTTTCCGATTTGCATTAACAGGATGCTTAGAAACTAGGCTTGTACAGATTTGGCTAGTTAAGTACAAGTTGCATATCTTGATTTGTTGTTTAATTATTTATTTCCGTTTTCGTATTTTTCTAACAACTTTGAGCAATTTCTTCCTTTGCCTAAAAGCCCGCAAGGAACAACGATCTGCACCCCGTACCCTCTCCGTATCCTAAAATAGCATCTCATATTTTGGAATATACGTATGTCTGTCTCGTTTGTATGTACAGTAGCTAGGCAGCTACAGAATTTGATTAACCGCACGGCATATGCGGCGTATACTTGATGTGCTTATTTTGTGTGTGTTTCTCGTTTTCTCGTTTTCTGTTATCGGCTTTGTGCATTTACGTAGTTGAAATATTTACACAGATTTAATGAGTTTGGCGTAGTTGTAGGATCGGGCCTGGGTGCGGGCTGGAGGTGTCATACATCTTCGTTAATTGTTATCTGCACGGCGTGGATGTGCTTAATTGGACCAACGGGCGGCGGTCATGTTGGCAGCAGCTGCTCCTCGGCTTGTTACACCTCCTGGGCGTGGGCGTGGACATGGACGTGGACGTGGACGTGGGCATAACACACAAACCGGCGGCGGCGGCATTACACAGAAATGCTATTAAGACAGGCAGCGCGTACAGCGAAATGCGTGCAATGGATTTGGACGCTAATATCCTGCCCGACCAGCCCGGGCGGGCGCCCGATGATGCCGCTGCGGCGGCGGCGGCGGCAGAGGTGGCCGCCGCAGGACGACGACTCTTCTTGAGCTGCTTGTCTGCTTTGGTAGATAGATGGAGAGAAGGAAATACAGAGAGAGATGGAGAGAGGGGCACAGTTGATGCACTGCTGACAACTGTTGCGCAGATGATTGATGTTGCGTCCGAACTCACCTTCCAGTGATTTGTCCAGCTGGCGCACCGTCTCCCTGGACTCCAGCACGGGTATACGCTGATGTTTATCGCTCTCGACGCTCTCCTCGTTGCTCTGCCAGTAGACCGAGCTGATTTTGGCGACACACTGCAATAAGAGAAGCACTCGCTATAGTCTCTCCTGCTCCTACAGCAGCAGCTGTTTACTGGCTCATGAAATCTGTGCTCGGGACAGAGGCGGGCAAAATGTGTCTGCGCGTTGACGGCGCACTAAAAGTTTTATGCTTTCATTAACTGGCCGCATGCGCTGAGCTGATAGCCCAAAATGACCCGCATATGCAAACGGACATTGGCCATGGCCAGGCGAGCAGCAGTAGTCGCATCATAAAAGACGTCAAATTTTGTGGCCCTTACGACACCCATTTGCACTCGCCCCCGCCTCCCCCCCTTCCAACACCAGATTGCTGTCATGTAATGTTGGCGCAAATTGAATTGAGTCCGCGTTGGCCAGTGTAATGTTTCAATTTGGGCGGGGGCGGGGCGGTCCATAATCAGCTTAAAGCCGATCCGGGCAGCCATAACTCACCTTCAACTTCATGTCGCCGTGCTTGAAATGTCATCCGCGCACACGAAACTCCAGGCCCAAGCGCGCCACCTCCAGTCCCTCCCGGCCCACCATGAGCGGCTCGTATGGACGCAGCAGCGAGCGGTTCGCGTGCATGCCGTTAATCAGCCAGCCGAGATGGCAAACGGGCTTCGATGGCGCCGAAGTGCAATTGACGCGCACCATATCTCCAATTTGGTATCGGGGCTGACCGCCGGTGATTTGTGGTCCATGCTTGGGTGTGACTGCAATGGGAGAGACAAGTGCACAAGGTGTTCACCGCATCGATTAGCCAGAATATAAACCACTTTCCAAAGTAAGTTTCTGACTAAGGTGACTATATGTAGAGAGCTGCAGAATGGGCTGAGGGCAAGAGTCTATCAATGAGATGATATCCTACGTCACAGATGATGATAATAATTCCTCTTCCTCAATTCTTGATTAGGTTATAATAATTAACATAATAGCTTTTTTGTTGCTTCCATTAAAAGTAATTTAGGGGTCCCTTTTATTTTTTACGATCTTCCTGAAAAAATTCAATACGTTGCAAACAGGGCTTAATAAAAGCACACCATGGGAAATACCTCCTCACGATCTAAATCGAGATTAAAGGCAATTATATAAAGTTCCTTGATTCTTGATCCGGTTATAATTTTCAATAATAATAATAAGTCCAGACACAGCTTAATAATTAGTGTTTTGCTGCTTCCCTTCCTTATTTTTAATTTATAGGTCCCTTTTACTTTTTTACGATCTTCCTGAAAATCTCCAAGACGTTGCCAACAGGGCTTAATAAAAGCACACCTTAGTTCGGACAATGGGAAATAGCTCCTCACAATCTAAATCCAGATTGAAAGCAATTATATGAAGTTCCTCAATTCCTGATTCGTTTTTAATACTGAACAAATTAGTTCGGACAAAGCTTAAAAAGCGCTTATTTGTTGCTTCCCTTATTTATAATTTAAGGGTCGCAATTAGTTTTTTACGATCTTCCTGAAAATATTCCATGTGATCCCAACCTTAGTTCGGATAATGGGAACTAACTCCTCACAATCTAAATCCAGATTGAAAGCAATTATATGAAGTTCCTCGATTCTTGATGCTTGATATTAAGAGCTATTTTGTTGCTTCCCTTATTTATATAATTTAAATGTCGCTTTTACTTTTTTACGATCTTCCTGAAAGTCTCCAAGACGTTGCCAACAGGGCTTGATATAAGCACACCTTAGGTCGGATAATGGAATATTCCTCCTCACGATCTAAGTCCAGCTTGAAATTCCTCAATACTTGATTCGGTTATAAAACTCAACAATTTAGTTCCGGCAAAGCTTCAGACTCTTGCCACGTTTAAAAGAGCCTCTTTATTGAGTTCGATTTAAAGTTGGGCTTGCAGATTTTGCTATTCAAATAACTCTGCACAAATGCAACAACAATTGGCACCAGCAATTGGCAACAACATTCGCAAAGTTTCATGTGCAATTATTGTACATTTTGTTGTTGTCGTAGTTGTGCCTGAATCTGACCTGGATGTGTGCCAATTGGGTCAGTCAACCTATGGACAATATATTCAGTTTCACTTGAAATCCGCCAATGAATCCATATAAATCGACTGCAATGCACACACACACACACACACACACACACACACACACACACACACACACACACAAACACATACACAAATTATAATCTAGCTTTTAGAAATACTTCTGCATCTGATGTCTGGCATTTGCGAAATTTCCTTCACGCTGTCCTTTTGCCTCCGTTCGCCTTAATAATGATAAAAATAATAATAATAATTTTGATTGCTCTTGTATTATTATTTGCCGCCCGCTTCCGGCTACAGCGAAATTTCGCATAATAAATGCAAGGCCTTGTTCGCAGCCAGAAATAAAAATTAAAGTAAAGATAGAGAAAACCGAAATGAAAGAAAAGAAAATCTTGTGCATGCTTTGTATGTTGTTTTCTGCAGCTTTCCTTTTGTTTGTTTCTGCTTTCTTTTTTTTCTTGTTCTTGTGATTGTTTAGCTCTACTCAACTGCATAAATTATTATTTTCGGTCTTTTATATCCGCGCTCTCCTGACATTGATTGAGCTGTTGATACATTCTTTCATTATTTTTATTATTATTTTGCCAGCGCATATTTTTTATTATTTGTCATTAGGCGCCTTTTTGGTGACACGCTTTTTTCACTTTCCCCTTTCGTTTCAAAAGAAAAGAGAAAATAAACCCTTTTTTTTTGTTGACCAATTGCTTCTAATTGTCTGGCCACTTTGATGGAGCCTACAGTGTCGAGCTGCTCGGACAATGGCCCAATATGGCAATGACAAAGGGAAAAGGCGTTTGAGAAAGATTTCCAGTCCAAAAATAGATAGTATAATATATCAGGCATATCTCTTGCATGCGGAAGTAATATCTAAAGCTGGCCGGGATATTGCCTTGCAGCTTATGATAATCTAATTAACTGCGCAATGTTAGCTCTGCTCAGTCGACGATATTTTCCGTTTCTGTTTTTCAATTTCCGCGCTTGTACTTCAATTATCCCATTTCACGAGAAGCTATCAAAGCCATCTGAGCCCACTAACTGGGTCAACTGTGTTGCGCCTCGTCATTTAGCCGTGCGCCCGTAATCACATTCAATTATTTTAGCCGCATAAAAACACCGTCACACACACACACACTCACACACATACGCGCGCCCACGTAAGCACATATATACTGGCGCATTAATTTCAATATTCCGGTAATTTAAATCATTTGATATTTGTTCGCTTCATACGTTTCTTTTTTTAGGCTCCTGCCATTAACAGGTGATTCATGAACTTTATAGATCTGCAGCAGGCATAACGCAGCCGATTTAATCCGCTTAGGCCTGAACGAGGCGCGGCTGAGATGATTGCGATTCAGATCGCTTGGCAAACATTAAAGTTAAGTAATCATGTAATTCCCCTAGCAAAACGGAAGCGTGCTGCTTTGATTGCTGCCCCCTCAAATACTCCTTTATATATATATGTATAGTATAGCAGCTAGTTAGTTGGACTAATTATGCGATATACACAGTTTGATAGTCCTCCTCTTGCCTGGGTCCACCTGACGGAAATGAACACAAAATTGCCCGGGGAGTAACAATTGAGACCCAATGCTAATGTCAATGATAATCATAATGATGTTGTCGCCCCCATTTCCCCATTTCCCCTTTCCCTACTCTATGCTAAGCATATAGAACCAAATGAATATTTGAAATGGGCCCTCAGTAAACAAGCGCAATACCATTTATTTATTTCGCTTGCAAGTTACACTTTTTTTGGTAGGAAAAGAACGATTTTTTTGAGTAGAGACAAATATACCATATATAAATATCCTCTGTCTTCTCTGCTGGCTGAGAGCCCCAACAGGCAGATTTCCCATAACTACTTCAGTTTTCCAAAAATTCGGAATCTCCATAGTTAACATTCAATTACGAATTAATTCCACATCAATTAGAACTTGAATAGAGGGTGACTTCAAGTCGTTCACTCTCTTCTTAGTTGTGTTTGTCTGTCCGTGTGTCAAGCATCAAGTTGGCAATAACTGTAGAAGAGGCTGGCAAATGCGAAAATGGCGAATTGCAAGTGGGATTTATTCGTGGCGCTTTTGTAGCTAGCATTTCAACGGCCGCTGCGGCTGTTATTAAACACGTTTATTCTAAGTTTTCCCCAAAGCACTTTTTCATATTGCGTTCTGCCATATTTTCGCCATGTTTTGTTGGATTGCGCAAAAATTTCAAATTAAGTTGCAGCCCAACCCAGCCAGACCCAAGACCCAAGCCCAGGCGGTGGCCATAGTCGGTTCCAGGTCTGGAGCTGTAAGTGAGCAACTGAATTGCATCACGTACATGGGCAATTTGCCAGCAGAATAATACAAAACACACACACACACACACACTCACAGAGAGAGAGAGAGCTCACGCAGACAGACGTGCAGACATAGTGTAGCTGTGTATGTGTGCGTGTGTGTATCTGTGTGAAGGTTGTTGAACGCTGCCCAACTGGCCAAGTGGCTGCGTAGCCTTGCATGGTATGTTATCTTTGTATTTCTCTTTTTATTTGGCACAGGTTTCATGCTTGAGAATTTGTAAATCGCAGCGAGAAACAATGCCAAAGCATAAACTATATAAATGCGAAATATTTTATATGCATACATATATATGCGTGTGTGTATTGCACTGAAAGAAACAGATTACTTTTCATCGCTTTGTCCATGCTGAGCAATTAATCTTGCTGTATGCCTCGCTCTCTCTCTCTCTCTCCCTCTGTCGCTTTTTCGCTCTCTTACTCGCACACACACTTGCACTTACCCACAACAATCATGTCCTCGTGACCGGAAACTGTCTGGAACGAAGGCGCCTCGCCGGACACTTCGCACCGATAGCGACCCGTCGACTGTAGGCTGACCGAGCGCAGGACAACGGCAATGTCCGTCGAGTTTTGCAACTGCAAGCAAAGAGAATAGTTTTACAATAAATGCATATGTAAAAAGTAAAAGTCAACAGGGAGCACAGAAAACATTGCACATTTGTGCCAGCTATAGAAAGTGAAATTTATGTCATAAAAGATAGAGAATTACAAAAAAAAAAGTGAATGTTCTTTTCAATGTTATCTGGTACAGGCATGCATGTATGCCTGCATGCGTACATGTATGAATACATGCCTGGATACTTGCATACATTCATACATACATACATACATACATACATACATACATGCATACATACATACATACATACATACATACATACATACATACATACATACATACATACATACATACATACATACATACATACATACATACATAAATATATACCTACATACCTACATACCTACATACCTACATACCTACATACCTACTCAACTCTGACTTCATCGCCAACCCACTTGTCAGGCACTTACTAAAAACACATCAAAAACTGTAGAGCCTACTCGAATTCTTGAGAATCGAGGAGGAGAGCACTTATTACAAATTCGATTCGTTTTAACTTGCAGCATAGCGAGAAATAAGCTTGGTCTGCGTTTGGAATTAGAAATTAAAAAAGCATGCATACATATGTATATATATATATATATATATATATTCATATATGCACATACATGCATGCATGCACTAACACACACACACATGCACTAACACACACACATATTAAAGAGAAAGATTTTCCTCCAAGTTCTTGAAATGCAGGGGAAGAAAATAAAAGTGTGCGATGGAGAACTGAACTTTAATTTAAATGCAAATTTTGAAATTCTACACATTTTCGAACATAAACTGAACAACTCGCAATTGTGTTGGCCAGTGTTAAACTCAATGCAGGCACCCGTCGCATGAATTCTAAACTATTGACAATTTGAGCTCATTTCGTTGGATCGTTCTGATCATATAGCTTGAGGCTTTCGACTGCTTTTTCTTTTTCTGCATCATTTTCGTCGTCGTCGTCATCCCCATCGATCTCATCATCATCATCCTCTTCCTCAATGTCGTCATCGCCGTCGTCGTCATCGTCGTCCTCGGCATGCAGCGATGAGGCAACCTCGGCCAGTTCGTTCATTTCCTTATCGCTGACCGGCAGAGCACTGTCCAGTGCTTCCGGGGTGGCATCGAAATGCTCCATGGCCGCGTGCAGCTTCATTTGGCTCTCCATATGCAGAATGCCCTGCTCCTTGTCAATCTTGCCCAGACGCAGGCCGGCCTCGATGGGATTGCTTTTCGGCTGGCGCACCATTTGGGCAATCATGTCAATGGTCTCTTCGTGGCTAAGAGGCGGGAAGCATTCCTCCAGCGTCTGCAGCACCTTCGATTTATTCTTGGAGTACATTTTGTTCGAGTTCCGAAAATGTAAGCGAACGAGTATATATTTATTTCCTGCCTGCCGTTCTACAGCCTGCTTGTAATTGACTTGGGCAACTTGACGAGCTTGGGGGATAAATGAAAACAACCTGCCTACTCGATGGTGGAATTCAATCGAATCGTGTCGCATCGATCAGATTAGCTACACAGACACTCACCTCCACATCGACGCCGGGCAGCGGAAACACCTGTCCGGGCGGCATGTCACGTGGCACATAGCGATAGAACTCGAAGCCATCCTTGTACCACTTCACCGAGTACAGCGATTCGCCATCCAAGTCGAATTTGCAGCCCAACACGGCGTCCTCATGTCGCATAATGTGCTTCGGGATGCGTATCTCAGTCATAGTCAGGCCCTCCACTAGATAGAGAGAGAGAGAGAGAGAGAGAGAGAGTGGGGGGAAATAGTTATAGCAGTTGTTTAAAGAGAGACTGAATGATTAACTAAGCTTGTCTTTTTTTTTGAGCGCTTTAACTGGCATTAGAACAAAGACAATTCTTGGCTGCAGCGCTTTAGCTCGGCTCCAATGCCAGGGGCCCATAAATAACCCGCAGCAAGTGCATAAAAGTCAAGGAAATCGAAAGAAATTCTCTAGTCGGGCCGAAAACAATGCGCTTTTGTTTAGCCCAACAATGCGAACTACCAAAGAATGAAAGCGGCCAACTTGAGGCGTGCGAAACGTGCCGCGGCAAGGGAATCCGTACAGACGTGGCAAGTTCTCGCCCGCAGCAAGGGGCAAGGGGCAAGGAGGCAAGGAGGCAAGGAGTTGTGTGTTGTGTGCACTCGAGACAACGAAACGAAACGAAACGAAAAGTTGCCGACTTTTAAACGTACACAAAAGCCCATAGGTAGGCTTAGACAATTTGGGTCAAAGTTATGGCACGAAAATCAAGATATGAAATTAAAATTGCACCAAAATTGAGCGCTGAAAGAACAAGAAGAAGAAAAGCAAAATGCTTAAAGCAAGCTATCAATTCTAGATGGCCCCGAAAATAGTTGAGCCCAAATTTAAAAGCTGTCAGATTTTTTATGTTGCAGTAACTCATGAGCTTTTCAAGCTTTTGATTAATTAACCTGATATTTTGAAATCATTTACCACATTTTTTCCCAACTTTTCAATTGTTCAGAATAGCTTTAACTTGTGACGTCTGCTCGTGATGACAGGCGCTTCCGAGGGGAATTCATTGAATGGGCAACCAATAAAATGGCAATTGAACGTCTGGGAATCAACATGAATTTACCTTGTAGACTATATTTACGGCGCGCGCTCTTTGATGAGAGTTCTATAAATATGTGACATAATGTGCGGTGCGTTGACATTTGGCTAAAAATAAGTGCACATTTTCATTAAGCCGCCAGGAAGCGGCGGCATTAAAGTCAGTTGAGTTTTTGTGTGTTTGAAATAAACCAAGGCGTACCGCCTACCCATTCGCCTTTGGCGGCAAAATAAACAAGCACAAAGCACAATGCACAAAGGCAAAAAGCCGCCACTGGGACCGCAACAAGGACCAGGACCAGGACCAGGACCAGAAGCAGGCACAGCACCAGAGCCAGGCTCAGAAGTGCAGCCGGAGCCAGGAAGCGGCGCCCCTTTGAGTGCGGCTTCCGTTTGCAGGCGCCGCTTTTTGTTTTTCTCTGTGTGTGTGTAGTGGACACTTTGAGCCAAGTATTTATGACATAAGTATGATTTAGTATTATGCACTCTCCACTCTCCACTCCCGACCCACAACTTAATATTCTGTGCAGCCGAAGTCAAAGAAAGTCGCACTACATACACTTTACCCGAACGCTTCCTTTGAATGTGTTTTATTGAAAGACTTCTTGAAGCTTTTCTTTGGCATTGCCATTGCTTTCAATCGCAATTGTCGACTGCAATTGCAGCTTAAATTTTATTTATTGTAGTTCATTTTTCCACAAAATAGCCTTTGCTGCTTCCGAGAATTGGTTCACATTCGAAAACAAAAAGCTGCCAATATATTTAAATGACTGTGAATACGTATATCTAAGATTTGTTTACATACTAAGAACAGAGTCTGCTTCTGTTCTCAGAAACAAAATTCGACATAACTAGCAGCAATATTCTAGGAAAATATAATTAAATTGTCAACAAGTGAAAATTGGGCAGTTGTCAAGTGAGAGCTCAGCTCAGCTCAGCTTGTCCATTCTGGGGGCAACCTGTCTAATTATTAAGCCAACAACTGAGTGAAAATTCCATGCAACATGGAAAGTTTTGTCATCTAATGCGGCGCTTAATTAAGAAGTGCCGGGGCGGGGGCGGGGGCGAAAAGTTTTCCATTTGATGTCGTGTAAATGCCAGTGTTACGATCTGAGCACTATTACCTTCACATAAAGTTGCCGCAAAAGTTTCGTGCTTAATTATTGTTGATTTTTAAATGATTTAATTTTGCAGCCCCGGGGGCCAAAATGTCAGGCGCAGGCAAAGTCAAATAAAATCGAGTTAGCACGAGTCAAAACAACTCGGCCAGCGCCCGCCACGTGGCTGTGGCAAGTGTCAAACGCAGCAGACTACAGCTCGCATACAGTTATTTGTTTTGAATATTAAACTGAATATTTAATGCCTAACCCAGGGCTTGAATAATGCGCAATATTGTGCATATAAGCACTCATTGTGGAGAATCAAGGAATAACCTTCAAGGGAGGCATTGAATTTAGAAGCTTACAAGCCAAAATTGTTCTCGTTTTTTGGGCAGACCTCTCAAATTTATTTTAAAAGATATTTTGATGCATAACCAAACCAGAGGACAAACCAATATCAAAATCTCTCTCATTCCTCAGCTAAGTATTTTTAAAAAGTAAGTGAACTATGCTAGGGACATGCCCTAAGGGCTGGTAGAATCAGAAGTCAACATTTTTAGCATTTTTGACTTGAGCTTTGAATCAAAAACGAACATTAAAAATAAAGTTATAAGTTTGAAAACTTCGAAAATAAAATGTGGAATATTTCTGCAAGAAAATTAAACTAAAAATTTAAATGCAGCTAAACAAAAACGAGCTCAAGCTGTAGCCAAAATGTCATCAATCAAGAAAATGTTGGGAATGTTGGGAGCATATTTTTGATGTGAAATTGACGCAGACATTAAAATGCAGCTGGGATGATAATTTAGACTGATTTGGCGGCTGGACCGGATACCGGGCCTTGAGCAAATAGAAGATGTTTTTGCATGTTTCGCAAACGCCTGCAGCATCAATACGCATCAATTTAGGCGCCGCCCCTTGACGGTCTTTGGTCCCAGCCGGGACAGACGGACGCCTGGAACGTGCTTTATCTGCAATCACAAGCGGAAGTTTGTCTCAGTCTGCAGCGAGACCAGAAACAACAACAACAACAGCAACAACAAGAACGAGGACAAGCCGTCCATTGTCTATGGCTCACTGTATGTCCTTGTCTGTGTCCCAGTCTGTGAGCCTGTCGGTGTGTGTCAGGCTCGTTTTCTTTGACGATGAGTGCGTTCTTTTTTGTCCCATTCCAGTTGTTGTTGTTATTATTTTTGTTGTTGCCGTTGCTGTTGCTGTAAATGGAGCACGTTCCTCGATGCTTTGCTGCATTGCAGGCGCACTTGCATTTGCATATTTCGTGCGTCCCGCAGGATGAGGGGCCAGACTAGAAAACTTTGTCATCGATTTGCGAGCAGCTCATAGAAATGGCAAAACCAGCGTATTAATCGCAGCTACAAAGTCAACGAAATGTTTTATTCCCAAGCAAAAACAAAACTATGCCTCGTAGTTATGCTTGTCATTTGTCTATTTGCATTAAGGAGTCGCTTTGCATAGTTGCAACAATTGCAGACGAGGCCCACGACTCACTTCCTGAGCTTACATCTAGGCCAACTCAAATACTTTAGTAGAGGGAGTATCAGACATATTCTTGCCATATATTCTTTTTATTTGCACACAATTCTTGGGGCCACGTGCTTCTACTCTTCGGGGAGTGTAAATGATTGAAAATTCTGTTAACTATTCCCCCGGGCAGGATAACTGATAGAGTGCCCAGATTAGCTGGCATAATTAATACAAATTAATAAGGCAAAATTTGCTTAGCTCATGTGAAATTGGGTAGAAAATAAATCAAAGCAGCTGTGACAGTGTACAAATTGTCATTGTCAAGTTGTCGGCAGCCAAATGCAACAATACCTATTTTCTTTAATTAGGATATCAATTAAATCACGCACACACACAGAGACATAAACATGAACAGTTGTTATAATATAATTAAAATTCATTTCGACTTGTAAATTGGCTGGCGGCAAAAACTGCACTCATTCATAACAATAACAAGCCTTACAAAATCGATTAATTTCATTAAATTGAAAACATCAATTTTGCGTGCTATGATTAATTACTTGCCACACACACACACACACACACACACGAAATTCGACACACGTCTGTGGTAACATTTAAATAATTGTTGCATGCTTTTAGGCGTTAATTGGAATTGAAAAACTTGCATATAATATTTCAAAGATATGCCAAGCATTCAGTGGCTCGGCATTTAAAGCCAAATGCTTGCAATTGGTTAAAGCCACGTATTTTCATTAATTTGAAACAGGTCTGCTTTGATGAAGTGTGCCCAAGCAGCTGGCAAGTGTTCTGCGTGTCGTTTAACATTAGTTTCATGTGCTGCCAATAAATAAATAAAAATATGAGTGAGCTTCCATTTTGCTCGACTGGCTTTTTGAGTGCGCGCCACGTTTGCTTAATTTCATTATTGTGTTGCCCTACGAATTTTCTTCTAGTTTTTCCATTCGATTTTTTGTTCGCTCTGAACATTGCTTTGTACTGCGTACGTGACCTCATAATAAAAGTAAGTAAGATTTTTATCTATAATTCAGTGGACGCGCTTTCCGAATCAATTAAGTGCCTCACAAATCCCCAAACCAGTCGCAATAATTTTATTTTCGCCCCTGTCTAGACCAAGTTCTATTTGTCAGTTATTGTTTATGCCACGCCCCCATCACTCCCCCCTGTACACCATCCGGCAAATTAACCGCATGTACAGAAAAAAAAGGCTATTCCTGTGAGTTTCCACACAGCAAACAGAAGCACAGGAAAAACATTCACTTTGACAAGTTGATGCAGCTGCAGAGCAAACGAATCGAAAAAAATATTAATATTGAAAGAAAAAGTTGCGCACATTTATTTATTTAATTAAATGCGGCACCGTGAAAGTTTTGCAAACGAGCTCGAAAACTAGCAAGCCGGGCCAGGCGATCCACTTAATTAGGTGACGCACAAAAAGCACGCTGTCAGAGAAAGTAAACTCCATTAAACTCCAAACAGAATAGTTTTTGTTAGGTTCGCATTGCGTATACGTCATGTATACCAGATATTTTATAAGACATTTAAATAATAAATATATCAAATACTGGGAAATGACATCAAAAGCTTTCTCTTTACATATTTAAACAGTGCATTTTTTTTATTTAGATTCTGAAAATGAATGTAAATGTCTAAATCTTTTTTGAAGAAGCAACATGAAAACTGGCTTTGAGAGGATTATTCTATTAAATTTCACCCGAAAAACTGTTTGTTCCCAAATGCTTTGAAAAAGCTCTTCATAGATTTAAAATTTATATAAATTTAAATAATAATTTTCGAAATTTGTTATTTTTTTAGCTGAAAATCAGAAAATATTTATATTTATATTTGTGTTTAATCAATTGGAAAACGACAAACAGTTTTTGTGATTTGTTTGCATTACGTATACGTCGCATACGCCAGTTATTAAATAACAAAATATACTTGTTGCAAATATGTACACATATTGAATATGGATTAAAATAAACAAAAATCTGAATTTTGCATTCTTTTGCACTCTACTTAGTCTCAATGTCCCCAAATCTGGCCACAGGGCCAAGTTGGCAGTTAATTTTGTTTATATTTTCAAGTAGTTTGATGAACTTAATTAAAAATAAGTAAGCCAAAGTTCAGATTAATGCGTCAAGTCTGGAATGAAGCGAAGGTCGTGAAGAGGGTTAAACATGCCACAAAGTTTATCGGCTTGCCAATGTCTGCAGAGATTCGAGCAGCTTGGCAATGGCAATGTATTTTGGGGGATACAAGGATTCGGAGGCTTTGACTCGCCGTTGACTCTGTCAACTGTCAAAGTTGTTTGGCAGCGGGCAAAACTCTGGCAGGCCCTAAATCGATTAAGTGCTCGTAAGCGAAGTATCAGAATGTGGCACATGCTCTTAAAGGGGCGCCAAAAATGTGGCGCCGCAAACTAATATTGTTGGCCAAAATATATTTGCACGCCTCCCGCCCAAAAAACTGTACACAAAAAAAAGTAAAACTTCTTGGCCAATTTCTGTGGGGCTCGTTTGTTGCTGGCGTTCGCCAAAGTTGCTAATAAATTAAATAAACATTCAGGAACTAGCCCCCCTAGCCCTCCCCCCGCTCGTAAAGTACTCACCGCTGCAGAGCAGGGCAGCCAGCGTCAGAGGCAGCAGCAGGCGGCAGAATGTGAAGGATGTGCTGGCCGAGGAGGAGGAGGAGGCGGAGGCGGAGGAGGAGGAGCAGCAGGCGCTCAGTTGCAGGCAACGGCCACGTCGTCGTCTATTCAAAGTTGCACCCATTTTGTTGCATTAATGTGTTCCGCTCCCTCTCGCTCTCTCTCTCCCTCTTTCCTGCTCCGTCTGGCTGTGTAGTTCTCTCTTTTGGTGGCTGTTTGTAACACTTTTGGCGCTTTTTCTTGGCCAAGTTTTTCGTTCGTCGGTTTCGTTCGCTTGGCGCTGGTAAAACTTTAATTTTTCAATTTGTTGCGGAATTTTTGGTTATTTTTCTTCTTTTGGCTACAATTTGGGGCACGCAGCGTGTTGTTTTTTTCTTTTACTTATTCCATTTTCTCCTTTGACTGCTTTTAGTGCTGTTTGCTTTGCGTTTTAGTTTGGCTGCGCGTCTTGTTGTTGTCTCATTTGCGCAATGCAATAAATTTCCCTTGACCGCCAACGAGGGAACGCGTCACCCGCCAGGATCCGATGTCCTCCTTCTCCCTTCTATCTACCACTTCCTCTTCCTTCCCTACTTTCTGCTTTCTCCTTTCGCAGTTGTGCTGCTTTTGGTTGTGGCCTGCGTTTTGTCGTTTGCTATTTATTTTTATTTTCCACGCGCTTCTTGCTATTTGCTCTTCATATTATGCGCTCTACACACACACACCTTCACACACGTACATGAATGTAGTCACAGTTACATTTACATGTCCTGCGTCCTGCCCGTGTTTGTTCAGCAATTTGTGTTTGTCTGTTATTTGCGCGCGTTTGTCTTTGCTTCCTTTCCCATTACAGTTTGTCTCCTCTTCTTGTTGTTGTTGCTGTTGTGGTTGTACTTCTGCTTCTTCCACTACGTTTGGTTAAATTAATTGAAGCATCAAAAAAATTACAGTTTCCAAATTTCCAACAACATTTGTATTGCAGCAGACTCTGTTCAGCGCAAGTTGCAACTATTCAACTGCAAAGAAATAAGTACAAATAAAATATAGTTAGTTATTTTATAATTTATGTTCTTAAATTCGAAATAAAATTTATTTGAGACATGTTGATATACATACATCTCAATACTAAGAACTAATCGCGCTTTAATTGTTGTTTTATAAAACTTATAAAATAAAACACAATATACCAGCATATAAAATTCATTAAAATTTCTATAGAAATTAATAAATAGTTTTCTCAATATTTAAAAAAAGTTTTTTTTTTCAGTATATAAATATATAATAAATGTATATAAATATATATAGATGCAAATTAATGAAGTTTCTGCATACAAAAATAGTTATTTTTAGATATATTTAATTTTGAAGGCTAAAAAACTCGTCTTTAAAAATGATTAAAACATTTTTTAGGCTTCCGCTCAAAAGCCTATTTACCCAAATATTATTTCTGTGGGAGCTATAAAATTGAGTAAATGTTGATGATCTTTTCTCATTCTAATCTTGATACATTAAAAAATTGATTTTCATACAATAAGCGATACGACGGCTGCGGTTTGTTATACTGATCTGGTCAGGTTTTTAAAAATATGACAAATAATCGTAAGGATGGACCCAGCTTTTGATGCTGATAAAGAAAATATGTAGCTTATGTGCTCAGAGATACCTGCCTCCAGCAGCGTATACGGATTTGAGCTTCTTTTTGGGGGATATAATAATATAATAATATAATTAATCTAAAGGTTAAAAAACTAATTAATAATTCTATTTTATACATGCATGCAAAGCAAATTATTAATTTATTTGTATTAAAATTCTTCTTTATATGTAACGTGCTAGGATATTCAATATGTTATATATGCCCAGCGCATTAAACTTAATATAAAATATTATAATGAACCCCCATTGATACGTTCTATTGTATTACTTGTAAATTGATATGTGTTCATAATGAAGGCATCTATTCAATGCAGCGTGATGAATAAATAACTAACAGAATGTGTTCAATAGCAATTATGCTCGCTCCCAGAAGATGCGTCGAATCAAACGAGGCAGGCGAGCTGGCGACTAATTCGAGTGCCATGATATAAACTCAATTAAGCTGCTCAAGAGCCGAGTGACAAACACATAAATAAGTGCATAAATTAATAATATTTCGAAATCTCATAAGCGAAATATGACATGAGCTCTGCGTTTCGGTTTTCATTTGTTTTGCCAAAATTAAATTTACATAAAATCAATTAAACAAACATAAGAAAATGAAGCGGGAGAGAGAGAACTTTTCAAATGAAAATCATGTTACGTAATTAGAAGCTATGAATAATTTTAGCACCTTGTTGTCAGCTATTTAAAGCTAGATTCAGGCACGTGCCAGCCATTCGAGTGGCTTGTGCAAAATAGTTGTTGGACCACAGTGCGTATACTCTATATTGTATGGCATGCGTATAAGTAAATAGACTAGCTCGAGCCGAGCATTTGCATAGCCAAGTTCTGTTTTTCTCAACCTTTTGCATAATTAATTATGTGGCTTGAATGGCGACGCCTTGTTAAATATGCAAATAACAGAAGCCCGGCGAATGAGCACCAAGGCCGAAGAACGCCGCCTCGCAGAGGTCACTAGCTGCTACCAGCATATAAGTCAGTTTTGGAGCACATCTTTGGCAGCCTAATGAAATCAAATTACGCATACGCCGTGTGTGTGCCGCAATTCGCATTTTAAATTTCGCTTTAAGCCTGACATTGCCACACGAAGGCATCGTGGCAAGACATTTCGATAGCCGCAGCAACAAAGCCAACCACACTGCAAACACTTGCACGCACACACACACAGCCTCACACACTCACACACACATAGACACCTATACACAAGCAGGCTAAACTCGTGCTGCTATGTAGGCCAAGCTCGGCTGAATGCTGAATAAAGAAATGACTGAATGCCTGCACTGCTTGACTGACTAAATGACTGACTCTCCGACTGTCTGACAGACAAACCTACCAACTGACACTCTGACTGACTGACTAACTGACTGACTGAACAACGTTGTTCTGTGCCAGGCCATTTATTTCCGTGCTGCCTTTCTATATGTGCGTTGGGGCCAGGGCCAATGCTGTCCCTTTGGCAGGCTTTCGAGCCGGTGATTGCTTTAAAATTTAATTCTCAAATTGCAACATAAACGAAATGCTTAGAATTTAAATACAAGAGTAGAGCCAACTAATTGTTCTTCGAAAAGATAAAATTTATTTAAATATTGCAACAATTTTGCATTATTTAACAGTTTGATACAAAGCATTTATCTATCGACTCGAGCACCTGGCGTTTGCCTACAATTTGTGTAAAATCTGTGCAATTCGTTCTTAAAAGACTCTTTCGTCGTTGAAAGTCTTGAATTAAAAGCTGAAAAGCATTTGATCGCATTTTATTTTTAGCTACATTTTTAATTAAATGCCGAAAATAAACCAAGCTTTTTTTGTTACAATGTCACAGAAAATATTTAAATACTTGAAAGCCAAATCGAAGCAAGTCTGAAATTTTAAATACTTTGAATATATTTCGGGCAAGCTTTAAATAACAATGTCAATTTTTAAATTGGCCTCATAAAACAACGCAACTTGAGGCAGATAAATGGCCTCTGTTTTGGCCTCCGTTTTAGCCACTGTTTTGGCCGTTTTATAGCTAGAGTTTCATAATTATTGTAATTTATGTGGACACCTGAGGCACGGGCAAAATTTCAACTGAAATTTGTTGTGCAGTCCATTAGAAAAATGTCCCCCGCTCCGCCCCGCCTCCGCCCTCAAGGGAAATATGGCTTAAATTGTGCGAGTCACTGTAATACTCACATTTTCCTTTCTCGCTCGGGGTCTCAATATGCTTTGTGGCCAGGAAGTGGACGATGTTGGCAATGAAAAGGCAGCTTTGGCTCTGAGCTGCTGCGCTTGTTGTTGTTGTTGTTTCTATTGTTGTTGTTGTTGCTGCTGCTGCTGGCAATTGGCATATTTTGTTGTTTATTCGGCTTATGTGAGAAGGCGAGAGGCGCGGCCTCTTGAGTCGAAGTAACACGGCGTGCGAAGTTCTATTGCGAGCGAGCTGGCCACGTGCATTATAATAATAACAAATTATTAGTTGACACGCACGTAACGGTACTTTCATTCATAATTTATGCATTTTAATTTGTCAAACGAGAGACGGCAAATGAATGTGTTTGAATACACTCGCTTGAATATGAGTGTTTCGCTGCACTCACAGGCTTATTTTTACGTGTTTATTGTTGTTGTTTTTGTTTCTGGCTTGTCATATGCACACACTCGCACAGCTAGTTTAGCCTTTTCACTGCTAATTCACACACGCACACTCGCAAACACACACACACACACACACTGACACACATTACGAGTTGTCGTTGTCATCGTCGTCGTCGTTGTCGTCGCAGTCGTGGGTTCTTCTGTCGGGCTCGCAGCGCTTGTCGTCGTCTCAACCACACAGCACCAATAACCGACCAAGACTAAAAGCTTCGCTCTCCTCATTACCTGGTTTTCACTTGGGCCACACGCACGACTTCAGCGCGTAGCCACGAGGCGGCCGAGTGACGGCAACGACCGGAAGTCTGGATAAGAAAAACCGAGCTAACTTGGCCAGAAAGGAAATATGCTCGCACAAAACCTGTTTCGTATTGTCTAAGGTTGCAAAAGCGCACGCAGAGCGACAGAGAAAAAGAGAGAGAAATTGCGAGAGAGCGCGGCACACGAGAGAGCCTGCTGTTGAGAGAGTTTCTGAATCGCTCAATTTCGCTCTCTTGCATTTCAATTCCATTTTGTAGCGCAGCTTTTCGTCGTTTGCTGTTACATTTTGAAAATAGGGGGAAATTTATCAATAGGCTAGTTTAAATAATAAAATAAAAACCTCATGAGTCTGTAAGGCTATTTAAAATGATATTAATACCATATTATTTAAATAAAAGCTAACAAAATTAAAACAAATAAGGCCATAATTTAATAAGTACATTAAAGTCCTAGTCTTTCTCTGTGGTATCGTTAGATAGATGAGCATAGATAATTATTATTGGATTTAATATAAGCAAGAAGAAAGAAACCCAAAAAAAATAGAACAAAATCTATCATAAATATGTACTTTGGCATTTTGAACGGGCTTCTTAAAAAATGAGCTGTGTTTTTATCAAACATTTATTTATTTATAAAAACAATCCAGTGTCTTTATAAAATCTTTGAATATTGCTGATATAATTTTAATTGGTGATTTTATTAAGGTTAAAATTACGTGAAACATTTATTAAATATTCTCTGTTAGCTTCCTACTTTTCGTTAATTTTGAATGAATTATAAAAGCCATGGCAAGCACACTTTAAATGCACTTCAGGCTTCCATATGAAATTGTGTCCCTGTGAACTCTGTGGGACTCTTACTCTTAAGCCTGTAGTTTTATTTATTTTAATCTAACAATTACTTACTTATTAAGTGCAATAAATATGCACTTCTCACCAACAATCTATGAATCTATGAATACTTCTGCTGCAAGCTGTGCAGTGTTCCTCCATAGATATCTATGAGCGTATTATACACCCGCTCTCACGTATGTCTTAAGCGCGCCTGCATCAGCAGCCTTGCAGAGATATGCACAATAATAGCAACAGCAACTCACGCACACAGACAAACACACACACACACAGCAGTACTTGCCAATAACACGAGCATCGGGCTGCGCATCATTAGGCCAAACAAAAAAGTGCTGACTGCCGCAGACTGAAGCCAAACTTGGCCCACTGAGCGAGGGCCACAACAACAACAACAACAACAGCAACAATTGTTTTAGTTGTTGTTGTTTCTGTTGTTGCACATGCCAGCAGCAATTTGAAGTTGAGGCAGGCAGCAGTTGGCCAGCATTGGCTCATTGACAGTCATAACGCTGAAACGCGCCTCAACTTGGGCTAATTTAAGCGCTAGAGAGAGCGAGAGAGATAGAGAGAGAGAGAGAGGGAGAAAATTAAGAATTTGCACTTTTACTTAAGCGAAAAACTTTACTTGCCAGGTTGCAATGCGCGCTAATTTAACCACTTGGCAACAACTGAGCAGAAACAGAGACAGCAACAGAGAGAAGAACGAGCGAGAGGGAGAGAGACAGAGAGAATGTATGTGTGTGTGTGTGTGTGTGTAAAAGGGGGCAAATTAACTGAAATTGATTGCGTCAACTTTTTCAATACGCACAGCGACTGTTTGTGTGTGTGTGTGTGTGCGTGTCTCTGTTTTGTTTCAAGTTGTTTGCAAATTGCATAAATTTGATTATCGACTCTCGCAGAGCTCGTAGGTAATAAGACGTGTCCTGTCCCAGTGCTCGTCCTTTTGTCAGCTAAAATTCGTTTAAATCTACGCAACTCGAACTAATTCATGAACTGATTGAATCTCTTGCGCTCCACAGGCTTCATTATTTAACATTTCAATTACAAGGCTAGCCTGAAAACTGAGAGACTGAGAGCTGGCATTTGCAAAATCAAATTTGTACTCTTGGCTTATTTCGGCAGCCCAGACAATGCCAGCTCCATTGGGCTTCATTGGGCTCTGAGGAGACAGTCTGAGTGGATTGTCATCAACGGATTTAGCCAGTTGCAGCTATTTAGCATGTAAATGTGAGCCAGTGGCAAATAGTGTGTGGCACCAAGTCCTCAGCTCTATCAAGCCCGACTAACCGCCGCTCCTACAACCTGACAGTCGCATCTATTTTGCATACAAATTACTTTTCTTTATGTTTTTACCCTGTGTGCTGACTGCCTTCTGCTGCCAACAAAACAATTTAAATGTTTCATTTGATTACAAATTGTGCTCCTGCCCGATAATGACTTCTTGTTTAATTGCGTCTCACTAGCCAGATAAAAATATGCATTTTACCTGATCAACAGATAAGCCCAGAACAACTAATTGGCCAGAACTCAAGTTTTTTGACATTTTTATGTTAAGATTTCAAAAATTTTAGCAATACTTCTCTTCTGTCTAATTTGTATCAATTAAATGCATGCTAGATATAGAAGCTCCCATAAGTATGCTATAGTTTTTTTTATAACCAAAAATGTATTTTTCTTGAATATCAGTGAAAAACAAATGAAAGTGTTCGCAATCAGCAGCAGCTACGTCTAAGCATCTGCACACACTCACACACACACTCACACTCACACACACTCACACCCCAAACACCTACTCAACAAACAAGTCGGTCATTGGGTTCACAAAACGCAGCCGGAGCACACTCACATTTTGTTCATGTTTAATATTCCACAAAAAAAAAAAAGGGAGTAGCACGCACAGGAACACACATCACATTCACGCCAAGCAACACACACACACACATATACTTATACATATACGCACAGTTGTGTGCGGCACAGGCGACAGAAGATTTCAAAGACTTTTCGAAAGTAAGAAACCAGTTGCAGATCAGGCTAAAAATTGGTCGGATAATGGCTCGAACCAATTTTCTACATAAGGTACCAGAATTTTGTGGGAACCTTGGCTTCTTACATTTTATACAGATATCTATAGATTCATTCAATTTCAAAAATTATGCTTATTAGTAAATTATTAATTTTTGCAATATTATTTTCAAATATTTAGATATAAGCTAAATAAATTTAAATGTTATATATACATATTTTCATTCTTTAAAATAACTAGCAAACATATTTCTACCTTTTGGAGTCAGCTAAGTATTTTATGTATGAATGTATAAGCCCTTATATTACACACATATATTTTTTAAATATTTCGATATAAGCTTTTAAATACATTCATATTTTATAAATATATTTTCATACTTGAAAAAAACTAGCTAACATACTTGTATCTTTTGCAGTCACCTTATCACTTTTTGTATGAATGAAGAAGCACTTTTGCCACTTTTGTCGGTCGTAGGCAGTGTTCATGTCCGGATGATGATTACTGTAGCCTATGTATGTTAAAGGAGTATGAGTTTGGGGGTGTGTATGTGTGTGTGGGTGTGTGTGAAGTCATTGCACGCTGGCGTCTAATGATTACAGACATATTATTACTTGACACAGACGACTCGAAGGGGCGGACACCCCAGCAGAACGGAGCAACAATGCAAGAATTTTCTAGTTTTCACTGCAATTATCGCTGGCTTTATGATGTGTAAATGCATGTGGACGCACACACACACACACAGGCAGAGAGGCGCAGAGGCGCAGAGGCGCAGGCGGGGCAAACATAAAATTGCCATAAAAATAACATTAGATGCCTCGCGGGATTTGCTCATCAGACAAACAATGCGCCAGCCGCAGTTGCACAGGCGACACACATCCGTCGAGAAAAGTTTTGTGCCCCCCCCCCCCCCTTCCGCCACAGGCCATGTCCTGCTCATCATTGTTTAGAGATTTTCATGTGTTATGATTGTTTGTTCGCATTGTGTGTGTGTGTGTGTGTGCGTGGCTTTTATTACACTCGAGCGCTCTAATCAATGTGCACCACTGATTAATGTGGCGGCATTCGGCGGCGGCGGAGCGCACCACAATTGCATGGTTTTCGTACAGTTTGTGCCGCTATTTATAAGCTTGCGGCCTGGCATAATACTCCGGCATTCCAATGCATTGCCCTCAATGAATAATTAAGCGGTCTGCACACATTCATCAGCGTGCCGTAGCGCACATCAAACCACATTGAGCACAACCCCCCCCCCCTCTCCTACACACACCCCTCTGACACTCCTCAAAAAACCGCAGCAGCCGCAGCGTCTTTAATTTGAGCTGCGAGTCGCTGGCTGGCTGGGAATTCTATTAATTTTTGCTCTGCTCTTCCACGTGTGTCTTGGGGCATTGCGTATACGACGCATTAGCCGGGGGCTGTGGAGCCTAATGAAATGCGATCTAATTTATAGAACGTGGCGCATATTATTCAAGCGCTGTCCAAAATGGTTAGGGCAGAAGCAGAAGCAGCCGAAACACATTTCGTCACGTTCGCCAAATGTAGACATAAAATAAAAATATAAAAATAAAAACACACAAAAAATTATGAAAGCGAAACGCAAAACGCAAAGAGCATCAATATTTTCCGTTTGCCTTCTTCTATTTGCGTGTATTTTTAATTTATTTGCATTTGCTCATTGAAATGCTGCACAAATACCATGCCCACGGCCACGCCCACGGCCACGGCAACGGCCACGCCCATGCCCACTTCAAATGCCACAAGTCCCAAAATAAATGACAATTTATGCGCCCGCTCAACGCACGGCTGTCATTTTTATATATGCGATATTTTTCGACAACACTCCGAAAAACACACACAAATAATATAGAGAAGAAGAAGAAGTGGCAAATATATAAAAATAAAAAAAATATTAAACGAATTTTAACATGCAATTTTTACCTACACCCAACCGCTGTCCGTCATAAATTCTCGTTATACAATTTAAAACATTTGCTAAACACGCATTTCCTCCATGGCAATGGCATAAATTTACTTTTTCGGCTGCCCAATGGCCGGCCGGACCCTGTCATGAAGGGGGAGGAGCTGGAGGAGGGATTGGGTTCTGTGTGGACAGGATAACTTGGGCAGAATTGCCTCTCGCATTCGCACAGATAAAATTGTCAATGTTTCATGATGAATGCGTATCGAAATGTATAAACACATAAATGAAAATATATTTGCACCGTTTGGCGTTAGCTTATATTCCCCATAAAGGAAAAAATGAAAACGGAAAAGCGAATAAAATAATATATTCACAATTTCATAAATACATCAAAATGCGTGGCGCGTATCAAATAAACATATTAAGCTAATTTGCCATGCAGCTGGAATCGATCGGGGTTATGTAGTATATAAAAAACTTCTGGAATTAATAAATTATGATAAAGAGGACACTTTTTAATACTCTCCAAGTTCCTTTAATTTATCAATCATTTTCCGATTCTATTGACAACCAACTCACATCCAGCAGGAATGCCTGGATGTTCACACCTCACGCTACGTTTCTGCTGTCATAGTTGTGTGCTCATTGAACCACAAAATTAGTGTGAGTTAATTTGCAGCCATCATCAACATAGCACACACCACAAACACACACACACACAGATACACACACGAAACACTCCAAAACACGTGTCGGCTTTCACGCATTGAGGAAAATGTTATGTGGAAAATGGCAAAACGAACAACGTGCCAAGCTGCGAGCCTTGAAAATTTATTAACACATGCCAATCATAACAAAAAATGAAGAGAAAAAAATGAGCGAAAATCGTTATTTCATTCAGACAAAAGGCAGCAAATCTGCAATGTTCCCAAAAATGCTTTCGACCAAGCACAAAACTCATAAAAGAATAAACAAATAATATAATAATATGAAATACTTAAATAAATAAATGATGGAGCATATATACTTTGTATAAAAAAATATTTCGCAAATATTAAAAGGCGTTTTGCGTTAGAAAACGCTTTTGGGAATCGTTATACAGGCCTATTTTAGGCTAGACTCAAAATTACGGTCACGTTTTCGATTATGAAAAATTTTATTTCCGTTCCATCTTTCACTCACATTTCGCCATTGTTGATTATGCATATTTTGTTATTTATTATTTTGGTTATTTACAGACATCGCAAGAAAACGAAAACAACAAAACACATTTGCAACATTTGCCCAGGCACAAAACTATAGAAAACTATTTTGCGGCAACAGACGCGGCGTATACGCAATAAAATCAATTGATCGCAAATTCCCGGAAAGTGTTGAGAAACTGAGATACTTTAAGTGGCTGGATTGTGGGTCGGGGCAGTTTGTGAGTTTAAATTGTTAATTGATTTTGTCTTGGACTTTCGAGCCACGCCCACAGCGCACACTCCGGGCAGCCGCCCCTCTTTTAGAATCCGCAAAACGCACTCGAATTTTGCGGCTTTTGTGCAACCGAGCGCGGTATTAGCTAAGCTGGACACTGAAACTGCTTAACTTTCATGCAATTTACAGCTAAAGTAAACTACTTTCAGCTACAGCTCATACCCCTCGCCCGTGCGACGCCCCTGCCCCACACACACCGCTGGACATAAATCTAAGGCAAGCAGCGAGCATTTTGCTCAACGTACAAACGACAAACAATTTTATTGTGCGGGGCGCATGGAGACGCACATACACACACATGCATGCTATATGTGTGGGGTTAGTGAACAGCAACAACGAAATTGCAAAAGGATATGACTTTGCTACACACAACCACACCCACACACACACACACACAGGCAAACAGCCCACATGGCATGCGGTTGCAGTTTTATGCATTGGCATGGCTCTCTGCCATTGCCACGCCCAGCAAAGTGACCTGACCCCACACAACGCCCACTGTCACAGAGCTTGGTCGCCGAGCAAGGGTTGGAGAGGGGGGGGGGGGGCAGAGGGTTGTAGCCGGTAGCGAGCGAGCACAGCTTGATCCTTTTTTATCTTCTATTTGATTTTCATTTTTAATACGAAAATAAGTTTAGCTTAAAATTGAATTATTTGATTTATTTTGCTGGCAAGAGAACGCACACACAAGTGTCCATGTGGGTGTGCGTGCGTGTGTGTGTGTCTCTGCAAACTTTTCTTATTTCGTTGCAGTACGCCAAAAAGTGCTTCCTACATTTTGCTGGCCATTTTGTCTGCGCTTTTGACTTTGAGCATAATTTAATCGGATATTTGTTGCCCCCGCCTCTGCCACGGCCTCTGCCGCTGCCGCTGCCTCTGCCACAGCCTCTGCTGCCATTTTATTATTTAAGTTTATTTTGGCAACTTGTTGTTATAGATTTTTACAGATTCTATTTGCCAACGAGCCGGCCAACGAGTCAACAAGACAACAAGCTAAATAAATAAATTGAATTCCATACCAAATTTACAAACTACATTTCATGGACTCGCCATTCACATTCAGTTTTATTGCCAATTACACGGGAAATGCCGGAGGCAAAAATGGCAACAGCAACAAAAAACACAAAAGATTTTAATCATCTTAATTAGTTTACGACTGCGTTTGCAACTGATTTACAAAAGGAAATAAAAAATAAATGCAAACACATTTACATATACATATATAAAAAAGGAAAATGGAAACAACAAAACTATGTAAAACGTTAAAAATTAGCCTGGCAAAGAATTTCAGGAAATGGCTGCAGTTGGTTTTTATAACAAAGTCGACAGCTGGAAGTCTGTCTGTGTGTGCGTGTGTGCGTGTGTGTGTGTGTGTGTGTGTTTGTGCATGCCAACGTGTTTGTTAGCCAAATTGAATTTATGACCTGTGGCGTTGCTCTGACACACAAACCCACACACACACACACACGCACACACTCAGAGAGACAAGCACAAAGAGCCAAACTGTTGAGGTTCAGCAAGTTGACTTGCGACATTGTTAAATTTTTGCCTTCTAATGGCCAAAGTGTTGCATGGAGTGTTGCACGGAGAAGGAGTAGTATGCCATATGCTTCTAGCTGCCACTTGCCTCAAATGGTGGCATGACTGTGTTTTCTTATGCTGTGCAATGTCCATGTTTCTCCTGTTATGCTCGACAAACTAACGACTGGACTTGTGTGTGTTGCTCAATGGACAGCTGTACAAATTACATTTGCAGCAAGATTTATACACTCGAGCAGAGGAATCATAGTTAACGTTCCAACATTACCAACTGGTTAATAAATATTATCCACAAACTACGAATGGACTTTAAAAATATTAAAATATGACTTATGTTTTCTATTTGTTTGTAATTCAAATAAAATTATTTACACATGTCTAACTAAGCCCCAAAAAACTCAAAAATATGCCGATATTATGTATCAAATGCATTTGCATGTTAAAGAAATTTTAAGCATGATTTAACAATTAATCTTGAGAATTAGAAGCATGTGTGATATTTGGACACTTAATGTTTATTGCATCAGGAAATTGGAATTAGGCTATTAAATATCCCATATTTGTACAGGATATTTGAATTAAACATGTTCAATGACATATTTACCCCATTTTATCAAAATGCGTTTCCTTTCTAACCACGCGAAGTACACTCAAGTAGTTTTCCACGCTTTAATTAGACGCCAAGCTAATCACTTGTTTTTTTTATTTCCCCCGCAACTGTCTCCTTGTCTATTTTACAAAGCACATTAACAGCACTTCCTTTAGAAACTCGAACAAGTCTTGCCGGCTGTAGCCTTAATTAAGGCAAGCCCCTCAAACATGATGATATATTTGCTCAATGGGCAACCGCTTGAGGCCAGTTGGAAATCAAGAAGCTGCCAGCTGCCGGCTGCCAGCTGCAGCTCTGGTGTCAACTAGCTGCATCGATATGCATGCAACCCTTGGCTGGGATACATATACCATATTGTCAGTGTGCATAATTTCACATCAACGGCAAAACTGGCTGCTTCCGCTGCTCCCAGGGCCCGGGGATCATGTCCAGGCTCAAGCGCACCCCGGCTACCAGAAGGTGCAGCCAAGCCATTTGTATGCATTTGCCCCACTGAGCTGCTGTCTTTGCCTTGCCCGGGCACCAGAGGACCTGGCTGATTGTGTGGGCGCCTGTGTTTTTGGGCTCATTGTTGATTTCAACACAATTTAGTGTCTTATATGCATGTGCGTATTGTTATTGTTGCATGCAACTAGGAGAAGCTTTTGCTAAATACCTGCACGGAGGCAACATGACCCCGTACATATCCCCGCCCATGCAAACAAGGCACAGCATATGCACACACACACTCCCGCATGGAAAACAAAATGAGTTGCATGTTGATTAAGTCACCTGTACACACTTTTGCACAAGCAAACACACGTGCTAAGAGAGAGAGAGCGAGAGAGAGAGAGAGAGAGAGAAGGGGAGAGAAAGCTTTTCGGCTTTGGCAGGAAGTTGAGTTGTTGCTTTTTATGCAGCTGCAGTTGCTTGTGGCTGCTGCTGCTGCTGCTGCTAAAAATTGCTTCATTAAGTGTTTCTTGTTAGCTGTCTCTAGCTGTGTATTAGCAACGCTTTTATGCTAATGTCCTTCGAATGTGCCAGTAGTCCCCGATAGAACTCAAGCAACAGAGGCCGACCAACCAGTGCCAGAGCCAGAGCCAGAGCCCAGCAATTTTACACTCGCCCAGAAAATATGCGTGTTTCTGAGCCAGCTTATGCATGTTTAGAACACCATTACGAATGGTCTATGTGTGTGTGTGTGTGTGTGTGTATAGGTGTGTGCGTGATTTGAATAAAAGACAATTTTGTGGCAAATTAACCTGGCAACTCTCAAGAATCCCGTTCATGCAGGTAAGTTTAAGCAGCTCAATTGGCACTGAGGTCATGCAGCATTGTGGCATGCAAATATATCACGCACTTGATATTAGCTCAAATAAAATGTTGGTCACAAATGTTTATAATATTTACAATGGAAATTGCTTAAAATAAAATGAACTTAGGAAGGAAAAACGTTCATCAAAGCAAACAAAATTAATGTAAATAAGGGATACCCCAAATAATATTATTATATAAGGTATATGAAAGCAAGTCAAACGATCAACCAAACTTTTTTAAATTATTTAATATAAATAAGGCATACCCCAAATAGTAGTATTATTATATTAGATATCGGAAAGTAAGTCAAAAGATTAACCAAACTTTTTAAAGAGCTTTGACTCCCATTGTATTCGCCTGGAGCTCGAACTCAGTTCCTTGTTGTGTTTGTAAATTGATCCCTACTTCTAAAGGCATAAGTATAGAAAAATATACATAATATGATAATAATCAAACCTGACCAGAGCAGAGTTATCAAATGGAAATCTCTTGATAAAAGAAAACTTGACAGCTTTTAGAATTTTCCTCACAATTTGCTATTATTGCTATGACGAAATTAAACTTGATAAACTTCTGCTGGCAGCAAATGAAATGTAAATTGAAAAATCTGCATGGCTCGAGCAATCAAGATTTAGCTGAACTAAGTTTGTCAAGCCTTTGCCACTAATTGTCTCAATTTAAGCAGCTGCATAGTTTCAATTAGACGCCAGACGCAACATTCGGCTCCCTTTGCCACATATGTGTAGTTGTGTGTATGCAAATTTTTAAGCTGTTTTGCTGGAAAATTATGCTTACGGCGCGCAGCTAATAAAACGCGCTACAAACTACGCGACCGAGGCTGACTGATGAGGCAGCCGAGCGTTGGCCGTAATTTATGTTGCGGCAAACCGCGAGCACCCAATTGGCGGCGCGGGCTGCGAGCTGCGAGTTACGAGCTGCCACCCAATTGGCAGCCGGTGGCAGCTTTTCAGCAGCCCGACTGTTTATATTGCTTATTTAATATGTGCACGCTTGCCTGGATATCAGAGCAACCCGTCAGACCAACCCGTCAGTCCGTCAGCTCGTCAGCCAACGCGTCCTGGCTGCGTCAACAATGGCTTTTATTGAGTTATGCCGCTCATTTGGAGGCGCCACCATAACAATGAGCTCATTGCGACGACCTTAAATAGTGGCGCGTGTCAATTTGGCCCAGGCATTGCGGCATTAGCCTCACCTGCCACGTCAGCTATGCTCGGCAGTTGCAACGCCCACGGCGAGCGCAACGAACGAACGACTATATTAAATTCCACGCTTGAGCTGCTGCCTTTTTGTGCCACAAAGTGCGACACGATTATTATTATCGCCATATCTGTAAGCCAAACCAAACAAAGCTGCATGCAAATATAATAAGAGAGACAGTTGTGTACATGTGCATAAAGTGGAAGAAACTATTTATAGATTTCAATGCTTGCGGCTAAAAACTCACAACTTTTTTGTTGAGTTTACCAATTTTAGAGCTTTTTCACCTCTCGAAGAGATTTCTGGTATTGTACATGCATAAAGATCATTAAATAATATTATCTTATAATTAATATTTATTTTAAGCAAAACTAATTTAACCCTTAAACTTTATACATGTCAAAAAAACTGCACACTTCAGGTAGCTGCAAGACAGAACAAATTGCTACTTCATTCGCGGTTTGTTAATAATTAAAAAAAATATGATAACAAATTGGACAGTTAAAAAGTTGCATTTGGATTTGAATCCGTCTCAAAGATATATTTCTGGCACTGTACATGAATAAACTACATAAAATAATATATGTATTAAATAATATTATTTTTAAGAAATATTTAATTTTTTTTAATTTTTGTTTTCTTCCCAGAAACTTGTAGCCTCCTCCCCACAATTTTCTAATTGCAATTATTGTTCTGAATTTCATATGGAAAAGCCCTACCTTTGCTTGTAAAATTCTTTTAATGTTTTTTATTCCGAACTATAAACTTGCCGATTCTTGAAAATATACCTTTAAGAATCAAACAATGCCAAGAATAATAATCTATTGTCAAATTTCAAGAACTATTCTACTTAGAAGTGTTAGAATGTTTTTGTTTCCTATAGGCATGCTACAAAAATGCAAATATTAAAAAATTGTACACAAAATTCCAACAAGAATTTCAGTTTCGACGAAGAAAAGAATTAAAAGCAATTTAGAGAGAAAAAAAAAAGGTGACAATAATTGTTTCTAAAAAAGCAAATGACGACAACTTTTTCTGCAATGTAAAAATGATAGATCTACATATATTTATAAATATAAAATAATTAGTTCTAATATAGAGTTATAAATAAGGCTGGAGAAATCAACTATCTGATTCGTATAAAAATAATAATTTTTTTAATCATTAATCAATCTTAGACAAAAATTAATTTAGTCATATAATAAGCAGCTGACTCGCTTGACTGTGCGAAGCAAAAGGAAGCTTCATTAACAGCTAGACTATGCGTTGATCGCCAGTCAAGACAAACTCTTTTGCATAAATAGACGAAGAAAAGAAAAAACTACCAAACCGAAATTTATTTTAATCATAAGCCGTTGCTTGGCAGACATATATATATATTTAAAGAGAATTTCAATTTACAACAATTTTTTTTTTTAAATTAATCTGGCACAATCATAAAAAATGGCTGAGTTTCTTTATTTGTGGAAAAGAATTGAGTGCAACTTGTGGCCATTATATTATAATATGCAACCACTTTGAGGCAGCATCAATAGTTGGTTCTTATCAAACATTTACAGGCACTTGGGCAGCTGCCTGGCGAACGTCATGGCGAACGCTGCGTATACGTAACTTTTGCCGTTGGCCATGTGCAATGACTGCGCAAAACGCAGCCTAACTGGCTGCCAGCGACACTTGCCAACCAGCTTTGGGGCCCAGTTCATTTTTCATGCATTCAATGGCCACACAAAGCGACGCGCTACAGACACTGCCCAACAGCAGCTCCTTGGCACTTGCTGCCTTTGTGCGCGCAGAGAGAGAGAGAGAGAGAGAGAGAGAGAAGGGGAGGCAGGGCATCCAGGGCCGTGGGACAGTGGCTGCTTTTCATATAACAACAATATTTTATGCTCAGCTGTCTGGCTTTTTATGCATTTGTGCCGGCTCAGTCGGCTGCTGCTGCTGCTGCTGCCTATGTGAAAAATTATACAAAAAGCCAAGAGTCTAGTGTTCGGGCCAAGTGTTTGCCATGCACTTGACTGTGTTATTCTTTCGCTCGGACTGCTCGCTGCATAAATCAACTAGGAACGCAACCTCATGTCAGCGCCTCGAATAACTATTTAAAGCGAGCCTTAAAGATGGCCCAGGCAATGCGCTGCGACAAATTTGATTGAGCAGCAGCTCAATGGACCAGCTGGCTACAACTTTTGTATTTAGGGTTGACTGACTAGAACATTTGCATGCATGACAAACAGAGCACAAATCAAAGCAGCACAGCATCAAATGCAATTGCAATTGCAATTGAGCAACAGCATGCCTTGGAGCCAGTGTCCGATTTCAAGCAGTAAAACAAACTTTGGCAGTGCACTTTTTATATTGCTGTCATCGACAACGGAAACGCAAACGGAAACGGCAACGGAAACGGAAACCAGGCAGCCCGCAGTATCCCGCCCAAAGCACTGGACTTGCAACTTGGTAACGTTGTGCTTCATATTTATTGCACACACACACACACACACACACAAGCACACAACTTTTCCACATTAAAAAAAAGTCAAGTTTTCCTCCCCCTTCATTGTTGCTTTATCGTAGCGCCACGTTTATCATTCGAGCAGGGCGACATGAAATGGGTTTGGTTTAATTAGCCAACAAAACAAACGGCCAAGTTGTCGAAAAGAAAGCGAATGAGCTCAACTCCGAAGACAACAACCCACAATGTTCTGATAAGCGCATAAAATTGAAGCAATACCATATTAAGTTTTGTCTTGTTTTGCAGCCAGCTATACCCTGTAATTAACTTTGAGTGAGGCATATTCTTTAAGACTAACACTTTATGATGAGAACGTAATTTATATATACTTATATTTGCAGTTTAAACTCAAAATTTGATCCCAGAATTGATCCCTAAACTTCGTCCATTTGTTTATATTTATATTTGTAGTTCAAACTAAACATTTGAACCCAGAATTGATCCCTAAACTTCGTCCTCCCCGATATACCAGCTACTGGATATATGCGCACATTTTTTTTAGCATACTTTTCAGCTGTACACATAAATTTGTTTTCTTGTAGGAAACTCAATACTTTCAAAACACTTCAGCTCTTTTTCTACTTGAGGTAGAAATTTTACCAACTCAAGTTGTTTGTTTTTTAATTGAGTCAAGATAAAACTGAAACCTTGCGATTCCGGTTTAGTTTGACGCACAGGTAGTTTTCCTGCTGTGTCTGTGCCTATTTCCCTATTTTTTTTGGGGATTACAGCAAACACTTGACGAAATTTGAGCACAATTACGCAACGGTTAGCAGCTATAATGGGTATGTACAACTCGTTATTTGCTTAATGCGGCAATTAAGTGGCGGTCGGGTTTGCGCCTTGTCCTAGCGTAAGTCTATCTGCGGGTCGTCCAGGCAACCGGGAAACCCAACGCAACCCAACTCAGCCCAGCCCAACTCCACATGTGAGCATTGTCATCGGAGTGATTTTTATGCTTACCGAAACTGCAGCTATTTCTTTTGATAATGATTGCCCACATGTTGTGCTCGTTACGTTTCCACTCACCATCTCCATCTCTTTCTCTTTTTATCTGCTAACTGCGTCTCTTTCTTGCTTAATTTGCATATTTGCTTTTGCGCTTTTTATGTCTCTTTTAATGATGCATGAAATTTAACGCAGAATTGTGTAAAATAAACTCACTCGTGACCTTGAGCTAGATGAGTTTGTTTTGCGATAAGCATGCCAAAACTACGCTCATGGAAAATGGCAACAATTTGCACCATATCCAAGCCATAAAGTGAGTCCCAATTAAGGGGACAACATGAGCTCAATTCATTCAAATATCTAATGTTGCAAGATTCTTTAAAGGAATACTGATTTTGTAAATGTTGTACTGACATTCGTCTTGCTCTAACTATTATAATATATATTTAAACGTATTTTTTGTTCTTTTTTAAAGTGCTCATTATTTATATAATGAACCAGACTTGAGGGCTACACAATTTGATATAACAGATAAGCACAAGCCAATAAATATTATCCACTCTCTAAAGAAAAAATGAAAATGGAAATTGTACCGAATAATTTGTACAATTCGTGCCAGCTCGATACAAGACTTCACAAGCTGTTGGCAAAGCGTCCTAAATAAATATTGAATAATGCTACTGATTTTGAACCCGTGACCTGCATGTTTGCTAATCCGAAGCTCAGACATAGCCCATTTATATGGCTTCGTTATTTGTGTTGCTTTTCATGCAAACTTTGAACAACACTTTCGCCCACTTGTAGGTCGAATATTCGAAAATCACGTCCTAATGCTCACTTTTGACCCAAAAAGGTAGCTTAAACAAAAATTTCAGCTTTTGTAACTCTTACGATTTGGCCTGTGCGTTGTTCTTCAAACAAGTCATCCCATTTTAAGATCTAAGTTTCTGCCCAATTATTCACCTGTCATATCGCAATATTATGTAATATTTGAAGTTCTCTCTTTAGTTCCTAAAAACTAAATTGTATATTCGATATTAGCTTTTAATATTTTTCTGCTTAAGGCCTCATAATTTCTGACTCTCCCGTCCTGCTCTTCCAAGCATTGAGCACATCTGGGATTATTTATGTGCACATGTACATATGTTTATTTAGTGCATATGCCACGCCCACATAGCATATACCATTTATCACTTGGTTTCAAATTCAGTTTTATCCATTTGGCCACTGTCGGGGCTGAGTTCGAGCGGCCACTTGTTCATTCTCTGTTTAACATTACGCTTAATGCACTTACACAATAACCATGCGTTCAGTCTGTGCCCCCCGAGCCCGTGGCAAAGCTTTGCTAATGGCCTTATAATTACTGTCCACTTCCAGCGCGCAGCCACAACAAAATAATTGCCACGTTTCACAAATGGCGGGGAGCAGCAAAAATATTGCTAAGAATACACGAGCACACAGAAATGTTCAGCGGGCTACACATTAACTAACCCAAGTCGAAGCCAAGTCGCTGCCAACTTACTCGGTGGCGCCCCAAAAAGTCGACACAAGCGGCAAAGCAATAAGAAAAATAACTACTTGCATCAGCAGACGCATCCTCAAGTTCGCTTTAAACATCTCAGCTCAGCGGACAGTGTCTGTTTACAAGACAAAAAAATAAATGAGTGGACAAAACACTTTGCATGCAGTTGGGGCAATATCTCTCACAAAAGAAAATGTTTATAAATGTTCAAATTTAAGAAATGGCAAATATAGTCTGCTGCATCTAATTTTTGACTGATGGGAACAGCTGTATGATATAGAAGTCAGATAAACAAATTAGAAAAGAAGTTCGATGTTGACAAGATGTGCGAAGCGTATTAAATATATAAAGTGCGTGGGCTGATCATAATAAATAGGATATAAATAATATATATCTTAAAAAACAAGAAAGTTTTTCAATTCTATGGTATTCGGATCCGGGCTTGTTCGCTTTTTCCCAAAATAAAATAATAAATATTTAAGCTCAAGCATAAATTAAATTTAAATTCTAAATCAATCTTAAAACACTTTGCATGCAGTATCTTAAAAAGATAATGTTTATAAATGTGAAAATTTGAAACATGGCTAAAATGGGGTACTGCATGTAAGTTTTGATATATATGATATAGAAGCCCGATGTTAAAAAGAGCTTGGTCATGATATCAAAAAAAAATAATAAAGTTCCTTCTACAAATATTTACCGACCGAGCATTTCTATGGTAGCTGGTCAAACTGGGCTTATTCTTATTTTTCGCGAAATAAAATTCAAAATATTCAGGCTCAAGTATAAAATAAATTTAAATTCCAAATCAAACTTATAACAAGCCATAGCCCAAATGGTATTCAGAATCGATTTCATTGTAGGCTGGCAAATAAGCACATGATATAGACATACATTATATGATACAGATGTATCGACAGACCTTAAACCTTGAGAACCTCAATTTTTTTTATATGAAAGAAAATAAATAAACAACAAAATAGACAAGCATTGCATGCAACCAACTAGCTCGATGCAGAATTATCTAATTTTCAAATGCTGCCAGCGAAAAGAACGACAAATGCCAAGAAGAATGAGAAGAAATTGCAGCACTTGACTGTCATACGAGCAACTCCAATACCCCGTAATTGTCAATGGTAAGAAAAAGGGTGTATTAAAAAGAAAGAAAGTATGTACAAGCCACTTTATGGCACATACATTCGATACGCATGTGCACATGTTGGCATGCATATATGTAAGCGCATTTGTGTTTTTATATTATATTAGATGCTGCTACAGGGTATTGGCTAGTCGGGCTTTGTTTGCAGCGCGCATTGTACGTTTTGACTGCATGGTTAGTTAGAGCGTCTGGCAGCGCCATTTTGAATTTGTAACAACATGCGCGCTCGGGACAATTTGCATTTCCGGTTGCCAATGGCTTGGTTGCGCTCGGGGTTTTTTTTTTTCTTTATCCGAGCGACACAGTGCAGCATTTTGTAGCTCTGTGCACGCTTGGGGGATTTCATTTCACTTTGAACATATTGCGCAGCTGGAGAAGGGGTCGCTTTAAAGACGTCCGGGCGCTTGCCAAACAATGCACTGAAGCCGAAAAGTGCAGCAACAACAGGCAGGATCAGACACAAACAACCAAACGCAAACAACAGCAAAAACAACAATGCTGGCACTTTATAATTGAACTGTGTGCCGCTCGAGCGGATCGAATGGACCCCTCCCCCAATCTCCCAATCTCCACCGTCTGCTGCAAAAATAACAAAAATTTAACTTTATTTTCAAGCAGCATGCAGCATGCACATGCACATTAACAGCGCCCAGCAAGAGCTACAACATGCAGCCAACATGGACAATTGTGACAATTTTAAATGTTGTTTGAGCCTAGGCTCTGGATAAGGCTCAGGCCTCGGCCTGGGCTCAGGCTCTGACACGGACTCGTGCCCAGAGTGCATCAATAAAATGTGGCTAGTACGGCTTTCAGCCAGCCAGCAAAGAGCTGAGCATAAACTGTGCCCACGCTGCGTATACTTGATGTGTGTAAATATGCGACTGTCTGACTTGTGGGTGTGTGTGTGTGTAAGTGTACTAATATGTGTGTGATGCATTGCAGGTTTGTATACCCTGCAGGAAGTAGTGTGTACGCAGGGTAGTAAAAGCATTCGGCGAGCAATGTTAAAGATAGAACCCAGAGCTCAAAAAGACAACATATTTAGACTCTGACTAACTCAGACTTGGGCTTTAATGAAATGTACTGAAATCGATCAGTACCTTCTGATCTCTGCCAAGCGAATGAATGAGGGAAGAAGGCATAGTTACAAGTATGTAACTGATATGATATTAACAATGAGGGATATTTATAATGATGGGATATTTATATTGTAGAAAAGGAAGAAGGTATTTAAATGATTGCCGGGCTGTAGCCTCCCCCTGACAAGAGAGAGAGAGAGAGAGAGAGAGAGAGAGAGGAGAGAGAGAGAGAGAGACGAAACCCTATCATATGCTAGCAGAATTAAAGCATAAATCTACTGTACAAGCTTTATTTAAACCGCTTAGCCCATAATTAATTTTAAAAAAGGGTTCATATTATTCTTTGTAATTCCCATGAAATGTGAATACTCTATCCGTAGAGGGTATCTTCTAGCTGCTTGTTTTGTGTCGCAGTTGTTTTGGTTAGTCCAGTTGTGCCTGGGCCTCTGATCAACTAGTGCATGGGACACAATGGACACTAACTAACTGCACTGTCTGATTTGAATGAAATGGCTTTGGTTTTGCCAGCCAGCGTTGCTGTGGTTGTCGCCTCACTCCACTTTCACACACTTCGCTTTGACCAGCTCCAATTGCTTTCCAAAAAATAACAATTTGCGGCTTGTACTCAATGCATATGGCAGACACGCAGTTGTCGAATGGCTGCGCTGCTCAATCAGTTGTTGTTGTTGTTGGGCCTTTGACTTGCCGTTTTTCGTCCGCCTTTGCACGGCTTTCCCTGCTGCTGGTCCCTAAAAGGGCCACTTATTGGTTTCTGCTCCTGCAGGTAAGCTAAATTTACGAGCCTATTATTGTTGTTGTTGTCGTTGTCGTTGGACACGACACGCCTTTTGTGCTGCCATAAAATTTTTTTATTATACATGTTTCTAGTTGTTGCTGTTGTTGGCGCTCTTGTTGCCGGGTCAGCTTCTAATTGGAAGTTCTAAATTTCATTGTTTGGCTTTTAAGCTTCAATTGTTTGCGGTTAAAATGGTCATAAATATTGAGAGTGTTCGCCATTCACGAGTGTATTTATTTTCGGACATGTATCCATCGCCTGTCCGGCCAACAGTTTGTGGGCGGGACATTATAAAAAGAAACCCGTTTATGTGCTCGCCAGTTGACACAATGGCTCCCCTGGGCAGCTTAGCATTGAGGAAATTGGCCGGCTGCTTTAATGATAAGCAAAGGCTCAAGCCCAAGGCGACTTTGACCAGTTTCTAATAAAGTGGATTGACTTGAATTTATATGAATTTACACAAATATTTGGCAGTTTAAGGTTAACTACGTCGTATACGCAATATGCGCTCAACATTGCGTATACGCTACGTAGAACGGAAAATTTAGTCTTTATCAGATTTCGACCGCAAAAAACAGTTCACAGCACAGTTTTGTGTGTTTCTGGCAAATGTAAATCATTGACCCCTTATTAAAAACTTAAACAGCCACAAATTATCTACAGTGCAAACTTTTGAACTTTTTGCCCTGAACCACAATGGCCATGACTTGGTGCACGCTTTTGGCTATTAGCGCACAAAATTCAACATTTAATACATACAAATATATATTATATAATACAGTCGAATTCAAGGCGCACTTCAAACCAAAACCAAATAATCCGAACGAACGAAAACTTTTCAATTTTGTAGGCTGCTCGACAGTCCCCAGAAGTCGACTCGGGTCTTGGGACTCGGCCGCACTCGAACTTTCTGCACCTTCCGCCGGATGTTGCGTTTGATTCCTTGCGAGGCAGCTGAAAAATTTACACAGCCACTTGGACTTGCTTTTGGCCAGCCGGCAGCCGGCAGCAGACCGCACGCAAATTCTGTTTGCCCAAGTGTAATTTCTTAAGTAAAAGGTAAACACTTTTAGCGGCTACATTGCCGCAACTGTAAATGTAGCCAGAGCCAAAGCCAGCCGGAGCTCAATGCAAATGACATTGCCATACGGCCGGGCCCCTCCCCACCGAAGTGCCCTCAGCACGTCAACGGCAGCCTACTCCTTCGACTACTTTACAACACAGCAAAGTTCACTTCGCAACACTCCGCAATACTCCGCACCACTCGGCCACACTTACACTATTTGCAGTTCAATTTGTGCTGAGCAAAGGAAATGGCAAATAAAAAAAACATTTTTACAGATTTTTACACTGCAGCCCAACGGAATCGCATTACAAACTGTGCGCGGGAAGGCGGCGGGCGGGTGGGTTAAGAAGGGACGCTTAACCGAACATTGTATGCCAAAATGTGTCGTAATGTGCACAGCTATTGATAGCCGTAGTTACGTACTACGTAGCACATAACACGTAATGCGCACTGAGAGTATTAATGATGCCCTTTTTTGTGGCGTAAAGTAACAAATTTTGCGAGCTATTGAAATAAACTACAATCAACTCAATGTATGACAGATGTTGGATAAAAGAATAATTTCCGAGCAAAAAATTTAGCCAAGTTTATTTGTATATAGCTTATACGAAATGTGATCGGATTTAAATTTTCTATGAGCAGAAATCTGAGTATAAATATTTCAGTGAAAAGTTCTTGGGACAACTTAAATATTAAATTATTGTTGCAAATAATGCATTAAATAAATGTAATATAAAAAGTGTGAGACTCAAACAAAAAGTAAACAATTTAATTTAAATACTTGTTCTCTGGGAAAGTTCTGACTTGAATTGATTCAAATTTCCTGAGAAGCTGTACTAATTTATACACTTTGTCTGTGTCTGAGCTATTTATGTCATGATCAAAAATGTTTACATTGTAAGCTGAACAGCAAACAGTAACAATAACAATAAGAACAACCTGCGAGACGGTATATACTATGCCTTACTCAAATATACAACATTCAATGAATTTTCAATTAACTTTGATTGGCACTTTTCCTTACACACTTCACTGGCCACCACACAGGCTGTGAGAGAGTTTCCAGTTCCTGGGCTGTCTATCTAAATGGCCCCGGCTGCGGTTTGTTCCCTGGGAGCTACCCATTGAGTCGGCCACAGACATGTTCAAATGATAGACTTTTACACTTGAGAGTTTATGCTTAAAATCGTGTGCGTAGGCGAGCTGCCAAATTTGAGACCGAGCAACATTTCAGCTGCCTTAAATTGAAGCAGAGCAGCAACAAAAACAATCACAACATTTGGGATTTATTATTTCACTTGGCGAGTCAACAACAGGAAGGCATGTCAATTTGCGCATATATATGCAAACAAATATATGTGCTGCATGCTAGCAAACACATTGGCTTGCCCGGCAAAAACTTGCCAATAAATCAGATTACATATCAAAAATTAATACGACAATATCAGGTAACGACATCAAGCAAATAATGACTTTTCTGCCGGCCACACACACACGCACACACACACACACACTCACAACTATTCGCAATGTTCAGCTTAATGAATTTTGCATTGTTTTACAATTGCATATAGCAGAAAATGCATTGACAGCTCATTTTCGCTTCCTTCTTTCTGTTATACATTGGCTTCAAAAAGTTGCAGAGTTAATTAAACAAATAAAAACAATAAAGTTTCACATAGCGAATGCTTTTGGACATTTTCAAAAATAATTCCGTAACTTAAATGTGATTGTTCAAAAATCTATAAAATTTCCGATAAAAAAAACCCAAAGCATTTACATAGTCGAAGGCGTCAGCAAGGGCTATAAACTATCTTTTATCAAAAATAAATCTAATAATAAATCATTTTAATTTAATAAAATTTCTGTGTATAATATTAAATTCAATACACAAATATGAACATTGCTCCTGTATATAAATAAATTTTATAAGCTCTGCTATAGATATAAATTAATAAATTCACAGAATTTAATAACAAACAACAATATTTTCATTGACAACATATTTTGCATACCAAACTGGGAAATGTCAAATATTATAAAAATACAGTTTAATATTTTTTGTTAATATTTGGCTAATATATCGGTCATGGCTAAGACTAAACGCCTAATTCAGCCACTTGATGTCATAGACACGACCCAAATACAAAAACAAGCGCAGTTGCAGCCATTTCAAATTTTCACGCTTCAAGTTCACAGTTGGAAAAAAAAATGCATACCGCATTCAAAATGCATAGCTGTTAATGGAAAACATATTCATGTATGTGCGTGAGTGTAGAAATGGCGTAAAACAGAGCCAAAAGCGGGCACAAAGCAACAGCGACAAGCACTGCAAAAAGGCTTATTAAAAACGCATAAAAGAAAACGGAACGTTTACAAAGCAGACACACACGCACACACACACACACAGACACACGCGCGCAAACACACGTGCTAGCCGCACACGCTTATATGCACAAACGGCAGCACACAACCCAACACACACACACACAAGCACATACACTTAACCATGAGCATATATGTATATGCATGACCCTTAATGGCACCGCCCTTTCCCTGAATCCAAAACCATCTTGTATGGGGCACTCGGGCGCATAAATCCGCGCTAAATGAGTTTAACACTTGGCTTAATAGTTTGGTTTTATGAAAAGCAAAAACAACAACGGCAAAAATAAAAGAAAAACCAACAACAAAAATATGGAAAACGTGCGGAGAGGAAAAGAAAACGAGAATGTTGAGCAAAACGTCATGGGAAAAAATGTTCCACAGCATACTTTTATGCGCAATAGAAAACTTGCAAATCGCTTTTTGTTTTCATTGCAGGCAACAGGACGAATGGTTGGCCATACAGAGTGGAAGGGGGCGGAGGGCGGGGAGGGGCGCGTAGGGTTTGAGTGGGGGGGGGAGGCTAGTTGAAGCCTTTGAGCATTTAGCTCGGCTTAGTTTGTGAGCAGTTTTGTTTTTATTTCTATTAGCAAACCAGTTGGCCGACTGGCTAAATGAAAAGTGCAGCATGCAGCCTGCCGCATGCCGCACGCCGCATGCCGTATGCCGCATGCGAGTGCGAGTGGTGGGAAAAATGCGGCAAAATGGGCAAAAAAAAACGAGAAAAATAGTTTTCAATGAACGAATGAACGGGCGGCTGGCGAATTTGCTGCGGCCAAGGCAAATCGCTGTTAGTTAAATGTTGCAACAACAGCCAACGGAGAACTCATTTTAAATATTAAATTTACACACACACACACACGCGCGTGCAGGCACATGTGTGCATGTGTGCATGCATGCAGCATGTGGCATGCAGCAGTTAATAATTTACATGCATTTTACTTTCAACATAATTACAGGTGGTGTCTACGGAAAGTATCCCTACGGCCACCTTTGCCAGGCACTTTGAAAAACTATTTGCCCATAGACACACACACAAATACTCACACACACACACACACACACACAGTAAGGTATACATACATAATTTAGTAGAGCACTTGGACAGCATTAATGTGTGTAGCTCTGGCGCTGAATGCTGCGGCTGCTCGACCTAAACCGGATGCACCTCACGAGCACACAGACACTACACACACACACGCACACACACTCACACACACACATGCACACATAGACTCTTGCAGTCAGTAGCTCGCGGCACCTGCTGTGCATATTTCTAAACTAATACATATATAATTTTTCGCTGCTTTCACAGTTTTTTCTTGCACCGTATTTTATTGCCTCGCTGTCTGCGTGTGTGTGTGTGTGGGTGTGTGTGTGTGCATCTTTGGTTGGCCGCTCAGCGTGTTTGTTTTTAATATTGTTTGCCTTAGCTACTTTATAGTTAAGTGCAACTGGAATATGTATTCTTAAACAGCACAACTTAAAACCCGTTGACAGCGCACAAACAATTTCCATTGTTTTGCTTAAGGCTTACTGCATTTCCTTTTTTGCTTCTACTTTATTTCATTTTTATAGTTCGCGCAAATATTATTCATACAAAAGAGCTTAAAAGCGAGCGCGCAGCTTCTTGCCGCGTTCCCACACTTATCATAAATATAAATATTATATAAAAAAAAATATGAAAAAAATATTAAAAGAAGATTTAAAAAAACAAAGTTCCGTACGACGAACGGAATGAACTCACTAGAAAATAAAATATAAATTGATATAAAAAATAAAATTTCAATTAAAAATTATTTCTTTCTACAAAAGTTGATGGTTGTATAAAATAAGAACAATAAAAACTTTAGACTTAACTTTTGCCGTCGCTCGTCATGAAAGAATGCAAAGCAAACAATCTCAGCTTCATATAAAATATATAAAAGCCAAGACAGTTCAAAAATGTTGGTGTCAATTTAGTTTCTCAAGACTCAAACTCTTTAAGTAAGCATTATAAATGATATTTAATTTATATATCTTGGAATTCATTATTATATCAATTCTTTTTTATGGATTTATTTGACGCAAGCGAATAAATGAAATGAATCTTAGTCGACAATTTTTTGCTGTGCATGCATTATTATTGACTTTTTTCGCTCTGTGCGAATTGTCGCTGTTGCTGGCAATGTGCGTGTGTGTTTTAAATCTTAACAGCTAACAATTAAGTCGCATCATAGCGAACGTTTTGCGTAAATTTAAAAACTTTTTAATGCCATACACTTGCGGGCTTGTTGAACTTCGCCTCAGTGGGAGATAAGCGGCTTGCAAAACTTTTCCCCATATACAAACTATGAGTACAACTGCAATAACTACCATAAATGAGTGGAGAGACGAGCAAGACAAGCAAGCAAAGGCAGCCCCAACTACAGATGCAATTAATTTCTGTTCAACATTTTCCACCCGCAGCGGAGCCAGAGCTATAAAACGTGCCTAGGCATTATCCTGATGGCACATCTAATGCCACTTAAATAATCACCAACTAACCAAACTAACACGGAACATAGACAAGTTAGTTTCGCTTGAGGCGAGCACAATTTAAATGTAGCAAACATTATAGTTGCCCCTTTTTGGGATTGTTATCATTTGTCATAAAATTCAAATATGTTAATTAGTTAAATCTCTACTCCTACCTTAGAGCTCCGAAAAGTGCGCCAGCGCATTAGATCCTCATCGTGTTGTTTTCTTCAGCAGGGATCTGAAAGGAATATGCATTAGTAAGCTTTTAAGTCCATGATCCAGCAAATTACCTGATCAGCTGGTCGCCACTTCCATTCTTGTTTTGGGCCGCTTTGCAGCTTATCTCCGGCGGATACGAAGTATTCAGTTAGTATGACTAATGCGGATAACAAAGCTAATAAGCGACCAACAACTTTCAGTCAAAACAAACAGCGTCTGGCGCGCACAATTAGAATATATCTATCATTCGTTTTTCGTATGCCCCGATAAGATTGTTAGACTTTTGGCTGCGCGTGCCTCAGGTTGAGGTAGTGCTTATCTTTAATATACTTATCTTTAATATAAGTAGTTAAGATATCACAGTATGACAAAAAAATGACCTGTCAATAGCTACGTCACACGAGAAAGTGTCAGAACCTTATCAAAGATAAGAGACTTATGAAAGTCACGAGTTATCGCCCCTGAGTACTTGAAACATTGCATTCTTAACAATCTCCCCAGCTGATTGTCGGTTGTCATAAGCTTCAATGGGCATTATCATGGCACTTCAATATATAAACAAAACAATCGAGGCTTCAAATATCAAGATTTCATTTTGAGTGCCCCCCGAGGAGAGATATAAAAACAAAAATATATATACTTTATGGGGTCGGAGATGCTGCCGGTATAAAGAGAGAAATATTTGTAGTCTATTTTACAGACTGAATTTGTTATATCCTGCGCATTTAATCTCAGAAATTGGATAAAATTAAATATTTATCAATTTTGAGACAGCAGGAAAGTAATCGATGTAAATAAAGCTGATCCCTATCTCCCATATCTAGACTTTAAATCAAACTATTTTTTCTATTTAAAAAAAAAAAAAACGGAAAATTAATTGATAACTTTATACTATATATGTATATAGATAATAAACTTAAGAAATATATATAATGAACAACGGAATTTTTGGAGTGATAACTAATATTTAATAGATTATTTTATATTTTTAAAGTAGCTGAACAATAGTAGGGTGTTAAGAAAATATTCAAAAAAAATTGATTAAATTATGTACTCTTATTCAGCTGCTGCAGGAAGTGCTCCTTGGTGGCCTCTCGATTCGTTTTGCCGTTGGGACTGCGCTTGATGTCCGTGACAATGAGGCAACCGCCATGCAATTGCAGATAATAGGCTTCCACATTATCCTTGACATACTTAATCACATCCTCGGCAGTTATTTGAGCACCGCGCTTGGGCACAACCGAGGCGGCCGGATTGTACATATTGGTATCACTGTAGACACCAAAGACACAGACCTCGGCGACGCCCGGCATGTTGGTGATGACATCCTCAATTTCGCTGGGATAGTACATGATGTTCTGGAACTTCAACATGTCCTTTTTACGGCCGGATATGAATAGGAAGCCATCGCTGTCCACATAGCCAGTGTCGCCGGTATGGAGCCAGCCCTCCTTGTCGCGCACAATTCGCGTCTCCTCGGGATTTTTGTAATATCCGTCCCAGTACTGGCACGAATGGAAGCACACCTCGCCAACTTCATTCGGATCCAGCGCCTCGCCCTGATCATTGACGATCTTCAGCTTGTTGCCCGGCAACACGCGACCCGCCGAATTGGGCTTCTCGTCGTAGTGCTTGTTCAGGCTGCCATTCGAAGAGCCGAGTTCCGTGAAGCCAAAGGCGAATTGCAATACGCCGGGATTGACACGCTTGCGGAAGCGCTCCTGCACCTCCAGAGAACAGCACATGCCGCCATATAGCAGATGCTTCAGACTGTCGATCTTGGTGGTCTCAAATTCGGGAGAATTGGCCAGCACGGCCAGGTGGGAGGGCGCGATCAGCAGCCAGGTGATCTTGTACTTCTCGATAAGGCTCAGCATGAACGAACCGTCAAACATCTCGGCATTAATGATGCGCAACGTGCTGTGCACTCCACTGGCTATGGTTGTAGTTAGGCCCGTAACCCAGTCCAAAGTACTGTGACAGTATTGTACATCCGCGGAGGTCAAATAGCTGCAAGGTGACAAATCGGAAGCGGGTGAGAATGGTTGCCAGATGAAACTAAAAATTCCCTTTCTTACTTGGTGGTCGTGAAGAACTTGTGGGTGCTCACATTGGTCACCGCCTTGGGCACGCCCGTGGTGCCCGAAGAGCACAGAATGGCCAGGGTCTGATCGTTGCCTCGCTCTAGGCGAACAGGCTTAAAGTCCTTCTCAATGGGCGTGGCCAACAAATCCTGAATGCTGATGGAACCCGGCTTGTGATTGCGCATGGTAATGAGCTTCACGTTCAACTTGGCCGTGGCAGCCTTGACCTTCTCGTACTCATCGCCATCGCAGAAGATGAGCTTGGGCTCGGTTATGTCGAAGAGCTTCTCAATGGTGCCCTGCACATAGTTAACGTTGAGCGAGTGAAAGGCGATGCCATTGAAGACACAGGCGTAGACCACGGCGGATATATGCGTCGTATTCCTGGCTATAATGCCCACAACATCCGACTGCTGCAGATCCAGGTTGCGCATGTAGCTGGCGATGCGCTGGGAATTCAAGAAGAGCTCCTCGCGGGTCAGCGTCGTATTCTCCGAAACCGAGATCTAAAACAAGAGAATATTTTGAAAAACTAGTTACATGGAGGATACAGAAACTCACCTGGGCAATCAGCTGTGGGTGACGTTTCATCTCGCCGAATGTGATCTCGCCGATGGACAGGTCGGGCGAGAAGTAGGGCGCCTCATACTTGCCAGTCCAGACCTTCAGGTCCGGCTCGTAGCTGATCTCTGGTATGAAAGGCATACTGTGTAGACAACCAATTGACTTAAGCGAATGCTGAAGAATTACAAATTTCGGCGGGTTTTATATGCGAGTTTCGGCTATCAGCTCGACCGGAGGTTACGTGAGCTTAATCAAAACTTTGTCAATAATCTGCCATGGGCATCGTCATCTACTTTTTTTTTTTAATTAACGCAAAGCTTAAAGTCCATAACGGATTCACATACAACATTTTGTCTTATCAAATCATCCCACAGGAAACAGCCAAAAGTGTTAGCCAAATCGCGCAATTGTCTAGAATGCCGATTCGATAAGGAAACGAAAAATCGGACGTTTTGGACCTTAGTCAAGAACTTGCGAGTACTTCGAGTAAAGCTACATGTTTGCACTAGAATTCGTCAATTTGGGGGTATGGAAACGGAAATGGTTTGTGATAATTTCATTTAAAATAGTACGTTTCTTATCTATTAAACTGGAATTTACAACAACAAAAAATCTGTATTCCGTTTTTGTTTTGCTATATATATATATTTGCACTTAAGACTTTAGGCATATGTGCTCTTATTTTTAGTAGGAAATATTTATAAATATTCTTGGACCTAAGTCAAGAACTAAGAAGTCATGCTCTATATCCCGCGGCCTGCCAACTACGACTTCGACAATCTATCTATTTGGGGGCATGGAAGCGGAAATGGTATTTGATCACATTATTTATAATCGGGCGTTTGTTATCAATTAACTTTGTATTTTTATATATAAATGCACCTAAAATATTAAGATTATAATTCTGGGCAGGAAATGTTCATAATTATATATTTTGGCAGATAAATGACCTCATCGAAGGCCAGGCTGTAAAAAAGGGAGGCTATGAATATGATATGCGACTTGCGGACAGCGCTGCGAACAGTAGTCATAATCATTTTGTATAAATGAATTGAACGCAGATAACTAATTGGAATTCAAATTTTAATTAAGTACAATACTTTAGATTAGATAAATTGTGCCATAGTACCAAAAGATCTACCACGACGCGCAGTAGTCTCTGACATGCCTTATGGTTAATTAGGTGCGTGTTTAGCTGCGGATGCTACAAGGAAAATATAAATAGTTTAAACAAAGAACTATGCTTTTTAAATAATCTCTGTACTTTGGAAATATATTTAAATAAATTAAGCTCGTTGCAGTGAATAATATGATAATACGAGAAAAAAAATGCGAGAGCTGTCTTCATTTAAAAAAAAAAAACAAGCTACATGCAATATTTTAATGCCAAATTGACAGTGCCGCACAAAAGTGTTGCACGCCTCTCAATGCCACAGTTTTCTGTTCTTGTTGTTGTTCTCGTTGTTGTTGTTGTTGCTGTTGTTGCTTTTGATGTATTTGTTTTGCTGCATGTCAGGCGAACGATGTGCTGCTGGCTGGGGCCAATTAATCATGCAGCTTGCCCCAATAGATTTAAATTGTCACATCGTTTATCAAGCGCCAGTTGCAAGTCGCAAAAAAAAAAAAAAAAAAACAATATTAATAAATAAATATTTAATAATTATTTTGCACACAGAAGCAGGTATTTGCCGAGCGCCTCAGATTAGATATCCTCGCTGAATAATTTATTTAATGCAGCTAAACGATATGACGAATATTAATCAAAATTAAAAGGTCAATTAAAAAAATTATCAAATTTAAGTACAAAAAAATAATTGCAAAAAAAAAATGAGTCGGGTATTTAGTTCAAGGTTGAATTTCAGAACTTTTTGCTTCGGGCTCAAAGGAAAACTGAATTCGTTTAAGGAATGCAATATGTAATTATATATAATATAATTATATAAAATATAATTAAATAAAAATCCAGTAAGTGTGATATTCCTTTTCTTTCCTTTTTTATACCCTGAACCCATTGAATATGGGTAAAAAGGGTATAATTTATTTGTGCAAATGCATGTAACAGGCAGAAGCAAGCATCTCCGACCCTATAAAGTATATATATTCTTGATCAGCATCAATAGCCGAGTCGATCTAGCCATGTCTGTCCGTCCGTCCGTCCGTATGTATGATCGCAAGGATCTCAGAACCCATAAGAGCTAGATACTTGAAATTTTAGCTGTAGGTCCTCCTAGTGCCTGCGCAGACCGAGTTTGTTTCTGATATTCGATAACTTGAGCTAGAGTCGCCAAACTTGACATGTAGCTTCAAGAATAGTATATATATATAAAGTATCTTTCATTTTATACCTATCGCCTGTTGGAAGAAGAGGGTTCAGGGTATCCCCTAGTCGTGAGCTCCCGACTAGAACCTCTTACTTGTTTTTATTAATATTCTTTCATTTACAACTGATATGCGTGAGAAATCTCAAAAACAGACAAATATATCTGTATTATTCAGACTATTGGATTTGGCATGCATTTTGACGCCCGACTAATATGTCATACAAAATCGGTAAGCAAATTGATTTTGATACGCATAAAAGCTGTTGGGTAAAAAAAACGTGCCCATACCATTAATAAATTTGTGGGCGGGGCAGCAGCAAATGGGGGATATTTAATTGCCATTAATGCGTCGATGGGAATAATAGAATAATTTATGCGGCTGGCCGAAAAGCAAACGATCCACAGAACCGAAGAAATAATGGAGGAAAACACAACGGCAAATCCGTTTGGCAAACAGAAAATGGCAACTAAAACCATGCCAAAGTGCCTAAGCTGGAAAATCGAGAAAATGTATGCTAGAGAAATTAAAAGATAAAATATCAATTAGTGGATCTCAGCTGCAGTTCCAGTTTTAGTATCTGTTTGTGCTAATTGAAAAACAAACGAGAAAGTGCTGCACAATTTATGCGCAAAGACACGTTGCCAGCTTAAGGGAGCGGGCCATAAACAATTTTTAATCTAGTTGCAAGTGGCATAAAAATAATCTCGTCTATTCGCATATTTAAATTATGAAATATTCAAATGCATTGCGAAGTGTGTACGCTGGCCAAACAAGGCAATGCAATCAGCAACAAGAAGTGTTAAGCAAGCATTGTGTTTGACACTATCTCAGCTAACACCATTCTATTCTTAGCCCAGCACACACACATACATGCATACATTCTCTGTGTCAGTCAACGGAAACGGAAGTGTGGCACAAAAGCGAGCTGCATTTTAGCCTTTGCTTTTGATATGCAACTCAATGCTGCTGCTGCTCAGTGCACATTTCCCTCAACACATACTTTTGAGTAGTAAACACACACACACACACACACACATGCATACTTAGTATCTGTGTACTTCCGTGCATATATATTTCTAAACAATTTTTCATTTCTTATGCGCTCATCTAGCACGCACTGCAAATATTTCAATGTATTTGCATGATGATGCAGGAATTGAAATTCAAATGTGCTGCGATTAGGCCAGCGAGACTTTTGAATGCTCTACGGAATTCAGAATAAAAACTTAAATAAATTGTAATCAATTTTTTTAAGTAAATTCAGAACTTTATCTCTTAGTCTAGGCATAAAATATGGCTGCAATGTTGAAGAGCAGCGCATTAAATGGGTTTATATGCCCGGCCAATTGACCTCAATACCCTGCCGCGATGAAAAGAATCCAACACGAATGCAGTCAGGCAGCTGGCGAAGTGAGTTATGCAATGGCAACGTGTCAGCAGCAATCGCCATTCGACAAATACACAAACTGGAATCCACTTATGCGAATACTTAAGGTGGCTGCATCAAGGCAAAAGAAGAAGAAGAACAAGAACAACAACAATAGTCAAGCACTCGTTCATGGCACACACGACGTATGCGCAATTAATACACAGTCCGTTATAAATGTGTGTGTGGGGCACAAATAAAAACAAGTTGCCAATTTGCTGGAGGTCCATCATTTTAAGTGGACATATGGCCATATGATTACGACTTAAGCTGAGAGAGGCAGCATGGAGGGGAGACTGAGGCGAGGGGGGGCGGGCAACTGTTATTGCAGTGAAACGCGAAATATGCGCAATAAAAATGTTTAAAATAAACGATGCTCAACTTTACCAAAAGCGCACACAGAGAAAAGCAATACACATACGTTGAGACGCATTTCATGGAGCTGCTGCCGGCTTTCAAAGGATGATAAATGAGTGTAAGAGTTAAATGCCAGCGCACAAGCCGAAGACGTGGCCCAAACGAGCGCCATTAAAGCTATTTTATGGTCAACAAAAGCAGTTGAAATAAAATATAAAAAAAAAACAAAATGACTGCAACATGCTTAATTGAGCCGGGCAAACGAGCATTGAGCAGCCATTGGCCGAGCTGCGGCCATTTTCCAAGTAATTGACATTTTAAATACGCAACAACGGCTCACATGGCGTATGATTGATGTGCATATGCTCGCCAGCATGTTGGCAGCGGCTAAGCAGCTTACAGCTTACAGCTTACGGCGCACAGTTTACAGCTGGCAGCATGCATAAGTAGCTGAAATTAAATTTTGGTAAGCGCAACAAGCACTCTGGCCCCATGTCGCATGTATTGCGCCCCCTTTCCCTTTTGCTGACGCATGTTTATGAAAAATTACTTAAGCTGCAGAAACATGAAAATGAATTTTTCAACAGCGCTCAGTCTGCGTCTGACCTGCTGTCTTAAGCTGTCTTAAGCAGACAGCAAAACAAAACAAAACACATAGACACGCACACGCACACAGAGAGAAAGAGAGAGAGAGAGACAAGTCTGTATGCGGCACGTGGCGGGAAGCTGCAGGAATCGCAGCCGCAACAGAAGCTAATAAATAATTGTCTGGTTAGCAAAGACAAAGCAATGCCTATGCGGAGCTGGAGCTGGAGCTGGAGGCAGGAGCCGGAGCCGAGGGGAGTTGATGGGTTGAAAAATTCGCCTTAGCAATGGCAACAATAAATAAGCACATATAAATCATGCATGCTTTGGGTCTGTGCGCCTTTGGAGCTGTCTTGCGTATGCCGCATATATAAATACGCAGCAACAGTCCCTATTAAAAGTTAACGTCTGTGGCCTAGCACATAATTCACAGCTGAAACATGCGTAGGGGAGAGAATATTTCAGCTATTGCTGCGCTTTTAAGCACTGGACAAAAATCAATAAACTTTGCATTGTTTCGATAACTGGAATAGATGCATCAACGATTACCTTTGAAAGTATTAGAAAAAAGATCACAAGGCCTTAAAAGTTAACGTCTGTGGCCTAGCACATAATTCACACCTGAATCAAGCGCAGGAGAGAGAATATTTCAGCTATTGGTACGCTTTTAAACACTGGAAAACAATCGATAAACTTTGCATTGTTTCGATAACTGTAATAGGCTGTGAACTTAATCAACGATTACCTTTAAAATTATAAGAAAAAAGATCACAAGGCCTTGATTGATGAATTATTAATCGGATCGAGATCGACCCGATTTTGATAACCTTCTGCTTTTATCTACTACTAAGCTAGTTCAGTCTATATATATTGTAATCACCTACATCAACCCAGACTAACTTTCCCTAACCTAAAATACAATTTTTTTAAGCATTTATTTATTTTATTTAAACTGTTTTGTTTTTTTATTTGTGTGGATTGAATTTTTTTAGTATTTACTTGCGGCCCAAATGGAAGCTCCTGTAAAAATATCAGATAACTTTGAAATCGTCAATCCATAACTCAGTCAATCATAACTCCAGTCAATCAGCCAATCTTTGAAACTAAACTATCAATATAATGCCTAGAATTTTCCAACTTAAATAAACACAAATAAATGAAATTAAAACGCAAATCTCATCATTCAAATATATATATTTAACACGGCGCAGAAAATCAAATGCGCTCAGTCCACAAATGTCTTTGGCTCAGTGTATTAATTTCCATGGCAACTTTTAATTAATTCCAAACCATTTAACTGTAAACAAAGACGGCATAGAACGTGCCCACTTTAACGTCGGACTTATCTCATATTTTACAAATTCGCCTTGGCAAATAATATGCCAGCACTTTAAATGGCTTTAAGAGCACGACGGCCAAATAATTAGCGCCAATTGTTGGTCATAACTCAAGCTACAGTCAGAACAAAAGGTTAATTAAGCAGTCAGATTTGATTGTCCAAATGCTAAAGGCAAATACAGAGTCCATTCACATGCAAACAATCCAAATTGTTGAACAACTTTACGGAAGAGGATTTGGGCTCAGGCCAGAATTTTAAGGCTTATGACATTGGCCCGACCTGAGCCTATATATGACCAGAAGGCTTTGTAGTTCACATTAAGTTACTTCTAAGTAGTTAACCAACACTTAAACTTGGCCCACACACTGCCGAGCAATGCCATAAAGTACTCTCATGACAAAGCCCACAAGCGATTTATGGCCGAAGAGCAGCCATACTTAATTAGATATTTTAGTCGGGGCATTAGCCGTAACACCTATGCGAACAACAACTAAGACAACATCAACAACTGCTACAACATAGTCCATTGTCCACCGAGAGAGAAGCTAAGAAGTTATGGCAGCTCAGCAAAAGCAGCAGCAACAACTGCTTAGGCTGGGCTTTAGCCACGCCTATATACTGGCCTGTGAGTGTGTGTGTGTGTGTGTGTTTTTAGCAAATTAAGTTAGCAAACTAATAGATACACACATGCAGCGAGTAGTCTGGGGAGCACAACTAGCACTTTAGTCGAGCATGACCGACTTGTAGATATCCTGCACCAAGCTTTCTTCTTCCTCCTAATTAATGCACATGATATTATCATTATGAAAGCATTATTCAGGGTTTAAAGATGAAATTTTAGCTTGCGATATGTCAAACCGAATCAACTCGTTTTTAACGAGGAAGAAGAAAGGGTGTATATATTCGCTTCTTTGTTCCTTAGAATTAATTCCCATGATATTATCATTATATTGCTTTCAGGGTTTAATGATGAAATTTTAGCTTGTGATATGTCAAACCGAAGCAACTCGTTTTTAACGAGGAAAAGGAAATATACAAGAGGGTATATACAATATTCGAGCTTCCTTCTTCTCCCTTATTGATCCCTTTGATTTTATCATTATAATGCTTTAAGGGTTTTTTTGTGATATGCAGACAAAAAAAATTAGGTTTCATTCAAAGTAGAGGAAAGGGTATATTCGATATTTTAGAATTCCCCCAACTATGCTTCAACTGCAATATGCCCACTTTAAGCATTCGGTTACAGGGTATAACAACAACAACAACCAGCTACAACTTCATTAGGTAATTCAATGCGGCCTTTATGTCCTCCTCTGCCAATAAACACAATTTTACGCTAATTGGGTAACAAATATAATTGCCAAGAGCAGCGTAATAAACCACACACCCACACACACGCACTCTCATTCTCACACACCCACACACACACACATGCACTCGCACACTCTCACATAAATATGTGAATTGTAGCGAGTATTTTGGCTAGCATCTTGCCCAGTGTATTCGCCTGTTGATCTAGCGGAAGCGCAACCTCAACAGGCTCATTAGGTAAGTAGCTGGCATCGCATCGTTGTTGTCCTGGCAACCCGTCCACAAAACACACGCTCATCGTGCAGCATCCTGCATTCTGGAGCGCCATTGTGATTAGCATGTAATGGGCAGGTGGGCAGACCCCAGCCGCATGCCACAATGTGCTACCTGATGCTGCGTTTGTTTGCTGCCGCGTAATGAGTTTCTCAATTCATTATTAATTAAAGCCTAAACAAACTCCGCTGCTAAATTATTTGCAATTCAACAGGCAAACAGCCGAAACGAAACGAAACGCAATTCCCAAACTGCAGAGTGGGAAAAAGAGTGGAAAAGTGTGGAAGGTGGGAAAAACTTGCACAGATCCCCAGTCAAAACGTTTGCCTGGTTTGGTTTGGTTTTTTGTGTTTCTGTTTGTCTAACGCCGATTCGATTTATTTGCATTTGGTTAATTGAAATAATTGTCCTTAATTTGTTTGTGCCTGCGAGCAGCTTCATCACCCCCCCCCCCCCCCACACACTTTAACCCCTGCCCAGCGACGTTTCTCGGGCACTCCTTCGCGCAATTTATTGTCTGCGATTTGCGCCTCTAATGCCTGGCAAATCAATTATTTGCGAGTACTTGGGCCAGAGCACAGAGGCAAAATTGATTAAAATTGATTTGCCACAACCCTCAAGAAAATCCAAAAGGCTCGACAGAATTCGAACAGCGCGTTGACTGCGGCCCCGCATATTAGACTTGATTAAATTATGTAACATTATTTCGAATAAAAGTCGTCTCCGACACTTCGCTCTGCCAGTCTTCTTGGAGGAACACTTAAATTAGGAGCAACGCCCAAGTACAAAATGTATGCAACAAATCACAAATCAACTCGGCACAAACAAGCGTCAAATGGCCAAGTTAATCAGCTTAATGGCTTTCATTATATGATTTGCTTTTTATTAAAATAATACGCATATTAAATGGCAACTAAATAAAACAGTAAATAATTATTATTTAGCAATGTTCATTTCTTTTTCTTTTTATGGAGCATTTTTAATTGATATAATAATCCGTAAAATAATTCATTCAATTAGTTCATTCATATTTAAGCCTGATTTGTGTTTTTTTAAGTTAAAGTTACGATTTTTAGTTATGTTTTATATAGAATTTATACCTAAATCCGGTGCTTTTAAAATACACAGCTGTAAATAATAACATGGAAGAGGCTCTGGCCGGGAGTTTCTGACTAGGGGATACACTAACCCGACTCGCACGATAGCTATTAAATGAAATATACTTTATATATATATACTATTCAAGAAGCTATTCCAGAAGCTTGCTTTGAAACGGGGCAAGCTATCTATTATAGGACGCGGGCACTAGAAGAAGCTACGTTCAAAATTTCTCTAGCTATTGTAAGTTCTGAAATCGACTCGTTTGTACATATGGACAGATGACGGACAGACGGACATGGCTAGAATGCTGATCAAGGTTAAAATTTCCCACCACCACAACGTGGTCAAAACTCAACAGATTTTCATAAGGGTTGGCTTTTTGTTCATGGTTTGGTCTCTAGATCAATTTGGCATCCAAATCTGACAACATTATTTTTGGTCGAAATTCATGTGAAAATGGTATCCTCAAATATCCTATATAAACATAAGTCGAAATTTGCCACCTCCATAACTCGGTCAAAACTCATCCGATTTCCATGAGCTTTGTCTTTTTGTTCATGGTTCGACCTCTAGATCAATTTGGCATCCAAATCTGACAACATTATGTTTGGTCGAAATTCATGTGAAAATGGTATCCTCAAATATCTTATATAGACACAATATGCTACCTGGTCGAAATTTCCTACCTCCATAACTTGGTTAAAACTCATCCGATTTTCATAAGCTTTGTCTTTTTGTTCATGGTTCGACCTCTAGATCAATTTAGCATCCAAATCTGACAACATTATTTTTGGTCGAAATTCATGTGAAAATGGCATCCTCAAATATCCTATATAAACATAAGTCGAAATTTGCCACCTCCATAACTCGGTCAAAACTCATCCGATTTCCATGAGCTTTGTCTTTTTGTTCATGGTTCGACCTCTAGATCAATTTGGCATCCAAATCTGCCAACATTATTTTTGGTCGAAATTCACGTGAAAATGGTTTCCCTGAAATATCCTATATATGTAGACATAGGTCGAACTTTCCCACCTCCATAACTTGGTCAAAACTCATCCGATTTCCATGAGCTTTGTCTTTTTGTTCATGGTTCGACCTCTAGATCAATTTGGCATCAAAATCTGACAACATTATTTTTGGTCGAAATTCATGTGAAAATGGTTCCCCTGAAATATCCTATATAGACATATGTCGAAATTTACCACACCATAACTCGGTCAAAACTCATCCGGTTTCCATACGCTTTGTCTTTTTGTTCATGGTTTGGCCTCTACATCAATTTGGCATCCAAATCTGACAACATTATTTTTGGTCGAAATTCATGTGAAAATGGCATCCTCAAATATCCTATATAAACATAAGTCGAAATTTGCCACCTCCATAACTCGGTCAAAACTCATCTGATTTTCATAAGCTTTGTCTTTTTGTTCACGGTTTGACCTCTAGAACAATTTGGCATCCAAATCTGACAACATTATTTTTGGTCGAAATTCATGTGAATATAGTTCCCCTGAAATATCCTATATAGACATAGGTCGAACTTTCCCACCTTCATAACTTGGTCAAAACTCATCCGATTTTCATAAGCTTTGACTTTTTGTTTACGGTTTGACCTCTAGAACAATTTGGCATCCAAATCTGACAACATTATTTTTGGTCGAAATTCATGTGAAAATGGTATCCTCAAATATCCTATATAGATATAGGTCGAAATTTCCCACCCCCATAACTCGGTCAAAACTCATCCGATTTTCATAAGCTTTGTCTTTTTGTTCATTATTTGACCACTAGAACAATTTGGCATCCAAATCTGACAACATTTTTTTTGGCCGAAATTCATGTGAAAATGGTATCCTCAAATATCCTATATAGATATAGGTCGAAATTTCCCACCCCCATAACTCGGTCAAAACTCATCCGATTTTCATAAGCTTTGTCTTTTTGTTCATTATTTGACCACTAGAACAATTTGGCATCCAAATCTGACAACATTATTTTTGGTCGAAATTCATGTGAAAATGGCATCCTCAAATATCCTATATAAACATAAGTCGAAATTTGACACCTCCATAACTCGGTCAAAACTCATCTGATTTCCATAAGCTTTGTCTTTTTGTTCACGGTTTGACCTCTAGAACAATTTGGCATCCAAATCGGACAACATTATTTTTGGTCGAAATTCATGTAAATATAGTATCCCCTGAAATATCCTATATAGACATAGGTCGAACTTTCCCACCTTCATAACTCGGTCAAAACTCATCCGATTTCCATGAGCTTTGTCTTTTTGTTCGTGGTTCGACCTCTAGAACAATTTGGCATCCAAATCTGACAACTTTATTTTTGGTCGAAATTCATGTGAAAATGGTATCCTCAAATATCCTATATAGACATAGGTCGAAATTTCCCACCTCCATAACTCGGTCAAAACTCATCCGATCTTCATAAGCTTTGTCTTTTTGTTCATTATTTGACCTCTAGAACAATTTGGCATCCGAATCTGAGAACATTATTTTTGGTCGAAATTCATGTGAAAATGGTTCCCCTGAAATATCCTATATAGACATAGGTCGAAATTTCCCACCCCCATAACTCGGTCAAAACTCAACAGATTTACATAAGGGTTGGCTTTTTGTTCATGGTTTGCCCTGTAGATCAATTTGGCATCTCAATCTGGCAACTTTATTTTTGGTCAAAATTCAAGTGAAATTGTTACCCAAATATCCTATACAGACATAGGTTAAAATTTCCCACCTCCATAACTCGGTCAAAACTCAACAGATTTTCATAAGGGTTGGCTTTTTGTTCATGGTTTGGCCAATTTGGCATCTCAATCTGGCAAGCTTATTTTTGGTCAAAATCCATGTGAAAATGGTACTCTCAAATAGGTTATATAGACAAATTATAGACAAATCATTATTTCTCACCCCCATAACAAATTTCATCTGATTTTCACGAGGTTTGGATCTTTGTTCACGGGCAATGCTGGGGTATATCCGCTAATATATATATATTTATTACAATTACTCACCTGTAAATTCACACGCACGATTGTTTTTGTCATCTATCAGCAGGCGAGAGGAGAACATTTATATAAATGCATCACTGAAAGAGGAGAAAATCAGAGATTATGTTTATGAACTTATGAACTGAAAATCAACTCAAGAGAGCTCCTTACACCTTAACCTTACTTAAATTACTAACCTAAATAAAATACCTATATATACATGTACGTATGTAAATACCTAAAAACGTATTTACGTTTGTTTACAATACGTACCAGATTTTTCAATGGCTACATTTAAAATTTATATCCAATATTAATGCCGCCTCCCCCTCCTTTGGTCGAGCCGTATATTTTTAAGGGTGACTTTATTTTACCTTGAAAAGAACTTACCAACACTACGATTTCTTATTCGATTGTAATTTATTATTTATATGACATACTTTCAATACAATACCTCCCTTAACTGCTTATTATTATTTAATATCGTACTATCGGTTTCAAGCAATGACCTCTTTTTGCACTCTGCCTGCAATTATGAAACACTTACCAACACTCACGTCAAATTTATTCTCGCTCACAACACTTTTGCCGAGTGTTATCCCCACTGGCAACAGCAACGGAAACGCATCTACCTGACAAACAGCGAGTGGATTATTTGCTAAATTGGTAAACAGCAAATATTCATTTCAATTTATGTCAATTTGAATATGCAGTCAGCACACGCAGCGCACCCCCCCCCCCCTCCCCCACCCCTCGCTCACACGATCTGTGCTCAGAGATGTGTTAACGGAAATCAGCTAATGCGCAGACATCAAAGCCAAAAAATGTGGAGAGGTGGGGCGGGCGGAAAACCGCAGAGCACGCACCGCGGCAGCGCCACAAAAAGAATAACACATCACGCATACGACATGTAAGCCGCATTATGAATATTTTGTTAGCTAAGCGCTCGTTGGCTGCATTTTCGTTGCAACGCCACCCGCCCCCAGCCTCCCACACCCACCAGCCACGCCCACAAATAACAAATAATGATTATCAACATGCAGCGAAAACATTGAAAACGCATTTCAGTTCATTTGATTTATGAATGCAGCGCGACAGTTGACATTCGCATTATTTTTTTTTTTTTTTTTAGTGGGGGATTGGTTTGTGAGGGGCGTTAAGGACCCCAATATTACAGCTAATGCATCAATTATGTCCCTTGGCATTTGGTTGTTGTGCATTAAAAATGCGTGCAACACTCCTCGCAACATTAGTGCGCAAAATAGCAAATAGAAATAACTCCGCACTTTGTGGCAATTGCGTTTTGCTAAATATTACACACATATTATTATTATTATTGATTTTGCACAATGTGCCCTACACTAAATGCATTCAATTGCATACAATGTACCCTAACTGCGGGCATAACACTTGTGTCAGACGATTTGGTAGGCATCTTTCGATGAATACACTTCTTTTTGCTGCTGTCTCTTTTTATATATGGTAGCTGGCTTTAATATTTTACTATTATGCTTCAAAAAGTTGTCAAATGTTCGATTGAGTTGTGAGAAATTGAAGGCGCGAGCCCCCGGGAAAAGAGGAAATATAAATGTTGAACTAACATGGAATCTTAAATATTTTCTTATCAAGGTTCATGCAAATTTTCATTAATGTTTTCTCTTCTATCACAATTATGGCCGAGTCGCTGAACTAAGTTAAATATAAAGGAAAAGTTTAAATTAATAAAATTTCAATAAATATTCTCATAGAGACAATAAGGGAGGGCATTGCATTTCCGGCACTTCAAAGCTAAACGTTTCCTCTCTTTCGGCTCCGCAAAGCCACACAAAATTATAATTTTCTTTTTCATAATGCACATAATGCGAATTGTGCAAATTGTCTGAAAATGTTTTTAGAAAGCGCAGCCAATTTTATTGTGTGTAAGCCCAAAAATGCAAACGTCAATTGCCATTTCGGCCAAATCAGCGCAATTTAACGAACCGAGTTGTTAAGTTTATAGCGAATGCTTTAAATTTACATATTGGGTATTAAATGAGACCTTTTGGCAATTTTCACATAATTAAATATTACGAGCTCTCTTTTTAAAATTAAAATTAACTTTAGAATGTGAATTTGAATGCAAATTTAAAATTCCTATGGAGTCGTACAAATTGGAATGAGAGCCAAGCCTCTTAAAACAGTTAATAAATTTATGAGAATCGCATAGAGGGGCGATTTTTTACTTATTCAGATTATTAGAAGCAATGAATGAGTTGATAAATTTAATACATACACACACATATTTACATTCACCCACAAACATACATATATACATACATGCATACTAGAAAGTCAAGAAGGCTTTCCATCATTTAAATCAACTCGCATTAGAACCGGCTTCTCAATTATTTGAAAAAAATAGTTAAAAGTGATTCAAAATAGTTCCTTTGATCGTACATTTTCTGCAGCAAATTAAACACAACTTTAATGTGGCCCAAAAAAAGAAGAAAAACAACAATTCGACACACTCTTCGCTATTATCAGCTTCAATACAATTTTTGTGGGCCATGCCAAGTGAGCTGCATAATGGACTGCCATAGTCTTATCAATGCACAGCCATCGGCACCTGCCCAGCTGCCCAACCAGACATACCAGCTGGAATGCCTACAGCTGTGTGTGTGTGAGTGTGTGTGTGGCTGGCCAAGCAGGCAGCCGAGTATAAAATCGTAGCATACTTTTCTGCTGGCCGCCGACAAATACCAAATAAATACGTTGCCATTGCATTCCTCCTTCAGCTGGCAGACACACACACACACAGACATATTACTTTGGCCAAAATGCTCGTTGTTGTACTTATTACATATACACATATATAAAAATATATACATACATATATGTATATATGTATGCGCACATCTATCTATATATTTATAGCTTACTTTGTTGTTGCTTCTTGACTGCGCCGCATGTTGCTCGCTTGGCCCGCATATTGCGCAATCACATAAACCGCTGCAATCGTGAATTTTCAGGTGTGCCACAGTAACAAAAAAATACAAAATAAAAAATAAAAAAACAACAACTACAACAATGGGCGCACAACAAGTTTTTTCTTATATACAAAAAGCAAATGTTTTCCATTGCCTTGCATTGTTTTTGCTGTCGCTGTTGTTGTTTGCGTTATTGTTGCTGTTCATGAAAGGGCTCTCACTTCAAATGAATTTAAACGTTTTACGAAAAACTCGCATATATATTAAATAGTTACGTAAAGTCCAGCAAGAAAAAACGTATTTATTTTCAAATAATTTCTATAAATTATTTTAAAATAATTTTCTTTGTTTATGTCATTGTTGGGAGCAGTGAAATTTTATTATTAAATGTGCAACGGAATGCAGGCTGATTTTATATGGAAAAGTCCGACAGAAATTAGTGTCAATGCTTTAAAGCCACTTTAGAGAAGCTTTTGTATAGATATACAGGCAGCATGGAGCATGGAGATCTTATATATAAAGCTAAAGAGTTATTTATAAGAACAATACGCTCATAAAATGTGACCAAAATCTGAACAGCATTTAATTATGGTTCCAAGAAGAACAATTGCCTGAATATGGACTTCTTAAGGATATTTAATGCTTAATATTTATTTTTTTATTTCAGCCAGAAGAAACCTGTTCAATTTTTTAAACAACAAGATGCCTTTGCTGTAAGATATGCACATATAGTATATAATATATATTTAACACACCATTTCTGCAATATTTATATTTTCATTTTTATTTGCATGAAAATCTGCATTTTATCCACAATTAAGTCATGAATTAACAAGTTTCCATACTTAATTATCAGCCGCATTGGCGAAACACAGCCACGGGCACGCGGGCGTATACGTAATGTGTTAGCAGCCAAGTTAAATGCAAATACGATTACGCAGCTGCTTCAAAATTAATTAACTGCCAAAGGGAAACTGCTGAGCTGAGTGCCAACTGTTTGTGGCCAACAGTTTCGGGCCATAGACAAAAAGCAACAAAAAAAAATTAAAAAAAAATAGTTGTGAACAGGCAACTGCGTACCTGGCTCAAGTACAAGGCAAAGGCAATGCCACAAAAATTCGGTTTTAACCCAATTGAACGATGAATTTGGATTAACGAGCAGCTGCTGCCCGAGCCCGAGCCCGAGCACACAAACACAGCCAACACACACACACACATACAGCTGGGGGTAAATCAGTTTTAATTGATATTTACCAAAGTACTTGATGTAAGCAAACACTTTGAGTTTTGCGTCTAAAGCAAATTTCGTTGCCTGCAAAAATATGCCAAAAAGTACATTTTTCGGCAACTTTGTGAAATAACTTTAATTTTTTTTTCTATATATTTCTCTCTTTTTTTTTTGTAATCGCCTTTGTCGCATATCGAATGCAAATTTTCAATTTTCATTGGTTGCGTTGTCGCTGGCAATTGGCACAATAAACCGCGCTGCTCTCTGCTGCCAGTGTTGACAAGTGCTCGCCGAGAAAATTAACGTTTAACCGCAAAACTGTGCGCCTGGCCAGCGGCCAGTGCTGCACATTCCAATTGCACTGTCAACACTCGCGCAGACACACTCGCACACACACACTCGCACACACACTCGCAAATTGTTAACCGAAAAACTGCAGCTGTTGAGTGGTTGTCGGTGGTTGGCACCGCTCGCCAGCTACTACTCCCATGTGTGCATGTGTGTGTGTGTGTGTGTGTGTGCATGTGTGTGTTGTGTGTGTGGCTTTTGCGGTCTTACCTTTGCACACACATTCAACGTTAATTGATCCAACAGCAAGCAGCAATAAAGGATTTGATTTTCAGGCATGACAAAAGGCAATCCCAGTCGATTGCTGGCTCTATCATTTGCTTTGCCAAGTCAACTAGTCAATCAGTCAATCAAACAGTCAGTCAGTCAGTCAGTCAATCTGGTAGTCAATCTGGTAGTCAGTCTGGCAATCAACTTGTGAGCCATTGCCTTGTAATTGAATTTTAAACTTTATTTACTGTTTGCGCACGGTGCGCTCCGCTCGGCATTTGCCTAACGCCAGACAATTGCTTCGGGGGCTGAGCACTGAGCACGGTGGGCGTGGCCCACTTGGCTACACGAAAAATCTCGAATCTCAACACTACACAAAAGTACTTACAGTTCAATTACCCAAAAACAAAGAAACAAAAAGACACCAAGTAAGAATGCGACTTTGTGAATGAGTGCCACGAATAGGGGATACCCTGTAATTCTGGGATTCTTCATTCCTTAGCCGTAGCATATTATTTAAAACTCGGAAAGAAGTTAAGATTCGAAGCTCTGAGAAGACAGAAGACAGGAATTCGAAATGACATTCAAATTCAGGGAACGAAAATTAGGTTTGAAGCCACGAGAAGATGGGACACTGGGCTTTAAATGACATTCAAATTCATTTTTAAAGAGAGAACATAATTCATGAGAACTTTATTAGAAAATTTGGTCTCCAACTTCTATTATCATCGTGGTTTGCGAAAAAAAAACCTATCGGCGATGATTCGATATTTATCGATTTTCGACAAATCAAAAAAATGTGCTTTAGGTTCTATGTCTTTTGTTTAGAGCTCTTCAGCTCATGGTCCCGCTCAGAAACATATGGTATATACCTTATACGATTACAAATACATCAACTCATCTCAGATAAACCCATTCTACCCGTTCTCAATATGTGCAGGGGGATAAGCAGGGGAAATAAGAAAGCCCATGTTTTTTACTGCACTTCAAAAATACAACACTCGGCAGTTTTTTTTTGGCCGCCACTTTTCGCTGTTGCCTGTCAATCAAAAGCGCGCGCAGCAGACACCAGACGCAAAACGGGGGTGGCTGGGAGAGCGACAGCGGGACAAAGGGGTGTGGCCGTGGGTGGAATCGGTTGGCAGACAGTGTGAGTTATGGTTATCTGTGGCGCAACGTTTAGACAAAAAACTGTGGGCGGCAGCTGATTTACAGTGGCTGCAATCGGTAAATACTCAAAGGCTGTAATTTGGCTCAGTTCGAAAGAGAATTGGAAACGTGCTGAAGAAGTAGTAAAAAGGTGGTTCAAAAGAGAAAAAATGGCTCGTGTTTGAAAGTGGTTTAAAACAGGCTAAAAGTGGTTTAAAGGAGGTGATGTGTGATTTAAAATAGGTGTAAATTGGAGTTTACGAAGGTAAAAAGCGGGTTCAATAATGAAAATAAATAGGTTTAAGATATAAAGGTGATTTAAAACTTTTTTAAGAGTGGTTCAAAAGAAGAAAAACTGGTTCAAAAAAGGAAAGCAGTAGGTTCAGAATATTTAAGGTAATTAAAGAGTATTATAAAAGTGGTTCAAAAGAATGAAAACTGGTTCAAAACGGTTCTGAAAGTGGTTCAAGACAGGTATAAAATTGAGTTAGTGAAAGTAAAAGGTTGGTTCAAAAAAGGAAAGCAATTGGTTCAGAATATTTAAGGTAATTTGAGAGTAGTATAAAAGTGGTTTTAAAAAAAAAACTGGTTCAAAACGAATAAAAAAGTGATTTAAAACAGGATTTAGTAAGGAATATAATAAAAATTGTTCAAAATATGATCAATGTGGTTCAATAAATACGTTAAAGTAATTCAAACTGATTTCTTATGAGATATTTAAGTGTATGTAATTGATTAAAACGAGATTCAATATCAAATCAGATACAATATTCAAGCATTGAGCCTGAAGTCGTTAACGACTGATGGGATTTATAATATTTTACAACACCATTAACTTTGCTTTGTTTAATGATATGGACTAAAAGTGTGAAGTGACAAAAAATAAATGGCTATGAAAAAATAATTTGAACACATAAATGCTTTTTGCTGCCAATGCGGATACGTTTGTTGTATGGTGTTGTACGTGCTGGCAAACTTTTTATAGAAATCCACAGACAGAACATAATAATTTTGTGCTGACTTATTGTTGAAATTTGTAAATTTGCGCTGAGCTAGGCTAGACATGCCAGACAAACAGGCAAACGGACAGACAGACAGACAGAGACAGAGAGACAGACAGGCAAATAGACAGAAAGTAATTCGGATAATCACAAAATTATTGACAGTCGAGATTTGAGCAAGGAGCTCAACTATTGCAATCAATGCCAAAAATAAAATACGCTACATGCAGGCCAATAAATATATATATGTATGTGTATGCACATTTTTACATTTCTACATTACAACATTTATTTGTATTATTTGAAGTGCTGTCTTTATTCAGTCTCGGCCTGGTTCTGTGAATGTATGCCATCTGCTGGCAACTGGGCAAATTGTAATGGGTAGCAAGTCAGTAGGAAGAAAGAAATGCATTATTAATAAGCTGTTAAATTTGCTGAGCAAACAGAACACAGCGTATAAATAATTCACAGTGCGGGCAGAGGGGGTGGAGGGGCAAAAGGTGGGGGTCGAGAAGAGCAGCATGTGACATTTTGCATTGCACAAATCGAAGTGGAAATTATGCACATCGAATGCTGCAATTTTCCAGCAGCAGCAGCAGCAGCTGAAGAAGAAGAAGCAGCAGCAGTTCGGTTTACAGTTCACGCTGCATTCAACGTTTACAATATTTTGAATTTTTAATGGAGCAGGGGGAATGCCGACGAGCAGATACTCTATTTGCTGTTGAGTAGAACACGTTGTGCCTGTCGTCAGGTTGCCTGTCAATGGCTGTGGCTGTGACTGTCCCATGCCTCAACACACACACACACGCACACACACACATGCTGCTCTTTTTTCCATGTTGCGTCAGCAGGGATTTGGGGTAAGGGGCAGCGATAGGTAGCTGCCGCATCGGTATTCAATGTGCGCAGCTGGCAGTGGAATAATATCAAACTGTGTTTATGCATTTGCAATGCAGCAGAAGAAGCAGAGCAGCCGCAGCAGCAGCAGCCGCAGCAGCAGCAGCAGCAGCTTCTTTTTCTTCTCTCTGTGCCACTCGAGCGGAGCGCCTTGATGTATGCAGCAGAGTCGGCCCCGCCGCCACGCCTCGCCCCGCCCCGCCCCGCCTTGCCCTCAGCTCTTGCGCATTCTTTTGCTTTTTATTAAAAATTCATTTTTCTGCGTGTTGTTTACATTGACATTTCATTTATGTTTGCTTATGCAGCTGCAAATAGTCTGACACACACACGCACAGTCAAAGTCCTTTCGGGCTTTGCTCGATTCGATAAGTAATTGATACAGTTTTCAGGTTCGTTGCTCGGCTGCTTCTTCTTCTTCTTCTTCTTGCACTTCTTTGGACACAACCAGCAGCTGTTTCGCCAGCAGCCTAGCAGCACAAAGGAGCCTTCAGCTTCGGCAAGCTGGCCAAGCTCCTCAAATACATAAACATAAATGTTTAAGTGGCGGAAGATCCTTTTGGTTTGCTTTCACTGAGCTATGTGCAAAATGTAAATAGAGCTCGTATCCCCTTAAAGCTTAAGGACTTTGACTGATTTGATGGGAGGGACTTAAATATGTTAAAAGTGATAATAAATCCGAATAAAAGTCTGAGCTTATAGGCAACCATAATGGGAAGAGGTTAACTACAATTCGCTTAAACTTTGAATATTTAATCAGATCAAAGCCTTTAAGCCGCTCATAAATATTGATTAAATATTGCAACCAAAAGCTTGGAAATATTTTCGTTTATTCTTATTATTCGTATATTATTATTGTTATATTTCTTTTGAATTTTCCTACAGTTTCCGACTGTAAACAGACTGGAATATTTACAAACAAATACGCCTAAAATAGAATTTTCAATTTAAAATTATCATTTGCCATTCCGAGCCATTTAATCCACGTGCAATGGCCTACCTTGAACTCAATTCAAGTCCGGCTTAAGAGAGATAGGAATATTTACAAAGAAAAAAAACACCTAAAATAGAGTTTATCAAGCCCTAATTATAAATCTGTCTACATTTAATTTACGAACAATTGACTGGAATATTTACAAACAAATACGCTTAAAATGGATTTTTTCAATTTAAAATTATCATTTGCCATTCCGAGCCCTAATTATAGATACTTCTATATTTAATTCCAGAGGAAAGTCAATTCAAGTTCGCCTTAGAACTTTTCAATTCAAAATTATCATTTGCCATTCCGAGCCCTAATTATGAATATTTCTATATTTAACCCACGTGCAATATCCTAGCTTGAAATCAATTTAAGTCCGACTTTAGTCAAACTGGCATATTTACAAAAAAAATATCCGTTAAATAGAATTTTTCAATTGAAAATGAGCATTTGCCATTCCAAGTCCCAGTAAAATGCCATCAATTTCGCAGCATGCCGCTGTCAGCGAAGTCTTCTAGAGGAGCGAGGCGGGGCGGGGGGCACTCGCATGTCGAAGGAACAATAACAAAAAGAAGTGGGGCAAGTGTCAATTACGCTTTAATAGCCAAAGGATAACCGAAAAGGCCGCAGCAAAGTGCGGCATGGTCAGAATGCGGCGGCAGTTGACAGTTTTTTTTTCCCCCAACTGATGTGGCAGTAGCTACAGTAGCTATGCTGGTGCTGCAGTTGGCCGCAGTGAAAGTGTGAGAAGTGTGCGACAATGAAAGCGCGGTCAGACGATGATATTATGGCGCTTTGAAGTGCCCGACATGATGACACTGCTGCTGCTGCTGCTGGCGGCGGTTGCCAGCAGCAACAACAACAATTGCCAACAAAAAGGGAAGCAGGAAATGTCGCAAACACTAAATCAGTGAAGTGCATTAGGAGGCGTCTCTCAGTGTGTGTGCGTGTGCTTGTGTGTGTGTGTGTGCGGCCAGGAAGTGCTTGGGGTCTGCAGATAGCAAATATTGATTCGATTATCGCAAATGAAATGAAAGATCTGCCATTTTATTGCGACACAAGGCTCATAAATCACTTTGCCAGCGCTGCAACGCGCTTCAAATTGACTTCGAGTCTTGTCTTATCGCTTGCACGCAACTTAAAGACACACACACACACATATGCAGCCGGTTGCATGTGGCATGCAAATGTCAAAATTATTCGCAGACAACGCGCTTTGCTATTGTTGACAATTTCCTGTCCTGCTCTCATCAGCGACAACATATAAAATGTTGTTGCTGTTGTTGTTGTTGTGTGACATGTGTGTGCTGCCAAAACTTCTGCGAGGCGTGGCAGTTGCTCATTGTCATGCGGCTCATCAGCGAGCTGCAATAAAGCCAAAAGGAAGCCCGGCCAAAACAAAGCTGCAACGTGCATAGAAAGGCGACCAGAGGGGAGAGTGTGTTTGTGGGGGGGGAGGTGAGCCGCAAAGCAGCAAAATTAACAACAGCTGAAGGCGAACTAAATAAACAAATACCTATTCACATATCCCACAAAGGTTGCCTGAACTGGGCCTAAAATCTATTTGGCATAAGAATCACAGCTCCATAAACTTACAAAGCCTTGCAGATAAAGATATTTTCGTACTCATGAAATACTCCAGTTAACATAATTGCTCCTGTTAGAGCTATAAGCTAAATGTATAACCAACTTTTCAATAAGACTCTACTCTCTCCCGATTATACTTAACTGTTGCCTGCAAGTTGTCTTCTCTTTGAAATTTTAGATATTTATTTAAATGTAGAAAATAAAACTACAACCTTAATCTGCTCTACTCGCAGTCCATTTATGTTGCCAAAGAAGGTCAGCGGCTCTTCTTGCTGCTATTGTTGCCCCACAGTTTTGTCATTCTCTGTGGTCAGCCCGGCAGCCGCTAAGTAATCACGGACTTACGCAAAAGGGAGCCAGCGAAATACTTGGGAACATTTTTCGGAAACTTTGATATACAGCGAGTGCACCGAGGAGCCCATTAAAAATACAAAAAAAACTAAAGACAGCGGAAAAGGGAATGCAAAATCAAAGTGTGATGAGGTCGGTTACCTGGTCAAGTCCGACGAAGGACGGCAGGACAATGGCTGCGGGACGACTGGCCGCAATGCGGCCGCAACAAGAGCAAGCGCCCAAACCCAGCCAGGCGCAGTCCATTAAACGTGTCAAAAGACGCTGCGCCCGAGGGATGCAGCGCAGCAAGCCGAGGCAAGGACATGGCACAACCAAAGAGTACAAAACATGTAAGAGGGAGCTCACGACTAGGGGATACCCTGTACCCTCTTCCACCAGCACCAATTGCAGATCGCGCTCATTTGCTTAAGCAGTAATAAAAAAAAAATTACAAATAAAAATGTAGTTCCTAAAATAAAGACGCGCGTAAATGTGTTCATGTACACAGAAATTCTTTCAATTTGCGCTAGCTGCCGCAAGTACGAGGCCAGCCAAAACACATTTTCTTTAATAACTTTTGTGTTTCTTAATCGATCTTGATGAAATTTTCTACAGTAGATCTAATTGTGGTATAGAATATATTTATACTCTCAAAATGTCAATTGCATTTATAGTGGCTTAAATTGACGTGCAATACAAATTGGTTTATTTACTTGCTTTATAGCTACGAGGTAGTAGCAAGGAGGTGGTGATAGCTATAAAATAAAAGACTATATATATATATATATTCTATTCTAGAAGCTACATGTCAGGTTTGGTGACTCTAGCTCTTATAACTTAAGAGATTTGCTCGGGATTACGATTTATATCGAATACTTGTAAACGGGCAAATTATCGATTATCGGAAGCAAACTCACGCGAGCACTAGAGGACCTACATTCAAAATGTCAGTCTCTAGCTAATCGGGTCGGAGAAGCTTCCTTCTGCCTGTTACATACATATTCACAAATACATTATACCCCTTTTACCCATTTTTGATAGGTTCAGGGTATAACAAACTCAGCAAAGTTGCATTTAAACACCCCTATATCTCTCTTTCCCCTCTCTCTCTCTCCCTCTCTCTCTCTCTCTCTTACAGTCCGCACTTTTATGGCTACCGCGCTCGAGTGTCCTTTGCTTTTGGCCAAGAAGACGGCCCAAAATGGCTGCTGGCCAACAAGCGGCGACCACTAGAATCTCTATATGTGTGTGTGTGGGCACACTTGGAGAAAAAATCAAGCACAATTCGTCCAAGACCAAAGTTTTGAGGCTGAATTGAAAAGCATTTGCTTAGCTCTAAATTTCTCAACATTTTCTCAATCAACTGAGGTCATTTTAAGCATCCTTTAAGCACACAAATTCTCATAATAAAACTTGTTGTAAAGCATATTTTGCATGCTGTTTCAATATTTAGGGACATAAAAGGAAAATTTGGGTCAAATCAAACTGTTTAGTCCTTTATTTGCGAGTGTATGTGTGTGTATTTGTGTATTTGTGAGCGCATTGTGACACATTTTGCAAGTCAAGTGTATCGCTTGCTGTTTTTCTTTGGCTTTCGCTTCGCGTCTATGTCTCAATTATCGGGCCATTCGCTGACAGTTTCTCTATGACTATTCGCGATAAAATAAAATAAACGGTCTCGTTTTAGTAAAGTGCTTCGATACACCTACTGAAACGCATCGAGAGGAAGCTATAAAATAGAACTCGACTCAAGCAAGAATATTTATATCCCTTCGCTTGTTTTATTCACTCTTTCGCATAAAAAATGTAAAACAAAGCCTGCCTTTATCTTCAATAAAATAAAAATAAATGTAATATTTTAATGTTATCTAAGCCTTTTGCACCTGTTTTGTTCCACTCGACCTATTTGAATGTTCAGCATTGTATTCGCGCGCCTAAAAGTAGGCCACGAATAATTTTTTATGAACTATTTTAGAGCATTCACAGGTAAATTTGTAAGAATTACGCCCCTGTCAGTCGCATGCTATTGCTTGCTTTATCCAAAAATCATGTTGCCACGCCCCATATTAACGCCTACCAATCAAAACAAGGACGAAAACGAAAATTTAAAAAAAAAAATTCAGCTTGTTGCCTCTCATATAAAATGAAAGATCTTATAACATGCAATGGCACATGCCAAGCATGTGTGTGTGTGTTTGTGTTTGTGTGTGTTGAATGAGTTGTTTCTTAATTGGTTGGCTGGGTAAACTCTTCCTCTTCCTTCCTCACCCAACCCTTTCCTTTCCCTTAGTTCACACTTAAAAACGAATGTATGAGCGAACGCTTGGGGAAAGACTTTTTAATTTGAGCTGCGCTGCATAAATGCAGCTGTGTGTGTGCGGGTGTGTGTGTGTGTGTATGTGCTGGTGAATTTTTTACTGTTATGTTAACTGTGATTGCCTGTCATATGGGCTGCTGCTGCTGCTGCTGTCCAAGTGAAAGCATTTTGCGCTTGACTGCAGAGCAACGGCAATTTTATTGACCATTTCAGAAAAGAGCCAGAAGACAAAAGAGACCAGACCGAGCTGGACACAGAGGCCAAAACAAAAGGCATATCACAGTTAACAAACAAGTGTAATGATGCCAAATAACACACACACACACACACACACACACACATGCTCACACAGATGCTCACATGCCGCATCAAAATAACAATGCCAGCAACTGGAGAGCTGGACAACTATGTGGAGCAAATGCATAACTAAGATTTCCTATTTCAGTTAACAATTTGATAACAGCAACTGGTTTTTGTGTCAACAGTTGCGACAGACGAAACAAGTATTTCCCTGGATTTTCAACTGCAGCTGCACCTGCTGCTAACCCCCTCACCTACCCCCGCCCAATAGCACAATGCACTCGGCCATGAGACAACAATGGCTAACAATATGCCATAACAAAAAACATATATATCCAAGCACTTTAGTCGGAATGTGAAAAATGTAATGCCCTAGCAGAGGAATTAAATACGTTTTGCCGAGGAATAAAATAAATGCAGAGGAATTAAATACGCTTTGCCAAAATAGAAGAACAAATTAAAATATCATGATAACTTAATCAACCCAAAAAATAAATTGTTGCTGTACAGAATCACGTTTTCTCCCTCCCTTTGGGTTTGGCTTGGGAATCAGGATTTCTTGGCTTAAATATACTTATATAAATAAATAATATTTAAAGAAAATATTTAATAAATTAAATAAATACACTGGTATGGACCTAAACTATTGAAGCTTTGCTGTTGGATCTTCTAAAAAAGTTTTCGGCGCGGGTTTCAGTTTCGTTTATTTTCGGTTTTAGTTTCGGACTGGTTTGATTTAAAATCAGGCAACCCAGCATTCATTCTTATAGTTTCCGAGCTGATCTTCAGTCAATAAAAAATAAAATAGAAAATTTTTTAGATCGAAAAAGAAAGGGTATACAAATGAAGCAGATACTGAAAACACACACACAAAGGCTAGCTGGCTTCCTTCCGAGTGCAATTTTTGGCCTGTTTAACAAAGTGCAGTCTGCGAGGCAGGCCCGAAAGTGAGGCCCGAAAGCCAAACACAAAGCATTCAAACGAATTCATTTGAGAAATTGATATTAGAAAGCAATTAGTAACATTGCGTACGCACTGGGCCTTGGATTGTCAAGCCGGGCCCTGAACAAGCAATTGCAATTAACGCCTGACAGCCCCAAGGGAGGAGCCGGAAAAAATGCTAGGGGCTGTGGAGCTTGGATTGGGAGGGAGGGGAAGGGAGGGCCAGTAAAAGGGCAACCTGCGGCACTCGTTAAGTTTAAATTTATGCCCGAACACTGTTTACTTATTTCTGATTCGCATTTCTTTCTTTTATTCATTCATTTTTGTTGTACACGCAATTGTCATTTATCACTTTTTATTGATTGCCGTGAATTTATCAATATCCGCTTTTGCCGAGCACAAACCGTCGCCCACTTGGCGTATATGTAACAATTTTTAATGCCTTTCGATGGAATTCCTTTGCTCTCGCTTTTTCTTTTCCTTTTTTTTCTTTTTTATTATACATACGCATATTTATTTACTTTGTTGTTGACGCTGCTGTATTTTTGTTCAAGGCATGAAATTGATGCGCTTTATATGTACGTTTTCCTGTGGGCGTGCGTATCAGGGGGACGATATGCTTAATGTGATTATTTAAAACATTTTCACGGGGCGGAGGGGCGGGGAACAGGTGAATTTATTAAGAGAATTAAGTAAGCTAGCGCAACGAGCAAAATGTCTGCAAAAAAGCGGTAATTTGTCTAGCCGAATTGAATGTCAACTGCCAGACAAATTTTGTGTATCAAATATGGAAATGCCTTAAATAATTAAAAATCTGCGAGGCATAACAAGATGGCAAAATAAAATATATTCCACAAGGACTTTTGCGCAATTTTATTTGTGAGCATTCATTTTCTGTTATTTTGCAAACATTCTTTTTTTATTTAATTAAAAATCATAATGGAAAAGCAAGAAGAGCGTCTATTTTTGGCACGCCAAAAATTAAGTACGCTTCTATAAATATGGCTTACGGGCTGCCAAGTGGTTGAGAAGAAGTGAGAAGGTCGAAGATCCTGAAAGCCCTTACATTTTTCCATAGAAAAATTATTTTCTTAACAATTTCTTTTAGAGGGTTATGTTGGTAGGAGTTGGCTCATATGTGAGGATTATGGTAGAATATAAGATATATTGGAAAGCAAAAAAAATATGTTTGTGCAAGAACTTAGTAGCCTTTTGTTCGTTCCTCTGTCAGCTATATGATAAAGTGGGGTAAGATATAATACGATTTAACCCCGATTTAACTTGTTTTTTGAGAGCATAGTGAAACTCACAAGAGAGAGGGTGGCGGCTAGCCACCCACGCCAATAGGCTCGCCAGCAACCTTCAAGGTGCCCATCCCATCAGGAGGTTAAGGAGGAGGAACATTTGCCCACATACTACCCACCCAACTCCACCAACAACGCCCACCCATCCGCAGGGCAACGCGGCAATAATATTGACAAGATAGATAATAGATACAGAAAATAGAATAACAAAACAAGTTTTTAAATTGTAAAAATATGGTGAATTAACAAAAGACATCAAATGGTGCATAAGGCAAAAGAGTCCCTACAAAACACTTATTAAATAAATAAAAAAAAAAACAAAAACTTATTCCATGACAAAATTTCAATAGCCTCTTGATAAGTTTAAAAATAGTTACAGAAGCCTCTTCATAAGCTTACAAATAGTTACAGCAGCTACTGCACTTGTTATATTTATTTTATTATCATTATTAGCCTCTGTGGTTCAAACTTTAGCTAGACAATATCCTTGGCCTTTCGCTAATGTAAGTATTCTAATACAATCCAATCTGTTATAGCTCGCGCAGGTTTGTTCGCACAAACGACACGCTTTGAGATAAGAAAACTGGCTTAAAAAACATTGCGATACTGATAATATGCACGATGAGGATTACTTGCACATAAGCACTGACATATAAGGTCCCAAGTTGTGCCATGTTTGGACACATTGTGGCACAGTTACCCACATGGCTGACCCTCTCAACATAAATATGCGCTACCCTTTCGCAATTTAAATGCCCTTTCGTGCTGCTGGTGCCTGGAATGGCAGCTTAAGTCGGTTGAAATCCTGGGACTTTGCGTTAAGACCTGCTCGCATGCAATTTAGCCAAAATGTATTACATTCAATTTGAATACTAAGCCGCTTACCAACACTAAAAGTTTGATGTGCACACAATAAACAGGATTTCTGGCTACAATTAGCATGTAAGCTGAGGCAAGGCTAAGGACATGCCCGACTGAAAGTCATGCATAAAAAATGTGAAAGGTCAGACTGGCAAACGGAACAAACGTTTGGAGTACATGAAGCTCGAAATTGGCATTGTGCTTGGGCTGAACAACCGCAAACTGCCAGTCAAAGTCGACCCCGACCCGCACAATTAACGCAGAAAGGCAATTTCAAAGGAGTGCGAATGTGAGCGTATCCTGCTGTGCGAGTGCAAGGACCAGCAAAAAACCAGCGAAAAGAAACGGATACTTATTTAAAATTTATGTAGCGTAATTACAAGCGATTTAACCCATTGCTTGCGACTCCCTCCCACATCCCACCGCTCAAAGCAACCCGAATCGTAGGCTCGCAATCCTTTCGAATTAAAAAACTGAAATGTGAATGGGAATGGGAAAATGTTTATTTTTTTACGAAGTGCCCACGAAGTGCATAATAAAAGGGGCATAAGAGACTAGAACCATAAGCAAAAGCAACATATGACACGGTGAATCCGATCGAAAGGGTGGAAGAAAGGTGAAAACATTTACATCGTTTTTCCTACAATCAGTTTAAGACTAATTTTGATATTTTAGGCACAAAATATTTGAAAATATGATTCATACTTTCCGAAAATTCCACCCAACTTGGTGAAAACGAGGAGGAAAGATAATCTAGGTATATATTAATTTATACAAAGATATTCTAGATATATTTTAATTTATCCACAAGCGAAAAATGAGTAGAAATGTCAACAAAAAAAAGGGCTATAAAAGAACCATAAGCAAAAGCAACATATGACTTGGCGAATTGGACCAAAAGGGTGGAATAAGGGCGAAAACACTTGCATTGTTTTTATCCAATCATTTTTGGACTAATTTTAATAATCTAGGCACAACAATTTTGAATATATTGAATCACACTTTCCAAAAATTCCACCCAACTTGGTGAAAACGAGGACGAATAATTGTCTAGATATATATTAATTTATACACATGCGGAAAATGATGAGTGGAAGTTTAAACTATAATTTAAAGAAAATTATTAAAGCTTAGCAGAGTCATGTACTGGCATTCCTCAATCGACAAAGCTGACTACAGGGTATACTCTAGTCGACTACCCTCGGCTATTTAACTTCCTTTCGTTTTTTAAAACACAGCTAGCAGTTGGGTTCGCCAGTTAAGCATCTTAATGACGGCAGCATGAGCCAGACCGCACTTTCAACTAGTCTATAATTTTTATCGAATACAATCTGGGACCCCAGAAAAACCACAAAAGTCATTTGCCCTTGGCTGTAGCTTTAATTAGTTTGGTGGGCGGTGTTTATTTTCGAGCTCGTAGTGTCCATTGCACATTCGACCAATAATGAACTTAAATTATTTATACATGAGCCAACAACAAAAGCGGGCACAAATTTATTGCATTAGGCGCGTTTTAATTACACCTGCGGTAATATACACATGCAGCACACACACAGAGAGACAAGCTATGGGATCTGTTCAGTCAAGTGCTGGCGGCTTGTTATGTGTATAATTTAATTAGTGACACCCACGACTGCTGGCAGCAACACACACATACACATACAGCTACAGACCCCGCCCACACCGCCCCCTTGTCCTAATGATTTTCATGCCTTCGCATACTAATTTCGTTCAGGTAGCCCCCGCGCGAGGATCTGTGTCCTACTCCCTCCTGGTAAGTAATGATGGCATATTAAACCGACATTGCCTTTCGCATGGCAAGTAAAAAAAAAAAACAAAAATTACTCAACATTTGATGCTGAAATTTATTGCCTGTGGTTGACTATGAAACTGTGGTTGGGTGGTGCGCACACACACACTCCGCCCGATAATGAGATTCAAATCGAATGCTGATTAATGCGTCACACAAATTGAAACTAAAACAAGTAAGACTCTGCCTCGTGAGCAGTGCTCGACTGGACAATACCCTGTATAGGTCTAAGCTACTAAGAGCAGAGCAGAGAAACTTTGAGCCCATTTCTCAACTTATTCTCTATTTATTTCTCTATGCGGAACGTCAAAAGGTTTTTCTGCATGACGTGACTGTTAATTGCAAGCTAATAATATTTCTCACATAATCATTAATTATTTCATATTTTCATATTTTAATTATCAGAGTTTTTTTTAAACCTAAACAATGTCGTAATATAAGTTAAAAGAGCTGTCAACAAATATTTAATTCAAGGCTTAGTTCACATTTAGTAAGAAAATTATCAGACTTAAGGGTTCAAGCCGGCAACACATGATCATATGTTATTTTATAGGGTATAATGATATTGTATTACCTCGAAAATGCTTGTTGATTGCCAGCTGTCAAATTGCACGAACATTTTCGGTGCTTGGCAACCCGACAAAAGGGCTTTGATGGAGTATTATCTATTAACTAATACTAAAATAGATGCACAATTACACGTTACACACTCCTGATTGAAATTTGATTACATTTTATTAAGCTATTAATGCTTAAAAAATGTGAAAAACTCTAAAGAAACTGGCTTGAAGTTTGTCAAATGTAAATATTCGATTTGCTATTCTCATGGGAATGTAACCAAGACTTGTTTGTTCTTTGTTTGATTTTATGAATTTCCTTTAGATTTATTTTAAAATTTTTATCTAAATAAATATGATTTGCTTGTTTCAATAACTCAAATATATTTTCCCACAAAAGTAAGTTTAAGCTTTACGCTTGAAAAGAAAACATAAGTTGAATATTTTTAAAACTTTAAATTATATACTTGTACTCAAATAGCAAATATATCAATAAGTCTCGAAGTTTTTAACATTATTCTTTTTGCTATTCTCTTGGGAATGTAACAAAGACTTGTGCCTTGTTTATTTTTGTAAATTTTATTAAGATATTTTCTTGTTTCAATAACTCAAATATACTTTCGCACAAAAGTTAGTTTTAGCTTTCCGCTTGATAAGAAAATATAAAAATATAAATTTATATTAAAATATTTCAAAAAGTCTCAAATTTCTTAAGTGTCATCCCGTCTAAGCTGCGAAATTATTAAGAAATAAAAATAAAACCCATTTGAAGTGCGCTTCTCTCTAAGCCAAAACTCGAAGTATTTACAATTTTTCACTTAACGCTGGCACTTTTTTAACTTGGCTCGCAATTTGGGTTTTCTTTTTTTTTTCTGTGGAGCAAGGCAAATGCCGCAGTCACTTTGCGCTAATCATCATATAAATGGTTTGTAAAATATTAGATAAGAGCCAAAAACTGTTAAATGTTTTGGAATTAAATGCGTGATTTACCCCGTTTGCCGTTTGCCCCATACAAAAGGCGGGCAGATACGCGCGAGGACGCGCGATTTTCCATTAAATCCTTGAACAGCTAACGCGCTTAGCTGTCGCAACCACAGGGCGGGCTCCGTCCTCCACTCAGCCGGAGCAGCAGCCCCCGTGGAGAGGCCAAAGTCGAGGCGAAGTCGTGGCGAAGCTGAGGAACCATCGCCAGAGCTTATGCAAAAATTTTGTTTTATAAAATTTTCAAGTCAAGCGCCTAATCCCAACACTTATTCTTATACACTTCAATGTCTTGCACTAACAGAGTGCTCCTGCGGCTGTCAAGGGAGCAGTACGAGCACAAGAGAGGGTGGTGGGGGGGAGGGGGGAGATGGAGGCGGACGGGCTGTGGTTCGTCTTCTTTTGTGGGGGCCAGAGAGCATTGAAAAGTTTTTCTTTTCTCGCCAGACAATATTTTATGACAACTTGCTGTAAGGGTATGCGGCGGGGGCGGGTGACTTTGGCTGGGGTTTGGGGGCGTGGCAACACATTGGCACATTGCCGGATTATACCACTGAAAAATTCATTCATTTCCTGCTTACTTTTCACGACAAAACAGCCCATCGCACCCCCCCCTCCCCACCACCAAAAACCCAACGCCGTCGCCTCCTTCGAAGCCGCAACACTTTGTAATATATAATTAAGATTACAAGCGCCTTTGGTTTAAGTATTTTGGAGGCGGGGCCAAACAGGCTTATATTTTATGTACGTATATCTTAGCTTGACTGATAACCGAGCTGCCAAAATTTATTCATGGCTGGCGGTTTTTGCTCGGCACGCGGCCGTTTTCCAGCTTATTTAGCTGTTAATGTCAACCCGCGACCTGCCCCTTTTTGCTCAGCTGGAGCTGTGCTCAAAATATCCAAAAATTTCATTTCATCCACTGCGTAATTATTCAATCTAAACTGTGGGCCAACACATAAAACTTTGACACTTTGAAATCAATTTATAATAAAATTCAAATATCAAGTTTTAATGAGTTTTTAGTGCTTATCCTGAGAGTTCGCTTTCTCGTAACTTTAAGTCCTGAATACACAGACTCTAGTTCATAAAGATTCTTGAATAATATTCAATAAGAGAAGATTTTCAATTGGATCTTATCAGAGGGCCTTCAGATGGGTTTTCTTTAAAATCATTCTAAATATCAGCACAAGAGCTTAAACCGCGGCATAAAGCCTAAGCTATCCATATTTTGGAATGTTCAGAGTTTTAATAGTGCATGAAATCGGATGAGAATTGACCGAGTTATGGGGTGGGAAATTTCGACCTATGTCTATATCGGATAGTTTATGGTACCATTTTCACATGAATTTCGACCAAAAATAATGTTTCCAGATTTAGATGCCAAATTTATTTGGAGCCCAAACCATGAACAAAAAGCCAACCCTCGTGGAAATCGAATGAGAATTGACCGAGTTATGGGGGTGGAAAATTTTGACCTACGTCTATATAGGATAATAGCGGGTGTTCCCCGCCTCGCCCGTGGCACGTTCAAAATAAATGCTCTCAAAGATCTATGGTGGAACTTCCCGAAATCGTGTCTTAACTATTATCACATAAAGTAACTACAGTGAAAATTTAGCTTCCTAGCTCTTACGGTTTGGGCCGTACGTTGATCACCAGGACAAATCGTTTTATATATAGAGATATATTTGTTATTACGTACTCACCCGTAAATTCATACGCACGATTATTTCCGTCATCTATAAGCCGGCGAGAGGTGAAGATTTATGTTTATACATCACTGAAAGAGAAAAGCAGAGAATATGTTTATTAGCTAAAAAAACTAAGCTCGCTTTGCTAAACCTAACTTGAAATAGTGAGAATTGCATAGAAGAGCAATATTTGTATATAAACATATTTAAATATGTTTATATTAAATTTAAAAGGTTTTGTTTATAATACGTACCAAATTTTAAAATAGTCACCGCCTCCATCATAGTTAAAGCTGCCGTTTCATCCAATATTAAAGCCGCCTCCTTCTTCTTTGATTGAGCTGCCATATCCACCAAAATTAAAGCCGTCATATCCTCCTTAGCCGCCGTCTCCTCTATCGTTGAAGCCGGTTCCTCCAATATTAAGCCGCCACTTTCTCCTATGCTCAAGCTGCCGCCTCCACCTAAGTTGAAGCCACCTCCTTCAATTGAAGTGAAGCCTATGAGGCTTACTTGAAGTCATGAGAATCACGTAGAAGGGCGTTTGTGAAAAGTTAGTGATCACCAAACAGTCAGTCAGGCAGGCAGGTAAAACAGTTATATATAGAGATAGATTCTTGGGAAGCTCAACTGTAGTCATCTTTTCAAATTGTTGTTGTCCAGCTCTTTAGAAATTATATAATTATATTATTATATACACACCAGGTTTCAAGTCTCTCCGCAACAGACGAACAGAGCGAAAACTTTGACAGATTTTCTTATCTCTACAACTTGACCTGTACAAAATCTATTTAAACTTCCCCCTAAGCAGACTTTCTAGTTGCAACTTGTATATGAAACGCGACGTAGTCTGCCCCTTCATTTTTTCGCACAGTGCCACATCTTAATAGCTCCCCCTCCCCTTCCCCCCTTGGACTGCTCATTAGTCTAACAAACTATGCACATGCTCGAACTTCATTGTGTTCCTTTGGCGCTGCCCAGTTTCAGCTGAAGCCCCTCGAAATGAAAAGGGGCAGCAGCCCCGTCGCCAGGCTTTAAGTGGAAAAACTGTGCTGGCTTTTTTATGAATGAGCCCTATGCATTTGCATATTAACGGCTTGTGCGTCTAATGTGCGCACTCCCTCCCTTCCTTCGCACCTCGCCCCCATATTTGCATAATAATTTTATGGCTCGCTGCAGTCGAATAAGAAATCCAGCCGCCCTTTTTTTTGATATTGTTTGGAGGCCAACTGGCAGCCCATAATGGCAATCCCAGCCACACCCACCCCTCACCTGTCTAGTCAGCGCAGCGCAGCGGGAAATGAAAAATGACGGAATGCAGGTGATCGCCTGACGACTGTTAATGAACTTCACACGTAACGAGGTAACCTTCGTCAGAGGGGAGCACAGGTACTTAGCCTTAAACATGCAACCTGCCAACTTGCCAAATGGCCTATTAATACAATTCGAATCTATTAAAAGGCGTGTTAAAGGAAATTGTGAATCTTAATTTATGCCATATCTGAAGTTCGTTAAGCCCCCTTGATTAAGACTAAATGAATCTTAGAAAATTAGCTAAAGATATATATAGAAATGTATAGTAGGTGCATATCTTGCCGGACTGGCTATAAATTTCCCCCACCGGCTCGGGAATTTCCCATCACAATCTCTTTATCCTATATACTTAACACTCTATATATATAGAATAAATTTCCTTGCTTTATTAACAAAGAAAATTCTGAGTCTTAGTTTCTGCCATATCTGAAGTTCGTAAAGCTCCCTCACATAAGACTAAATGAATCTTAAGTAGCTGAAAAGCTAAAGATATATATATAGATAAATATAGTGGGATATATAGCATACTTGCCGGACAGACTATAAATTTCCCACAACGGGTTGGTGATTTCTCTATCCTATCTACTTAACAATCTATGTATATATGTAGCATAAATTTCCTTACTTTATTATTAACTTCTTTCTTTTTTTTTCTATTTATTGTATTCTTTCTTTTTTCCTATTTATTGTATTTTCTTAAACTATATAGTAAATTAAGATTTATTTTAATTTTTACTTACCCCTTTTTCTCCAGCTTTTTCTTCGTAGCTGGCCGAGAGGGCAAATAAAACAACTCCATCGGTCGGTGATGATATTAGAAAATTCTAATTAGGCTTTAAGCACATCATTTTCATAATTTGATGTATAAAATAATCGTTTTTGTCGATCATTAATAAATAAATGAATTTAGAAATTAATAATAAATATACAAATAGTTTAAAGACGAGCTATACTTATTCCTATTAAAACACAGAGGATATATTTGCATTTGCAGGCTATTCAGCGAAATAAATATATATACTCTCATACATCCGTATGGACTTCTAGATCTATGTATATATATCTGTATATACTCGCATTTCTTATATACTCCGGAGTGCGCATCACAAAAGAAGAATGAGCTAAGGAAGTGCGCGTTGTTTGCCACTTGGCGACAAGTAATTTTATAATTATGCAAGCGCAAATGGCATTGTGTGACCTCCGCACACTAACTAACCCACACACTCACACACACACACTTACACACACACTCAGACTCACACAAGCACACCCCCTGCGAAGTGCATACAAAGTGTGTAATTATTTTTTTGTGCCTTGTAATTTTTCACTTAATTTGCATGGCCGGGCGACATCCGCTTTGGGGCAAAGTGTGTAATTATTTGCAGATTATATAGCAGAACCCTCAGACTTAAATAATGCATGTTAAAAAACTAAAAAGAACTTGCAAATCTTAGAGTTAAATCTACTATTAATAACAATAATAGATTTAAGAAAACGAACAGAACGAGAATTACAATTTTATGCTTAAGTTTTTAATACAAATTACAATCTAATTCCCAACACGCCCCATAAATAATTAAGAAAAATAAAAAAATTACTGCTGGATTTGAACCGGCAACCTCTAACTTGACAGTGCAATGCTTAAAAGCTGGAATTCATAAAAATAATATAGATATAAAATACTACAATTAATAACAATTTTAATCTAGTTAAAAGGACGATCGTTAAATTGAAAACTTAAAAGAACCTGGAAATCTTAGGTTAAATCTATAACAGATTTAAGAAAAAACAAGTAAGAGGTTTGTTTTAGTCGGGAGCTCCCGACTAGGGAATACCCTGAACCCTTTTCTTCCAACAGAGGATAGGTATAAAATGAAAGATACTTGATATATATATATACTATTCTAGAAGCTACATGTAAAGTTTGGTGACTCTAGCTCATATTATTTGCCGGAGTTGCTCAAAAAACAGGATTTCGATATCGATTTTTATCGATTACTTGGAAACGGGGCAAGTTATCGAATATCGGAAACAAACTCGATCTGCGCATGGACTAGGAGGACCTACACCCAAAATTTCAAATCTCTAGCTCTTATAGGTTTTGGGATCCTTGCATTCGTACATACGGACGGACAAACGGACGGACGGACGGACAGACAGACGGACATGGCGAAATCGACTCGGTAATTGATGCTGATCAAGAATATATATACTTTATGGGGTCGGAGATGCTTCCTTCTGCCTGTTACATACAAATATTACAAATACATTATACACTTTTTACCCATTTTTAATGGGTTCAGGGTATATTTATGATTATAAAAAAAGAGAATTATAAAATATTCAAATTAATAACAATAAATTATTAATCCCATAAAAAATACGAACGTTAAATTTAAATAATTAACAATTTCTTTAAGCTCAAGAAAACCCAGAGAGATAATACAATTCCCAGTTGCGAATAGAAGAGCGCATCATTAAATTTGATAATGTCCCAGTTGTTGAGTGCTTTTTATGGTCGGGTCCACTTGATTATATGCGGCACATAATTGTGCTGGGAGTGGAGGAGGAGGAACTGGAAGCTGGCTGCTGTGGCCCCAAAAGTGCTGCTATCAAGTGACACACATTTACATAATTATTAGAAACAGTTAAATGTCCACAAATTGTAATCGTAGCACTTGGTCACTGGCCAGGCACACGGGGGAGTCATTATATTGGGCAGTCGGGGGTCACATTATTCAAAGTATGCGGCGTCAATGTCTCGTCCTTCTTGTTGTTGTTGCTGCCCACGCAATCTAAGGACAAAAATATCTTGGCGTAATTTGCGAGCGAAGGCGAAAGGACTTTGGCCTGCAGCCTGTAGCCTGTTGATGTGCGTGCCTCAGACTATGTATTTAAAAATGTTCTATATTCACAACAGCAACAACCACAACTCACAGAGAAATAAAATAAAATGTAATTTTTATTATGCTCAGTGGTTTTTATTGCCCGCTTTATCGTTCTACAAGTTCTGCGCCTTGTCTTGTCTTGTCTGATATTTGTCTATGGCATGTCCTTGTGTGTGTTTCGGCCATGCCACACACACACACACACACTCGCACACACAGATAGACAAATAGACTTGGCATATTGCGATATTTTCGTTTTTTATGGCTTTTTTATTGACTTGATTATTATGTTGCCTCTTGTTTTCGACCAAAAGCAAGCCAAAAGAACAACAACAACAACAAAAAGAAATGCAGAAGTTTTCTTAGGCTTCAGCCCAGGGAAATTAAAAAATAATTTAACGCCCAGCTCGAGGGCTGCTGCATAAATTTACCAAGATCTGACTGGCTGCTTGGCTGGCTGGCACAGGGTGTGTCTGATTGCCTTACGGCTTACGGCCACATAAATAAGGCCCAATTCGAGCAGCAGTTTCTAATGACGCCCTTTGCGAATTTATGTACGAATGTGTTATGACAGTGCCGGACTCATATTTCACTGGATAGCAAATCACAAAACGTTTGCCAAGTGCTGGCTGCGTCTCAATAAATTTGAAGTTTTTGCCCAAAACATTTAATTGAAAAATGTTCAACACGCCCCGTTGCCAGAAAACAGGCGTTCGCAATTTATGAACTCCAGTGTGAAATGTGAGAAATTCTCGTTAAATTTGCCAACAGTGAAAACTAATAAAACTCTGTACGAGTATATTGTTTCACCAAATGCCAGCAATTGGCATCAAATATCCACTAAAATGACATGTTTTCGGACATTCCAAAAATCAAATGCCCAGCAGCTAATGTTTCACGGTGCGTATACGTAATATGAAAGCAATTGAATATTGTGAGAGCTTGGATTGGAGCTAAATTTCTAAGATTTTGTTAACTGACTTTTATTAGAGGTTTAAATGTAACTATTGCATTAAGGTAAATTCTTTTTTAAATTTACAATTGTATATGGACAGAGGGAGAGGGATAAAAAGAGAGGGACAAAGAGAGAGAGAGAGAAAATTAGACAAAATTAGATTGTGAATATAAGCAGAGTTCAGATTTATTAAAATGCCAACACAACTTGTTTATATAATTCTTATAATCAAAGCATGAAAACCAGTAAGTCTCACTTGAAGGCTAACTTGAATCCATGAGAATCGCATAGAAGGGCAATGCTTAACTATTGTGCATTTGCTGCGCAGTGGGAAAAAACTTGATCATATGTTAATATACATTCATTGACACAGGCAACGAGCCAAATTTGTTTTAAAACTATTTCAAAATCATATTAAATGAAATTTTCACAGTACAGCTATGCCGTTGGACTAATTTTATGCGTCTTTGTATCTCATTTTTGCCACGAATTTTAAAAAGCCAATCTCTTCATTTGGCTTCCTTTAGAATGGCATTTTATAAGCCCGAATATTGCCTATGGCTCTGTGCCAAAATGACAAAAATTAAAAGCTACAACGTCAAGGGGCAAAAAAGAAAAACACACACAAGAAAAAAAAAACCAAACAAGCCACAAAAATGTAAGGAAAGCAGAACACGAGGGCTGAACGAGAAACCAAGTCTCATAATTAAAAATTAAGCCATTCGCCTATTAGTTTTAACCCTCATTAACTTTAGATAAACTAATCTCCAAAGTAAACCACTCGCATTCATGGCCTTTTGTGTTCGCGCGACCCTGCCCGAGGGTGGACTACCCTAACACAACCACTACCCGCCCTCATTGTACCCGCCCCTACGGTTTTCAGGCCGCGCCTACAGTGCGTGAAAAGCTCATCAAATGGGCGCGCTCTTAGGATAATCGCCATGAATTTTCTTTTTTCTTCAGTTGCTGCACAAAATGATGTAGAAACAGGACGAACCTAACAGTGTGCAAGGCAAGCCAAGAAAAAAAACGAAGACGAAGATGAAGCTGAAGCTGAACAAGAAGCAGCACAAAAAGCGGTATGAACCAGAGAAAAGAAAAATAATTAAAAACGCAACCTTGATAAAAATGAAATGTTTACAAAGACACACAGGCGAATAAAATAAAGAACTGTGACAAGAAAAAAAAGTCCCGTTGAAAGGCTAAAAAAGCACAAAAAAAAATAAAAAAGCGACGAAAAAAAACAGAAACATTTCCACAGCTCAAGCAGCGCAGCACAAAACGAAAACAAAAAGCGGATACACGCAGCGGATGCAAAGTTTACTCAAGCAAGCCAAGGAAATGGGGGGGAGGGGGGAAGGAGTGCGATGCCTTCGCCCCACCCCGACCCACCCGGCCGAAGGAAACTGAATCGCAGAATGCAAAGTCAGGCGAAAGCAGAAAAACATTAACTGAGAATTTTCGTCTGCGCCAAGCGCCATACAAAACGCCAAGCCATATGCTGCCCAAATAACATGTATAAAACTAAAAGGATTTTATGAACTAAGCTAAACTAAAACTCAACTTGGAGCTGGAATCAAAAACTTATGCAGTCTACTTAAGACATAAAGACTATAGACTTTATAGACATAAAAAGCTTATGAATTTTCTATCCTAATTAATCTAGAGAACAAACCATGTTCAAATAGATGCAATGTTTGTCAAGAGGCAAACAATATGGCAAAAAAGGATTTTATGAACTCCACTAAACTCAACTTGGAGCTGGAATCAAAAACTTATTGGAGTATTCTTAAGTGCTACATAGACAAAATTGCCTAAGAAAAATTCTACAGAACTTATCAATTGTCTAACCTAATTAATCTAGAGGACAAACTATGTTCAAATAGATGCAATTTTTGTCAAGAGGCAAATAATATTTTGCCAGGAATGGTAAATATAAAGTGATTAGAATTCGAAGCCTAGAGCTAGAACATTTCAAAAGAATTTTTTGAACTACGCTTAGCCCAACTTGGAGCTCGAATCAAAAACTTATTGGAGTATACTTAAGTGCTATATAGACATAATTGCTCAAGAAAAATTCTACAAAACTTATAAATAGAGTGTTGATATAGTCATTGGAATTCCAAGTCTAGGTAGAGACTTGAACTTGGAAAATACACATATCAAATATTTTGCCATTTTGAAAAATGATTAATATATGAATTAAATATCAATCTGGAGTTCAAGATGGCTTATAACAAAGTTATGTGAGTTAGAAGTCTAGGAAAAAATAATTTTTATGTAGTCAAAATACTATTTTTTAACTAAAACTAATATTTCATGCATTTCTTTTACATTTTAAGATACATAATTGTCGAAATTTAAAATTTATATGGACATTTATCTTGAAAATCGATTGAGTTTTGACAAAGCTATTGGAAATCCAAGTTTGGGTAGAGCTTTTAGAAGGGACTTGGGAAATACAAATAAAAAATCGTAATTTTAGCGTAAATTAAACTTTTAAGTATGAATAATAGTTAAATAAAGTATTAATCCAGAGATTAAAAAACAATAAAAATGCTAACCATCATTAATGTGGCTTTTAACAAAGTATAAAAAAGGGCTCAAAATTAATATTTAATAAATTTCTTTAACATTTTAAGACAAGTTTTCAAAGCAGTTCCAGCTAAAAGAATTACATTTAATTGTCAGAATAAGTATTCCCTTTTAAAAGACGATTTTATTGCCTATTTAGAAACTTACACAGTTTGTTTAAATAGTATAGTTTGTGTATACGTATATCAATTAGAGCTACTTAAAGTTTAAACATTGGCTCTGCACAATCACGTTATAAACAAAACTAGAATTACAAAGCGCTAAAATTGAGCAAACTACGCGAAGCACTTGACTTTACACCTAAATCGAAATATATGTTTAAGGGAATAGAAGACGCGAGCAAACAATTTACAATTGAACAAAGCTGCCCGATTGGCCAGTTATAAGAATAATAATGATAATAATATTACGAGTATCCTGAGTGTAATAAAAGAATTTCCTTTGCAAGGCAGAGGAAATGTTTGCGATCTTAGACAAAAAATCGATACACTCAAATTACACAGATCACACAAATTACAAATATTACAACAATTACATGTACTAAATATCGCTATACAATGCTGATTAAGCTAATTGCTCTTTAAAGCTAATTAATAAACATACACAATGGCCAATTGTCATGGATAGAGTGCTTTCGCATTTGGCTATAAACTGGACCTCAGCTAATTGGGAGCTGGTCGTTGATTCTGCTGCTGCTGCTGCTTGGCATGGCCAGTCTCGGATTTATTCTCGCGCACCAACAGCAGCAGCTGCAGCATCATCAAAGCCTCCACCTTGTCCAGGGGATCCATAAAGCCGCGCTGCAGCCACTTGGGTATGGTGGTGCGTGCATGACTGAAGCCCAGCTTATTGAGTATATAATCGACGCCATATGGCTCAATCGATTTGCCGGCCCAGGACAGCAGCCGCACCGTCGGCTCCAGATGCCAAGTCTGGCAGTCAAAATGCCGCCAATCGCGCACAAAGGACTCGATATCAAAGCTGGGCAGCTGCTCCACGCCGGGCTTGGTCTGCCCGGCCGCATCTTTGCCTTCGCTGGCAGCCGAATTCGTTGTCGTTGTCGCCGTCGTGCCTGTCGTTGTTGTTGTTGTCGTGCTGTTTGCTGTTGTGGCAGCATTTGCCGCCGTGTTCGCAGCTGTCGCTAGATTCGTATGACTGCCCTGCAGTGGGTCCAGGCTGCTCTTGCTGCCGCCCAGCTGCTGGCTTTGTACAGTCAAATTCGTATTGGAAGCGGTTTTCTTCTCCTTGAGTATCTCGTCCGTCAGATAGGGCTTGAGGTTGGCCTTCTGCGACAGATTTGGCGAGGCTGCGCGCGCCGACTGAGCGCCGAGCTGCAAAATAGAAAAAGGCATCAAATTATGGAACTGGTTCCAGGCAGAAGGCGTCTTCTCCTGATACGCACCACCTTCTCCTTTTCGGTGACATAGGACGTTATCAGATCGTGTAGAAAGAAGAACGCATCCGCATCGACCGTGACAAATATGTGATCATCGAACTCCGTTATGAAGCTGCACAAAACTTCCGGCTTCGATTCTAGAAAAAAACCATAAAAGGTTTAAAGTACACTCTTGTATTTGAATTGATATGGTTTACCGCTTGGCTCGGGCGTGCTTGCGCCCTGCTTGTGCTCGGTCTTGAAGTGCAGCTGGAGGCTGGGAAGCGCGAAGATGACCTCGCGATTGTGATTGTGCTCCTGCGATTTGGCCGAGCTGCTGCTGCCCGTGGCGCGCGTGCGCTCAATCGAATTGGAGGCTATCTCACGCTCGCACTCCAGCATGGGAAAGCGATCCACAGCTGTTGGGGAAAAACTCGGTATAAGCAAAAGGAAGCCAGATTAAATTCCCTGCCAGACTCACCGTCGATTTCGCTGTTGGCGAACGCGTAGTGGAACCATTCGTTGAGGGTCTTGAACTGCGGCGGAAAGATGATGTTGCGCGTGATGCGGCTGACAATGGCCATCGAGTGATTCTGCTGCTGCTGCACCTCCGTCGTCTGGCCCAGGCACGAGGTGAGCGTCTGTGTGACGAGCACCTCGCTGCTGTCCTCGATCTGACGCGCCTCGGTGGCAAAATTAATCGACGGCGACTTCAGGCTAAACAACGCCCAAGCCTTCGACTTGAAGTTGATGCCATGGAAGCAGGCCAGCGAAATGTTCTGGCCGCGCAGCTCCACGGTGCCGCCCAGCACATTGCCATGTCGCGGCAGGCGCGTCACCAGCGACGGCACCACCAGCCCAATCGCCTGCGCCAGCGGCTTCTGCCAGTGCCGATGATGCCGCGCATCCGTGTTGTCCACGCCGCAGTAGTTGACGGCGGCGGCGGCGGCGGCGGCTTGTGGCAGCTCGCCGTTGGGCTTCTTCTTGAGCTGCTGGCGACGCTTGATGCTCGCCGTGCGATCCTGCAGACGCGGCTCGAGGCTGGAGAAGACGCGCTTCGAAGACTTGAATTGCTGCGTGAAGAACTCCTCCAGCTTATAGTACATTTTCATGAGATCCGCCGTCGTCGATTTGGATATCATGATCTGCAGCTGATCCCAGCTGAGATCGCCATGTATAAAGATGAGCGCACGCGGTTGATCCTTGCCGCAGGCAGCTGCCTGCGTGGCCGTGCGCCACTCGTCCTTCATGGCCGCCGCAAAGGTGCTGATGCGCGTCATCAGCACCGAGGTGCCCATATAGTCCAGGCGCAGCTCCAGCGCCATGAAACTGAGGCCCAGCGTATGATACGGCTCCATGCCGGCCTCCTCCTTGATGTGAAAGCGTTTGTTGATTTTGTTCACCTCAAAGCTGCCGCCCACAATGCCGCCCTTGGCATCCAGAGCCGAGCCGCCCAAATAGATGCCCGCGTACATGTTCTTGTAGCCCGTGCTGCCAATCGACAGACGTCCGTCCGAACGGAAGTCCTTGGTCAGCCAGACCACATTGCCGCACACATTGCCAATGTTCATCTGGACATTGAGCTTGGTGAAGTTCACAGCGAAGATCACCAAAGTGTCCCAGGCGGTAATCTGATTCTTTTCCGAGGGCGGCGTCCCAGAGGATTCGGCGCTTGAGGATTTGCCCAAGGACTTGAGCTTGCGCACCGCGCCAAAGTGGCCCAGTTGCTGGACAGGCTGCTGTTGTGTTGTCTGCTGCCCCTCAAAGTCCAACCGCAGCTTCTCCTTGGAGCGACCCTCGCTCGGCGTGGGCGTGGCCGGCGCACAGCCCGTGGGCGTCTCCCCGCCCGCCTGCTGCTGCTGCTGCTGCTGGACGCTGAGATCGCCCAGGAAGAGACGTCGGACAATTCGACGCCTGTACCAGGCTTTCGGGAAGGCCAGAATCTCGGTGAGGCGACGCATATCGTACTTGAAGCTGGCGCTGCCAATGTCCACAATTGTGGAGAAGCGTATGACGGCGCGGGATTGATCCAAGGCGCGCTTCGAGCTGGGCAGCGGCTCGATATAGACCTTGCGGCAGCGCGTGATATGAAACTTGACAAACTCCACATTGATGCTGAGCGAATCCTTGCGCTCGGTGTCGCTCAGCGGCGAGAACTGCGTCTCCTTGGAGGTCTTCTTGCCGCCATACGGATGAAAGATGTACACATTGAAGTCGGCCAGGCAGCCCGTCACGCTCAGCCCGCCCGTCGGCAGCTGCGGCTCCGCCGGCGGCTGTTGTTGCTGCTGCTGCTGCTCCTCGTCACCGCTGCGCTTGGAGCTAAATACAATGTCCAGGCTGGGCAGCTGCAGCATGCACTCGACCCGGGACACGGGCAAACAGCTGAAGCGAAACGTCGACGGCTGCATATGGAAGTAGACGATGACATCGACGGGAAACGAGGCGTAGGTCGCATAATTCGCTGGCAATATGTCCAGATTGACGGGGGCTGTGTGCGTGGGCGTGGCCGGCACACTGTTCGTCTGCCGCGCGGGAATCGGCTCCAGCGTCTGCTCGAGAAACTCGAGAATGTGAGGCGATATGATTGTCTCCTCGGGTATGCTCTGCAGCGTCATCCAGGCGCTCAGCGTCGCCCGCTTGTTGCCCACAACGCGACGGATGTGAGTTCCCGCCGGAGTTGCCGTCGCCGCCGGAGTCGTCCCCGGCAGCTCTGCGGGATCGGCCAGCGTGCGTGACTGATAGTGCAGCTTGACATCGAGGCCGGGTATGTGAAAGATGGTGAGATCCGCGAGCAGAGCATTGTTGTGGGCGCTGGCATTAAAGCGCAGCTTGCTCTTGTCGCGCTGCCGGCGCGACGGCGTCGGACTGCCCCAGTCGTTGCCGATGCTGCGCTCGCGCTTGTGCGTCTTCACGCTGGCTCCGCCGGCGGCGGCGGCGGGAGCTCCAGCTGCGCCATAGGCGGCGCGATCCTCGCCGCTGTGGTTGTCCTTCGTGTGCAGCACACATTTGCCGGAGTTCACAAGCACCTTGACGTCCAGCTCGAAGTCAATGTTCGGCTCCGGCTGCTGTTTGAGGGCGTGAGCATGGGCATGCTTGCGCCGCATCTCCACGGATATGCCATCCACGTCTATTTCGCTGGGCGTGGTGCAGTCGCCCTGGAACCCGACGCTGCGCCAGTCGAGCTCATTGTCCGCCGTCTCCGTGTCGGTGTCCGCATTCGGCAGCGATGTCTGCCGCATCGCATCCGTAAAGGTAACCCGGCCCACGCCCGTTTTCAGCGAAGCGCTGCGCGAATGACACGAGGCGGGCGTGCTCTGCAAACTGGAGATTTCGTCGTTGGAGGCGATCGTGTCCAGGCGTCTGCCCGCATAGCCGCCATTGTCCAGCGGCAGCTCCCGGGCGGCCAGGCTAACGCCCGGCATTCCGCCGACAACAACGCCGCCGACGCAGCCGACGCCGCCGCTGCCAATGTACGACTGGGAGCGATTGTAGTTCTTGAGGGATCGGCGCAGCGAGGGACGCTTCCACTTTTGGATCATGTCGCGGCGGAAGTACTTGTAGCAAATGGCCTGCAGCTCCTGCAGGCGGCGCTCCTCGTGCGCGACGGTGTTGTGCGAGGCGCCGAGCGTGCGCAAATCGTTGATGATCTTCAGCTGCTCGGCCATTTCCTTTTCCATCATGAACGAGCGCTTCTTCGAATCGATTGTCGGATCGAACACAAAGGCGGGCAGATTGTCGAATTCGCCGCGTCGCCGCACATACGTGTCCCGGCTGCTCTGGTCGCCCTCGTCGCTGTCGGGCGACTCCATTTGGGTGTCGTCCTCCTCGAAGCCCGTCAGCATGGTGAGCGTGTGGCCCAGCGAGGACAGCTGCTTGCCAATGTTCACATCCAAATGGATATCGACGCCCTCCATTTGCCATTTCACATTCAGCAGCCACTTGGCATTCTCGCCCTTCTTGGCGGCCGTGGTGCGCGAACAGACCTCAAAGGTGCCCTCGGAGACGACGCACACATTCATGATGGGCTCCACGCAGCTGGGCTTCCAATCGTCCAGATTCGTCTCAAAGTCATCGGCAAAGCGCAGGCACAAGCCCTGGAATTTGCCCTTGGACACCAGCGAGCCCGAGTTGCACGCTGAGATGATCGTGTTCTCCAGCGTGATGACCACCGCGCCTTTGGCATCAAAGTCCTGATACGAACGGCTGCCGTACGACTGTGGAGGATATGCGGGATTATACATGTGTAGTTACTAGCTGGCATTTTCCATATGGTATAGTTTTTCACGCGTCCTTGGTTAATTTAAATCTAACCCGTATCCTAAATATAATATATTGCCCGGCCTTGGCCGTGGAAGGTTCTTTGCTAACAATTTTAGATATTGCGGTTTCACTAAATACACGGCCGTGGGAGATTGAAATCTATCCGTCCTGATTTCCACTTCTATTAAAAAATATGTTTTAGACGCATCGAATAGAGAACCAAATGTTGGAATCAGAGGTTTCCGCCCATGTTAGTATTGAGGTCGAATAAAAATTGTGAGTTTATTAAACATTTGACCCGCATTTTCCATCCAATTACGGTGAACTTAGCAAAGGCGTGTCAAATAAGCTCTGATAAAGATCTTTGAAAATGAGTTTGAAACCGATAATAAACCAAAAAGATAAGTTTTTCCACCAATTTTCCACTGTTGCAGGTGGAATTGACCAAATGGTTAAAACACGTATTCATTAAGTTCTTTTTTTAGAGCTTTGAAAATAAGTTTGAAGCAAATCGAACAAAACGTAAAACTTAGCACAACAAATCTTGGAAATGGATTCTGCGAAAAGCGTGAAACACGTCTCAAATGATTTGTCGTATAGGTCTTTGTATATAAATTAGAACACGTAATGTCACCCACCAAATCTTTGACCCCCATTTCCACCAAGGAGGAATGCATTCTTCGGGCTGTGCATTGATCCCCAATCATTCAGGCGGGACAAAAAGTTTTATATATTGAGATACACTATAAATAAGATTCTATATATACTTATACTATATATAAATATTTGAAACAGAGCTTGAAATCTATTTTACTCTCGTGGTTTAGAGCTCGAAGCCGCTCTACTTGGTAAGCAGAAAAGTTTTATACAAACTTTTCCCAAGATTTCCCCTAACTTTCTTAGGCTTTTTCCAATGCCAGATTTAACGCAAACCTCAATCACATAATCTAGCTGAATCTAAAGCTTTCTATATCTCCAAATAGTCAGTCGGAGATTCAGGACTTACAACTTTATATATAAGATAATACTCAATCGGTTTTTGACTCACCACCGTGTTGACCTGCTTGAGGGGCAAACAGATGCCCATATCCTCGACGGTTAGTTGCAGGAACAATGTGGATAGATTCGTGCTGGCGATCTGGCCAAAGGCGACGCGATCGAATACCTGTTGGGTGTCCCTGTGGGGCGTGTGGTCGTAGCAGAGATTGGCGCGCTTTTCGGCCCAATACTCGTAGGCGTTCTTGTAGTTCAGCCAGACCAATATGGCCTTGTCCACGGCTATCGGCTGGACGTAGACCAGGGGACGCTTGAGCGTCAGCAATATGAGCTCCTTGTCTTCGTTGGGCAGCTCATCCTGGAAGGCGTTACGCAGTCCGATGGTCGTATGGAAAAAGGCATATTGCTGAAATTCTGGCTCCGCCTCGTCAAAGATCACGTTCCTTATGATCTGGCCCAGCGACAGATTAAAATCGATGTGCGCCTTAAAGAACAGCTTGCGATTGCTCAAATCACCCAAATTCTTGACACGATTCGACAGCTGCAGCTCCAACGTGCCCGTCTCGAAGCGCACCGCCGACGAGCACGGCGTCGTGGCCGTCAATTGGATGCGCTTCATCGATATGTTGATGGAGAAGAGTATGCGCTTCAGCGTGGACTCCTGCACGCTGGCATTGTCCCCACTCTCCTCTGTCCAGAGGGGCACCGGCTTCTCGCCGCCATAGACCTTTTGCAGCACCTCGTTGATCTCGCGCATAAACACCTTCTGCACAAAGACCAAATGGTTCAGCAGATCCGTGGTCAGACAGCGCTCGAATTCGCCAATCTCGGCGCTGGCATTCACATAGCCGCCCTGCCGCAACACAATACCCTCAACGCTCTCCGTGTGCTCCTGTCGATTGTCCGGAATATATTCCGCCAGCACATGCACCGGCGGCAGGCCAATGCACGCCTCCGACGGCAGGTTCATCTCATTCTAAAAGATTAACCCGGTTTAGTTTGGCTTTAAATGACTTGGCTTATGACTCTCACCTGTATCTTGGTATTGAAGCTGAGCGTGTGCGTGGGCAAGTCGATGACAAACTTGGCGCGCTGGCCCGTAACGCCCATGGAGCTGACATGGTTCATGCGGTATTGGGCCTGCAGCGAAGGCAGCAGCGCCGCATTAATGGACAGGCTCTGCAGCAGCACGTTGAACTGCATGACCAGCGGCTGCAGAAGGCCATTCTGATGCGCCGCCGCCGCCGCCGGCTTGGACTGCAGCAGGCGTGCGGAGCGCCGTGCCGCAAACTGTGGCTGCGGCTGTGCTGCGCCGCCGGAGACGGTCCGTTCCCGCATTTCGCTGTTGGCGGTGCCCACGCCGACGCTGCCGGCGCCGCCCGAGTTGCGCGCATGGAACGGCGACTCGGGCTCCTCGGCCGTGTGCGAACGCAGCGTGGATCGGCCCGAGTTGCGTTTAACGCGTAGCTCCTGCAGCGTGGACGACAGCTGCTTGGAGCTGCGCGTCATCATGCCGTGCAGTGCCACCGGATGCTGTGGTATGTCTATGTTGACGGGGCCAATGGACACCAGGCCGCTGTTCTTGTCCTTGCCGCGCTTCGAAAGGCTTGAGTAGAGCGTCTGGCTCTTGCCCACGGTCACCTTGACGACGGTTCTGTGAAAGGATTGTTAACAAGCGATGCTAGTTAAAGATCTTTCCAGTACTTACTGCTGGCTGGGCGCCACGCCCTCGAGCAAGACGATCATGGCGCGTCCGACCTGGCCGGTGAGCGAGCATTCGAGGGAAACGGGGCGCGCCTTCTTGCGCCAGGTTGCCGTGCTGTTCAGCGTGGTTATTTCCGACTCCAGCTTCAGGCCCGACAGCGTCGCCAGCAGCCGCGTCTTGTGTATCTTGGCCACGCCAAATACGATCAGACGCGTTCGCTCCTGCGGCACGCCATCGACCAGCTGCATGTCGCGATGCTGCGGCAGCGGCGTCGGCGCATTGGTCAAATCGTCCTCGTCGTTGTTGCTAAAACTGGGCGCGGGCTTCTTGTGCTCGTTCAGGGAACTGCGCTGCACGACCGTCTTGGTCTCCGGCATGGTGCCGTACAGCTCCAGCAGATGGTAGATGGTCTTCCAGCAGTTGGGCGTCTCCAGCAGCGGCGGCGGCAGCAGCGTCGCAATGCCCGACTTGGTCAGCGTGTTGTTGTAGTCGCCGCTAACGCTGGTCGCGCAGCCGCCATTTAGCGAGGCCTTCGACTCCGTGGCCAGCTTCAGTATGTTCTGCTCGTGCAGCGACATTGTGGGACTGTCCCGCAGCGGCGACGAGCTCGACTCGTTCAGATTGGTGTAGCCCAGCTTGCCCTTGACCGATTTGCCCGTGGAGCGTAGCTTCTGCGCAAAGCTCTGCGGCCGATTTTTGGCATTGGGCGACGGCGTCAACTGTATAATTGGCGCCAGGCCACCGCCACGACTACGTCCAGTCGTGGGCATTGTCGGCATGGTCTCGTTGAATTTGTCATAGCGCTCGTCCGAGAAGCTCGCGCCGTGGCATACGAAACGCTCCGCAACCGAGGCGAAGGCTAGCATATCCGTGGGCTCGGAGGCTGCAGAGGAAATCGTTGAGTAAAGTTTTCAATTGGAATAATTGTTAATAAATATATACCCAAACTGCACTCGTCCTTGGTCTGGCTCTTTTTGCTCAGCTCGGGATGCTCGTGGAACTCGTTCTGTGCATCCTTCACGTTCTGATACATATTGCAGATCTGATGGAGCAGCCGGAGCAGCGGCATGTTGACCTGCTGCGAGATGAAGCGCACATTCAGGCTGAAGTTGATCACGGTGCTCGTGTGCTTCTTGAGCTGGCGACGGGACATGTAGATGACATTCTGTCGCGCCTGATCCACCATGCCGTCGGACATTTTGAGCACCTCGAGCTCAACGCCCACGCGCTCGCACAGAAAGAGCGGAGTGTCCATCATGATGGATGCACGTCCGCCATTCGATTTCTTACTGAGCTTGGCGGGCTTTGCGCTGGTGTTCGTTTTCTTGTCGCCCGCCTCGCTGACCACAATGTCCACGCGTATCGAATCAAAGGTGCCAATGAGGGAGAGATTCGTGCCGAAGTTCTCCAGCGATGAGATATCCGCATTCGAGAATTTGTTGATCATTTGCTGTGGCATTACGCCCAGGCACGTGAGCAGCGGCTCAAAGATCAGATGCGCATCCAGCAGCTTTATAGAGTCCTGCATGATGGCGCTGCGCGAATGCGTCTGGCCATTCAGCTTGGCCGGAGCGGGACGGGCATGCTCCTTTTCGGCGGCATGCTCCTTCTTTTTGCTGTTGTCCTGTTGCTTGGCCATCCAAAAGTACAAGTCCTCCTTGTGATTCTCAGCGCCCAGCCAAAACTTGTTCACAGAGTTCGTCGAACTGAGGGAACCCTCCTGCAAAGCGCCGTACTCTGCAAGGAATATATTGAATAAATATGCATGTTGTTATTTATATAATTTAAAACTTACCAAACTCTGGCACCTGTTTCTCCACCAGACCCGATATAATGGGCAGCATTTGTATGCTGGAACGAGACGAATTGCCATGTGAATAATTCGAGGCTTTGCTGTGCACTTTGCTCAGACTTTAAAGCGCAAGCAACACATATTTATACATATATATTCATATTTATGCGATGGGTAGTTGATACGATTTTGAGAGAGTTGGGTATGAAAAGAAAAACACATACACAGGCAACGGCATTAATATACGAGACATGCATGAGCACAAGCCAATCAAATGGAAAGCAGGTGAAGCACTTACCCACGGCGTGTGTGGTGCATGTTGGGCGACGTCGAGGTCGATCGCTGGGATGCAGGTCCATGGTGTGGCGCCTCATGGGCATAGGACATGCCACCATATTGTGTGTTGTCTAAATAGGAAAGGTAAACGAATTGAGTAATTGCGCACAAATCAAAAGAAATATTACAATTTTGCGCTCAAGTGGAGTTAGAGACCTGAAGTGCAGTGTGCGAAATAAGAACGTGTTCAGTTTCTCGACAGTGAACAAAAAAATAAAGAAAGAACTACTATCTTTGACTGATTGATTGATTGATTGATTATTTCAATAGTCATAAGTCTTAAGCTTTTGGTCAGCTATGCTAGGAATATATAACATTAATCCAAGCGAAACTGATTCTGTGACCGAGATGTGCGACAAAATAAAGAGCTCATTACTCAGATGCCGAGTTTGGTCATGATATGAAACAAAAAAAAGTTGTTCAAATAAGACCTTAATTGTCGTCCAATCATTCCTATGGTATCTATATAATAAAGTGGTTCGATCCGACCGCTTCCCAAACAGAAAGACGGAAGCATGGAAAGTTTTACAGCTGAGAGACTTGTTTGCATAGAAACAGACGAACAGGCATATCGACTCCTCGGTTGATACCAATCTAGAATATATATATATATGTATATATATATACTTTATAATAAATCAATTTAAACGCGCTTATTAAGCACACTGCACAACATAATTGTAGCCTTAATATTAGGACAGTATAGCCAGAAAGGATAGTTGAGTAACATTGAATATTTTTGAATACAAAATGCAAACGCAAAGCATCAAACAACATGAAGTCATGAACACTTAAAGCATTTGGAACAGAAAAATATGTATGGAAAAATAAGGGAAACAACAAAAAGGAAAAGAAAGTCAAGGATGGATACAGTTGCTGAAGGAGCAGCAGAAGTAAGGAAGAAACATTTAAAACCAGGCAAGAAATGCCAGTCGAGTTCAGCTCGCACTCAACAGGCACCTTTTGCTTAGCGCAAAAAAATTAACAACAGATACGTGCAGAAAAGTAACAAACGTATAGGAAAAAATATCGCCTATAGCTATCAATAATAAATATATATTAGTTATAACAAAAGGGAGTTAACTGCAGCAGTTGCAGTTGAGCAGCGTTAATCAAAGGAATACCAATGTGAGTTCGATGATGCTGTGTTTGCCCAAGTAATAAAGCATTCTCACTCTCTTCCGGATTCTCGCCGGCGCCAGCATAGGCGCCCATTTCAACATCACCTTCACACTCATCCGCCTCGCACTCCTCCTCGTTCTGCGGGAACGAGAATGTCACATTTATCGGACGCGCCAGCTTATTCTTGTACTGATGCTCAAACAATATCGGGTTGTACAAGGTGTTCTTCCACTGGCGACTCAGCACAATGATGCCCTGTTTAACAAATGGAGATGCAATTAAATTATATATACATATATATATTGGCATTTTTAGATACTGAGATACTGCACTCACCTGTCGCAGTGTATTCAGATGCGGCACCTCGCCATGCTGAAAGATTTGCTCGATGCGCTGCACTCCCTCGTCCAGGACCAGTTTCTGCATGATGTAGCACAGCTGACAGCTGGGATCCTCCTGCAGCGTCTTCGACAGCAGCGTATAATTGTTCGCATAACGACTCTGGGAAAGATGAAGAATATACAATTAGCGTATGCCATGTAGATTACTCCAATTACCCACCTTCTTGATCTTTGGATTGCGCTGAATCTTCTCGTTTTCCATGGCGTCCGCCATGAGACAGGCGGCGACAGCCGTTTGGCGCGTGTGCAGCACCTTCATGAGGGACACAATTTTAATGGCCAGGCGATTGCTGGGATTCATCCAGGCTGTGATGGCCGGCGAGGCCGTGCTCAGCAGATTCCAGTCCAAGCGCGTCAAGTCGATTTTGCGCGTGATGGGCACACAAGGAGGCGCCGCAAAGTTAAACCACACGGATTTGAGCTCGATCACGCAGGAGGAGGTCTTGTCGGTGCCCTTGACATTCGAGAGCGCCTTGTCGTAGCCATCCTTGGCGCCATCTTTGCCAGCGCCGCTCTGCTTCTGCGCAGCGCCTGCCTGCTGCGCATTGCCGCCGGCGCCCGCTCCACCCTTCTCCACATCCTCATCGGCCGGCTGCTTGGGCGTCGCCTTGCGTCCATGCTCAGCAGCCGCAGGGCCGCTATCGCTGACAATAACACTGTCCAGACCATGGGGGAACTTCTCCTTGGGTGTTTTTGGCGTTGGTGGCTTTTTGGTTATCAAACGCCAAGCGGCCTCAGCCTTCGAAGTGGCACCGCTGCCATCTGCGGTCGGCGCTGCGGCTTCACTGCCCGAGCCGACGACCAGCTCGTTGAGATTGAAGCCGCCGCCGCCGGAAGAAGCAACGCCATCGGCTCCGCCTGTCATCTCGGCGAGCTCCTCTTTGCTGTTCTCCGATTTCTCGAAATGTGAGCGCTTGACAATCTTGACGCCCACACCCTCCAGGCCGCACTCGAACATGATGTAGCCAATGCTCTCAATGCCCGTGCTCTCCGGCATCTTGAGGCACTCGAACAGCACCTTGCTCTTGTGCTCCGGAATGGCTGTAACGATGACGGGCGTCTCGGGTGCACACGACTGGCCCTCGGTCTTGAGGCGACGCAGCTGCGCATGCGCCCGTCCAATGTCCAGCGTTATGACCAGCTCCTCCAGCTGCTTCTCTGAGGTCTCTATGAGTATGGGCTCGCCCTGCACATTGTCGGGTCGCGTCTGCGAGGAGAGATGCGCCAGCAGCGCCCGCGTGCCCTTCATAATGCCGCCCTTCTTGTGGCTGCTGCCCGACTGAACCGTCTGCTGGATGTAGACATTATGCATGGAGGCGCGTGTGGTTTTACCCAGGTGAAATTTCGTGGAGATGCCCTCCATATAAAATGTTAGCAGCGAGACGCAGCTGAGATCCTGTCAATAGATAGAAAGCTTGTAACTGGGATTTCCTTTGGTCTATTGTGTCCTCCACTCACCTGCACATTGTCCAGCGCAGCGACGGATATGATCTCCTCCACAATGGACGACTGCAGCATGGTTATGCTAACCTTGGGCAGCACAATCAGACCCTGGGTCTTGGTCGATATGCTCTCCTCGTAGACATCGCTCAGAAATGAATCGCCGGGTCCCTGCAAGTGGCGCTCGGTTGTCGAGCGCTTGGAATTCGAGTGCACCTGCGACCAGTAGCTGAGACTCTGATCCCGCTTAAGTATATTATCGTTCTTCACTTTGGCTATGCACGAGGCGTGTATAAAGTTAACCACCGACAGCAGATGCATTGACTGAATCGTCGGCACAGCAGCCTCAACCATTCTGCAAGGGATGAAAGTATTTGTAGTATGGACACCCTTATACAAGAGAGAAGCTTAAATCTATAAGCGATAAGATAGTTGACGAAAAGCAGCAAGAGAGAAGTAAAGATGTATGTCTCTTGGAAGAGACAAACAATAAAAGGAGCTAAAAATATTTAAGCCAGACGCTTGGGGAGTAACAATGGGAGTAAAATAAGAGAAGCGAAAAGAGAAGTAAGACATGAAAATCTATAAATATTAAAAGGAAAATAAAGTGAGAAGCTTTGAGAAGCAATCAGAGAAACGAATGTAGTAGATATAGGAAAGCCAACGCAAGAAAAATGATGAGAAAGTCAAGAGAGAGAAGTGATAAGTGATTCGATGCAAGACACAGCCCACCAGCAAGAAAGAAGTAAAGAGAGAAGAAAAGGGTACAATAAAAGAAGCTTAAAATATATAAGCCGGACACTTGGGAAGTAACGATTAGAGTAAATAATAAGAGAAGTAAAAAGAGAAGGTAGACATGAAAATCTACAAATATTAAAAGAAAAATAAAGGGAGAAGCTTTCAGAAGCAGTGGAAGAAGCAAAGTTAGTAGCTTAGGAAGAACCAACACTAGAAACAATAGGAGAAAAAATTATGAGAAAGTGAGTCGAGAAGCGATAAGCTATTCGATGGAAGAAACACAGTCCTTGACAATACGAGAGGAGGAATAAAAGTTAATTAAAGAAAGTCCACATGGTTGTCGCTTTCTCTTTTTGACGATTCAGATGTGCCCAGATTTGGAAGGATATTATATTTCCTACCTATATTATAAAACCCCACCAGACTTGAAAGGAAATTATATCACCTAAGAATATTATAAAACCTCACCCTACATTGACATTTAGCTTCGTCGGATTTGTATTTAACCCAGTCAACTAGTCAAAAACAAAATCATTGTCGTTCGACCAGAATAAGATAATATATATATACTACAAATTTAAGTGCCAAAGGTTTCCGAAAATATGTTTCTACTGCGGATTGGTTTGCTCTTGGCCTTGCTGTCCCTTATGGCAGCGTATCCCTTGGTAGGTAGACAATAGTATTCCAGCTAACTTATCAGGCTAAAGGCTCGACCAAGCAGGAAGGTCCAGGGAAAACCGGACAGAATGCGCCTCTTGATCCGGCCGACTATCCCGACCTGACGAATGGACTGAGCGATGCTGAAGTGGAGTCCACACTAAACGGTCTATCGCTAGACGATCTGAATGCACTGAATAAACTGTTGGATGATGCCGGCAATGGACCATTCGATTTGGAGGGTGTGTAGCAAAGTGAATGAAGAGCACAGTCCATAATTAACTCCTTTCAAAGCAAGCAAGCCTTAGGGGACGCCATAGACAGGCAAAGAAACAGCACTACGAGGACATGGATGCTGTCGATGAGGACCTGGAGGTTGCTCTGAAATCGAACAAGCAATCGTTGGACGACAGCTGCCATGACGAGGACGATTCGGACAAGGAGAAAGACCAATGCACCGAGCGGCCAAAGTGCAAGCGACCCACCACACGACGCTGCACCTCAACCACTAGAAGATGTGCCACCACAGCGTGCAAGTCCCTGGATGGCTTCCTGGACTTACATGTGGATGGTGGCAAGTTCGACGGCGGCTCGAAGAAGAACTGCAAGGATATCGAGGAGTGTGATCCGGAGGATCAGATATGCCTGCAGCGCAACCAGCAGAGAGCCAAGGAACGGTCGAACATACAGGATTTCTCCGATCTTGCCGCGGACCAGGAGCCCAGCAGCATGGACAGTCTGGAGCGCTTAGCTGCCCAGGCGCACCGCGACGAATCCATTAAGCTGCACAAGCAACTGGACGGTTGGAATGGCAAGGACGACACCTTGCCGGATGTGTTTAACATGGACTACGCCAAGTTATCCGATGCCAATGCAGCCGGGAATATGAATGACTTTAAAGAGCTGCCCAAGCTGGTGGCCGAGGATGAGGGCCAGCCGCAGCAAAACGAAGAGGAGTCCAAGCAGGCGGAACTCCAAATGCCCTACGAGCGTCATCAGCTCGCGCGGACCGCACACGAGCAGCAGCAGGCGCAGCAGCAGCAGGAGGATAAGGAGGAGGATGAACTGGATGGCTCCGTGCTCGATGAGAATGCAGCACCAGCTGCCGCCGAGGAGCGAGGAGCCGGCGATGAGGTCGAAGCCGCCGAACCATTGGCGCTGGCTAACGATATGGCAGCCAACGATGGCGACAGGTTGGCCGCATAAATACACATACGAATGCAATCGAACTACCTCCCACACACACGAACACACACACACACACATACACGTACGCACCTGCAAACGTTCCTGTTACCTGTTAAATTTTGCAGTTTCATTGCGCAAAATGCGCGCGAACCCTTGCGCTATCTTATCCAAACCGAGAACGGCATCATCAAGAGCGAGAACGAGCCCGGCGAGCAGCAGCTGCAAACGGACAAACGACACAGCGAAATGCTCAACTATGAAGCGTATCAGCACTCTAATCCCGGCCAGACTCGGCTGCAGTCCAAGCGCTACAAGCGCAACAGCAGGAAAACCGACGACGCACCCGAGGTAAGTGGAACCCGGCACGTTTACCAGACAATTTAAAGATTCGAAGCAGAACACCAACGAAAGCTATCTGAAGAAGCTGATGGACTCGTTCCCACGTGACCAGGGTGGGCAGAGCAATCTCAATATGGCCATAAGGCAGGCGAAACGCACGCATTTTCGCGTCAAACGAAGTTAAGTTTTTCCATTTGTTCAATTGACTGAGGTGTATATTATATATATATATATTTGTATATATTTTATAAGCATATGCGAATAAACTAGTTAAATCGCTTGAAAACGATCGAAATCAGATTTACCCGGCGTTAACCGAGCTTGGTTTTTAATTCGCATTCACATCGTAGCACTTTGAACCAAAGACAATATACACAATATACAACACTAAGATTAGTAACGCCCATACAATTTGAATGTTACGCAATATTTCTAGCCTGGCTTTTCAGCTGGCTTTTCAACTGGCTTTTCATCCGGCTTTACATAAATAGATTAAAAGACCGCATGAAATGAGTGAAAAATACTCGATTCAACAGTTTTCTGCCCACTTTTCATTTATGCATATTTGTTTCTTTCTTTTACATTCGACTCACCTTTGTAAGCCCTCTGGCAGAAGAGGCGTGAGGAATATATTTAGTTGTCCTTTTAGTCTGGCGACCACCGAGGTGCAGGCCGCGCCGCCCTCCGATTGGAGACTCATGAATTCGCCGTCGTCGAAACCGTTTGTTGTCTTGTCCGCTTCCTCCTCCTTGAGCAGCACACTGGGATCCCAGGGATGCGACTTGGGACCACCCATAAAAGTGGCCGAGCTGTTGCTGCCGGTGGTGTTCTCATAGCGCGGCACCACTTTGATCTCACGCCAGCACGAGTACAAGTCGAAATGCGGCAGCATTTTGCTGCCTATATAGGTCAGCCCGCCGTCCTCGTTCTCGTGGAAGAGCGGGGTGGAGAAGACGTCCGGCCCGAGCGGAAACGAGCAAGCGTTCCAGTTGAAGCACTTGACCTGCGACAAATGATTCAAGTAGCTGGCCATCAGCAGCGGCGAATCGATGATGGGTCGATTGACCTGCTGATGCAAGTTGACCAGAGCGACGTCCTCCTGCGAGGACATGGCCGAGATGAACGAGTTCGAGGACAGCGAGGGCGTGCCCGACGACGAGCCACGCGAATCCGCCTGTGAAATGCAGAGCAAAATCAAACAGTTAGAATGGGGAATTTAGAGAATTATTTCGTTAAACGGCTACAAATAAAATCGAAAGTGGGCAGACCACGGCAAAAAGTGCAAAAGGTGGTCTGTGCTAATTAAACGAATACTTAAGACTAAACTAGAAATCATTTAGCTTAGACTAGCTCCAAGTTCCATGCAGAAGGTGAGACATGCAGGCAACATATTAAAAACCCTTGCAGAGAGTCGAACCACAATCAAAACACTTTTGGTAGCAGCAAAATGGATGATTATAAATTTTCATTTGTTTTATAGAAAATGAGGAAGAGGGCGCTTGGAAGAAGATACAAAGAAAAGATTGCAGGCTCGTAACCTGTGCAGAGGAGAATATATATTCAGATTTTTAAATAAAGGTATCGAAACATTTTTCAGAAGCTGTAATTATTTTCTTATATAAAAACCAAGTAAGAGAGCTTTTAGAAGAAGATACAGAAAAAAGATTATAAGCTCGCAACCTGGGCAAAGGGGAATATATTTAATTATAAATTAAAAAGCTGCAAAATGGATGATTATAAATTTGATTGCTGTATAGAAAATGATTAAGAGGGCTCTTGGAAGAAGTTAAAGAGAATAGAATAGAAACTCGTTACCGGCGTAGAGCATAGGAGAATATATATACTTTTTAAATAAAGGTATCGAAACATTTTTTAGGCGCTGTAAAACGGATAATTATAAATTTAAATTTTTATAGGATATTTAAGACAGGGAGCTCTTGGAAGAAGGTACAGAGAAAAGACTATAAGCTTGCAACCTGGGCACAGGAATATATATCTATATATAGTATATATATAAATTGAGGTATCCAATGTCGACGATGTCACACAGACGGACTTAGCTAGTTGGACAGCAGAAGGTTTTCTCTGCCCCTTTCATATATATCAAATACCCTTTAACCCAATCTCAATGGGTTTAGGGTCTAATAGTTATGCCCTGTTTAGGCAAAGTGTATCCTCTGCGGACACTAGATTGCACTTGTTTTGCTTTTAAAGTAAAGTTTTATTAAAATAAGAAAATTTGAATTCCCAGGGGTTCTGTCTGTCTGCAATGGCATAACTAACATCGGCAATCCGAAGATAATTGTTTTTTTTACCAAAATTATACTCGACAATGGTTTAAATATTAAGATTGTCTAATAAAGAAAATATTTTAATTTAATTGCGCTACAAGTTAGTTTAAGATAAGGATTTTTAATTTTTTTTTTTGTGTGCTTTGATTTGCTTTTGCTAGGAACTAAGAACTACTCACGTCGTGAACAAAATGTCGGTACTCGGGTCGTGATGATATATTTGTTAATTTTCTTATAGGTGTTGCAAGACCGTGAATGCGTCTCGCGTCTTCATTCTGGATGTGTTTTATTTTATTCGGTTTTTTATTTTTATTTTAATGGTTAGTTTTATATAGATTTTAGTTTTGGATGAATCGAAAGTTTGAGTTTGTGGAGAGGAATAGAATTTAGGTGTGGATTTTTGTTTATATAAAGCATTGATAACAGTTATAGAGAGAGTTGAGAGCAAGATAACTTAAATATACTTAGAGAAACATGCAAAGTTCTGCGCAAGTTCTAGCCAATAATTTTAGAACTGCGCTGCAATTTGAATTTTTGTGATGAAAGTCAAACATTAACTAGGCCCCAAAAGCAGTAAAGCCTCAATGTGTAGAGTATATAATATATATATAGAATATATAATTGAATACGTAAAGACCTAACATAGAGATAGAGAAGTATTTTGAGCATTTTGCTCAATTGTTTTTACCAGTTCTGTGGTGCTCTGCGGCCGCTTGGGCAGCGTTTTGTTGCTCTCCGGCGCATGGATCTCCAGATCGCTGCGGTAGGTCGGCAACGTGTGGCTGCCATTCTCCCCAATGCTGCATAGGATTGGGAATTGGGTTTAGCTATCGGCTGTGGGATACAAATTCGGTTGAGACTTACCTGAAGTCCGAGGAGAAACGTTTGCGGCCCGACAATATGATGGAGCCATTGGCGCTGCGCTGCTTCATGGAGCCGCGCTGTGAGAGTACATTGGATATGTCTTCCTCGGCGGAGAAGAACATCTCGGAGGGATTCTCCGAGGTAAGCGATATGGTGCGCTGCACCTCGCGCGGCATCTGATCGCCAGCGTGCAGTACAATGTCCGCTATCTCGAACTCGAGAGGATGAGAATGCGGCGCCGAGTGCGACATCTCGTCGGGTATCTGTGTGGAGAGCAGAATATGATGAAGGTTTATTTTCTACTTGCAAAATTATTTGCACTTACCTCATGCTCATCATCGAGCGCCGCCTCGCCGGTCAGCCTGGAGTCCGAGATGCTTGTCTTGGGCGGCGACACGCGCAGCCTGTGCGAATCCGAGCCGCGTCGCTGGCTGCTGGCGGCGCTGCTGCTCTCGATGGAATCTTGCTGCAGCTGCAGCTTCTTGGAGGGACTGTCCAGGAGACGCGCGTACGGCACCTCCACGGAGGTCTGGCGCGTGCACGTGAAGCGCTTGCTGCGCCGCTCCAGCGTATTGGGCGAGGCGATGCTCTCGCGGGACCTGTTGCGGCTGCTGGCCAGCTCCGGCTTGTCCACGGCGCCGCCGCCAATTTTGAACAGCTCCGACTTCTTCAGACTGCCGTTGCGCAGCTCCACAGCGGGCCTATAAAGCTTGCCCTTGCCATTGAAATCATCCGCATCGTAGAGCGAGACGCAGTGCAGGCTATAGGGAGGCGTGTGGAAGACCAGCTGGCCCTGATGCAAAATGCTCTCGCCAAAGCCAAAGTCCTTGTTGTTGTTAATTATGCTATAAAGGGATTAGGGTTTAGAGTGAGCCAAAGAATATAATTATTATTTATCCTACTCACAAGTAGCGCGCAATATTGTAGTTGTCGTGCACATCCTGCGCCGTGGGCTTAAAGAACTTTTGGCCATTGCGATTGGTGCCAAAGAAGGCGCAGCCACCGATGCAGCCGCAGCGCGAGGTCTCCGAACCCGAGCTGAGCGCGTTGCCATTGTTGGACCATAGGAACCACAAACGCTTGAACTTGGCGTCATGTTCGCGCAGAAAGCTGGGCAAGAGAAAAAAAATAAATTAAAAGGAATATAGAATATAGATTGAATACCCTTGCAGAGAGGAAGCATATATTGAGGGACTTGTTAAGATAGAAACAGATAGAAACGGACGGATGGAGTCTCCTTCTTGCAGAGATGAAGTGGATGTGGCATATAATAGGGGACTTTTTAACATAGAAACAGACGGACAAGTCAATGTAATCAATAAAGGATCGACCGAAGGATAGATGGAGTCTCCTTCTTGTACATTTCATCACCCTCTGCTCGGGTATTAACAGCTGCTAATTCAAAACTTACTTGTGCTGGACAAGATGCAGCTCGTGGTCGGGTATGGGCAGCGCGGATGCGCCCTCCAGCAGTATGGGTCCCAGCGAGGTGCAGCCCACCTCCACCCAGTTCTCGCAGAGCTCTGCCATTTCCGGCGTGCGCTTGGCGGCATTCGCATCCGCCATGTTGTCGCGCAGCTTGGACTGCCGTGCGGCTTCCTCACGTGAGTCGCGACGCTGCGAGAAGGAGTTGGAGCTGCGCTTGCCACCGGGCTTATGTGCGGCGGCAGCATGGTGTCCAGTGCTGGGCACATCCTGTGACTTGAGCGAATCCTGGTCGGCGCGTCGCAGCTTACCGGAGCGATTGCTGCCCGTGGTGTTCGTATTGTAGCTGCTGTTGGGCGCATTGCCCGCGTGCAGCATGAACAGGCGCAGCAGGATGGAGGGCAACAGGCCCGAGATGCCCGACTTGACGCGCTGCCCGTGCAGATTACAATTGGCCAGTCGTATGGGCGAGATCCAGGCATGCAGCGCCGTGCCGCTCTCGATGAGATAGACATCGACGGCGTCCACCGAGACGCGCGTCATCTTGTACTTGATGTCCTCGGCGGAGGGGCACTTGTATTTGTTCTCCTCCTTGGTGTGCGGGCACAGGTTGCTGGGCACACCGTGATGGCAGTTGCGCACCGTCTTCGGCGACTTCAGGCAGTTCTCCGGATCGATGGCGAGCAAAACGAGTGTCTCCAATCCGGTGACCACATTCACCAGCTGCGGCAGCGTCAACTTGCCCGTCAGCTTGCCCAGCTGCACCTCGACCAGCCAGGAATACTCCAACGTATCCTCGTCCAAGGCGCAGCCCTCGTTGCTGAACATGGCATGGCCGCGGACCTGCACAGCCGACAGCAGCAGATGGCCCTGCTGGATGTGCTGCTCGCGCTGCTGGCGCTGCAGCGTGTCCGCGGTGAGCAGATACGAGGGACTGACGAGCACCTGCAGCGTCGTCTCGTGGTAGCGCTTGTTCATCTCGAAGCCGAAGCGCTCGATCAGCACCACCGGGCAAGGCGGATCCTCTGGATTGCAGTTCTTCATCACGTGCGCCTGTATGTCATGAACGATGACCGAGACCATGACCTCCAGCGGGCGATAGAGGCGCGGATCGAAGGGTTTGCGCTTCTCCTCGGGCGCCGTTGTCTCTGATATGGACTTGTTCGCCAGCTCCTTCTCTTTGGCCAGCAGCTGATCCTTGGGATTGGGCGCGACGCCCGTCTCTTTCAGGCTCACGTTCGACTGCTCCATATCGGTAAAGTTCTGATCCTCGCCGAATATGTTCTCCTTGAGACTCATGAAATTGCGCAGCACATTGCCATAGGCCATCAGCACGGAGCTGCCGATCTCCAGCTCCACGGTGACATGATCCGCGGTCAGCGTGCCCGGATCGAAACGGTTTTGCTGCTGCTCCGACTGCTGCGCCTGCTGCCAGCTGACGGGCGATTTGCGCACCTTGGGTATGCGCATGGGACTGAGCAGAATCTCCTCCTTCTCGGGCGTGGTGATGTCCGCCTGCGGGTCGGGTCCCAGCGGCGGCACCGGATGATAGACATACTGTATGGACAGCGCCAGAATGGGCACGGCCCAGCAATCAATCCAGCCGGCGCTGCGCTGGCAAATCTTGCGCCACTTCTTCGTATAGAGCTCCGGCCGGCGGATCAGCTTGCCCTCGCGGGTCAACAGTCTTGCGTTCTCGTCTATGGCTAGGACAATGGGTCGCACCGAGGAGACCTCCGGCACGTACAGGCTCAGGTCGAGACCCTCGCCGTGCATCCAGAACTTGAGCGTCACAGTCTTCGGCAGAAAATCATCAAAGGGCAGCGCGAAGCTCATCTCGAAGACGTCGCCGCAGAAGCCCAGATGATTGTTCTCCTGGTTGGCGCTGCTGCAGTCGATCCAATTGTACTCGTTGCACAGCATCAGGATCTCGAACTCGTTGAGGCGTATGTTGAAGTTGCAGGTGTAGGGCACAAAGCTGAGTATGTCGGGTCGCGCCTTGTTGGCCCAGTCCTCGATCAGATCCTGGAAGAAGCACTTGTGCTTGTACACAATAAATGCGCTCGTCTTGCAGCCGGCCAGCGAGATGTTCCAGTCCTGCGGCGCGTTCCACTTAGTCGGATAGTGTATGCGCACCTTGTACTCCAGCGACTCGAACTCGGCCAGGCTGCGATACTGCAGCGAGGTGGTGGCCTCCACGTGGAACAGCTGGCCCTGGATCTTGGACGTGTAGCCGTCGGTCAGCGTTACCCAGGGTATGGTCACCTCCACATAGGAGGCGGGGCCGACGGTTATGTGCATGGCATTCGTCTCCTTTTCCTTGGAGAACAGAATATCAATTGTCGCCTCATTGAGCACACACAGCGTCACATCGAACGACTGATAGCTGCGCAGCTCGCCCGGCTGTGGTGTGGGCGTGACCTCGGCCTCTTTCCAATCGGATGGATAGAAGTATCTGTACAGATGATCGCGCTGTCTGTCCGCCCAGGGACCGTAGCTGAAGTCGGTGCCCTTCAGGCAATGCGCATTGATGCCCCAAACGGGTGGCGAAGGCTCCACGACGTCGCCGTTGGCCAGCACAATCTGTACGGGCTCTTCCGGCACCAAGCCCGGCTCGTCCATGTAGAAATACAGGTCCATTTGGTTGGACATCATGACCACAAAACCCTCGCCCATATAGCGTGGCGGTTCATCAATCAAGCCCGTATACTTGGGACTGGGACAGAAGAGCACCTTGGCATTCTCCACCTTTGCCTTGACAAAGTGCATGAAATGATCGAGTCGGCAGACCGCGGGCTTTGTGCTGTACGTGCAATGTGCCTCCTCCATGGAAATGGAGAGCGTGGTCGGTGTGAGGCGATTGCCAAAGACAAAGCGGCCGGAGCTGATGTCTATCTTAATGACGGGTATCAAATCCCGCCAGGTGGTCGCTTGCATGGCCTCCGAGTTCTTGACGCTGTTCACGCGCCTATTTTGGCGCGCATTCTCCAGGTTCATGTTGTGCTCCTTCAGCTTGTTGCGCTCCTCGTTGCTCACCACGTCCGTGGGTATCAGCAGTGACGGCTCCAGGCCAAAGGTCTTCTCCAGCTTGTCGTACAGATCCGAGCGATTGTAGATGTGCAGCTCGTAGCCATTTAGCTGCACCGACAGCCGCGTGTCCGAGTGCGAGAGATCTGAGGGGAGAAAAAGGAATTTAATTGGACTCATCTAGCGATTGGCTAAAACTTACCCTCGGAAACATCCTTGGGCACGTAGGAGCGCCACCAGCGAAAGATGAAATAGCCATCCTGCACGCGCATTGTGTAGTCGTAGGTTATGTACACGAAATCCCGAAACATTATCTTCCCAGCCAGAGGATTCAGCGCCACCGAGCCAATCTTGAAGTAGGCGCCCTTGATGAACCAGCGATTCGCTATCTTTGTGATCAGCATGCCGATTACGCGCGAGTTGTAAAAGTTGTTGTATGTCACCCACGTGATGGTCGTCAGCAGCGAGCAGAGCAGCCAAATCTGTAGGCGGATCAAAGGTGCATCGTAATTAGGCATCACATCATAGGGACCAAAGATCATGTTGTTGTGACCCCAGCCATGAAATGGCTGGATTTGAAAGTGCCCGACTAGGAGATATTGACTATCGATTTACTATCGAATATTAATCGATACAGCAAGCAATCTGTTGCAAGCATCAAGGGTGGATCGCAATTAGGCATCACATCTTGGGTTCAAAGATCATGTTGTTGTGACCCCAGCCATGAAATGAAGGATTTGAAAGTGCCCGACTAGGAGATATTGACTAACGATTTACTATCGAATATTTATCGATACTGCAAGCAATCTGTAGCAAGCATCAAAGGTGGTAATTAGGTATCGTATCATAAGATTCAAAGCTCATGTTGTTGTTACCCCAGCCATGAAATGAAGGATTTGAAAGTGCCCGACTACAAGATATTGACTATCGATTCACTATCGAATATTTATCGATACTGCAAGCAATCTGTAGCAAGCATCAAAGGTGGTAATTAGGGATCGTATCATAGGGTTCAAAGCTCATGTTGTTGTGACCCCAGCCATGAAATGAAGGATTTGAAAATGCCCGACTAGGAGATACCCTGCACTCAGCTCCAAACTGTCGTATACCATATTCTATCTCTCTTCTATACACGCCGTAGCCTCGCACTAATGGCAAATGCTATCTCTATTAACTCGGTTGTTTACTATCCGATTTTTATGAAATTTGCAGGGCATTTAAAAGGCATCCAAATGTTTTGCTAATCCCAAGTCTAATTTAAAAGGCATCCAAATGTTTTGCTAATCCCGAGTCTCAAGTTTTTACCTCTTACAGTCTCTGAGATCGATGCAGAGCAAGGGTATTAAATCTTCGGCGTTCTAAAGACAGGCCCTTTTCTAGTTAGCTCTTACAGTCTCTGATATCGATGCATATATACACATATTTATATAAAGGTAAGGTAAACGTCTTTGTTACGCTTGTAACTCATACTTTTGACAGGCTCATAAATTCTTGGGTTAGTCACAAGCTCTTGAATACTCTAGCTGATAACGAAACACACAAAGTGTGAAGCAGATATTGCATTAGGTAAACAAATTGAAATCCATATTGGATTTACTTTAAAGCGGCTAAACAAATCGATAGATCGGATTAATGCCCAGATATATTTCTATAGTATACCCAGCTTTGCCCTAGGCAAAAGTTTTCCCTCACACTTAAGGCATTTATTTACCCCCATTTTATTGGGAAAGTTGAAACCTGGACCTAGTCATAATGAAGCTGGAAAAGTCTGTAAATCAGTTCGATATTTGCACGGTAGTTGTTCGATTTTTCCAAATAAATACATTGCCGGGCTTCCGATTTATTAAACACTTGGTACACGGTTTTGTTTTTTTTGGACAAACTCGAACTGAACTTGAATGTGGACAGAGAACCAAGACAGAGGCACGCCAAAGCATTGGACTAAAATATAAATAGTAGAATCTGGATCAATCGAAGTAGTTGACCGGCACGTCGCTGAATATGGCGCCGGCAAAGGTGCATTTTTTGGCCTCCTTGATGACGGTGCAGCCGTGCACATCCTTGAATATCATGTTGTGGCCCAGGCAGCGGGCCTCCTGGCTGAGCAGGCTGCGTCGGGCGGCGGGTCGGAAGTAGGCACGACCCGTAAACGGATTGACAAAGTCCGACCAGTAGCCATCCTGCATGAACTCTACGGAATACTGCGAGGCAATCAGCACGAAGGCCTTGATGGCGCTGTTCACGTCGCTGTCGAAGTACAAATTGAATATGCTAAAGTTGACGGGATCCTTCAGCTTGGAGCAGGGTATTGTAAAGAGGCGCTTCATGTGGGGCAGCAGCAGCTTGGGGCAGCGCACAACCTGGGCTTTGATCGGCTGGATGCCGTTCCAGGCAATCGAATCGTGGTATTTGCTCAGATCAAACTGATCGGCGGTCGTGAACAGATCCTGATAGGCCGGACCCACGCTCTGCGGCATATAAAACAGATCCGAGCAGCGATTGCCCAATATGGGAAAGATCGGATGTATTCCCAGATTATCCTCCGGCTCGACATCCTCCTGCTCATCCACGTCGACCAGTATGAAGTTGGGCAGGCTGCTGCTTGTATAGCGACGTCCGGACTTTACGCATGATTTATTCTGCAGAAACTTACGGTCCTTTAAACGGCGCATTAAAACTCTCAATGTTTGCATTATGCGTGTGTGTGTTTGTATGTGTGCGTCAGTGCGTATGTATGTATATCGTGTTTGTGTGTGTGAGTGTGTGCGAGAGGGAATTGGGTGTATCGGGTAAGAAAGGTTAACCAAAATTTTAAACTACAGATACTAAAAACAATTGAAATAACGTGGGGTCGAAATATGTATTTTGAATAGATTTATTCGATCTGTTTTTTTGTTGGCGAGCGCGACGTCCAAAGACCGCGAAAACAGATTTAAAATGAAATCTGTCCCTTTTTTAAAAGAATTTTGAACGATTGTTCATATAAGTAAAAACAAAAGGCTGTCCGACTAAAATGTTCGTATTGTATGAATGAGGCACAACTTCCCCCCTTTACTGTCAAGGCGAAATATCAAATGCTTAATTCCTATGCTCAAAAATTATTATTTCAAAAAAATGAAAGGAAATGAATATCGGATTTAGATATTGTAAAAATATGTTACAAATTTCATTTCAACATTATCAATAGTTATCAAATATCCACTTGACTTAATCGATTAGTTATCGAATTGTAGCTGAATATACTTAACTTAACTGCATTTCTAATCGATATACTATCGAATATTTACCGAATTAAAGGTTATGAATATCGGGCCGTGATAGGGTACAAATATGCTACAAGTTCGTTATGAAGAAGATTATAAATAGTTATCGAATATCCACCTGGCTTAATCGAATAGTTTTCGATTAGTGATCGTATTGCAGCTGATTTGGGTGTACATCCACAATCTAATTGGCTTGACTATCTAATAAATTTCGAATAGCTCGAAGCGTTTCTCTGTACTAAATGACAATCGAATGGGTATGGAAATTTTGTTATCCAATATTTATTGATGCGTTTAGATTGTTGTCGACTTTTGACTATCGATTTGCTATCGAATAATTATCAATACGTTTAGACAGTTGTCGACAATTGATTTAAAATCGAATATTTATCTATACGTTTAGATCGCTTTACTATTGCATATTTATCGTTACGTTAAAACAGTTGTCGACTATTCGATATCGATTTACTGTCGAATATTAATTGATACGCTCAGACAGTTGTCGATGTAATATTGAATATTTATATTAAGTGCGCGCCGGCATCATAGCTGGCTTTATTAATAAATAACTTATTTATAGATCAGATTTTTATTAAGCTACCCGTTTTACTCCTATCCAAGAAATTCCCTCTAAATAACGGGCTTCTAGGATTTAATTGATTATTGAAAGCCCGCTGGAAAGTAATCGTGTGTATCGATAAATATCGATTGCACAAAAAATAGTGCTCTAAATTTGTTTCCGTGTGTGTCAATGACCAAAGCATTATAATTGATTGATAAGAGAATGAAATGGAGGCGAGAAGCGAGCGGCAGATTACGCACTCGACTGCGCTGCGCTGATAAAGCGTCGTCCTCGACTGATTCACGCCCAACGCATGCCATTTTAATCAAAATGCTTTTATGTGTATATGCATGTATGTATATATGTATGTATATATGTATGTATATATGTGTGTAAGCGTTGCCAATTCAACTATTTTCCAGCTAAATTAGGCTATTTACAGAGTGACTAACACTTCCTGCTGACCCGGCAACAGTTGAACTTTTAATCTTATTTTCAACTCACGTCCCTATTTATTGCCAATTTGTATTCAGAAAGCTAATTCAATTATTTTTTGACTATATTTAACATCCAGCTTCTTTTTTTGGAGCGGCAGTTGGCAACACTGACTTAAATCTACATATGCATATATATATATATATATATATATATATATATATATATATATATGTGTGTGTGTGTGTGTGTATGTGAGTGTGTTCTTACCATGGGTGCATCGATTTTCATGTTCTCCAGCGGTACATTGTGTGTGCGGTTCCAGGTTCCCACTTCTGGAAAGCCCAGCGGGAATCCATTGTCGCTTGTCTCCTCCACGTCCATTTTCAGGTATTTTTTTCTGGTCGTTTATGAAATTAGCGGTTATTGCTGCGTAGATGCATTTCAATTGCTTTGCATTTTAGGAAAATTAATTTGTATGTATAAACATTTCATGTTTATTTGATTTTCTTTCTTAAAATTAATTATTACACACACACACACACACACGCGCGCACAAAGTTCGATTTTTCCCACTTTGTATTGGAGGTCGTCGTTGTCTCAACTTTTCGTTTACTGTTTTCGTCCGTTTTCAGCGAAGCGACGCGTTTGCCGTTATACTCATTGAATGCGCGCAACGTTGAAAACGCGTTTTAATATATTTTTCACAATTGATTGCAACTATTAAGCGCGGAAATAAAATATAAAAAAAATATAACACGAAACGAAAACACTCCCATCTTGTGCTGCTTCTTGCCACTGAACAGCTGTTCGCCGTCGATAGGACCAATCAACTTGTTTGATTTCGATAGTAACCGATATCGGTAACTGTAAACCCTTGCACACAAATAAGTTACAGCTGCTCACGCAAATGTATGGGAATTATGGCTAATTTTATATTTATTTCTTATTATATTAAACAAAATATTGAGGTTTACGCATTGTTATGCCATGATCGGCCAGAGCTGGCACCAAATCCTCCATAGCCAAAGTGTACTTGCGATCTTTTGGGTTCTTTTTGTCCTGCGGAAAATAATTGTAAATTTACATTTAGTTGTAAAATAATTTAATTCAAAGGCAATACCTTGCTGGAGCTGTGTCCACTGGAGTGTTGAATGTTCGTTGTGCGCGTTTTACAATGTTGCAGAGCATCATTCGCAATGTCCGAGATGAATTTTTGCGCTGATACAGAAATTATGCGCACAATCCGCGGGTCGACGGAGCCAAAGCCAGACTAGATATGATATTAACATTATTATTACCAATCAATTTGGTCATTTCCTTTACTTACGCTATTCAAAATACGCAATGTGAGCGCATCGGGCACCGTTGGTGTATAATCTTCGAGTTGTCCCAATAATTCTTCCATTTCTGCTTCTTCATTTGACACGGGCACCGCTTCTACCTCTAAACTTTCATCGTCTGTTTCCAGGTCCGGCAAGTGCGCATCATCTGCTTCTGTTTCAGTTTCTGCTGCAGAAACTTCACTTTCCACGGGTGTTATATCCATATCCTCGCCATCAGAAGCCATTCTTAAGTTATATATTTATTTACTTCACAGTTTATATGCTGACAGAAAATTAGTAATGAGAGTTGGCCAACTATCGCTTAGCCAGTGCTGCGGAACGCTATGCGATATATTGGAAAACAATGATACACGATGAATACAAAGCGCCATATATCGATATGTATAAAATGTGACCAGCTGTTCAAGCCGCTGAGCTTATCGGTCGACCACCACAATTTAGCTGAATAGGTATTAAAAAAATATGTCAGAAGTCTTAAGAAAAAAAAATTGAAAATTTTCGAAGTTAAGAAGCTTAAAGTACAAACAATATGGTTATTCCAAAGGAAGTGCTCAGCGACTATAAGGAGATGTTCGAGAAATCCAGCCAGCTGGTCGAGCAACACAGTCGCACCGATCCGCCCACGGATCCCTATCGCTCCCACTACAAAGCGCGCGACGTGCTCCTCAATTTAAAAAAACAACTCGACGATCAGCTGATCTCCATTCAAGCCGCCGAGGAAGACGGCGGCGAGGATGAGCTGCTGTACAAGGCAACGCTGGCGTTCACCTGTCGCGACCTGGGCCGCATCTATATCTACACCGAGGAGCCGGCCGAGGGCGAGAAGCTGCTCAACCGCTGCCTGGAGCTAGTGGAGCCGCTCAAGCTACGGCCAGAGGGCATTATACCATATGTGGGCGCGGTCAATGAGCTGAGCATTGTGCTGGCCTCCCGGCAGGAGTACAAGCGCTCCGTGGAGCTCCTGCTCCAAGCCGACCAGTGCTACGACGATTTCCAGCTGAGCGGCCAGACAGCGCTCACCATGGCCGATCTCTATAGCCCGCCCGATGAGCTGGAGGAGGAGTCCAGGGGCGAGAAGGAGCTGGAGAATCTCTATACGCTCTGCTGCTTCTATCTGGCACAGATGTACGGCCACCTGGGCGAGCCGGAAAAGTCGGCCCAGTGCTGCCATCGCACACTGCATCGCCAGTTGCAGCACAAATCCTACGATGCCGTTGACTTTGCATTGAACACGGCCACGCTATCGCAGTACTACATTGGCCAGGAGCGCTTCCGAGAGGCGCGCCATCATCTGGCCGCCGCCACGATCATCATGGCCGAGTACGAGGAGCACATGCTGCAGTCGGAGCTGAGCGAGCAGCAGCGCTCGGACATTGTGGAGACGTTCAAGCATCGCTATGCGGACGTGGCGCGCTGCTGGGCCAAGTACGGATTGCTCCTGCTGCAGACGTCCAAGGAGCGGCTGCTGCGCGACGACGAGGATGAGGCGCAGCGCCTGATCCGGGCCGTCGAGCAGTTGTCCCTGATGGACGAGGACTATCGCTTCGTCGACCTAGATCTGTCGGCCTGCGAGAGCCGCGTCACCTGCGACTATTGCCTGACCTTTGACGATGCCAAGCTCGTCTTTCACTTTGTCAACGAGTGGCTGGACGTGGCCAAGGAGTACTACAAGGCGGAGACCGAGGCCACGGAATATGCCAAGATTATACAGGACTATGCCGAGGCATACGAGCATATCGCCTTCTTCGAGGAGCTGCCGGAGAATCAGGCCAAGATGCACAAGCGCCGCGCCAAATACTTAGAGGATCTGCTCGAGCTGCTCGATCCCAGTCACTATCTGAAGATCTGCCGCGAGTGCTGGTACGTGGCGGGCACAGCGCATGCCGCCGTACTCGACGTCCGTCTCGACAGCATGAAGTTAAAGCAGTCGCCCACACCGGACGAGATCAAGCGAGTCAACCAGAGCTGTCTCAAGGCCATCAAGCACTTCGAGAACTATGTCAAATCTTATCTCGCACCCGATTCGAGCAGCAGCAGCAGCGGAAGCAGCGTCAGCCAGCAATGGCGCCCGAATATGGACATCGAGGAGCTGCGAACGATGCTCTACGCCCACTTCCATATCGGAAGGCTATACTACAAGCTGATTAGCGCACATCCACAGCACCAGCTGGAGCAGCTGAACCAGTGTCTCGTCTACTACAAGAGATTCAGCGAGGGCTGCGCCCTGCACAAGGAGCCCGCCGAGCAGCTGCACGGCGAGATTGGAGTTGTGCGCGAGATGCTCGATCTGTTGCCGCTCAAAATTAACACGGTCAAGAGACGTCTAGAGTAAATATATCTATCCCGCCTTTGCCGTTGCCGTTGCCGTTGCCGCCAAGCCTAATCCCCATATTCCAGTATATATGCATTCTCAAGCTTTATATGTTTATTAGTCAGCATAAAAATAAAATTAGTCCATGTTTAGGTCTAGCCTAGAACGGAAGTCCCGTGTTCGGTGTCGGCTTTTTACTGGCAATGCGAACCGCCAGCGGCGATTGACAGTTGGGCGGCTTGTATTGGCGCCGCTTGAGCAGTTCCCGCTGGATGCTGTTGCCCAGCTGGCGGATTGGCAGCGCTGTGATCCCGTCCAGCAGATTCTCCTGCGCATGCTTTAGTGTGCTGGTTATCAGCTCCTCGACATTGATGGCACGCGGATCGGACATGGGCTCGCGCTCCAGCACATCGACAATGATGCGCAGCGTCTCCTCCGCCTGGAACTCCTCGAGGGGCAGCACCTCGATCAGCTCCTTGAACATGTGCAGCACAAGGAACTGGGTGCGATTGACCACCTCGCAGACGCCGCGGGCGCACAGCGAATCCTTGGCATGCTCGAATATGCCCGAGATAAGCTCCTCGGTGTTCACGTCGGAGCGCTCGTAATCGAAGACGGCGACCACCTCGTTGAAGAGCTTACGCAAATCCTCGGCACGAATGTGTATGAAATACTTCTTGGGCACAATGCTCTCCAGATGCTCCGTGATGCACTCGGCAATGCGATCCGTGTATCTGCCCTGAAAGCTGTACGCCGCCTGGCACAGATACAGCGACGATCTCTGCGCAAACTTGCGCACATTCTCGGCTGTTGTGTGCCGGCCGAGAAACTGATTGAAGCTCTTCGTGACAATCATGTGCACGCGATCCATGATGAAGTCATCCGGCATGGGCGGCAGCATATATGCGTCCACATTGAGTATGGCCGGGCACACCTCCGTCTCGCTGCCAAGCGGAGGCGGCAGCAGCTCGCTGCGGACGACCTCCGGCGACGGCGGGATTAGCTCGTTTATCTGCAGCGGCTTCGCCTTGAGGCGCAGCGTACAGATCTCCCGCTCCAGGCACTATTGGACATTGGCTTAGTTTCGGCTGTGGACAAAAAGTGTTTGTGGCTACGCACCTCGATCTGCTGCAGCAGCTGGTTGTCGATGCCCATCAGCTTCTCGATGTCGTAGCTCAGGTTGAGCACCTGGGGACTGGCCCATTTGTTGTAGTTGCGCTCCTGGTTGTCCAGCAGCACGTCCAGCACGTTCTTCTGGTCGAGCAGTACCGTCTGTATGTTCACCTTCTCCGTGTTGTTTTGTGTCTCCTGGACCATTTCCTCCTCGCAGCGCGATAGCTCAATCTGGAGGTGGAGAAAATCGATGAGAACGCGTAGTTCCCGTTAATCTTGACAAGCACTTTGACATGAGCTGTGTGTCAACAAATGACTCAGTCTGAAGGATAGGATTAAAAGCTCATGTCAAGGGATTGTTAGTTTTGACAAGCACATTAACAGGGGGTAAGTCAAATTTATCTTATCAATTATTGTTGAATCCGAGTAGTGGGTAGTCCCCGTTAATCTTGACAAGCACTTTGACACGAACTCAACTGTGTGTCAGCAAATAACTCAGTCTAAAGACCAGTTTGAGACCATATTTAAAGCTCGTGTCAAGTGATTGTTAGTTTTGACAAGCACTTTGACAGGGGGTAAGTGAAATTAAATTTTTTTATCAAATATTAGTTGAATCCGAGTAGAAAATTAGAAAACATGATTTGCACTCTAGTGTTAAAGTTAACAAACGAATCTTAACTAACAGTTAAATCTTAAGAAATACCATTTTCTTATTTGCTGACAAGCACTTTGGCCTATAGTTAACCCGCACTAGCTTTTTAACTGATAGTTAAATTAGAAGTTCACTTTGGAATATGGTAATTGAGAATTAGCTCGTATCTCTTTTGTTAATTTTGACAAGCACTTTGACACGAACTTAATAAAATTTCATCTAATAATTCAAACTGAGGGCGATATGTTTAAGCTTGTAATATTAGTGAATAAGAAATGTTGACTAGCAGTTTAACATGAGGAAGTCTAGATTTTAACTGCTTGTCAAATATACGCTGAATCCTTATGGAGATTCGAGATTATATTCTCCAAGTTTGTTGAAAATTAAAAAAATCCTGAACTTTAGCTTGCATCCTCATGTAAAAGTTAACATGTACTTTAACATGAAGCGAAGTTTAACTTATCTAACTGCTTGCTAACTAACAGTTAACTATTTGGGAGTAACATTCAACTTGAACCTGCTATTAAACTGCTTCGTCTTGAGAAGCACTTTGACATGTAGGCTAAATTTAACAGCTTGTTAGTAAAGATAAAATGAACTTGAATACAGACTATTTAACTGCTTGTTAAACAAGAAAGCTTCATCATGAGGAGCACTTTGACATGTAGGCTAAATTTAACTGCTTGTTAGTGAAGATATAATGAACTTGAATACAGACTGAACCAGCATCTTTTCCGATTCAAACCCACCTGTCGCTCTCTGAACTCCTTTTCGAGTGCGCGCAGCTCCTCCTCCGCCGTTGTCTCCAGCTCAAATATGTAGCGCCGCAGCACCTCCTCCTCCAGCTCGTCCAGATTGATGATCAAGCCGAAACGCTTCATCATGGCCTGCTTGATCTCCTCCTCGAGCCGCGTTATCTCGAAGCGCATGAACTTGATGTCCCGATTCATGCGGCGCAAATGAATGAAATTGATGCGATGCCAGCGCCGCGTCGCCAACGTCTCCTCGTGCAGCTTCTCCGCCCGCCGGCGCAGATCGACCAGGATATCCGCATCGAAGAGTATGGCATTGGACACATCGCGAAAGTCCTCGCCCTCATAGAAATGCTGCAGCTGATCCATGCGCAAGATCGTGCTTATCTGCACCTTGTTGATCTCGTGCTGTCTATTGCGCTGCAGATCGGAGTGAGAAAATATATATGGGGGTGGGAAATTTTTGAGGGTTCCATTTTCACTTGAATTTTGACCAAAAATAATGTTGCCAGATTGCGATGGCGAATTGTTATAGAAGCCAAAGCAGGAACAACAAGCTAATAACAAGCATGGTGAAAATCGGTTGATTTTTGACCGAGTTATGAAGGTGGGAAGTTCGACCTATGTCTATATAGGATATTTGAGGATACCATTTTCACATGAATTTCGACCAAAAATAATGTTGTCACATTTGGATGCCAAATTGTTCTAGAGGTCAAACCATGAACAAAAAGACAAAGCTTATGAAAATCGGATGAGTTTTGACCGAGTTATGGAGGTGGGAAATTTCGACCTATGTCTATATAGGATATTTGAGGATACCATTTTCACATGAATTTCGACCAAAAATAATGTTGTCAGATTTGGATGCCAAATTGTTCTAGAGGTCAAACCATGAACAAAAAGACAAAGCTTATGAAAATCGCGATGAGTTTTGACCAAGTTATGGAGATGGGAAATTTCGACTATGTCTATATAGGATATTTGAGGATACCATTTTCACATGAATTTCGACCAAAAATAATGTTGTCAGATTTGGATGCCAAATTGTTCTAGAGGTCAAACCATGAACAAAAAGACAAAGCTTATGAAAATCGCATAAGTTTTGACCAAGTTATGGAGGTGGGAAATTTCGACCTATGTCTATATAGGATATTTGAGGACACAATTTGCACATGAATTTCGACCAAAAATAATGTTGTCAGATTTGGATGCCAAATTGTTCTAGAGGTCAAATAATGAACAAAAAGACAAAGCTTTTGAAAATCGGATGAGTTTTGACCGAGTTATGGAGGTGGGAAATTTCGACCTATGTCTATATAGGATATTTGAGGATACCATTTTCACATGAATTTCGACCAAAAATAATGTTGGCAGATTTGGATGCCAAATTTTCTAGAGGTCAAACCATGAACAAAAGACAAAGCTTTGAAAATCGGATGAGTTTTGACCAGTATGGGTGGGAAATTTCGACTATGTCTATATGGATATTTGGGACCATTTTCACATGAATTTCGACAAAAAATGTTGCAATTTGGATGCAAATTGTCTAGAGCAAACCTGAACAAAAGACAAGCTTATGAAAATCGGATGAGTTTTGACCGAGTTATGAAGTGGGAAATTTCGACTTATGTCTATATAGGATATTTGGGATACCATTTTCACATGAATTTCGACCAAAAATAATGTTGTCACATTTGGATGCCAAATTGATCTAGAGGTCAAACCATGAACAAAAAGACAAAGCTTATGAAAATCGCATAAGTTTTGACCAAGTTATGGAGATGGGAAATTTCGACTTATGTCTATATAGGATATTTGTGGACACAATTTGCACATGAATTTCGACCAAAAATAATGTTGTCAGATTTGGATGCCAAATTGTTCTAGAGGTCAAACCGTGAACAAAAAGACAAAGCTTATGAAAATCGGATGAGTTTTGACCGAGTTATGAAGGTGGGAAATTTCGACTTATGTCTATATAGGATATTTGAGGACACAATTTGCACATGAATTTCGACCAAAAATAATGTTGTCAGATTTGGATGCCAAATTGTTCTAGAGGTCAAACCGTGAACAAAAAGACAAAGCTTATGAAAATCCATAGTTTTGACCAGTTATGAGTGGGAAATTTCGACTATGTCTATATAGGATACTGAGGATACCATTTCACATGAATTTCGACCAAAAATAATGTTGTCAGATTTGGATGCCAAATTGATCTAGAGGTCAAACCATGAACAAAAAGACAAAGCTTATGAAAATCGGATAAGTTTTGACCAAGTTATGGAGATGGGAAATTTCGAACTATGTCTATATAGGATATTTGTGGACACAATTTGCACATGAATTTCGACCAAAAATAATGTTGTCAGATTTGGATGCCAAATTGTTCTAGAGGTCAAACCATGAACAAAAAGACAAAGCTTCTGAAAATCGGATGAGTTTTGACCGAGTTATGGGGGTGGGAAATTTCGACCTATGTCTATATAGGATATTTGAGGATACCATTTTCACATGAATTTCGACCAAAAATAATGTTGTCACATTTGGATGCCAAATTGATCTAGAGGTCAAACCATGAACAAAAAGACAAAGCTTATGAAAATCGCATAAGTTTTGACCAAGTTATGGAGATGGGAAATTTCGAACTATGTCTATATAGGATATTTGTGGACACAATTTGCACATGAATTTCGACCAAAAATAATGTTGTCAGATTTGGATGCCAAATTGTTCTAGAGGTCAAATAATGAACAAAAAGAAAGAGCTTTTGAAAATCGGATGAGTTTTGACCGAGTTATGGGGGTGGGAAATTTCGACCTATGTCTATATAGGATATTTGAGGATACCATTTTCAAATGAATATCGAACAAAAATTATGTTGTCAGATTTGGATGCCAAATTGTTCTAGAGGTCAAATAATGAACAAAAAGACAAAGCCTCTGAAAATCGGATGAGTTTTGACCGAGCTATGAAGGTGGGATATTTCGACTTATGTCTATATGGGATATTTGAGAATACCATTTTCACATGAATTTCGACCAAAAATAATGTTGGCAGATTTGGATGCCAAATTTATCTAGAGGTCAAACCATGAACAAAACGACAAAGCTTGTGAAAATCGGATGAGTTTTGACCGAGCTATGAAGGTGGGAAATTTCGACCTATGTCTATATAGGATATTTGAGAATACCATTTTCACATGAATTTCGACCAAAAATATTGTTGGCAGATTTGGATGCCAAATTTATCTAGAGGTCAAACCATGAACAAAACGACAAAGCTTATGAAAATCGGATGAGTTTTGACCGAGTTATGAAAGTGGGAAATTTCGACTTATGTCTATATGGGATATTTGCGAATACCATTTTCACATGAATTTCGACCAAAAATAATGTTGGTAGATTTGGATGCCAAATTGATCTTGAGGTCAAACCATGAACAAAAAGACAAAGCTTGTTAAAATCGGATGAGTTTTGACCGAGTTATGAGGTTGGGAAATTTCGACCTATGTCGAACTTTATAACTTCTATAAAATCTCTTCTAGTCTCTACCCACAAAATCTCACGCTTCGTTTTGCCTGAGCCCCAAATTATGAAAAATATAATCCCTAAATAACTTCAGAATTAATTTTCTGATATGAATGAGTTTTTCAGGGCCTTCAAGAAGACATTCAAATGTGTCTATATATGAAAAATCAAGACTAATCAATACCTCTAAAAAAGAGCAGGCGAAACTTATGCATAAAGTGAAATTTTCCTGTCCTTAGTTCAGTTCAGTTTTGAAATATGGACATAAAACCACTCATAGATAACGATACATATCGATCTTGAGTATGTGCGATTGCTATCGATTTTTGAAAAATTTATCTGCATGTGATATCGAATTAAATTCTTTTCGTATATAAAACAAGGGCCAGAACAAACTCAGAGTCTTTGACTCAGCTCAATTTCGAGATATGCAAATACCCACTCGCAAAAATCGATATATATCAATTTACCAATCTCACAAAAACCGATATGTATCGATTTTGTGTATATGCTGGATATTTTTCGATATTTTGTATGTGATTTAGGAATTTTGTCTTTGGCTCATCGAAATAATTTTATGGAACCAAGCGTTAATCGATAATTATCGATTTTGGGGCTCTAAAAAGCCCGTGAAATACAGATGGACTTTAGAAAGATGAAAGAATTCTTCTCCTGACTTCCAAATACATATGCACTCCAATTGCTCTCCATGATTACAAGGTATAAGAAATATTCCGCTCGACCTACCCGAAATCGATATTTATCGATATCGAAAATATGCTGGAGTTTTCGATATTTTCCCTGTTATAAAGGAATTATTATTCCACTCGACCTACCCGAAACTCTAGGAGCGTATTCTTCTCGCGCTGGTAGACTTCCTCGTGGTACTTCATCTTGGTCTGCATTTCGGCAATCTCGCGACGCTTGCGCTCCACGTCCCGATGGCAGTCGGCGAGGGTGCGCTCGAAAGCGTGTCGATCGGCCCGCATGGAGAAGGACCATTCGTAGAGGGTGCGATCCAGGCCGGTGGGGCAGGTGGCCTCGTCCAGGCGTATGGTGGTCATATCGAGGGAATCGACGCTCTGGGCATCGACGCCCTCGTCCTCGCTGGACGATGACGAGGAGGAGGACGATGAGGATTCCTCGTCATCGCCGTGGACACGCTTCGGCGGACGCCATTTCTTTTTGAAGATGCGACGCAAAAAGTCATAGAACTTATGTCCCTTCACCGTGTTCATGAAGGTCGTCTGCAGTCCGGCGATTTGCTCGTTGATTTTCTCGATGCTCTTGCGCAATTCCTCCAGCTGCCGGTTGGTGGCATTGATCACAACCTGCAGCTCATTCCGAATGCTCATCGCCTGTTTGGCGTTCAGCAGCAGCTGCGACTCGATCTCCTCGCTGTCGCGCAATATGTACAGCTCCTGGTTGAGCGTGATCAGGTAGGAGGATAGGAATTCCGCATCCATTTTCACGTGGAAGCGTTGCGCCTGAATCTTGTCCAGCTCCAGATCGAACAAGCGTATCTCCTCGTCGACCTCGGACAAGATTTGCAGCTGCTCGACGACCAGGAGGCGGAGCCAGCGATGCCGCATCTCCATGATCATGGGCGAATCGCCCTCCTCGTTCACCTCAAAGTAGGCCGGATCGGTGACCGGCGGCAAGCTGTTTATATAGTCGATCATCTCGTCCTGCGGCAGCGTGCTCTTCAGCTTGGAGATCTGCAGCGCCTTGAACTTGGTCACCTCGTGCAATTCGGGGCTATCCAAGGCGGCCATTTCGTACAGGCTAACATTGTCCAGCGTCATCTGCGGCTGCCTGGCTTCAATCAGCTCCTCGACGCTCCAATCCAGATAGAGTATGTCATCCACATTGACGCCGCAGCCGGGCATGCAGTGCTCGATGAGATTCAGCTCGGGATACTCCATTTCCATGTCGATCTCCTTGATCTCCCGGATGTCCATGCGATTCAGCTCCGGCAGATACTGGTGTATGACCCGTAGTCTTTCGCGGCGCTTCTGTATGAACTCCATGAGATCCTTTTTGCGGTCGCGCAACATCATCACGCGCTGATTGTACGAGTCGAGTATATCGAAATATCGCTCCCGGCACTCCACGATCTCAATGTACTTGGCCGTCAGGGTCTCCGAGGTCTTCGGCTCGTAGTCCGCTCCGATCTTCAGCTTGTAGTCGCCCAGACTGCGCATCGCGAGCGCAATCTGTGCATCGTCGTCGGGATGATTGCGGTTCGGATCGGGCTTCTGGCGCTCCAGCTTGTCCCAGTCGAAGATTCGCCGCACCTCGTACAGCTGCCGCTTCCGGTATCGCATCAGCAGGCGCATCATCTTTTTGCTAAATCTGGGCGTTATGCTCATCGGATCACGTCCAAAGAAGAACGTCTCCGGCGGCGGACCACCCATCAGATCCTCCTTCACATCGTCGGCTGTTATCTCGGTCAGCCTAACGAATGGAATTTGTTAAATGTGCGGATGGACTTTATAGGAAATAAAACTAGTGTACGTTCGATATTTATCGATTTTGGCAAAGGTGGAAATATCAAAGGGAATGTAATATAGAAAAAGTTTAGCTAAAAATTCCAAGTGCACCCAAGGTTTCCACAGGAATTAAAAGTGGAAGAGAACTTAACTGGAATAAAAGTATAAATAGAGTTAAATCAAAGAAATATGCATGCAATAATTGGGGAAATTTAACAAATTTTAAGCCTATTAACAAAGGAAGTTTTAAATTAAATTCTTCTTTTAGAAACAATTGAAGAGAAACAGCTTTAAAAGGTTAAGAATGGAAGATAAAGCAAGGTTTACAAGGAAGTCTTCCAAATTCAGCTTCTTGAATCTATAAGAGGAATAAGAGGAAATACAACCAAAAATGAATGAAATTTCGATTAATTTTACAGGTCATCTTAGAAGTATAAACGTATATAAAACCCGGTTTAACTAAAAATTTCTTCCAAGTGCATCCCTAAGGAATTTACAGTGGAAGATCACATAATTGGAATAAAGGTATAAAATAAGATAATTAAAAGAAATATGTATGGATTAATTAGGGAAATTAGGAAAATGTTAAACCTATTAACAAAGGATTTTTTAAATTGAATTCCTTCTTGAAGTGAAGCGGTTACAACGAAAGATAAAGCAAGGTTTACAGGGAATTTACGGCGGAAGATGACATAATTGGAATACAAGTATAAGGTTAAATTAAAGAAATATATGTGGAATAATTAAGGAAATTTGGGAAATTAGAACAATTTTAAGCCTTGAAGCAACTGATGAAAAGCAGCTTTAAAAGGTTACAACGGAAGATAAAGCAAGGTTTACAAGGAAGTCTTCTAAATTCAGCTTCTGGATACTAAAAACTAGAGGAAATATAACAAAAAATGATCTTCTTAAGAGTATATGAATAGCATGCTTATGTGCAATACTGCTTAGTCTAACTAGTTAGTTAATTGACTTGGTTGGACACTCTTACACTACGGGCGGCTCTGGCACAAGCTCGTCGCTTTCTCTGCTGCTTGTTGGCGGTTGTTTTTCAAAAATAATTCAAATTTATTTATATTATATTTTCATTTACGAATGGAGGATAAGGAGCTAATCCTCACGCTTACCGCATGTCCTGCTCCATTTTGAGACGTTCCTCGATGTCGCGCTTGATTTGCTGAAATTCCTCGCCCAGCGTCTCCAAGCGAAACGTGGACACCGCATCGATATTGGCACTATTTGAATTTGTGAGATCTTAGATCTATTCGTGATCTGCGTGGATGTCAAGGATCAAGGGACTTACCAGAGCGGCGTCACGGTGAAGGGCACATGGTCGAGTTTTTGGAGGAAATGATTCAAGAGCTTTCTGTGGCCGACCTGGGCAAACTCCAGATCGTAGGCCAGATCCTCGCGCACATCGTCCAGCTCGGCTTGCAGCTCGTCCCGGATTTGTTGCGTGATCCGTTCATCGAGCAGCAGATCTTTGTGCGCGACGCGCAGACCCGCCGGCAGATCCTCGTTCCGTTTGATAATCTCAAAGTAAACGCTCTGCAAGGCGCCAATCTTGGCCAGGACATCGCGATCATGCGCCTCGGCTGCCTCCTGTTGCCGCTTCAGCTCCGCATTGATCTTCTCCTGCTCCAGCGACGGTGTCTCCGGATCGATTATGTCCCCGACAGCTTTGGGGCTGGGCAACGCCGGCAGATTCGGCCTCAGCAAGTTCCTTTTCACCTTCGGCCCCTCCCACTTGTAGAGGAAGACATTGCCGTCGTAGCCAACGCTGACCAGATGCTCGCCATTATAGCTGCTCACGATGCAGGGTATGATGCCCTTGAGGGAATCGTGCATCGGATAGCTCCGATAGTCAGCCAGATCCGTAAAGTCCTCAGGATTCAGACGATTAATCCTCAGGCTGCCGTTCTTCATGCCAAATATGATGAACTCATCGCTGCGGCAAGAAGGATCAGAGTTGGAAGATCTGGAAGATCTGAAAGTCGGGGGACTTACACAATGTAATAGGAGTGTATCTCGATGTCATCGGCATCCGCTATCAAGGTGCAGATCTTCGGTTCCGGGCTCTCAAAGTCCAGCTCATAGACATAGCCGGCATCGTAGCCCGCCATTGATAGCCAGATCGTGTCGCGATCCGTGTAGCGCAGCCAGATGATGCGATTGGGCACGGCGGGTATATGCAGCGGATCCTCCTCCTCGTCGGGCTCCGAATCGACCAGGGCGCTCTCTATGTCGATTTGTAGACCCGGATTCGCTTGCTTCAGCTTATCGATTTCGCGCAATTTGCGCTCCTTTTTCTTCTCCTTGCGCTTCTTGATTTTCTCCCGCTTCAGGTCGCGGCGAATGCGACTCTTGACGGAGACGAAGCGCGTGCTGCGCATGCGTGCCGCATCCGTCAGATTGTAGGTGAGATAGGTCTCCTCCTCGGTGACATCGGTGCGTATATTGTACTCGTAAACCTCGCCGCCCTTGCAGCCGATCAGCACCACGGCGGGATCCTCCAGGTGCCAGTAGAAGCAGCTGGGCACCGCCTTCAGCTCGACAAATCCCAGCGGCTGCAGCTCCACCAGCTGCTCCGCATCATTGCCCAGCTTATAGATGAACATGCTCCGATCTGCCGAGCCGCTGATCAGCAGGCTGCACGCCCGATTCACGCTGATCCCGGTGATGGGCGCCGTGTGCGCCTTGTAGGCGCGCACCAGATGCACCGAGGCCTTTGACGGCACGCTGAGATCGAGGAAGAGCTGACGCAGTATGCCGTCCTCGAAGCCGGCAATCAGCTCCGTGCCCAGGCTGGAGATCTGTGTGTCCAGCCAAAGGATGTCCACGCCGTTGGCCGCAAATTGTTTCTCCAAAATGAGCTTCTTCTGCTCGTACTCGTAGATGAAGATCTTGCCCGTCTCGGAGAGGGCCAGCAGATGCGGCGAAATGGGCGACATTTGGGCCGCCAGGACGCGTCCGCCCACGCACGAGTAGAGCTGCTTTGACGGCCTCGGGACATCGTAGGTATTGATGTCGCAGAACCAAATCCCGCCGCCGCCATCCTGCGCATAATACCCGAAATCCGACTCGTCGTGGGGCTTGACCTTCTGCATGGCGCGCAGCTCGACTTCGGATATCTTGAACTCATAGATGGGATCGATTTCAACGAAAAGATCATCCTCGGGCGGATCGGCCAGATCGACGGTCTCCCAAAACCAGACGCGCACATAGCCATCCATGCCCACGGTCGTGACCTCCCCGTTCTTCATGGTGATCCGCGTTATGGGCTTCTCATGGCACGGCTTGCGGCCCTTGCGGCACACCTCGAACTTGATCAGGCCCGCCTCCCACAGCAGCATGTTGCCCCAGTCGCAGCCCGAGATGACATTCTCGTCGGGCAGCATATACATCGCATAGATATCGCTAAAGTCCGTCTTGCCAAAGCGTCCCAGGTCGCCCTTCAGCTTGAGGCCCGTAAACGTGTTTGCCATCTTCCAGAACTTGATGTGACTCAGGCCGGAGGAGCACAACAGTATTGGATTGTGCTCCGAGAAGTGCACGAACAGTATGTTGCTCTGAAAGGATTTGGCGCGCAGCACCACCTCGGCGCGCTCCCAGCGCCAAATCGTGATAATAAAGTCCGGATAGCCAGCCTGGGAGGCGAACAGCTCGCCGCTCGAATTGTAGGAGCCGGCTGTAAAGCAGTTCCTGGCCGCATTCGTTAGCTTGATGCGAACATCATGCGAGGGATACTCATAGATAAAGATCGTCGGCTTGGGTCCGTTCTCACCGACGGTAAACAGATTATTGAACTCGGGCCGCTCGTTTTTCTGTAAAAGTTTGTGCTTGGAATTTTTGTGGATTTTTGATACTCGACCTACGCACCGTTATGAAGCCAACCCCACAGCCAAAGACGGTCTGTCGGAAGGTGACCTCGCGCCTCGATATGCTAAAGTAGTGCAGAAAATTGCCGGAGGCAAAGATCAGGGTATCATCGTCCGCCAGCACCAGGTTGAACAGCCGCTTGCAATCGTAGCCAAAGGAGTGCCTGCAGAAAAACTCGCAGGAATATATTCAGGGAGAGGATGGATAGAGGATGGTATCTGGACCTACTGCAGGCTGAGGATGTCGGTTAGGAAGGACACATTGTAGTCATCGTCGAACAGATCCTCCTCCTCGCCCTCGGCGCCCACGGGCTCGACCACATCGCCCATTGAGCTATCCATGCCTCTCGGTTTATTTATTTATCTTATTGTTTTGAGTCAATTCAAAAAGTTTTCTCGACTATTGTTTGAATCGTTGCCAAGGCACTTACGAATCCATTTATTTACAAATACTTTTGCCGCGGGGCATGCGCAAAGGAAAGGTATCCTTTCGGCAAGAGCTGAAGGAAATCTGAAATATTGAAGATGTTTTTATATATATTTCTATAGTTAGACAATGATTTAAACAAAAACTCACATTCCAATCGATTGTTCCTATAAGAGCTATATTATATAGAAAACAGTTGTTGTTGTTATGAGCATAATAAATAATAATAATAATTGTTATTAGCTATATAATATACTCGCCCGATCCTGCCTGTTCCGACGCATATCGAAGCACGCAAACTTGGCTAAATCGACGCAATTCTTGATACTGCTAAAGAATGAATATTTACACTTATTTAAACTTTACTTTAAACTCTTTTTAAAACAAGGTTTTATAGCTTAGATCTAGACAGGTTTCGCTCTCTTGAGCTTAGACATATTATGAAATTTAAATGAAACTTGATTTATTCGTACAATTGCATTAAGAAAACCTAACAAAATATATAAGTTATAACTAAACAATCAAAAGACCAAATCCCTAAATGCATCATCGTCGTCTTCGTTGAAAAAGGCGGCTATATCCTTTTCAGTATCTACAATGGGCTGGTCCTTATCGCAGGCCGGCGCCGGCACCGGTGCAAAGTGTTGCTCGATTGTGCCCTTTTTGGCTGGTGTCGATTTATTTGGTGAGAAGAACTCTTCAATTTTTCGCGACTGCAACGAAAAGTGCAAAAGAAAATTAAACCGATTGCAAATGGATTTTAATTGGAGCTACTAATTTACCGTTGTGGGCGCGGCGGTGTGCGTGGCATGCTGCAGATTCTCGGCAAAGACGCCCACTTTGCTGAGCACTTCCTGCTTGTTGCGCAGCATATTCCAGATGGTATCATCCGCCGTTTGATTGGCCATCAGATATCGACAGACCACGGGCTTTGTCTGGCCAATGCGATGGGCGCGACTCTCGGCCTGCGCCAGAGTCTGCAATAATTGATAACATAATAAAAGAATATACAAATATGCATGAGCTCAGGCATACGCTAGGATTCCAGTCGAGCTCCGCGAATACAATCATTTCGGCGGCGGTCAGCGTAATGCCCGCATTGCAGGCTTTCAGCGACAGCACCGCCGCCTTGCAGCTGCTCTTCTTTTGAAAGGTGTCCACGTAGGCGGCTCTCACATCGCTGCGCGTCTGTCCATCGATGCGTATGAACGAGACCCTCAGCCCATTTAGACAATCGCTGATGGCATCCATCATGACGCGATGATGCGCAAAAATTATGAATTTGATTGGCTCCTTAACCAAGGTCTTTAGATAGGCGCTGCTTAGCGAGAGAAGGGATAAGCTTTACCAAGATTCAGGCTTTAGCCTTCAATATTTACCAGACGGCGCGCGTTTTGACCTCCGCTGTGCGCGCATAGAAGCGCAGCAGCAGCTCCTCGCGAGACTTGCCCTTGGCCTTCTGCAGCTCGTTGTTGAGCTCATGGCAAGTCGTCTTCGCATCGTCATTGGACCAAACCAGCGCCGGATCAAGCACAACTGTTTCACTGCGCAGAGATATATGAAATATTAATTGGATTTAATAAGAATTGAATTAACGTACCGATTCTTCTCGACCAGCTGCGGCAACACCTCGGCCTTGGTGCGCCTCAGCATGTATTTATGCAATAAAATCACCCTCAGTTCCTCCAAATTCGATTGGCCATTCGCATCCCAGCCAAAGTGCGTCTGCTTGCCATCACAATAGCGCGAGGCTGGCATTTAAATATATTACAAATTGATTTATATACCTCTAGTTTAGTTGACTTACTGAACTCCATGAAGTTCATGAACCGGCTGTCCACCAGCTGCAGCTGCGTGAAGAGCTCAAGCGGACGCGAGAGAGCGGGCGTGCCGGACAAGAGAATGACACGCTTGGCCTGATCCGCCAGGCGCTTGGCCACCGCCGTGCACTTGGCCTTGCCGTTCTTGAGCGTGTGCGACTCATCGTAGATGACAAAGCCGAATTTGCGCTGCAGCAGCTTGTCCATGTAGCGCTCCATCATGTTGTAGCTGGTGATGAGGATCTTGGCATCGGTCAGATACACCTGATTGTTGGTCAGCACCTGGATGCAGTGCACGGACACGGACGGCAACAGCTCCGTTATGTGCATAGCCCAGGCATCGCGTGTGCTGGCCGTGGTGCAGATGAGCAGGGGCCAATCATCCTTGAAGTAGTCGGCCACGGCGAGCGCCTGATATGTCTTGCCCAGGCCCATTTCATCGCAGATCATGACGCGCCCCTGCTGCGCAATGGCGAAACTGTAAGAGAAATTAGTAGTAGATTAGAAGAGCGGGGCCAACCAAGTGCGATGCCACTCACCAGACGCCCTCCTCCTGAAAGGGCATCAGCTTCTGGCCCAGCGTCGGGTCAATCGAAGCCAAGACGCTGCGCTCCAGCGGCTTCGGCGGCTGTTTGCACAATTCAATGATTTTCTTTGGTATGGTGCCAATAAGCACATGTGGCTTGAGATCGCCTACGTGCTGCTGCAGCAACTGGTAGTCCTTCAGATCGAAATCCCAGTTCCGTGTCTGGCTGTCGTACGATTTGCTGGGCATATTCTTGAACACTTCTATGAGCTTTTCGTGATAGCCCGAGGCGGCAACGGCAAAGCGCTGTGCGCTTATCATATAGATGCGGCAGTTGATGGATTTTACAAACACAGCAGCGAGCGGCTGCTGTTTATCGGGACTGAGCTGCAGCTTGGGCTTGTGATACGGATGAGCAGCTGCGCGGCCCAGTTCCCGCGTACTTGTTGACTTTATGGCTTTGAGCGCATTCAAAAAGGAGGAGCTCTTGTTTTGGCTGCTATTGTTGTTGTTGTTGTTGTTGTTATTGGTGACAGTTGGGCCTTTTGGTGCATTGCTTTGTGGCGGGGATCTGTAAAAGTTGGCCGCCGACTTGGCGCCCAGCTGCTCGCTGACACTTGTTGTGGTTTTTGTACTTGAATTTATCGACGGCGCTTGGGCTTTTTTCGCCTGCAGCTTGGCCAGTGCAATGCGTCGCTTCTCAGCTATCTCAGCAGCCGTACAGACGGACATGGTTATCGCTGCTAATATTTATTTGCAGGATATGCCTCGCTTAGAATTTGATTACAAATAAGCAAAGCGCTCGAAACAAGGCACAAACAGGGTTGATTCGCGAACAGCTGTTCGCGCTCAACAGATGGCGCGAACAAATGCGTTTGATTTAAATGTGAGTTTTAGATTTGTATCAGTGCATAATATATTTGTACTTAATATTATAATTATATATTATATTGACATTTAATCACGCAAGCCTCTTAAGTTATCATGACCGTAAATCTGCTGATTAAACAACTATCGAACCGTGTAAATGCCATATACTCGGAATTGTCAACGTTATTAATGGCAACATTGTAAAAATTAGCTTAATATTTTGCAAGCAAAGGAGGATGTCATTTGTAGAATCTTTTTGACAATTGAATGTTAATATAAATTGCTATTTGTTTTTAGATATCAAGTAAGCCAAAATGAATTTAATCCATTATTTTGTTTATATTCCTTGCACTCTTCTCCTTTTATATGGCGAAGTTGTTTTGCTATCGATATTTTTAGCCAAGAACGGCTTTGCTGCCAACCTACTTTCTTTTTGTAACTATATGTCTATCGATCGGAGCTATCGGTTATTGTGCGGCCGCCACACACTATCGATATCAAGAGCCGCAAAGTAACAGTAAAAGTCAAAACCGTATAAATTTTTGTGTGCAATTGTTAATTGAGTGAAAACATAAAATTACTTAGTGCAAATAGTTAAATTTAATCTCTCGCTGCTAAATAGACACCCGTGTAATGGACGTGAATATTTTTAGTGCTAAGTGGAGCTCGAAGCTAAGCTTCTGACAAAGATACCTACAAGCATACACACATATAGATGTATGCCCATTGGAGCTCCAAGCTAAACTTCTTACAAAGATACATACAAACATACACACATACATACATATGTTTTTCATCTGCCGGTGAGCAATGAAGTCTGAGAGTAAAATATAAAATAAAAATAAAAATAATAATAAGTTTAAGCTAGTTGCAGGATAATTATACTTAAACTTATACTTGTACTTATACTTATACTTATACTTATACTTATACTTATACTTATACTTATACTTATACTTATACTTATACTTATACTTATACTTATACTTATACTTATACTTATACTTATACTTATACTTATACTTATACTTATACTTATACTTATACTTATACTTATACTTATACTTATACTTATACTTATACTTATACTTATACTTATACTTATACTTATACTTATACTTATACTTATACTTATACTTATACTTATACTTATACTTATACTTATACTTATACTTATACTTATACTTATACTTATACTTATACTTATACTTATACTTATACTTCCTATTGCACATATAAGTATAAGAATTTGGGTTTTTTGGGTTCTACTCACAATTTCTCTCTTCGTTCTCCCAGTTCTTTTTCATATATATTATTCAGAACGACTTTATCATATGGGTTATTCCATGTTTTCATAGTATACGATGTTGATTCACTTTCTGGTGGATTTCTTTTCCCACAACAAATCAAAATTTGGAATATTCTTCACACATGTAAACTGCAAATACATTTCCCTGCTTCAGTTTACATGCACATTTGTCAAATGCAAATGTGACATGCCGAAGTATGGAACATTTTTGCAAATTTGAAAACCTCGATTGAAATAACCTGTCCAAGTGTGGGTATGTCTGGTCTGTTCCGGCTGTCCGACGGTCTGCCCTGTCCGTCGGCAAATAGAAAATGTCAATAAAATGAGAAAATGTGGAAGTATTTGCTGAGCTTTACATTAGAAAAAGATGTTGAAGATGTGCACCTGGGCGACCTGGGGACCAACTGCATAGGAATTCCATAATTTAATTGATTTGCCTGGCCTTGGCATACGCACACACACATGTACACATTCGCAAAAACATTGGAGCCCTTGGGGCTGCGCTGTGTTTTGTTTCATTGCTGCAGTTTCCGTTGTCGTCATCTTTGATGTTGTTACCATTTCGATTTGATTATATACAGCCCGCCGGTTATTTGCATTTGACGTGCTGCGCATCGCTGCATTCACGGCATTGTCGGAATCATCGCATTAATCACAAACAAAGGGCGCAACTGGCTCAAGGACATGGCCATGTTGCTCATACGCCACCGCACGTCAAAAACTTTGCTCTCCTTTAATACCCTGTACACATTGCAAATAGATAATGAAGTCGTTCAAAAGAATGCTAGGAATCGGGGCTTGTATGAGTTGAGTATATATATATAGAGTTTATATATACATTCAAGTTGAACCAGTTATATTTATCTGTTCCTCTTTTTCTCTGTATGAAAGCGTATTAATGATCGATTACTCTCGTCTCTTCAGAACGATAAATGCCGAGGAAAAAATGTGTGCAGCTTGTGCCAGTTCGAAGCTGTTCACAGGGTATCCTTAGTCGTGCACTTTCGACTTGATTTTCTTCATTTCCTTCCCTCTTCGAAGCGATAAATATCGAGGATTAAATGCACAGCTTATACCAGTTCAAAGCTCTTTACAGGGTATCCCTAGTCGAGCACTTTTGACTTGCTTTGCTTTATGATTTCTGCTTCGTGCTTTCCTCTTGAAAACGATAAATATCGAGAAAGAAATGTGTGCAGCTTGTGCGAGCTCAAAGCTGTCTGCAGGGTATTCCCAGTCGATCACTTTTCGACTAGGACACCTCTGTTTTGATTTTCTTGATGATTTCTGGTTCGTTCTTCTTCCCTTTTGACACTCGCGAGCCGCTCTTCGGCCCATTTGCAATAAAATCAAATGATGCGGGCATCGTAAAGCTGCACGTCGCGTTTTCTATCGTCGTAAAAGAATACGCGGCGTATACGTTATACGTTATGTACGAGTATTGTGCTCGCACTTTTCAGCTCCCGCTTTACAGCCGTGCAAATCCCTTTGCAAAACAAAAATCCACGCGGCTCGGCTGTCAGGCATTGGCCCCAGTGTCCCGGTCTGGCCGGGATACCAGTCGACATTTGTGGCTTTTTAAGCGGCATAAATGATTTTAACGTGTCTCGCATCTCTCTAAAAATAAGTATTTTTGTGCGCCATGTGCAAACCTCTGCGCAAGATACCATAAAAAAAAATTGTGGCTGCCAACAAAAAAAAAAAACAAAAAAGCGGCAAAGAATAGAAAAAAAGAGAAATGAAAAGCCGATCAGAAAATATTTATGGCCATTTGCTTTTGATATTTATTCAATGGCCCATTTTTTCTGCCGGCGATAAGTCGCAAATAGTTTGCGATTTTTCCACGTTGAAAAGAGTTGGCAAAGTTTTTAAAGCTCGGGAATGTAAAGTTAGAAAACATAACTGATTTCTTTCTTAACTTTCAAACGTTTCGTTAACGTTCAACTGCAATTCGAACTGTCAATTTGAGCCAATTTCACATTTCACATGCCCTGCATTCAGGAAATAGATGGGTTATGCTCAAGGTGTGCAATGCCTTAAGCGTATATGTATATTCGTTCTATAGGGTGGAATATAGCTGAAAGGTTTTGTGAGTGCTTGATCTTAACCTTTCTGCGTTTTCTTGGAGATTTTTCTATACTCTCTTCACAAAATCAGAAGAGTATCTCGCGGAACGGGCAAGTTATGAAAAACTATGTCTAGCATAGTTTCGAGGCAACCTTGGACTCTTATTCTCGAGCCTTTCCTACGTCTGCCCACATATAAAGTCCATATCCAATTTTGAAGTTTGACAGTCATTGGACGAGAGGACTCTTCACGGCAGAGTATTGCGCTGTCTTTGGCATCCTGTTTACTGGCTTCTTTTTTTGGGGGGGGATACGCTGAAGATTCTGTCAGCATGTGTTGTTCCGCAAAAGAACAACTAACTGAAGGACCATTTATTATTGCCTTTATATTTTGTACAAGGTCACGCTTCTCGCTGCTCGCTGCTCCCTGCCCGCTGCCCGCCTCCCGCTGCATTCGCCATTTTGTCTCCGGATGCAGCGCCATTTTGGAATGTGACGGCCATTAGCTTGCATAAAATTTTTGTAATGATATTGTTTTTGCAGTGACATTTAATATTTAACACTCGTTTTAAAGTGTTTGTTTAGTTGCTTAACATAAGCACAAAAAATTTTCCATGAAAATGCATTTTACATTCTACATTTTGCATTTGGCATTTTGCGGTTTTGTGTGCAAAAATTATCGCATTGCTTACATTTTCGTTGCATTTTAATTGCAACGATTAAGGCAAAGCTTTAGTTTTCAAGGACGCTTCACGGTTAAAATAATAAACAAATGTGCATATATTTATAGTTATTTATTTCAACAACTTTTGGTATGTTAATTCTGCGGTCAATTCGTTACAACTTCTGATCGGAGATAATTATAAAATATGCAAGAACTGGCAAAAGAAATGCTATGTTGCAAGCTCTTCAAATGGAATTTGAATAAATTCTTGTATTTGTTAAATAGTTAAAATATTTGCTTAATGTATGCAACTGCAATTTCCGGCATAAAATAGTTTATTTTGTGTCTAAAATATTACAATAATAATTTTTAAGCATTTGATATGCAGCTGATTAATCGGCGGGCATTAAAAAAAACGGGCAATAAATTTTAGATGCTTTGCATTTGGGCTTAAAATGGGTAATAAATAAACAAAAGTGTTAATACGCATTGAACAAATGTAAATACTGAATAAATCATAAAACTCAAACAATTATCATAAAAATGCCATTAAATATGCTAATTATTTTTGGCACTCACTTTTGTTAGAATTAAATGCGCACGTGTTTTATAAATTATTTTCACACAAAGCACAAACAAACACACGTGTGTCACACAGTATAATTATAAAAAAAGCGAAAGAAAAAAGAAAAGCGCTTAAGAGCCATTTAATGTATTTTAATATATTTGACTTTATGCGTGCCGTTGCCTCAACATGCTGGCAACAATATGTTTATTTTTATAGAATTTCGTACAAATTTGCAAATAAATTGAATACAAGTGCGTTTGCGCGTAACACACAATTACAATCAGCATATATTTGGAACAATACGGAAAACAATGCTGAAGCGTGCAAAAGCCTGTTTATTATTTAAGGCCATGAATGAGTGCACCGGCAGAACCCCCAGGCTACGCTCCCCTTCAGCTATTTGTTCGCGTTCGCTGAACACATTTTCAATTAACAGAAAAAAAAAACCCACTCATTTAACACCCCCCCACACACACACACAACACACACTCACACGCTTTGATTTGTTTAATTAAATTACACTCGGACAAAGCCTTCAATCATTCACAGTTTTCCAATCACTCATTGGCTCATTCACGCACAACGCAAACAAATAAGCATATGCAGCCCTGCACTTGTATGTGTGTGTGCATGTGTGTGTGTGTTTGTCTGTGTGTGTTAGAAGTCCTTCAAGTTCTTAGGAGCGTCTACGTCGAGTTATTTAGCTTCAGCTGCAAGTGCAAATCGTGCGATCCGCTCGGATGTGTGTGTATACAATACCCTAACATTCTTAAAGGTATATACGACTATCAATTATTAATAGAATAGTTGAGTGAATGTATGTGACTTTACCAAAGGAAAGTTTTGTGAATGTATGTGACACGCTTTGTAAGGCTGGAAAGATTTTCCGGAATGTTTCCACAAAGAGTGTTTCTTCATTTAACTTATAATAAACGTTTAACTATTACTTTTTCCCTTATTTTCCGCTCATTGTGGTGAATTAACCAAAGTCTTCAATAGTATTCAATATTCTCAAGAAAGTAAACTTCAATTGGAAAATAAAGTTTTCTAGTTGTTTCGATATAAAAATATCAGTCTGAAGAAACAATCTTATATATATACTACTGATGCCCATTTGTAGGGCATCGAAAGTGCGACCTGTCTTTTTATAGATCGTCTGCCGTCTTGAGTGCTGAACTCATATGTATTTGCGTATAGCCAAACGGAATTTCACCATGATTCAGTGCGCATCGGGTGTGCATTGGAACGTTAATTTGTGTATGCTAAAACAGGGGGAGCACTAGATACCCAAATCGAATGAATGGCAAAGGCAAGGCCAGGTAATTATGTTGATATGCAGCTCTCCTGGAACTTGCTTTCTTTCGCTTTCTCTTCTCTATTATCCAATACTTGTAGAGGCTGTAAATAATGTCAAGCAGCTAAAAAGTTCTTTGTTCCAGTTTCGCTTTCGCGTTCACTTTTTTCATTCATCGATTCATCAATTTCTGGCGCTAACCCCACATCCTTTAAGTCTCGAACTATGTGGTGTATGTGCTTAGTGGTTCAATGAAACTTTCACTCAAGTGCGGCTCATCCTCAGCGTGAAGCGTTAAGCATATTTACACGCTAACTTGGCTGGCACTTTGGCTAAGTAAGTTCTCAAATTGACACAGTTTTTTTTTTTTTTTTGTATTTTTGGGCGAACAAAGGAAAGTCATTAGAGATTGATGCACAAAAGGAATTTTCTGGCTACATGCTTTCCGCATTATTGAAAACTTACCCGTAAGCGCAGTAATTAACAATGCCAACAACAACAACAACAAGAGACAGTTGCAGTTTTTAATGCTGCTGCCAACAAAGTGGATTTTATGCCAACGGGACTTGAGGCACATGCAAGTTTTATGCAAATGCCATGTTGAGTCCCGAAATTGGACAAAAAAAGACAAGTAACTGTGCGTTAATTCAGTGTGATCAACTAGCTGATACCCTGTACCCAATTTCGAGCTCTTGCAGCAAGCATTTGAACTTCCGCAGTTTTATTTTTTCTATTTTATTCTATAAATATTCTATAAAAACTTCTGTGATTCCTGTTCAATATCTATGCAAATTTTAGGGCGTAAAGATTATATTTAAATTGTGTATTTATACCAAAAAGTTGGAACTTTGTGGCACAATCTCTTATTACATGTCGTCTCGATATGTCAAAAGCCCGAATTTTAAAATCGATATTTATCGATCATAGAAAAGCTCACAATTTTGTGGCACAATCTCTTATTAGCTGCCTTCTATATATAGGTCAAAAACTCGAATTTCAAAATCGATATTTATCGATCTTAGAATAACTTACAGAAACTGACGGATAAACATGACTAGATCAGCTCAGCGCGCATTTCTGCTTACGGAGTCGCAGCTGTCAGCCTGTACCATGCATTTTCACAGTACCATCATCCCCTATCTCCACTGTCTATAGGGTATATAAAAGGATAAATTACTTTTAAAGTGCGCAAGCAATGTGAGCAGGCTCTGGCAAGCAAGCAGGCAAGCAGGCTCGGCTAACTTGCCTTTGGACCTAACTCTTCATTGGCCCGAATGCAAATTGGCTTTGGAGCGTTTGCCTATTTTTGGCACTCTGATGACTTTCTGATTTGCTTACGAAACAAGTTTTTTTCTGTTGTTTTTTCCTTACTTTTTTTCTGGGCACTGCAAGTTTCGTGTGTTTTTAGGCGCTTTTTGTTGCCAGCTTGTTTATTATTTGTTAATTGAAATGTTGCAAAAAGTTACGCATGTGCCTGATGAGCAGGGTGCGGCAGAGTGTTGCAAGTGGCAAGTGGCAAGTAGCCTGATTGGAGGCTGTGCTGCAACTTCATGTGCCACGCCCCCCATCTAATGTCTAAATCATTGCAAAACAAAACAACAAAGGGAAAAATATTCCTGGCTTAACTCACAAACGAGCTGAAACAAGGCGCAATAACTAGACAAAAAAAAGTTGACTACAGAAGCCGATCCAAAAATACCCTATGTAAAGCTATTCCTACTGATAATGTCTACTGTTAAATATATACAAACATTATGAAAAATATATTTTAGTCAACTTTTTTAGGCATGTTTTCTGAGAAGAACTGTGCATTATATGTCTATCCATTGAAAATCTAAACTTTTCTTTGTGCTTCCCACTTTTTATTTTTAAATACAGTCCAGCTTCAACTTTTTCTTTGGGAAAGCCAATTCGGCTTAAGGTTCGGGTGATAGTAATAAAATATGTATATAAAAGATATAATATTTTAAAAAATATATATTTATAATTATAAATAATATTTAAGTTTTGGGTTCAAACCTATCACCAAGGCTTTTAACTTGGCTTACACCGAACCGATTCAAATCTTTTCTTAGTCATAAGTCGAAAATTAAATCGGATTATTTGGCTGAAGAAGATGCGAACATTAAACTGAATAGAATTCATGTTTTTTAATTGATTCATTTTTTTCTAAGTTTTTTACATGTATAAATTCAGAAACAATCTGTTTATTTAAATATAAGTATTTATGATAAAAAAAAAGCTCGAACCCGAAGCTGGCTAAGTAGATGTTGACATTGTTTGCTTTTGCCATGTTGCTTTTTAGTTGCATATCGCAAGCCAAAGCTAATATACCCTTTGCTAGCGCATCGCAAAGTTATGAAAAACAAACAAACAGTCCAAGTTATTAGACGAGTTCAAATTTAGTGCTGAGGTTAACATTTTGCCTAGGTGTGGCACGTAGCACGCTTTGAGAGTCCACAAATAGCGCAGAGGGCAGCAGAAAAAACGAAATCAAAGAGTGTGCCGCATGTGGGCTAAGGTTGTGTGTGGTATGTGTGTGTATCTGTGTGTGTGTGTGTGTGTGTGTGTGTGTGTGCAGACTGGGCTGGCTCTTCAGTTTTGCTGTGGGTTTTGTGCTGTGTTTTGGTTTGTGCAACTATTTTCTATTCATTTATGCATTTTGGCAATAAAAATTTCATTTTTTGCTTAACTAAGTGAAACAGAAAAGGTTAAAAGCAGCACCGCAACGAGGAGAAGCTCGAGCTGGAGCTGGAGCTGGACTCTCCGGCAGGAACTGGCGTCAGGACATCGTCTCTGGCACTGAAAGCGACTTTTATCTTGGGCGCTCTGCTCTTTGGCCCAGAGTTCGTCGTTCCGGCTGTCTCTTCTGTCTGTCCGTCCGTCTCTCTTCCATTGCCTAGATAACGTTTCCGTCTGCCCGTCTGCCCGCCTGCCTGCCTGCTTTTTGTGTAGTTTATTTTTGTAGTTCCTGTTTGTTGTTTGCAAACATTTTTTAAATTGTTTGCTGTAATTTGTTTCCGGCCAAACGGCAAATGGCCGCTGCGCCATTTTGTGGACCCCAACGCAACCGCACAATGTCGACGCTAGCTGAACTTGCAGCTTTGTTTGTTTTATTATTATTAAAAAATTATAATTTAAATGTTCGTCTGCTTTTTACATATATCCTTTCGAATTGGGGTTTTATTTCTTTTTATTTTTGTTATTTTACTGGCACGTTTCGCCCCTTTCCGGACAACAGCTGCTGCCATATCCAGCCTGATCCCGATTCCGGCTCCAATTAGTTGTGTAATGCGTCTCTCGGCGTGTCCTTCGGACATTTATTAGTTTGACTTTTTGCCCACGATTTATGGGTTCGCCAAAAAACTCTATGCAAATATTATTTCGCAGCTGTTGCTCTCAGAAATGTTTCATTTTATTTCCATTTGCCAAAAAAAGTTCTAAAAATATATTATATGATATTTTTTTAATTTTATCCGATATTTGCGCGCTTTGCCTTTGATTTTTGCTCAATTATTTACGTTTATTTTAAATTGATAAAAAATTTGTTACTGAATTGAAAATTAAGCGACATAAAATGCATAATTGAGTGCACTTTTATACAAATTTATTATTATCAAACATGTCATGAAGAAATGCTCAATTGATATTTATGTAAATGTCTATTTAAATATTTCTCATTTTTCTGAATATTTAGATCAAGTCTAAAAATTGTTTTATAATATTGAAACACCTTTTTTATTAAATTCCTTAAGAATCTTTCCCATACTATTTACTCTGCTAGAGGGTATTATAATTTTGTTATGAAATGTGTTAAGCGTAGAAGAAGTATATATATTCTTGATCAGCAGACCAGTTTTTTTCTTCTTTTTTATATAGGCATGTCCATCTGTCTGTCTCTTCGTCCGTCTGTTTCTATGCGAACTAGTCCCTCAGTGTTAAAGCTATATTCATGAAACTTTGCATCGGCCTGTCTTTCTGTTGCACGCAGTACTTGAGTACCGAAATCGGCTGAATCGGAAAACTATATCATATAGCTGCCATAAAAACTATCGTTTGAAAAGTAGGTTCTTGGATGAAAAACTTTTTCGTTTATCAAGATATCTTGACCAAACTCGGCATTAATTAGTTTTACTATGCTCCTCGTATATATACAAAATCCTATCAACATCGGCCCACTATATCATATAGCTTCCATAGGAACGATCGGTCGAAAAGTTGGTTCCGATTTGGAAACCTTTCTTTGCTTTAATATAACTTGAACAAACTTGGGATTTATTAGCTCCATTATGATTCTCAAATATATGCAAAATACAATCATAAATTACTAATAATAATAAATTAATAATAATTAGCTATCGCACCACTATATCATACAGCTGCATTAGGAAAGATTGATAGAATACTTAGTAGGATCTTATAAGGGAAAATATTCTGTTTTCAAAGATATTTCCACAAACTCAGCATTTGCGAGCTGCACAATTCTTACATATCTGCAAAAGGGAAGTGTCTATTAATGCCGAAGATATCCCCCATTTCGAGTTTATTATAAAAACAGTTTGGAAAACTCCTTCAATTTCTTCATTGCTCAAAATATAGTTGCTCTAAAATGTAAGCTTTAAAGGAATTAGTTTTTTCTACATTCTTGCAAATGTTGTCGTCGCTTGCGTCGACTGCGCGTCATCAATGGGCAAATAAAAGTTTGTTATGCCGCAGCGGCCTGCCACGTGCTGCATTTGAAACCGTTCGACAGTCACGTAGCCCGGCTGGCAGCTAGAAATTAAAACCAAGCTAAACATTAAACATTCGCATTGCAAAATTTTTGAATTCAAATAAAGTCTTGCGATTCGTTAAATGAAACATGAAATTGCATTTGAATCGGAAAACTTTTTGATTTAGTTAAAAGAGAAAGTATGTTAGGCGAGTAAACGACTATTAAATGCTCTTTGGATTATTGAAGAGATTGAAAACTATTATATAATAGAATAAGAATTAAATAAATATTATAGTGTACTCTTGACCCGGATTCCGCTGAGTCTTTCTTTTTCCGCCTGGGTCTGTCCCTCCATCTGTGTGAACGCATCGATCTCGAGAAATATAAAAGCTAGAGACTTGAAATTTGAAATATAAGGCAAAGGGAAGCTAAAAGGCAGCTCAGCGCTGTGTATAGGGTATCTGCTCGTCAAGCACACCCGATTAGAGCACTTTAAGTTGTTTTCGGTCTTAAAGCAAGCTTGGATTTTGTCTTTTCCGCCAGCTACTTATCAACTAGAACTCGACTCTGCCGAACTGACGCAGTTTGGTTTATTTACAATCGTCGTGCCGGGCCACACACGTCAGCAAAATCCAATTCTACCCGACTTAATAAGACTCCCGCTCCCGACTCTCGAGCGTATAGAGTCACGTAGTTGTCTGCGGCAGCGCACAGTTTGTGTTCAAGCTTCGATTCGTACAAACGCGATTTTAATTGCTGCATAAATTTGCGCAGCAAGAAAAGAAATTTGAATAGTGCAAGAAAATTGGGGAAAAATATCTATTAAAAATGCAGTTAGCCCCGCCTGGTGCCTGCCTTCAGCTCTTGCTGCTCAGCTGCCTTTGGCATGGCCATCGGCTGGAATTTGTGCAGATCCCCGAACAACGTTTGGAGCACAATGAGCTGATGGCACTGCTGGAGGATGACTTGGATTTGTCGCAGGTGAACTGGCGAGCGATGATACCGCTGCTGCTGCAACGTCAGCAGGTGCGTCTGTGTGTCGCCGTCTACCGTTACGAACCGCAGCTGGTGGCGGGCACGTCCTGCGAGTCGCTGCTGGGCAACGGTCTGATGGCGTACTGCGACATCGGACATGTCGAGGATCTGAGCATGACAATGCGCGATGCATTCGGCGGCATGCTGTTCGATACGCTGCAGCAATGCCGTCCGGGTCTGGAAATCTTTGGAGTGCGTTGCCGGCGACGTGCCTGAACGAGATTAAGGCCAGAAACGAAGCGCTTAAGTGAATTGCTAATTCAGTTTTCTTACTGCTGCTCATCATCAGTCGTGACTGGCGCTGTCGTTGTCCGTCTTCATCTCTATTGCTCTGTCTCTGTCTCTGTCTTCGTGTCCCTTGTCATTTCAATGTGTCAATAAAAATGCGATGTGGGTGAAGGCCTGTCCTGGGCACACACACCAGCCCGGGCGCTGAGGCGAGCGGCCACACCCTGAGTCCTTGCTGAGCAGCATCATGACAAATGACGATTATAATTTGTAAAATTTGCACCCTGCTTGTTATCCCAACGCCCCGCAGCTGCTGGGCGATGGGCGGTGGGCGGTGGGTTGTGGGCGGGTACAGCTTTCAGTGGCAGCGCTCTGGCCATGTTCGGCTATGGCCTAGTTCTCTCTTGCCTTCAGATTCAGTTAGTGCATTGCAATTGTTGTTGCAATTAGCAGAGACAGAAATGTTGCCGGGTAGCGGGGGACGAAAGGAGGGGAGGGGGGTTGGGCGCAACATAAGCACTATGGGCAGCTGAAAAACTGATGGCTTGATTTTTCCATTAAACACTGCAAATGGAAAATTGCAACTGAAACAGCGCAGACAGCAGAAAGCAAAGGCATTTGTTGTGCTTGCTTGTTCGTTGTTTTTGCTGTTATACCCTGCACCCATTGAGAATGGGTATGATGATTTTGTGGCAATGAATGTAACAGGCAAGATGAGGCAGCTGCGACTCCGGACGAGTCGATCGAACCGAGTCCGTCTGAACAGGTCTATTCGGAAATTACAGATGCTTGAAATGTGAAATCTGTAATATATATATTCTCCTATATGTATATATACTCCTATACATATTCTCCTATAAATATTCTCCTCTATATATTCTCCTATATATATTCTCCCATATATATTCTCCTATTTATATTCTCCTATATATATTTTCCTATATATATTCTCCTATAAATATTCTCCAATATATATTCTCCTATATATATTCTCCAATATATATTCTCCTATATATATTCAGCTTAACTGGCAGAATGAGCTTGTGAGTCACAGAGAAAAAGAGAGCTATGTACACCAAAGATATACACAGATATATACAAAAATATAGCTTCTCTATAGGTTTGACATATGCACACACAATCTCTTTAGACCTCATAAGAATCGGATCACAAGCACCGAAGGTAATCAAGAATGCATTTCCCCTTACATGTCAAGGTCCATAGGGAAGCAGAAGTAGAGCGAGCTGCATAAAGTGCGTACGTGCTTCCTTTGTATATGTATATATTTGTATATGTTTCCGTGTGTATGTTAAAAAGGTAGCCAAAATGCGTTTAGGGTATTTGGTAGGAGGACATTCCCGGCTGCAGCACTCATACGTGTTTGTTGTTGTTGCTCTTGTTGGCAATTACCGGGCAATGGGCGAGGCATTTAGCTTGGAATGATGACCATCATGAGTTTTCATTTTCACTGCTTGTTGTTATTGTTATTTTCTGCTTAATTTGTGTGCTGATGTGCTAAAACACCTTCTGCATCAATCTCTATATAAATCAAAAACGTTGTAGCATACTTTTTGGCTCAGCTGCAAAATGTGTGCCCCGCCCCGACCAAAAATCCGAACCGCTCTATGCAAAATACAGTAGGAAATTGCTTAAAATGATTGCATGCGCTTGCCAGTGTGTGTGTGTGTGTGTGTGTGTGTGTTTGCATCTGTGTGTGTGTTCGTGTGTGTGTAATCAATATCAATAAATGCTTGTTGAAATTTGGGTCTCAATTATATCACAGTTCGAAATGGGAATACTTTGTCTCTTATGCAAATTTGGATTTTACGTTTTTCAAGGTTCAATTTGAAAATATTGCAAATATTTCGATTTTAAAATAGCTTCAAAGAAATATTTTAGTTTTCAAGCGGCTTTGGAAACTAAAAAAGAAAAAACTATTAGGTATCCTCAAATATCCTATATAGACAAAGGTCGAAATTTCCCACCTTCATACCTCGGTCAAAACTCATCCGATTTTCATAAGCTTTGCCTTTTTGTTCATGGTCTGACCTGTTGAACAATTTGGCATCCAAATCTGCCAACATTATTTTTGGTCGAAATTCATGTGAAAATGGTATCCTCAAATATCCTATATAGACATAGGTCGAAATTTCCTACCTCCATACCTCGGTCAAAACTTATCTGATTTTCATAAGCTTTGTTTTTTGTTCATTATTTGACATCTAGAACAATTTGGCAACCAAATCCGACAACATTATTTTTGGTCGAAGTTCATGTGAAAATGGTTCCCTTGCAATATCCTATATAGACATAGGTCGATTTTTTCCACCTCCATAACTTGGTCAAAACTCATCCGATTTTCAAAAGCTTTGTCTTTTTGTTCATGGTTTGACCTCTAGATCAATTTGGCATCCAAATCTGACAAATTTTTTCTGGTCGAAATTCATGTGAAAATGGTATCCTCAAATATCCTATATAGACATAGGCCGAACTTTCCCACCTCCATAACTCGGTCAAAACTCATCCGATTTCCATAAGCTTTGTCTCTTTATTCATGGTTTGACCTTTAGATCAATTTGGCATCCAAATCTGACAACATTTATTTGGTCGAAATTCATGTGAAAATGGTATCCTCAAATATCCTATATAGACATAGGTCGAAATTTCCTACCTCCATAACTCGGTCAAAACTCATCCGATTTTCAAAGGCTTTGTCTTTTTGTTCACGGTTTGACCTCTAGATCCATTTGGCATCCAAATCTGTCAACATTCTCTTTGGTCGAAATTCATGTGAAAATGGTTTCCCTGAAATATCTTATATAGATATAGGTCGAAATTTCCTACCTCCATAACTTGGTCAAAACTCATCCGATTTTCAAAAGCTTTGTCTTTTTGTTCATGGTTTGACTTCTAGATCAATTTGGCATCCAAATCAGACAACATTATTTTTGGTCGAAATTCATGTGAAAATGGTTCCCCTGAAATATCCTATATAGACGTAGGTCGAAATTTCCTACCTCCAATACTTGGTCAAAACTCATCCGATTTTCATAAGCTTTGTCTTTTTGTTCATGGTTTGACCTCAAGATCAATTTGGCATCCAAATCTGCCAACATTATTTTTGGTCGAAATTCATGTGAAAATGGTTCCCCTGAAATATTCTATATAGATATAGGTCGATTTTTTCCACCTCCATAACTGGGTCAAAACTCATCCGATTTTCATAAGCTTTGTCTTTTTGTTCATGGTTTGACCTCTATATCAATTTGGCATCCAAATCTGACAACATTATTTTTGGTCGAAATTCATGTGAAAATGGTTCCCCTGAAATATTCTATATAGATATAGGTCGAAATTTCCCACCTCCATAACTCAGTCAAAACTCATCCGATTTTCATAAGCTTTGTCTTTTTGTTCATTATTTGACCTCTAGATCAATTTGGCATCCAAATCTGACAACATTATTTTTGGTCGAAATTCATGTGAAAATGGTATCCTCAAATATCCTATTAGACATAGGTCGAATTTTCCCACCTCCATAACTCGGTCAAAACTCATACGATTTTCATAAGCTTTGTCTTCTTGTTCACGGTTTGACCTCTAGAACAATTTGGCATCCAAATCTGACAACATTATTTTTGGTCGAAATTCATGTGAAAATGGTTCCCCTGAAATATCTTATACATAGGTCGAAATTTGCCTCTTCCATAACTCGGTCAAAACTCATCCGATTTTCATATGCTTTGTCTTTTTGTTCATGGTTTGACCTCTAGATCAATTAGGCATCCAAATCTGACAACATCATTTTGTGTCGAAATTCATGTGAAAATGGTATCCTCAAATATCCTATATAGATATAGGTCGAAATTTCCCACCCCCATAACTCGGTCAAAACTCATCCGATTTTCAAAAGCATTGTCTTTTTGTTTATGGTTTGACCTCTAGATGAATTTGGCATTTAAATCTGGCAATATTATTCTTGTATTATATTCCAATTAAGTTAAGTTGTTTGTTCTTATGAGTTTTTTGTATACTAGAGAGTTTACACAAAGTTAAGGGAAGGTGTCTTCAAAGGTATTCGATTCCTTAACTTGCTTCTTAGTTGGGTAATTCGAATCGTATCTCAATCTTTATTACATTTTGACGACTCCGCACTCAAATTTACATTGCATGATTGTTTTGCTGGTTGTTTTCGCTGATGCAAAATGCGTTTGTAGCAGTGCGAAATTCTAGAACTCTTGTAATGTAAATTAATGAATTGTATAAAGTGCTTGGAATATTTACACTCAAAGCAAACGCAAGATGGTGGGGGCTGGGAATAGGATTGGGATGAAAGTGGGACTGACCAATGAATATGCAAACGACTTGCCCATCGGGTTGCTCTTGAAGTTCGTTAAAAGCGCGGCATAAGGTCAAAGGGCGGGCCACGTCGAAGGGTCATTAAGGCAGCGCATTGGCCGCCCTGTTTGAACAACTGCTGCAGCAGCAACAACAATGGCTGCTTCTACTGCTGCTGCTATTGCTGCTGCTGCTGCTGCTGCTGCTTCTGCTGCTGCAACTGTTAATGTGCAGCCTCGCCTCCTGAAATATGCATAAACAAACCAAACTGAACTACACTCGGGTCGCACTCTTGACGGCGCCTGCAACTTCTCTGAGTCCTGTCTTCTGATGCAGTTCCGCTAGAGTTCAGTTCAGAGCTCTGTCAGTAATTAAATTTTACGCGAAATTCTTTGCATTTCCTTCTTTGATTTCGCAATGGCCTTCGAGCCATGTTACCCTCTCGCCCCTCCCACCACCACTGTCTTGTATTTGCATTAGGAATAGCGAAAAGTCTATTAACTTCCACTCGGCATTGGCCATAATTTATGCAGCCTTGCTTTGGGCACTCGCAGCGTGACAATTCCTTCAGGGCTGCAAATCGATTTGGAAATGATTCGAAAGTCTGAGCTTCCGGCTTGGCAATAAATTTGCTAAAGTCTATTCAAATTGAGATCAAGAATATTTTTCTACTTGCCAAATATTTGATGTTAATTTTTTTGGATTAACTTTAATATTTTTGTAAATTCTATTTTTTAATATTGATTCTACCTAGAATCAATTTTCTAATCAATTTTTTAATTAACTTTAATATTGATTCTACCTAGAATCAATTTACGAATCCATTTAATCCGTGTTCAGATTTTGTGCCAGCCCTGTTAAAATTACTTCAAGTGCCAAAATTATTGGAATGCTTTGTGTTATGTGCCCTCCGTGAACTCTTTGCCCTGTGTGCCCTTGTTAGTCTTGCAGAAATTCAGATAACAAACGGGCCAGGCAAATTGATTGCATTATCGAACCAAAGACAATGGAACGAACCAGAAGGTAGGGGTCGGGGTGACATATAAAATCGAGCATGGCAACAAACTTAAGTGCCATATATGAGAGAGATATGCGAGTGCTTCAAGGCTCATTTATGGCCACTGCGTGCTGGTCAGTTTTATGCATTTTCCCACAAAGAAAGAGAGGGGGTGAGTGGGGGGGGGGGAGGTTGAGGCGAAGCGTTGTCAGGCATTTTGGCACGTTGTTTACTTTGTGTATAAACCGAGTGGCACTTACTTATTTTGTGCCACATAATGAGCACTCCTGATGGCCGCTTATAAATTATATAACCCACAAAAGCACACTCGCACACACACACACACACTCTTACACTCTTAAATAAATTCTCCGCACACACCCACGCAATTTGATTTGTATGGCTTTTCAATTTGTGCTCTGCTGCTTTCTGCTTTTTTTTGTGTGTGTTTTCCTTTTCATTTTTTTTTTTTTTGCCTGTTTTTCTTTTGCTTTTCCTGATTTCCTTCTCGTTTTTTTTCTGTGTGTGTGTGTTGCCTGTGCTGCATTTGCCATTGTATAAATTTTTGGTATTTGCGCCAATTTCATTCCAAATTGAGCGCTGGCCACAGTCGTTTATTTTTAATGCACCCGGCAACGAAACCAGCCAAGCAAACTGCCAGCCAGCGGGTCGGGCCGAGGCACAACCTGAGAGCAGAAAGTAGTACAACTAGAATCCTACATTCCGCCTCTTGCTTTCGTTTTGGATATTGGAAGAGAGTATTATTATTTTTAGAGCAAACCAAGGGGCTAACTGCGCTTTAAGTGATGACAATTTTTCATTATTCGAATTTAATTTGTTAGAAAATAGTTTTCTTTCTTTCTTATTTTATATGCAATACAATTTATATATAGTTTACTGTCTGGCTTAAGCTGTGGTAAATATATGATGTCAGACATTTAGGCATCATAAGAGCTTAGTCAAAATCAGCTTAAACTGAGTCGGTTTAAATCTGATGAAACCTTGAACCTATCTAGTTCCCCAAAGGAACAATATTCAAGCTAAAATATTGCTTAAAACATTTTTTTTTAATTTTTTTAATTCCTTACGGTCAAAACTTAGAGACAGCAATAATGAGAATTTTCTAGATATTAACTACATTCTTTAATATTTAAAATGAGATAAATATGGGGAACCAAGGTTCAAACGAAAAGCTGGACTCTGAAATTCCTGATTTACAAACTAAGGCGAAGTATAAAATTTTTCTTTAAGGCTTACAGTCAGATATGTTAATATGTCTAAACAGACTTAAAAAAAAAATTTGATTTAATATAGAAATCATTTAAAACTCTCAAGAAAGAACTCTTAAGAAAAGTAAGTCAATTTTTAACATCTTCACCAAGAGTCTAAACAATTTGCTTAGAACAATAAACATAGCTTAAAGCGTTTTCTCAACTCATTTTTAAAGCATTTTCTGTTGAGGCTCCCTGCTGACCCTCAATCCTCGTGAGCCGTACAAATTTCGCATATGCCGGATTGCTGTAAGCCTTTTATATTTGAAAGTTTGTTGAAATTGATTCGGTTTCAAAGTTTATATAAATTTTTTTTTTTTGGAAGAGCACCCCATGCGGTAATCTGTTAGAAAGTGTTGCCAGGGGATAGAGCATAAATTTGTCGCTGCTTCGGCTGCTTCTCATGCCAAGCGTTCCTTTCTAGCATTTTTCTTTCTATTTCTATTTGTTTTTTTCCTTCTTCTTCTTCTTCTTCTACTTTTCCTCGTAGTGCATTTTGGACATTCTGCCGGCGCATGCCAAACACTTGCAGGACACTCAGGCGATTGCAGCTGCCATCGAAGGTGGCCTTGAGAGTGTGCCTGGGCGGTCTGTGGGTGTTGGTGAGGGGGAGGTGGTGTTGGAGGGGGGGACTAAACGAAGTGCGCTCAAGATTTATGGCTTATGCCTGGGGCTTTGTTTGGTAGGGCGGAGACGGGGGCCAGCCATCAAATACAATCAATTTGATTGCCTTTTATGTAGTTTTTCTTGTTGCGGCCAGCCTGAGCTGAAAGTGTAATGCAATTTTGATTTTTCATCAAGCAACAATTAGGCAATTAGCTGAAGTGCGCTCGAAGATTGCCCAAAAGAACTGGGCTTTAACTTGAAAACTTGTGCGGGAAATAGTGGGGGAAAGCGTGTGGAAAGCCGCATAAATAAGGCGTTCAATATCCGGCGACGGAAGTTTCAATAAGCCAAAGGATATGAGCTCAAATGACTGGCCAGAAAAGGCGAAATGCGAACGAAAAACGTTGCAACTTTTGCGCCACTTTTTGTGCTGCGCACTATTCATGTGTGTGCATAGAGTGTGCGTGTGCGTGTGTGTGTGTCTGGGGCAAGTTTAAATTAGTTGCTCGTCGGCCATTTTGCATAAATCATTTCCTGTTTTGTGCCAAAGATAAAAGCAAGCAAAAGACGGCCACCAATTCAATGAAAACAAAAAGAAAAAATAAAATACATGCGCAAAAGGACAAAAAGCGTAAAACATGACACGACAAAGTCAAAGTGAGGGAATCAGCAACAATAACATACAATTAGCATATTTTATTACTTTTAGTTTTTTGCTTTGCTTTTGGTCTCAGCCATTTGCATAAGTTTACAAAAGCAACTAAGTAAAATTACGCATACGACATGTTTGCCGCACTCCAGCCGTAATGTACATCATCTAGCTAGTATATAGCTTACTTATTTGTAATTGTACTTTCAATGCTTACAAACTTTTCTATTTGCAGCTACAGCTCGTTGACAAAACATATTTGGCACAAACATGAAAGTCGTCAAAAGTTTTTGACAGTTGACACAATTCGGAAAACCTATTTCATGTCTGTCTGTACAGCAGAATATTGACATTTTGTTCGGTAAGTAAATGCTTAAAGCTTACTTTATATATATATTAAATAACCCAATAATTATGAAACTTTTCTATGGGATACAGAAAGTTTAATTTAACTGCTCAGCCAGACAATCTTTGTTAGATATTTGCCCAGCTTCAAAATATACACAGAAAAATGTTCTGGGAAATAGTTGTTAAGCTTCTTATCAATCTGTTTAGTGTGCGACATCAATATTGGAAAGTATGCAACGCTTTAAGGCTTTGTACATAAAAATTCGTCCTGAAACAAATTGAATTTGGCAAATGCGCTGCATTTGCTTCGATTTTCGATTGATTGAGAGAATATAAATGGTCGCTGTTGTCGTTTTGGTGTTATGGTTGTTGCTTTTGTATAAATGTATATATATAAAATCGTATATGTTTATTGCAAGACAAAGGGGCAAAGTCAAGAAACTGGTCACATCTGCATATATTTCCATGGCTTGCCAAGAAACACAACTCTCCCTCCCCTACCCCTCTCCCCCCCTTGGGCTGCTCAACCTACAACACATGAGCTGAAATAAATTTTATGTACATTTACTTACGTCTGCAAACAATGAGCATCCTCTGACGTTCGTGACGTGACTTAGTCCCAACCTCGGGTCGGTCAGTTGACTCTGAACCGAATTGTGAGTCTGCCTTTGTCTGAGTCGCAACTCCTTCCCCCCTGCCCAAGTTCTCCTGCACATTGTCCTGGTCTGGCCAGTTGCGCTGTTTGCTCTGACCCAAGTGCAACGTTTCAAGTTTCAGTGCTCCGAGCGTGGCCAGCAGCATAAGATAGTTTTGAATTTCACTAAAAATACATAAGAACGGATATACATATATATCTATATCTATATATATATATATGTATTGTCCGACTGCTGCCTGCATATTTATGTTGCGAATGTGAAACATGTCCTGCGGCCATTGTGGCCAAGAAATTTTAGACCTCTTTCATGCGCCCGGTAACCATTTTCCCATTTGTTTGCATTGCTCATTTGTACTTGGCAAAATGAAATCTTCCGCAAATTAGTTTCCACTTAATACGACAAGGCATTAAATAGAAAATCTTCTGACAAAAATTATAAACCTCATTACTTTGTTAATTAATGTTATTAATTGGGTATTTAAATTTGATTTATAATTCGAAAAAAATTTTCTTATTCAGTAGATTTTTGGCTGATATTTTTTCTGTCAAAAATCTTAACAAAAGGCTGTCCATATTATATATTATTATATATTATAATTAATAGTGCACTTAAATTTGATTCATAATTTGAAACGTATTTTCTTATTCAGAAGATTTTTTTGGCTGTTAAAAAATTGACAACATGTTGACCTGCGAAATTTCCAAGTTCTTTAGCAAATATACCTGATAACTGTGTTAATTTATGTAATTTATTAATTTTATTCATAATTCGAAATGTTTTTTCTTATTTAGCTGATTTTTTGGCTGATATATTTTTCTGACAAAATTCTTGTTAAAGCTGCCAAAATGTTGACCTGTAAAACGTCCAACTTCTTTAGTAAATATGCTTTCTGGACTTTGTCAAAACTGAACCGTTTTGCATGATTGATGACAGTTTGGTCCAGATTAAACTTCCAGATTTACTTAAATTTGATGATATGAGTTGTCCTCCGAGATTTCCAAGTGCCATACCTGGGTCAGAATTAGGGGGAATCTCTGTTGAAATGGAATTCGAGAACAATTGAAGTAAGGCTTTCTGTTTGCAAGGGTTTCCTTGGCTAAATGTGTACAGCATGACTTTGGCCTCAAATGGAATGCGATTTGTTAAATGGCAGCTGTTCACGCCACATATTCGCATTGTGGCTGCAGTCGCAGAAACCGCCGACAACTTGTGGCAAGAGGAGGCAATGCGACGTGACCGACGGGTGGCGACCGGTTGAAGTGGCCAATTACGTGTAATATTTGATGTGGCCTGTGGATGAGGTAAATGTTGCCGGGGTGTTTATTGCACCTTTTGGCAGCAGCACATAAAAGTTATGAACATGTCGCATAAAAATTAAGTCATAATGCACTCGGCTCTGCATTTTAATGGCGATTGCCGCATTTGCCACATTGTCAATAAACCTGGAGGGGCGCAGCAACTACAATGTCCGAATAAGCGCTGCGAATTGTTTTTGTTGTCGCATAAAACGCGACACTTAAACTGAAACTCAAACAGAAACAGAAACGGAAACGGAAACAGAAACTGTGCCCAGGCTCAGACCCAGGCAGCGATTGTTGGGCCCATAAATTGGGACGCGGCGCTGGGACTCGATCATTGGGCATTTGGCGCTGGCCATAAACCTGGGCAACAAAATAAACAATTTGTACGCCAAATGCTTAATAAATTGCGTTAAGCTGCGTTTTCTTTGTTTTCCCCCCCTTGCGTGTGCTTCACGCGGCGGATGCGTAATATTTGCCAGCATTTGGAAATTAACACGTATACGAGCGCACTTAATTTGTCACTAAATGGTTTTGGTAGCAAAACGCTACCAGACTCATGTGGCATGCAACATGTTGAGCGCTTAAATTGAAAATTACAAAAGAACCAGAAGCGAACATGCCAACAGCAAGGTTCAGGCAGGCAGGCAGGAGGCAGGCAGGAGGCAGGCCAAAAGCAGGCCAAGAGCGCGCAGCATTTCTTATGCCAGCTACATTTCGGGTTTGGTCGCTTGCCAAACACCCTGCCCGCAGTTCCCCAACCCGCTGTTTATTGCCTGTGTAACCGCAGCAGCGCGTGATGTGGGCGCCTGCTGCGAGGGTGTGGGTCTGTGTGGGCGTGGCCGGGCGGACGGGCGACTGTTCGCGTGGCCCCCGTGCCGAGGAGGTCTGCGTGCGCTTTGCGTTTCTGTTGGCGCATTTGTTGACGACGCATATGAAAATTTTCACAAAATTTATTGCCATGCTTAAGCAACGTGCGTATGAAATAATATACAGACATGCCAGCCAACAACAGCAGCAGCAGAGACAACAACTCTGAGTGCTCTACGCGGCACTGCCCGACTAGTAGATACTCTGCACCTAGCTTATTTTCTGCTGTTACAAACGTGTTCACTTTTTTCTATACACACACTTAGATGCCGCATATAAGTTTCTGCTTTGCCCAGCCTCAGACTACGCGAAATTATTTCTTGAATAGCTTTCTTGCTTAATGCCTGATCTTTATTTAATTTAATTTGGCATTTAAATATCTGAAGATACAAAAAGAAAAGAATAATTCTTCGTTGTTTAATGCCTGAGCTCTATATAATTTTCGAGGCATTAATTTGGCAGCCAAATGTTTGTAGATACCAAAAAATACGCAACGTATGCATAATGCAAAGTAATCTAGATCTGAGTCTAATATTATACAAGCTGAGCTCTTAAAAGCCCCAAAAACTGAATAACGATAAAGATTTTTACCGATTTCTTCGACTTGATCTACTTGGGGTAATAAAATGAAGCTATGTTCCCAATTTCAAGTCTCTAGCTCTTGAGTACGGACAGCAAGACGGACGCCCAAAGCTTATCTCTTAAAAACTCTGAGATATGCCGAGAAAACTAATTGTCGATATAGATCTTTACCAGTTTCTTGGACTTGATTTATTTGGGGTAATAAAAGAAGAATACGTTCCAAATTTTAACTACCTTTTGAGGTACTGACAGACAGATGGACATGTCTAGAGCTAATCTCTTAAAGATGATGAGATATGCCCTAACAATTTAGTATCGATAAAGATTTTTATCGATTTCTTGGACTTGGACATGGCTAGAGCCTAGCTGTGTATACTTTATGAGGTCAGAGAAGCCTTCTACTTCGCGTAACATAACTTTACACAGTACTGTAATGCCCATTTGACACACTTTCAATGCATACAGGGTATAACAACAACAGTAGTAAAAGCAGCAACAATTACAAGGACTACAGCAACAACAACAAGAACACAAACAGGACGCAGCATACGCAGCCCGTTTGCGGTGCTGAATTTTAAAACGCTCTTTAAACATTGCGCTCACAACTGATGGCAGCGATTTGTTTTGTCTTCTCACAATGTTGCTTCCAGGGGGGGAGAGTGGGGAGAGAGAGACGGTGGAAATTCCGCATAAGTACTGGCTACTTAAAGTTATGATGGTTTAAGCAAATATGTGCACATAAATCAGCTTATCTCTGGAGCATACAACTAGCATTCGTTTCTTTATTTCTTTATTTCCATTTCCAATTGCAATTCCAGCGCAAGTTATCAATGCCGTGGAATGTTCAAACAGATAAACATCTATTGATTTTGTTCCTCGCTTTATTTCCGTATTCATTGAATATGTTTTTTGGCATTAATCAAACGACAAATGTTTGTGCGTTGCACAGCAAGAAAATAAATATGTTTTTTTTTTGCCGAGTTCGGGGTTGTATTGTGCTATCTGCTCTGAAGTAAAAACTCTTCGATATACGTGTTGCAGCTGTGTACTTTGCTGTTTCTCGTGTTTCTTATCTACTAAAAAATTCTCTGAACACTTGTAGTTGGGCAATTTCCGAGTTAATATCAAGGTTTTAAATCGTGTTTGGGCAAAGTTTTGTTAAAGTAAATGTACGAAATTAAACGTTAACTGAGATCCGTGTACTTTTTATGTTCTTCATAGAAACCGATTCTGTTTTATTATTTATAGACACGAAAAATATTCTTAGAACTGTTATCGGAGGTTGATCTGAATTTGTTGTCAACCAAAGGCAGTTGGGAACTTAAAAAATCACGTTTCCAGTCTGATTAATTCGGGTTCAGCTAGTACATACTGAATTGATAGTATGTCGTTAATCTGTTCACACAGAATAATGTTGAGAATTGAGTGCTAGACACCCTGAAATGAGTGCAAAAAGACTTTACCTATGACAATTCGATTTGTGATATATTGTGAAGTATACTCTTTAAGAGTTTGCATACAAAATTTAAATTTATTATATTTATAATTTATTTTATTTCGATTTGTGATATATTCTGAAGTTTACTTTTAAGAATTTGCATACAAGATTTGATTTTATAATTTTCATTTATTTTATTTCGATTTTTGATATATTTTGAAGTATACTTTATAAGAGTTTGCTTACAAAATGTAATCAATTATTTTTTTACGATTTTAATTTATTTTATTTTGCGCTGGAATCGATCAGTATCTTCAGATCTCTACCCAGCAATATATATATAATATTATAGCAACAATTATATAATATGAACGTAGAGGGATATTTACAATGAAGGGGAAGAAGGTATTTAAATGATTCGCCTCGTAGATAGGTCGCCATTGTGGAGCCTTTGGAGGCGCCTCTCTCTGATGGGGTCAGCCAGGACCATGGCTTGGATAACGTATGCCCAGATGGGCGTTACTATCGTTTAAATAAGCAGCGCCTTCGTGGAGATATCCAGCTTTCTTTGCGGCTTTAATAGCCAGTCGAGTTTTTGAAGCCTTCTCAAGTATTTTTCTCTTGTTGCTGAGATGTGGGACTATAAAAGTCGACATAACAAATTTGATGTCTCTTGCTTAAGTTAAAAGGTTCAGATATATGCTCAAAATGCATAATTTGGTTATTGATTAAATGAAAAAAAGGCAAGTTTTAGATGATTTAAAACAAACCCGATTTGCTCGGGCAAAAGAGGGAACTATATTAAATATTCCAAGTGTTTTGTAGTTTCCAGTCTGACGAAGGGACGGTCGGACAAATGGCTAGATCGGCTGTTGTTGCTGATCATATATACATAATATATATAATATGGGGTCTGCGATGCTCCCTGCTGCCTGTTACATTCATTTGCAGACAATTATATACCCAAAAGGGTAAATGTAGCTTTTGAGAGATATATTCCATTAAAACCACCTTTGACAGACTTTATATTCTCTTCATGCTTCTACTTCAATTATCGCAGACCAATTCAATCCACTAGCCCACCCTTTAGCTGTACATAATTTATCCAACTATCTTGCATCTAAATTTTCTGCATTGCAATTGCGTATGATATGAAGCACGCTCATTTATGGGGCGCACAGATCTGACAAGTTCTTTAGCCAACCGCCTGCCGCTAAATTAGCTCATGCAACAAATTTAAAGCGGCGATTGCAGCCGTTCACACGCAGACAACTGCACACTGGCAACGGCAACATAATAATTGCAATTATGTATGTGGCCATTCCCCCTCTTCCCTTTCTAGTAGTGCCTTGCCCTTGTGGTGCCGCATAATGCTGTTGCGCAATTACGTAAATTACCAAAGTGAAATTCAATATGCCTGCAAAAGCCAAATGGAAATATGGCTGGGAATTGACTGTCATGCCACGCCCCCACAACCCCTCTCTCCCACACACACACACACACAGAGACAATTTTCCAGCCCTGTCTCTGGCATTTCCCAGCTGAGCGCAATGCATTATCTTTGGAACCTTCTGCGCCGTCTCGCTGCTAATTGCCCATGTTTTACATGATTGAGCAACATTATGGGCCACGACGCTCCAGCTCCGACTCCCTCCCTCCCTTCCTCCCTCCCTCTGTCCCTCCCTCCCTTCCTCCCTCCCTCTGTCCCTCTGTCACTCCCCTCACTCCATGCCAGCTTTGATTCATTTGGCCGCGTGTCGTTGAACCGCCCTGCATTGGGCATTTGCCATTTGTTAGGGTAAGCTGATGAGTAGGTGCCACCGTCTGCCGGTGTCCATTGTTGCCCCATCTTTATTGTCGGCGCATCTATTTTAATACCAATTTTAGTTACCGTTTATGTACATTTTTTGCTGTTATTGTTGTTATTATTGTGCACAATTCTTTGCAATTTGTTTTGATTTATGCGACGGTTGTTGTGTGGGCTGCCGTTCTCTATTCTTTATTTTGCCGCTTTTGTTGCGGCCACACATTTAGCCAGAGCCAGAGCTATGGCATAGTTTCCTTATCGTCCTTATCACAGTGACCATATTTTATTGCCATTTTTGTATGCCGCTCGCCAGGCAGGTTGCCATTTGTGCTTGGCAGGCAAATTGAAAAGGCCTAGAACGGCCATTCGGGCCTTGGCCTGAATTGACAGGAAGTTTAATGAATTTCCAAGTTTTTGCTACATATAGCTTCTCCTTTTTTTTTTTATAAACATTTTCCACTTGAGCTCTTTTTTGTTAATATATTTCGTTTGTGTCAGCAAAGTGTGAACATAAAACAAATTCCAGCTACGCTCAGTTGCAGTCCTTGAAAATTCCTGTCAATCCCCGAATTGCTGTTACTTTTAACTGTTTGTGGGTCGTGTACGTTTCCTTACTTTTTGCAAGCAGTAGGTCGCCGGTTCAAATTCACAAGCAATGGTAGGAAAGTGGGAAGGGAATGGTTATAGGGAGTAATAATTAAAATGTGTCCAATGTAGTCTTTGGGTTGAGTTGCATTGTGGGTTAAGCGGGAAGTGCATGGATCGAATCCCCTTGAAGACAAAATCTATATAAAACCAGTAAGACTTGGGGATACCCTGAACCCTCATCTACCAACACCAAATGCAGATTGGGCTACGCGCTCATTTGCTTAAGCAGTAATAAAAATAAATTTAAAAGAAACAAAAATTAGTTCCTTCAATAACGACGCACGTAAATGTGTGTGTGTGTTGCTGTATACTAAAATTCATGCACTTTGCGCTAGCTGCCGCAAGTACGAGGCCACCCAAAACACATTTTCATTAATATCTTTTGTGTTTCTCAATCGATCTTGATGCGATTTTCAACAGTAGACCTTATTGTGCTATAGAATATTTGTATATTCTCAAAAAGTCAATTGCATTTAAATAGTGGCTTAAATTGATGTGCAGTACAAATTGGTTGATTTACTTGATTTAGCTATAAAACGAAAGATACCTGATATATATATATACTAGTCTAGAAGCTACATTTCAAGATTGGGGACTCTAGCCCTTATAACTTACGATATTTGCTAAAAAAAATAGGACTTCGATATCGTTTTTTTATCGATTACTTGGAAACGGGGCAAGTTATCGATTGTCGGAAGCGTACTGCGCTAGAAGGACCTACGTTCTAAATTTTAAATCTCTAGCTCTTATAGGTTCTGAGATCCTTGCGATCATACATACGGACATGGCTAGATCGACTTGGCTATTGATGCTGATCAAGAATATATATACTTTATGGGGTTGGATATGCTGCTTTCTGGCTGTTACATACATTTGCACAAATACATTATTCCCTTTTTACCCATTTTCAACGAGTTCAGGGTATAAAACGAAATAGCAAATATTTAATTATATTTATTTGCCATATTAAAAGATATCAAACTTGCGAGGCACGTGCCAACACAATTTAACAGAATATATTGAATATATAACCGAATATATTCATATTTGGCACAAAACATTTTGGCTTGTGAGAAATTACAAGAGCCTCTTAACATAATTAATGATGCATAAATTGTTGATTAGCTAATTAAAGTTGTTCTCGCAATAAAATGACACTAAGCAGATTACACACGCCGCAGGCAGAATAGCTAAAAAAAAAAAAAAAAAAGAAAATGGCGTATAAAACGTGGCAAACCAGAAGCCCCTTATCTATGTGTATTAATTTTTGTCATTAGATATGCCAGGGAAAAAATGATTAAAAAATAAAATGCTAAATAAAGCTCGCTGCCAGGCAACAGGGGCTAAAAAAAAAAAAAAAGCGAAACAAATTAAAGCCGAATGCTCGGCTGTTTGCATTTTGAATATTAGAGTATATATATTTTTATGATGAGACCGCATCTAAGTAAATCTAATACTTGCCTTTCGTTTTAATAGGCTTCATTTTATTCTTTTGTGCTTTTAATACGCACAGCCCAAATCCCTTTTATGTTCTCGAGTTACCAACCTGTCCTAGATGGATATTTGCCTTAAGCTTCGCTGCCTTCCCGCCTCGCGTCCACGTTCCGCGTCCCTTTGGCCCTGTCAAGTGGCAGAGGAAAAGTTTAACACTTGCCATTCGGCAACCTAAACTCGGCCAGTATATATTTAGTATATGACTATCAGACACTCTGGCCTGGCATAAAAAAAGAACAAACAAATAAGAGTGCCTAGGTCGGGAGTGCACGACTAGCAGATACCTTGTACACAGCGCCAAGCTTCCTTCTTTACATACCAACAAATACAAACATATGTAGAGAAGCCATGAATGGGTGTGGATGTGCTTCTTCTTTTATTCATTTATTTTTGATTAACTTTGACCTTTGTAGTCTAATCTGAAAAAACTTTCAGGGCTCGAATATAACAGAAGAGTATGTACGCACCAAAGTGCAAGCAATGGGGAAATGTATCCCAAAAGTGAAAGATTATAGCTTCTATATACTTTACGGGAATCAGGCCGCAAAATCGATATTTATCGATCATACGAAAATGGGGCAAGATATCGAAAATATTATAAATGATAATATATATATATATCTAATGTAAAATCTCGAGCCGGAGGCACAAAGCTCTTGTCTTAGCGCTTCGTCCTAATCAAGAATATGTGTCTTGGGTCGCAGAAGCTTTCTTCTAGCTGTTCCATACATCTGCACAAAACCAATCTACCCTTTTTACGTACTTTCAACGGCTGCAGTATATAAAAGAATACAGAATAAACACAAGAAATTGACCGTCATTTGTTTTCTTGACACTTTGAAGAGCGCCCAGCTCCGAGGCTTATATTTTTGATGTACCCAAACACCCGAAAACGGGTTAAGTCTCCACGAGAGACGACAATAGATACTCTGCAGCGCGTCAAACTTTGCATAATGTCGGCCTGTCGTCCATTGTTTGTCACTAAATAAGTCGCCAGATGATATTAATAATAGCTCATTATCGCTTTATTCCATTTTTCAGCACATTGTGAAATATGCTAGCTGCGGCCCATTTATCATAATCAAGGGCTGGCAACAGGCTCAAAGTCGACCTTCAAAAATCGTGTACTCGAGTGCGAAAATTAGTTGAAGCTCGGGCTACCAATTATTATTGATGGGCAGCATTAAGTGTCTGTCTTAAGTGCCTAATGCGAGAATTTCAAAACTAATTGAACGATTGCATTGTCATTTATTCAAATGCCTCGAATGCAGCTCACGAATTGCAATTAATTTCAGTTAAAACTGACAAAATCAGTTTGTTGGTTTTTGGATAAAAGTTTGTTAAGCTCTTTTTTGGATATGGATGAATAATGTCAAAAGTTAAAGTATTAAAATCAAAATAAATTCAAATTATTTTCTATACGCTTCCGAATAGTAATTTCATCCATTGCAATTATTTGCTTACCCTCTTGAATATATTGAAATAATCTTAAAAATATTTAAATTGCATTTTTTAGCTAAGATTTATAGATTGCAATAGGCTGTCGCTGAGCCCCGCATATTAAATGCCTTTCGATAATAAAGTTTAAAACTTAAATTACAAATTTTTAAATTTAAACTTAAAGAGTTTTCATTGCGTACCGATTGCCGCAGATAAGCCGCATATTTGAACTGCTTTAAATAATATTTTAATATTCAAGTTAAACAGCTTTCCATGCGGCTGATTGCCGCAGACAAATTGGCAAACGACTCGATTCGGTGTGAAGACAATCAGACTGAAGTTGTCAAAGCAAAGAAATCGCAACCGGCTATAAAAACAGAAAATTGCGTGACTTTCGGCTCAATGCGCGAAGGGCAGTTAAATTATATATAAATATATATATATAGGAAAGAAGTTGCCTGTCAGCGGATTGTTCAAATACTTGGGAAATTTGCACTTGAATATTATCGCAGCTGTCTGCAAATGGCAAATGTTTGGCTACAGGCTAGCCATTGAATGCCAAACTCTTTTAGTGCGTGTATTGGCCAATACAATTTAATTAATTTAAGTGAACAAACTATCGAATGCGGGCAAGTTCGTCAGACCCAGCAACTGCTTACAGATATAGAAGAATCTGTGGCACTAATGCTTAGCCCAGTAACAAAGTAAAAACAAATACTTCGCAGCTTATTCGGGCTTGGGGCGACGCCCCGCCCCTCGCTTACTGTCTTTGTGGTCCGGCAAATGTCAATAAAAGTTTTAGCTAGCGTTTATTTGGTCTCAGATCTGTGGGGCTAAATGTAAATGAAGTTGTGTGCTGAGCTGCAGCCAGTTGCAACAACTTGTTAAATGCATTCATTTGCATTTCGCTTGACTGCATTCAAATAACTTTGATTAAATGCGCTGGCCAAAAGACAAACGATCGCCCATAAAAAGTATACCCCAGCTATATAAAGAGCTAACGAAATTTTGGTAAATTTGCGGGCGAGTTGCAGCACAGATAGATAAAGTAATATAATAATGGTTTATGTGGCTCGCTGTGGGGCCAAAAGAAGGAAATTCAATAAATTTAAAGCGCAAACATGGCGATCTCGGCAACTCTATCGGCCAGAGTTGACACTGCACATGCTACGCATTATTCAATTTATGCACTTAACGATAGAGTCAACACACACGCGTTGACGTCGCCGCATTTACCGCAGCGGCAACTGTGCGTATACGCAATTTAATTTTCAACAACCCGCTTGCTGCCCATCTCTCACTTCCCCCCCCTTTGGGCGTGTGAAAGATGCGCGGAAATGAGATTGCTGCGGCTTTAATTTCATTCGAATTCGCCCTGCAAACCATTAATGGAGATTAAAGCTGGCGCCGCGTTTCACGCATCAGATAGATTGACTTCATTTGGCTTCAAGCTGTACATATAAAAGAGTTTATTCTGACAGGTGATCAACGTAGGCAGTAGACACCTTTACTGAAGTTTTCTCTTGGGTTAAAGGCTGGGCTTTCGACAATTTAATCTCCAATAGGAGGAAAACCGACATCATGAGCTGCAAGGCTTTTGTGCTTAAAGTACCGACTAATAAACCGTGCGACGCCGGGTAATTTCTGCTAGTACATTATGTAAATCTGTGTGCCAGGCAGGCTTTTGTAGTTGTAGGAGAAGTAACATCAAATCATTTGTATGGAGTACAATTTACTGCTTCCCGTCAAACAATAGAAACTCACACCAAAATTGTTTTTTGAATATTTAATCGATTTTGTGAAGAAAATTCTTCACTCGCCTGCAATGTACCAACAGCCACGACTCTTCGCCCGTCAATTGAATCCCGGCGTCATACTTACCCAAGAGCTGAAAATGAAGATATTTAACTATGAGTCGCTCAATCGCGAGAAGTCCCAGCTGGAGACCGAAATCAGCCAAATTCGCAAGCAACAGGATAGCATTGAGGACAAGCTCGCCGAGGCGCTGGCCGAGGATGAATTCCAGCGCTGCCTGCACGGTCACATGTCGACCGGTCCCAACGACAACGAGGTGCTCGAAATATTCAAGAAGCATCTCAGCGGCACCATCGACAAACTGGCCAGCAAGTATGAGCGCAAAATTTATCTGGACATAGACCTGCAAAAGCTGAAGATGACCATCGAAAAGGAAATTATGAAAGTCAACGACGAGGCAGCTGCAGCAGAAGCTGCATGTAACTAACTAAATATATGTGATCCATTTAGCACCTGGGTTTTCCAAAACCGGAATCCAACTGAAATTTTCGTTGCAATCAAGACAAGCTCTCACTTTTTGGTACAAATTCTGAAATATGTACGACCTGACTTCATTCCATCCAATTCAAGCTCCTCGCTGATGTAACACTTCTTTGCGTGCCTATTTTATTAATTTTTACTTTTTAAATTTTGAATTGATCACCTTTTTTTTTTTATTTACTTACAAACACACTTGTCTTAATGTTCTCGACTGCTGCCTCTCTACAGAGTACGTGTTGCCATGCATGTAAATAAAAATTAAAACAAGAAAATATGTTATGGTCGAATTTCCATAATTATTTTTATCTGATATCTTTGAAATTCATTTGAGGTTATTGCTTACGGATGTATCTTTGTATCCTCAAGGAAGACGAAAAAAGCGTGCTAATAATTTCGATACCATTTGCAGTTTGAACATAATATATTTGACCGGGCGACGCCGGGTTATTCTAGAACACATTATATTTAGGTCAGATTATATGTTATTGCCAGTTACTTAGACATCTCTAATGAATCAGCGATCGAATTTTATTTTGATTTTTTATAAACCTGAATAGTTCGCCTATTCTATATAGATCTAGATGCCTGCTCATATAAAAATACCCTGTAATTTGCGCCGTTAATGCTCTCATTATTAAATATGATGATGGTCGTGACAGTTCCCTTGGCTTTTCACTTAACAGTCTGCGCTTATTTTTTCATTTTGCAAGGCTGCCGCTGCTTCTGTTGTCATTCATATGCAAATGATGCTCGAACCGTCCGAAAATTGCAATGAATTTAAATTACCTAAAACTGTGTCCTTTCACAGCACAGTTGGGGGGCGCGGGGAGAGGAGGACGGCGGGCGGGCGGTATGCACTAAGTTAGAACAGAAAAAGAAAAGGAAGAAATTTGTGGGGCGCGTGTTCTAATTAATAAGGCCACGTCGACGGCATCATTGCCGTTTGAGCCCAAAGATTTTTTGCGCTGCACGAATTTCCCAGCGGCATTTGCCGAATGCAAAAACAACACACACACACGCACACACACACACACACACACACACACACACACACACAAACATACAATAATAAGAAAAGCGACGAGCAGTTGAGCTTGCAAAAAAAAAAGACAAAAAAAAATACAAAAGTAAAATGAAACAAAAGAGAAATAGAGATATCTCATTATGGACAAAGCAGGCCAAACGAGCATTGCCACCATCAAGGCACACTCTCTCACACTTACACACACTCACACACACAGGAAATGAAATGAAAAAATTATGCGAAAAGCAGGCATAGGCCATTCTTTAGGCCTTGTTGTAGGTATATATATTTATGAATTTGTTTACAACGAGCCACTGGACAACTGGGCAAAGTCTGTTGAAATTGTACTTGTAATTTTTTTTTTTAATACCTTTTAACCAAAATGCGTAAAAAGGGGTATGCGTAAATTGGGCATCCACATGTAACATTTATAAAAATTAACATATTTTAGGCTCTGTTTTGGGTCTTTTGGCAGTGGAAACTTGACATTTGAAATTAGTTTTCTGGTAAATCGAAAGCAAGACTGCTTGATTGATTGATTGACTGACTGCTGGATGGGAAGTCTACAGATATCCATATCTATATATTTCTTCCCAAGGGAGAAAAATGTATGGGAAATTGCGGGCGATTAAATGACCCTCAAAGAAATATGTCAAGTTATCGGCCTTTGCAAGTATCATACTATAAAAGTGTTTAATATATTTGGTATTTAATATTAATCATTGAGTACAGGGTATCTGTCGGCTTATCACACACTCACTACAGCATTTGTTTTGTATTGTTCCTTGTTGGGGCCGCCACACGCGTGCCAAAAATAATCAGAATATAATAAGCGGCTCTTGAAGAGGCGCAAACAAATGAGGCATATAATGATTTTTCCCGGGGCTGAATGTGCTCGGCGATTTATATTCAGGTTTTATTTGCTTCGTCTTTGTTTGCCCCGCTGCGAAAATTAAGCAATTTTCTAACATCCGACGATGCGCTTAGAGGGTGGCAACCCCTCCACTCCCCTCCCCTCCCATATAGTTGACGTAGTTCACAAACATTTTCATTTTTTTTTTGCTTTGTAGCTTCATCGGCTTTGCACACTTTTAGGTTATCATCGGAATGGCACAAAGCCGGATTACATAAAGGATTTGCGGCTCTTTACAAGGCATTACAACTCGTATTCCCAGCTATCATTTTCTCTCTCTCTCTATTTTTTTTTTTTGTATTTTTTAATACAAAGCAACAGTCGCCGCAGGGGGCAGTCCTTGAACCTTTGAGTCGTGCCTATCGCCATGCAAATCGCCGGGCAATTTGCTGTTGAGCAACTCGACCATCAAGAGATGGTCAGCCAGAGATTAGGTCACCCATTGTTGGGCCTCAGCATTTCGCTTTGTTCGCCAAATATTTACATTACACTGAAGCTCGAGTTGTTGTTGCCGCTTTAATAAGTTAACATAGTTCTCTGCTGTCGCTCATCAAAATTCACGGCTAGTTTTCACCTTGTGGCCGCATAATTAAAAATATACACACGTGCCGCTAACTCTCTACCCCAGCCAGGTGGTTTATGCCGTGCCACACGGCGTATGAGTGCTGCGTAGTCTTTATGATGCGTCGTATTTGCGCTGGCTCGTGAAAGTTAAAACCCCAGCAAACTGCACATCATCATTAAGGCCAACAGGGCTATAATGCCTTAACAAGATTACAATGCTGTATATTTACTTACCACAAATGAAAGCGTCTGTCGGATAATAAAGTCGAGTTGGGTCGAGTAGGAAAAGCCGTTTTAATTGCACTTCTTCAACAAAGCAAGAAAGCAAATTGAATGCAAGCAACAATTCTTATTGTGCATGCGGGGAAAGTGAACCCTTTCTTAATTATAATTGCAAACATTCGATTCGTTGAGCTATATTTAATTTTATTAATTTCATTTAAAACCGCGTCGCCCTACGAGCCCTACGCCCTAGCTGAGGCTATTTTTGGCCTAGACTCGGGTCAAAGATTGAACTGATTTGTTTGACCTAAGAGAGGGAACGAAATGGGAAGAGTTGGGCTGCAAAAAATTGAAATTTAAGACCTTAAAAGGAAAGCGAGAAAATTACCCATGGCTTCGCAATAGCTTTAATTCCGAAAGCTTGTTTTTTTAAGGAAGTCATATGATATTGTTGTCGGACATGAAGTTGCGAATAAGTTAAGAGAAGGGGAAGCTCGTAGTTGCTTGAAGAGCAGAAAAGTTTCTCATACATCATAAAGCTATATGCTATTGTAGAAGGATATCGATAATATCTTAATGATATCTTAATAGCTGTATAATACGGTGGTAGATTCTAATTAGATTTGACTGAATCATGCCGATGATTATGCTTAATACTATGATGATTATGCTATATACTTTGGCTGAGGCTATTTTTGGCCTAGACTTGGGTTTAAGATTGAACTAATTTGCTTCAACTAAAAGAGGAACCGAAATGAGAAGAGTTCAGCTGCAAACAATCGAAATTTAAAACCTTAATACCATAGCAAAATGTTTTTCAAAAGCACCTTAAAAGAAGAACGGGAAAGGAGCCTGGACTCTTCTATAGCTTTAATTCCGAACGATTGTTTTTATAGAATAAGTTAAGAGATGAGTTTCTCAAACAAAAAACTAATTTTTCGACCGATTCTTCCTATGGAGCTATATGCTGTAGTAATACGATATTGATTATATCTGATAAAAATGCCAGGATTAGTAAAGATATCTAGTTGCTTGATATGATAACAGATTCTAATCCTGCCGATTGCATTAACAGTCGATTTCAGTCATGAGTCAGCCTACCATGGGGTCACTTCGAATTGAACCTCACCTTTGATAAGCCATTTACTATTCATTTGCGACCATTTTTTATCAATGCTTGTTTTAATTAAAACTATTGTTTGTAGTAAGATGCGATTTGTGATAATATTCGCTGATAATATGTCCTACTTTGAGAGATTAATTTTCAGCAAGTCGTATGCCCCATAGTTACTCGTAGAAACACTTCAGTAGAATAACAAGCTCTTGGAAGATAAGATTTTATACAAATTTACAAAATTTATTGCATGCTCAAGTAGAAATCTTTTGGAATATATGGCATATATGGATTGTAAATTCAGAAATAAAGTAGTTCGATCCGTTCAACTTTTTCCACCTAGACAATTTCTATCTAAATAAATATACTATTATTTCTTCAATTAATGCCAAACACTATGTAAATATTTATTATTCAATATAAATCATTTACTCAGGCAATAAATTGTAATTACCATAAAGTGTCTCACATTCTATTTAATGTTAAATTTGTTAGACTTTCATTGAATGCGCTTAAATGTATTTTTCATTGCTGTCAAATATTCAAACTCAATCGGTCAACGTTAAATATGGCATTTAGCCTAAAACCAACAACAGTGTTGCCGAAAAGTACTCGGCCCAGGTGCTCACATGTGCTTAAATTGAATTTGCCGCTTTGCCTGCATGTTTGACCTGTATGCAAATTCAATTTAAATTACAATCTATAAACAGAGCACTTCGAATTCAAATACCAAACACACACATGTTGCATTTGGCAACAACAACAACAAAAAACTATTAAAATTAGCAGAGTTTAAAAAATGCTTACATATACAAGCGCAGGATGTACATTTATGTAAATATGTGCATTAATATCTAACCAATTTGTTTGACAAATATGCCGGCCATGTGGAATTTAACACACACACAAACACACACACGCAGACAGCACACATTGTGACCCTCATCAATGTGAACCAGGTTTTGAAAAGGACCCTAAAACAAATATAGAAAACAAGCGTGTACGAGTATTTGATATTTTTTCATTGGTAACAAAATGGTTTTATTAAACGTTGCCAACGTCGCAATATTTAGTTTTTATAACCTGTAACAAGGCTCTAATAGGGTGATACCGACCTGAGGGGCAGCATGTAACTGGAGCTCCGATAGTATAAATTATAGATAGACAGATTATAGATCCAGGCCAGGGCTATTGTATATAATGTGGCATAAAACTGTCTCTAAAAGCTGATTGACTAATTGACTGTTCAACTGATTGATGTTTGATTGATGATTGAGGCTTGATTAGGCTGAGTTTTTAACAGAAGTGAAGACTAGGCTCTGGTTTTGGGGAAAGGGGTTTAATGAAACCTCTTTATTTAGTTTATTATCAGTTACATATCCAAAGAATAATAGCTAAGACTTGACTCAAGCCCTAACATTCTTTTAATAATTCGTTTTATTTCCTTTCTATTTGATAAAATCGGTTGAACTAGCTCGAAAGCGTGTCATAAGATTCGATTACAGGGCAAACCCTTAGCTTATCATTTGTAATTGCCACATATTTTTGCGCAGTAATTGGAGGCCCGGAGATATAAAAATCCGGCAACTGTTGTCATCGACGTGATCCGGGCTGAATATTTGTGGATATGTTGATTTAATGCATTCAGTTTTTGAAATCAATTAAAAGCCCTGACCAATTACTGGCTGCTACTATAAATTGCTTGCAAAAGCAATGCTATTAATTAATTTCATTTTTAGCTAGACACGATTGTGAGTTTTATTCGCCCGCTTTGCGGTTAAAGGCGAGATTTTGATTAACGCGGTTAATGTTAATTAAAATCAGTTCAGCTGCAATGTTTAATCAATTAATTTGTTGCGGATTGCATGCTTGTGGCAAGCAAAAATTTGTATATTTAACGCTGTATTGCTCCCAACTTAAAGCTAACTTCCACATTTAACTGAGCACCCGATTATTGGGCTGTTCAAATTTCCAAATGCCATCCATTGCAGTTTAATTAAAACACAGAGAGGGAAACAGGAATGAGGGGGGGGGGGGGGCTGGGAGTTGCCTTTGACAACTGTCCGATAATCCGCTAACCCGAAATGGAGGAATTTCATTTGGGATGACAAGTGGCAGACCTTGAAATGAACGCGACTAAAAACTGAATGTTCCATAATTCATGAATGTGCGTGTACCTCCTCGTTTGTGGGCGTGGCTTAACCACTTACCGCGCACACGCCGATTGCGCGTGACAAGTTCATCAGCAGTTTTGCATTTTTCGGCGAAAAACTTTATCAAGGGCTCGGGTTTCGGGCGCATCAATTGAAGCCCAGCCCCGGTCCAGTGCCCAGCTATCATCCAGCATCCGCATAGTAAACTCAATTAGCGTTTGCACAAGCTTTTAGCCAAACTAAGTTATAGTTGTCGTTTGCTTTTAGCTATATATTTTTTATACCCTGTACACGCTGAAAATAATCAAAAGGGTATACGGAAAATGAGTAACGATTTATGACAGACAGCAGAACGCAAAAAATATATAAAGTTGAGATAAATTGTGATAACATTCTTTCCAAAACTAAAAAAAGCATTTAAAGATTTGATTTTTTTAGTATAAATTCCTTCGAAGGAATCATACGGGTATAAGGCAGCTGAGTAAAGATTTGTAACAGGCAGCAGAACGCTTCTCTGGGTTCATAAAAAATAACATTATTGTAGGTCTTTGTAAAGTTGAATTAAATTTTGTTAAAATTCTTCTCAAAACAGCATTTAAATATTTGATTTTTTAGTATAAACACCTTCGAAGAACTTCTTCATGCTCTACAAGTTATAAACATATATTTTCTTTTCACATAAGTTTTGTAAGAATATTTGTTCTTTATTATGCGGTGCTGAGGGAAGAACCAGCAAAGCTAATTTCCATTCCTTATTGTCTACAACTTTCTCACTCTATATATATTACATTCATTTGCTTGCATAAAATAGGGTATCTCTTAGTCGAGCATGCTTGTTTCGCATATTTGAACTGGCCGTTGATGTTTATGTGGCTGGCTGAACTTTAAAATCCGCATAGCTTGCAATAAATGCATTTGAATTAGCGTTCAATTTAGACCGCACTCTGACCTCACATTGTTTCAGCCACACGCCGCTCCCTCACATGGTATTATACCCTTCTCATGCGATATAAATTAATAACACCGCATCGAATTTGTCAGTTTTGAGGGACATTTGATTACATTTGCCCTGCAAATCAAACCCAAATCATGGCGCAGTTAAAATATGCGAATATGCGAGGCCGCGAATGCCCGAAATCAATTAGTCCACATGCGTGTGAGTGAGTGTGCGAGTGTGTGTGTGTGTGAGTGTGTGCTCTGTAAGCCGATATTTGTATGCTTTGGTGCGTGCTAATTAAGCTGTCAACATTAAGCGCTACGCTTCAGGGTCATATATTTACAATTGATTGGCATCAGGACAGAAAACAAGGACAGCTTCTTCTTTTTTTCCCTGAATAAATATGATACAAATTGGCATGAAAAGGGAATAAATATGCAAAATGCCTAAAGTACATTCGATCAAATTGTCCTTAAAAATGGAAAAGATATGCTCAAAAAATATTCAATCAAATTGTCCGCAAAAGGAGAAAAGATATGCAATTTGTTTAAAATATATATATATATATTAAAATGACTAAAATCCATACAACATCTAGATTGTATTATTATTAAATTATTATTAACTGAAAGAAATTGTTCGCCGCTTTTCTTGAAATGTATTTAGGTTTTTTTTTTTTTGAATATTTATTAATGATAATAACAATTGTTTTTCTACACTTGGAGTTCTATGCATCTCGGGAAGCTCCTGTAAAAATATCATTTTCCCAGCTCTTACGACTAAGGCTGTGCGTTGATCATCAATCAGTCAGTCAGTTAATCAGTCAGTTAGTCAATCAGTCAGTCAGCCAGGACAAACTCTTTTGCATAATATATATACCTGTTTACTTGCGAGTACACTTCTCGCTTGCATTAAATGGATAATTTATTAATTTACAAACAAAGAAAGTTTTTTACCAACTTTCGAGCCGTCTTTTGTTTTCGCATCACACACACTCACACACATTCACACACACACATGCACGGCTTTCAACACACGTATTGAGACTGAACTTTTTAATATCTCGCCGCCAGCTCGTTGTTGAACAAACCGTTAATCAATATATAAAGTTGTTTTACGCCTCGAACCGCGCCCCTCACCTCGGCAGACTCCTTTGAGGTCGATTGCCTTCCGTTGGCAGCCGGAAAAAGCGCGCGCCTTAAAGTATGCAAGGCATTTTTAATTAAAGCTCTTGCCCAGAAAAAAGCAGCAACAGAAAACACAACAACAGCAAAAACAACAGCGAGGCTTCACACTCAAGAGCCTTAACTCAACTTAATGGCAAATGCTGTCGTGCTCGATTACCCGGGTGTTACCCCTGCCCGACCCCGCCCCCGCCCCCGCCTGCGCTCCTCTCGAAGGATGCAGCACTTGAAAAACTCTTGCGCTTGTCATGTGCAACCTGTCCAACTATGGGCGAGTCCTGCTGCCTGTTCCTTCGTTGTTCTACAGCCTAAAGGCTACAAATCCAACACAATGCACATGTTGCTACTGCCGAGGCCGAGGCTGGAGCTGAGGCCGCAGCTGAGGCACGCTGCAGCGGAAATGAAAAATCAAATAGAACAGCTCATAATGGCAGGGCATGGAACGAAACGGAATGGAACGGAAGGCAGGCAGTCACAGACACAGGCGCAGCCACAGGAATGGACAAGCGCCATGGCAATTTGCTGGCACCAATTTTTTTTTATGATGGTTTTTGTTGTGTGTGTTTGTGTGTGGGTGGGTGTGTGTGTGTGCGTGTGGCAAGTATTTGAATTGTCTGTTGTGTGGCACTCAATTACACTTTCGTTGTCACTAAAAAAATCTTGAACGAGTCGAGAAGAAGAAGAAGCAGATTGTAGGGGGCAAGTGCTAGCTTTGCATATGTCACAGAGCGTGTGTGTCTGTGTGTGTGTGTGTGTGTGTGTGTGTGTGTGTGTGTGTGAGTCCTTTGTCCTGACACTTGACGTAGATAACTTTAGAGAGCGAGTGCTCAGCATGTCTTAGGTGCACACAATCTGAAGGTATACAGAGCGAGAGAGAGGGAGCGAGAGAGTAGCAAAAGCTCGACATCCAATAAAGATTACCAACGATTGTTAAACACAAATTGCGCTTGATGATGAGTTATGTATGGGCCAGGACATGCCTCTACGTATTTCTCTGCTTATACCTTGCCTTATTTTTTTTTTGTTATATTAAGCTGCTGCTCCGGCTGCTACTCCAGTTGGCAGTTACGAGTGCTGCAAATCAGCTTTGCCGCTCGACATGCTCTGAAGCCATAAGGTATGCTTCAATATTTGTCATCCCAATGTTTGCCCTGTGTGTGTGTGGTAAAGTTGTAAAGTTGTTTGTAACAAAGTTGTGAAATGAATTTTGAGTGGAGCCGCATTATCAGCAAATGAAATTTAAAACGTTACGCCTGCCGTTTCACTTGGTCTCAGTTCCCTTTTTTTTTTTTTTTTTGGTTTTGTTCCTAGGGGATAGATTTATCCTGACAACAAAAAGGAGAGAAAAAAAGCACTGTATAAATATGGGTTTTCATGCTTGCAGAAGCCAGTAAATTGAATATGCAGTTTTGTTTGTTCATTTTCTTCAGTTTTTTTTTATATTTTTATCTGTGTCCCTTTGTGTCGGTTATTTATCACAAATCTGAAATTTCCATTTTCACAATTGAATGATTCCTTCAGCTTATTTGCCCATTAGACCTGACTGCATGCAAATTTCTTACTCCCCGTCGCCAGCCGTGTTCATTTGCCAGTTGCTGTGTCAACTTTGTTGCGCTCAATTTCGCCACAATAAAAGCTTGCAACAGAATCGAAAAAATAAAGGAAATGCCGGAGCCTGGAAGTTTGTTTTCCTTTATGTATCTTTTGGCTTTTCACTAACTGACTAGTCCAAATGGGCAAATAGATTTTCGTTGGGCACATATTTGCATTTGGCTTGAGGAAATGAAGCTGTGCAGCAGCATTCATAAAATCTAATGAATGACTGAAATGTAGAAAACACTGAAAAGACAATATTTGTGGATATAACATTGCTGCTGCATATATAATAGTTTGTATAACACCTGAATCTTTGATTATGCATCACTTTTATTTAAATGCCACATGGCAAATATTGACTTAAAAATATGGTCATGCTGTGTTTGTTACAGTTTGTATAACAGTCATTTTTACTACTGCGCCATGCACATTGCCAGGTGACAGGTGGAATAACAATTTTGAACAGTTGGTTTGAGCTTTAAAATGTATCATAAAACTTGACTATAAAGCTTCACTTAAAGTATGGTTGTACTGCACTTCTAAGAGTTTGTATAACAATTGTATAACACATTGCTAAATAGGCAAGTATAACTTTTGTATAACACATTGTTAAATAGGCCACGTATAACAGCTTTATAAGTCAGTTGGTATAACAATTTTGAACATAATATATCGTTGAGTCATAAGCTTCATGTTTGTATAACAGTTGGTATGAGCTATACAATTTATTATAGAACTTGAATAAACTTTCTATCAGTTTGTATAACAGTTATATAACACATTGCTCAATACGCCACTTATAACAGCTTTATACGTCAGTTGGTATAACAATTTTAAGCAGATTATATAATTGAGCCATATGCTGCATGGTCGTATAACAGTTGGTTTGCATAGTAGTTGTATAACACATTGCTTAATAAGCCACCTATAACAGCTTTATATTTCAGTTGGTATAACAATTTGGCTCCGTGCTCGTATAAAAGTAGGTTTGTGTTTTATTTTTTAATTTTTAGTTTTCCAGCGCTCTTTGATCTTTATGCCACGTTTCAAATACTTGTATAACAGTGAAAGCTTTTCATATTGGATTATTTTTTATGCCACACGCTTTTTACTGTCGCCGTCGCCTTTGTGGGCCTTAAAATGTACATTTTTAATGCTGCCCCCAAACCATGATCGGCCTTTGTGTAGTTTTTCGTTTCCTCTTTTTTTGTTGCCACCTGCCACTACCGCTACCTCCTGGGGCAACTGTAGTGTCCATTATATTGATTAAATTATGTTTACGTTTCTGTCCATGCATATGTCTTGTCAATCGTAAAACCAATACCCTTAATGCATCTCCCACACACACATACACACACACACACACACATATACACACACACACGCACACTCGGAAAACGAGACTCGAAATGCGTATTAAATTCCAAAAGCAAAATCACGTACTTAAAAGCAATAAGCATTTTTATACAGCCACGCGCAGCGGCCCGTCTGACAAAAGTTGTCCCAAAAATATCACAAATACGCATTGCCCCACACACACATTTCTATTAAAACGCAAATTTCAACAGATTAACACACAGCGCGACAGAGATGGGTATATAGTATGTATATAGGTTAAAGGCCAAACACGAGAAATAAAAACACGCAGAAGCGACCATCTCCAGCTCGCAGACTATCAAATACTCTTGACTTGAAAGTGATTTATACACACGCTTCATTTCCGATATCCATATATCATATGTCATTTTATATATAAATATATTATATTTCCGTCTTCCATCAGGGCTGTCCAAAAATATAAAAAATATAATATATAGAAAAAAGTTGTAGTGGACGAACTAAACAAATGTATATAAGTAAATATTCAAAACTGCAGCTGAGTTTGAACCGGCGACCTCTCGCCTATAGTCCGACATTCACCTAACACTTATAAATCTGCCTTGTTGTTTATGTTTCAATCAGGACAAACTCTTTTAATACATCGTTTGATGGCTTCGCAGACGGCGTTACACATTTCGCGAATAAGTTATGATGCCCTCGGTAAGGGCATAAAAAGAAGACAGCGCGTGTCATTTGCCGTGTAACAATTTGAAACTTTTTTTTTATGCAGCTGCCGGAGTTGAAGCTGAAGTCAAAGTTCGCTGCGGCTGCGTTGCTTTAAGAACACGTTAAACTTTTTACGACTTTCGTAGATGAGAGCTTCAAGTCGAACATATGCCAAGGCGTGCTGCGAGCTGGTCCAGTTCTCAAAATTTAATCGACGTCTAATGAAATGCCCGGTTTTGGTAACGGCAAAAGCAGCTGTTGCTAATTAAGCTGCACATTTGGTCCCGACACGGCGCCGTCTTTTGGGCATAAGTTAAGAAGTCATCAAAATTCACTGATTGAAAAATGTTGCGAGGCGCCACATGGAATGAGGGACGGTACGGACCGAGTCGGAGGGGTGGGGTAAGCTGCCAGCGCTGAGACTGAGAGAGACTGAGGCTGGCCACATAAAAACTGAAAACTCAAGAAGCTCATTGCATATTTATGGCTGGGTGCCGCATAGGTTTTGGGGCCTTTTTAAATATTTAAATGCCTTGTTAAAACAAAAACATGCAACAAAATGTGGCAAGACGCAGCTGCCATAAATAAACAACAGCCGTCAATGGCATACCTTGGGAGATTCGCTCGAAAACTGTTGTGGGCGGTGGGTGTGTGTGCGTGGGTGTGTGTGTGTGGGTGTGGGTGTGGATAATATATACTATATGGAGATGGGGCCTTAAACTCTCTCTAAATCATTTAATAATCAAAAATCAGCTTTTTGAATTGGCAAGAAATGCATTGCGGAAATTCAAAGTGCAGCACTTGCAACGCCTTAAACTGGGCTCAGGCATACATATAAATATCTATATTTGTATATATATCAAAATGTGTGTGTAGTGAGCTCTTGTAGCACTTTTATTTAACTAGGCTAAGCGGCTTTTGCATAGACAAACTTTGCCAAGCCAAAATCCGCTTGACTTTTTGCCCAAGACTTTATAGCTACGCTTTTGTATGCGTGCCAGCGCGCGTGTGCCTGCGTGTGTGTGTGCCTGTGTGTTTCTGCGTGTGCGTGTGTGTGTGTGTGTCTGTGTCTGTGTTTGTTTCTATTTCAGCCACGCATAAAATCAGCACTTGCTGAATATATATTCCAGCTAAACTGCTCAAGTTTAAAACGCAAGTTATGCAATTTGTCTCTACAATAGAAGTTTTATGTGGCAGTCGAAACGTTTTGGTAGCCATTAAATTTAAGTGAGACAAGGCTACGGATCGTATAACAGTTTTGAATTGAGGTATAAAAGTTTCCAGAAAATGATGTGGTCAGTTGCTATTTCAACCAATGCAAATTATCTAAACTGTTTGCAACTTGTCTGGCTATACATTTTATACTGCTAAAGTAATGTTATTGTGCCCATAAAATATATAAGTGGGACAATGTTGCTGACAGCCAAACACTTATGTATTTTGTATAACAGCTTGTATAACATTTTGATAGCAGCAGATGTGTCTGTCAGAATGTCAGTGTTTTGTAAGCAGTTGATAGCTTGTTTGAAGTATTTACAAAATGTGGCTGTAGAAAAGTTTTAGAGACAGCCTTTGCTGGCGAATAATGCTTAAATTAAACGGCAGTATAACAGATTGGTTCCAGTTTAACTGCTTGTCAAACCCCATATATAACACTTTTTGGCAGTAGCCTTGGCTACTTCTATTTAAGCAATGCATAAGATAAACATTTGCTTGTAGAAATATTTTTGTAGCTATACAATTTTTGTATAACAATTTGTATGACACTTTATTTAGTATGAGCATGTATCTGCTTGCCTTAAATACCTTGTATAGCAATTAAATGTGGTCATATACCTATGAAGTAGCCTTTGTTTCCGAAGAAGGTACTTGTTAAACTGCAGTATAACAGTCTGGTTTCGGTATAACAGTTATAAAACTTTTTGGCGGTAGCCTTGCCTGCTTCTATATAAGCAATGTATAAGATAAGCATTTGCTTGTAAAAATGTTTTTATAGCTATAAAATATATGTATAAAAATTTGTATGACACTTTTTTTAGTATGAGCATGTATGGCAGTCGAACTGTATTTGTGGCCATAAAATTTAACACGTAGCCTTTGTCTTAAATTTATTGACAGTATAACAGTTTGAATTCAGTTTAACTGCTTGTTAAGCTCCTTATGTAGTAGCCTTCATCTATTGAAGCTATGCAGAATATAAGCATTTGCTTGCATGTCTTGAATTTATACATTATAACAGTCTTTTGTATCCAAAATTGCGATAGACGTGACGTGATAGACAGCTTTCAAAACACAGACAAAAAAAAAACACAGGCCAACAGGCAAATGTGTTAATTCTCAATTCGGTATGCCACAACAATCAAAACAGGCCACAAGAGACTAGGCATATTATATTGTAATATGCATGCATGTATAAATTTACGAATATATACAACTATCTATATATATATATACATATATATAAATATATCTATATATTCATGTGGTACACGGTGATTGGTGCAGATCTTTTGTATGATGTTTTTTTTTTTTGTGTAATTTATTTGACAGCTTGACAATTTAAAAACGAGAAAAAATGCGAGTGAGAAAAAAAACGACAACGAGAAAAGCGAGGATAAAAGCGTGTGAAAATGAAAGCGACCATGGGGCATACAAAAGAACGTGCAGCGATGATGGCAACAGTGGCATTTGCACACACACACTCACCCACACACACCCACACACACGGACAGAAAAATATACTAACCGGAGGCTGCTCGGACCTGCCGCTAGGCGCTAATGTTGAATTAAACGAACGCTGACAGCGACATAAACAAAAGGCGACCGCTGGGGCATTCGCAAAGGTCGCCCACGAAACAAGCGCTGGATTTATATGCCACACATGTGTGAATGTGTATGAATGTGTGCGTGTGTGTGTGTGCACTCGTACATATGCATATGCACATATGTGTGCGCATATTTATGATAAATTGCGGCTGTTAGAAAACGTGTCGCTGACATTTTGGCGCCTGCAAAAACGAATTCCGAGCGTGAGAAAAAGCGCCAACAAAAAAGAGAAATATTATAAAAAATATACACACACACACATATATATATATATATATATATGCACACATACATAAAGCATATGCGTAACTCTCGACGCCAAACGTTTATATGACATTTTAATAACCCAACAAACTGGCATTATTATTGAACAATGAAAATGACTTTGCAATGTGATTTTCGTTTGCATTTTAAAAATGTTAAATATTTTTTGAGGAAATTCTATAAGTGAAAAGCCGTTTACTGTCAAACCGCAAAAGTAAGCTGGCATTTCAGCTTATTGGCAAACGCGAGACAAAAGGAAAAATAAAAAAAGGCATTAAATATATATTCCTATATATATATATATACATTGAAGACTTTTGGTTAAGCTTTATTGTCTGCGCCATTTGTCGGTTGCGTTCAACCTGTTAGCTGAACCCAGAGTATTGTCTAGATTTTGCTGCCCAAGTGCCGCAAAGTGTGGCACTACTGTCTCTACGTGAGTGTATGTGCATGTGAGTGTGCGTGTGTGTGTGTGTGCGTGTAAGAGTACTACTGCTGCAAATGTAGCCGTAAAAGCGCTTTTACGTAATGCGACGCTGTAGCTGCTGCGGCTCCCAAATGAATTTCATTTCGTTCCGTACGTGTGTCTCTTAGCCTTGAAGTTGAATTTAAATGCCCAAGTCAGAACTTGTTTAAGCCAAAGCTACATGCAAGCAAACCAAATCGCATGGATTAGGCAAAACGCACAAGTTGTTGAGTTCCTTAAAATGAAATCGCCCAGCTTTGGTGATGAGAAGTTTGCAATCTACAAAGTAGTTGACGCTAAGGCAAATAAGTGAAAAAAAGTTAAGAGGGCCATATAACAGGTGTGACGACATATTTCAAAGTAGTATGACAGTAATAGTATAACAGTCACTGTATCAGTAGGTATAACTGTTAGGTAGCGGTTGGGATAACAGTCGATCTTTCAGTATAACAGACTTAGTAGAACATTACATAAAACTGTACACTAGCTATTATAACAGTACGTTGCGGGCCAGTAAGGTTAGTATAACACTTGTATTACACAAAGTATATTTTGGTTATACAGCCTTACTAGTAAACGTTTAGCAACAAAAATTATTTTTCGTATAACAGTTTCGTCAAGATATTCTTTTATCGGAAAGGGTGTCACAGATAGTATAAAAGAAAGATAAGACTAACTTGCGACAGCTCGTCTAAAACTTCAATCATTATATAACAATATGTAACTGCAGCATTTTACAATACACAGTATAACAGTATTCCACTTTGTAAAATTCGAGCAGCCTTGTAGTATTTTATTATATATGTACGACACATGGTAACGTTTAGTATGCTAGTATAACACTTGCTAAGTCCATAGGTATGCTTCAATTTTGTTGTAATACTATGCGTATAACAGTATAACACTAAGTAAAAAGCGCTGTATGTTACCCTCTCTGCAGTCTGTTGGTATAGAATATAAATTTGTATAACATTCCTTAAGAAGTCGTGGCTTAATTTAAGCTGTTGAAAATCGAGAACAGATGGAAACAAAACTTCTTTAGTGTTTCGCTCTTTTCTCCATTTCTATGTTCTCAAATTTCGTCTTGAGCAACATTTTGAGAACATGGGCAAATAGTTGTACTTATAGTTGCCCAACTTAATGTTTGCCGAAAGTTTTGTCAGCTCTCAATTTCAATTCTTGTGGCTTGTTTTTACTGGCGTTTGCCAAATTAATTATACACACACTCTCGAACTTTACGACTATTTGATTACTCTTATCTGCACTGCCAGCAGCAGCAGCAGCAGGTAAATAGATTTAAATACTCAACCGGGGACCTGCCTATAGAGGTTACCCAGCAGGTTGGTTTTGGTGGGGGGAGAGAGGATAATTTTATTGTGCGGGGTCGGCTTTGCAGCTGCTGCGGCTTTGCATTGTCTCGCACTTGCGCAATTCAGCGAGTATTTAGTTTGCTTTACTTATGCAAATGCGAAATGTTGCTATGTGCATTAACCGTTAAACAGAAGCACACACTCACACACGCACACACACATGCGGGCGGGCTGCACCATTTTAATTAAACACATTTGCATACGTATACGCAATGTTGTTGCTCATACGCCACGTGTCACGCCCGCGCACTGTGCGCCTCCTAATCCACCTCGCTGACGTCGAGGCAGATTTGCATTTGCATATTTCTTGTTGAGCAAACCGTTTGTCATTCTATTTTATTTATTTTTTTTCGCCTTCTTCTTGCATTTTTTCTGTCCCCTTTACAACAATTTTTTAATACAACTTGCGAAAATTGCGTTCTGTTTAGAATTTTTGTTGTTTTGTTAGTGCTGTTGTTTGTTTTGCGGTGGCCTGCATTTTAATACATTTTCTTAGCTTTTTTGGCTGCTCCTCTGCTTTCATTTAGAAAATTACATGGCTGCACTTTTATGACAAGTCCTTTTTGCATTCGTTCTGCGCAAAAGGGCGCGCACTTCTTCAAGCAGTTCTGTGGCCAGCGCCGGCTCCCAAGGAATAAGTAGGATATTTGGCCAAGATGTGGTCTCAGCTCTGAATAATCCTGTTAGGAAGTGCTGTGTAATTTTATATTTAAGAAAAAAACAACAAGCGTGTTAAAAAGCATACAAAACTGCAAGAAGCATTGATTTATTCTGGTTAGCAGTGTTGTATAATAACAGTTGTTAAATTTAGTATGCAAAATAATATAAGGTGGGGCAAAAAAAAACTCATCTGTCTGTATTATTTAAACTGGCATAAATGGTATATTTTTTAAAGTTTCACAACACTGCAACAAGTGTCATAAAATCAAACAATTTAAATAGTTTTACAACACTGCAATGAATAACATCTCTATATATAAAACTGTTTAATCGGCCTGAAACTCATTTTCAAAAATCTTTGTTCATGGATTGGCTTCTAGATTAATTTGGCATCTAAGTCAGGCAACATTATTTTTGGTCGAAATTCATGTGAAAATTAAAACCCTCAAATATCCTATATAGACAAAGATCAAAATTTCCCATCCCCATAACTCGGTCAAATCTCCTCATCATATTTTATACGTAGCACGGGCAAGGCTGTGGTATTCGGGCTAGTTTTAATATATTTGACTCAAAGCTAACCCTGCTAAGCTTTATCGTTGACTGCTTTAAGCCGCAGCTCTGCCCATTTGCTGTTGCATTGTTTTTATTGCTGCTGCTGTTGTTTTTTATTTAAATGTTTATTTGTGTATCACGCTGTCAACTGCATTTACGCTTGGTCAATAAATCGCTGCCGATTTTTAATTAAGGCAACGCAATCCGGACAAGCTTACAAGCCACGTCAGTTGGATAAACAAAAGCAGTCGAGCATGGTCAGTACGGCAGGAAGGCAGCAGGCGCCATTCGCCAGTTGCCATTCGCTCATCGCCAGTTGGCGGTTTCCTGCAGCAGGACGAGCGCTCCTTCAACGGGTGCACTCGCATGAAGATGGCGGCGCTTATGCAAATGGGTTTTAAGTCAAGAGCGAAGGTCAACGCTGGCTTCTGCTCCGCTGCGCTGGTTGTTAAATGCATGCCCAATGCAACGCCTGTGCCGAAAAACTCATTAACGGCTGTGTTGGGCCTCTTAACCCGCCCACTTGGCCGCTGACTTGTGCCTCATGCTGTTGCATTTAACACGCCACATTGCCGCTCTTGCTGTTGTCTTCCATTTCCCTTTTAAGTCCACGGAAAAAGTGAGAAAAAAGTCCAAAAGTAGATAGCTGGGGGTGTGTGTGTGTGGCGTGTGTAAGGTAAATCCGCTTAAGCACTGAGTGCTACAACTCGAGACTTTTCAATAATTTACGCAAAAGAAAGCGAAACGAAACAAAGTGAAACATAATGAAGAAACAGACAACGAATCAAAGGCCGCTCAAGTGCTCATCATGAGCCAGGTGCTGGGCATAAAAAGCGATTGGCTGTTGGTGCGATAAGGGCAGTTACAAATAATTACAAGTTGCTCGACTAAGCGATATCCTACGCACACACAAGACAATAGTTAGAGGTGTGCATATTCCAAATCGGAAGAGTACATTTAAAAAGTTGCTTTTCCAATTTGGGGATGACTGGAGATGTTATATTAAATTGTATTTTATTTTAAAGTGTATGACATGGAAAAATATACCAAATTTGATTACTTTAGAAATAGAATATCGATTCTTATCGATTTCGCAGAAGCAAGTTATCGATGCCTTGAAATTAACCAGGTCTGCGAGAAACTAGAGTTTTCTTACGCTTTAGAGAAGTGAAGCTCGTTATCGTAATGTGAAGTTAACAGACGGAAAACACATGCCAAATTCGATAACTCTAGCAATTTGATATCGATTCTTATCGATCTCGCAGAAGCGAAGCAATTTATCGATGCTGTAAAATTAACCAAGTCTGCGAGAAACTTGTTTTCGTACGCTTTAGAGAAGTGAAGTTCGTCATCGGGCCTATAATGCCCCTTCTGCCTATTATACCCTCTGCTTTTTAGCCATTTTTAATGACTACAGGGTACAACAAAAAGCTAGAGCCAAGTATTTGTATAGTTACTTCGTTGGCGGCAGTGGGTGGGTCGGGGGCCCCGTACGTAATTGTATGTAAATGTCTTAGCAGACCTTCAGACAAAAAAAAAAAGAAGGCAAATGGGCGACTTTGGCTCGTAATGCTTGAGGAGTTTTTATTAATCCAGCTTCAGTTGAGCCATTGAAGCACGTGTCCGAGCTCTTTGGTATTTGATGAAGTGCTGCACTGGCAGCTAGAGGCGAGCGTCTAGGGACCACTTTCCGGCGCCGAGACGCGCCATTAGCAAATATCCGGCCACTTTTAAAATCAGTGAACTTATCATGGACACACTAATCGTTAGATCATCCCAGCCGAGCATGAAGGACCAGTTCACCATGCAACAGTCGTGCCAAATCAGAGTCAGGACCGTCAGGCTGGCCGCCAGCTGGCAGTAGAAGCCGAGCAGCACGCAGATGCCGCAGACCATGGCAAAGCGATCATTGATTACCTATATAAAGTGAAAACGATTTGGGATTAAACAGATATATGCCCCCGGGCTGTTGGCAGGACGCACATTCTCAGTTTCGCGGCACCACAGCGCATAGATGCCGCACATGCAGACGCGTGCCACTAGCAGCAGGCGTTGCACGTTGCGCTGTTGCCTCAGCCCCCCCTCGAACGTAACACGTTCGCGCTTACGCAGCGCCAGCAGCAGCAGCAATGTGCCCACGTCCACGAAATCGTGCAGGGCCTGATTCAAGCTCCACATGGTGAAAAAGAAACAATGCAGCGTGTGGTGCAGCAGCAACAAGGAGACGGCCACAGTTTCGCTCTTGTGGCACGCAATCAGTCCAGCGCCGCTTAAAATTACAAGAATATCGAACACAACGTAAATGCCGCCCACCAATACCGAGCTGTCGATAATAACGGCCATTGCGGTAGCTTCAATGCGCAGTCGAAAAGTGGATTGAACCGCACCCTCTAAATAACTAAATATTATAAAGATCGGCATCATCTCTGGTATCCATTTTTGCAATTTCTTCCGTCCACGCATGGCTACGTTTCCGGTCAATGCTACAAACTTGCTTGCCACCATTTTGGAATACTTTTCAGAAAGTTTGCATCTTTTTTTTCCTTTTTTTTTCATTAGTTGCAAGTCGAGACGTGTTCAGTTTTTTAGAAATATTTTAACTGAAAACTTGAAATTACTTTTTCTACCTTTACAACACTTACAAGGCTATGTTGACCAGGGCTGCAAGCACAAACGAATTGGTGGGCAATTCGCACATTGATTTATCTAATACCATGCAACTATTTAAAAAATGTGGTATAATGTGTCTACTGCATTTGTGCAGGGGTGTGTAACAGGCAAGAGGGTACATCTCCAACCTCCAACCAGCATCTCCCAAGAACAATGTATTTTTTTTTTTTTGGCTGTGTGCTTATTTTTATATAATATAGTTCATATAATTGCACGCGAAATATTACTTTTGTGTTCCATTTGTTCATTTACGTTCTTTTTTCTAATCATTTATGCCGTTGCATCTGATTTTTGAATTTCATTTAGCTCTTTCCAATACTGAGTGCAGTTCAACCTGAGCAAGTAGCCATCTTTTTCGCATATATTGCAATTCTTATCGTTACTTAATCCTAACGATAGGTAAATCGATAAATTTGCAGGCGCGAAATTGGTATTTTTTCAGTTATGTTTTCATGGTCTATTCATAAAATATGTTTATACATCCACATTTGTTCAAGTATCAAAAGTAGCGGGTGCATGTTGGATATGGCTATAAAATATACAATTACAAATATTACTTTAGACTATATTGCCGTTCCCAATGCACTTGACCCTGCCTTGGAACCGGGACCCGGGTCTGGGTCTCTCGTGTATTGGGTTGCTCAAGATCCTAGTTCTCTTTGTTGAGATAATTGAGCTCAGAGGTCATCTTCGTCATTTGCCTGTGCAATGACTTTATATACTTGGCAAATACCTTGCTTACGTCGACTACGCGAAACTTGTTGCCGTTGTTCACGACATTATCCATTATCCGGGCGCCACAATTACTGCCGCCCGCCAGTTGGGCAGATTTCGCGACATGGCCACCTGGTACCTCAAATTATAGCAGGGTATATCAAAGCCCTGCAGCTGCATCCTTGTGCAGTTTCATGGTGAGCACATGATTCAGGCCCGCGACGGACAGCATGCTGGCCACCAGCTTAGCCGTGATGGACAGCAGCCAGGACTTTGGCTCGTCCTGCCATGATCAGCAGCTCCATGAGCATATCGTTGACCGGCTCACAGTTGCAGTCTGCACTATGTAAACGTGGGCGCCGCGCACCGATTCGCGCAGTTCGAAACTCGTCTCCTTGCACCTTGATCTGACCCAGAGCCAAACGCTCCGCCACCAGGCTGGCAAATAGCGGATGCGAGGAGCCAGACACCACAACATCGCGATTCATCGCTCTCACATGCACACGTATTGGAATTTTAATTCCCTTTTGGGATTTCGGGCTTCAAGTGTCGGCATGCCGGAGAGCTCAAACTCCACGCCTGCTTATCGCCCTCTCGTATTAGCTAATGCGTGTGTGTGTCAGTGTGTGTGTGTGTGTGTGTGTCAGTGTGTGTGGGGGTGTGTGTGTATTGCTGCCTGAGGCGCTCACTGCAATTAGACATAATTAGACGACTGCTCACTGCCGACTGCTGACTGCTGCTGCTGACTCCTTTGTCAATGCAGTTAATGTTACTAATACGCACTGTCGGCCAGCAAACGCTGCAGGCGTCAATTATGAATATTGGATGACATTTTGACTAGTCCTTGGGCACGGATTTCAGCTTAAAAGCCGCAGATGGGCGATAATAATGCTTAATTTAACTTTAGTCGCCCTAATTAATCTATGACTAATCAACTATCTAGTATCAAAGGCTAAAAGAGAGCTGCAGTAATGCAAAAAATAAATATATTTATTGAGAGTGAACAAACAAACAAATATAAGCACGTTATATCATTACGTTTTTATTAAGTTTATCTATTAAATATTAAATTTGTTAACACAATATGGAAAAATATAGAAGCCTGAAATCTAGGTTAGGCATTTACCAAAAATTGTACTTGTCGAAATTTTTGTAATTTTTGAGAGGATTTTTGACAGCTAAGTGAAGAACTGCAAATCTTATTTAATATATTATTTAAATACATATATTGTTTAATATAGCTGCCTTTTCTAGCTTTAAACCCGACAATCCATTCAAGATTATAAATTTTGAAATAAAAATTGTTGTCGAAAATGAGTGCAAAGAATATTTTCGTAGAAAGTGACTAATATTCCAATTATCCAATTCCATTATTCAAAATTGAGAAAGTCAGCGTAGTTTTGCCAAAAGTTAATGAGAGTGCAACAAAGCCAAGGTCCAACTAGGCATTCTGCTGTAAGTTGGTTTATTTTAATTAAGTTTAATTTCTTGGAATATTTCTGTTTTTTCGCTCAATATTTTCAATATTTACGCAAGCTTTATAAGTTTAACGAGCGCGTGGGCTGCGCAATTTATGAACTGTTTAAATTTGTTTTGATAGAGACCTCCGGTGTTGACTGTTAAGTTGAGCTGAGCAAACGACGCGGTATCCATTATAACGCCGCCGATGACTTTTAGCTTCCGTTAAGCGTTTTGCAATTTATCTGCTTACACAGCAAAAATTAATGCCACAAGTGTCGCGGCGAGCCGAGATGGCCCCAGATGGGCGACGCGCGATAGATGTGGAGCACAAGCTGATGGGGTTTAGTTGACATTACCTTTTTTTTTATTTAAAATGAAAAAAGCTGTCGTCATTTGAGCCGCTTGTGTTTTGTGGCCTTTGTTTAACGAGCAAAGTTGTGGGTAACAAGAAAAAATTAAGCACAAAAATTACCCGAATTAAAGTCTATAGACGGTCATAAGCAAAGGCAGAGCCTGAGCAATGGCATGGAAACGAATCGGCAACCTGAAGGAAGCAATTCTCGATTATGAGTCAATGGTGCACAATGGCAGCAGAAATCAAGGACCGAAAACAACAATCGAACCAAAAGTAAACAAGGCAAATGGCACACAAAGCACCGGAGTAAACAGAACATGGAACTAAGGCAGCCCCCTATTGTTTATTATAATTCCGATTCGGAATCCTGGCAATATGCTGAAAGGAAATCAGAAAAAGAGAAAGAAAAAACACTATTGCTCGATACGGATTCTATAATTATGTGACCAAGGCTATGGCAGGCGAATTGATGACAATAACATTGGCCCGAGATTCTCTTCATAAATTATGGCCAAGATCATTTGGAGTGGCCTTCAGAGTAAATGAGCTACAAGCAATAGTTCCTGGCACAAAACTTTATTAATTGCACAAATTATTTGCACACAGCTCTCTCTCTCTCTCTCTCGCTCGCTCTCGTCGCGGTTGTTGCTGCCATAATAAATGCTCAAGACGTGCCGAACAACTCAACTGGCAATTTAAGAGGACACTCTTTTGCCTCTCAAAACATTTTCAAGCTAATCAAATCAGCGACGCTTTTTTTGGCATGGTGGAAGGGGGTGGGAGGGAGGGCGGCGTCGCCACAGTTCGTTGATTTTGTTACAAATAATTTGAATCTATGTCAACATTTTGTACGCAGCGCGGTAATAATTCATTTTTGTTTTTCGCCACAATTCGTGACAGCTAATCACCAGAGGCAGACGCAAAATAGCCCAACGGCAAATACAACAAAAAAAAACCAGAAGCGGAAAAAAGGCGCAGGCGGCCATTTTGAAAGATGGCGTCATGGCTGCCTGATTTCCGGCTGTGCTTCAAAACTGTAAAAAGCAAATGAATTTTGCATTTGCTTCGGGTCTAACTTCATTTTGCCTGGCAATTGACAAAAAAAGATACGAAAATTAGCAGCCGAGCTAGCCGAATATTTAATACACTATATAAATGAATTCGTAAGCATAATTTTATAAAGATATTTTCATATACTTACATATTTATACATATATTTTTATATATAATTTTAGATATTTAGATTCTCTTCAATTAAATACGTTTTCTAATTCTTTTTATCTGTTTTTCAGTTAATGCAAGACGAAAGTGATTCAATGTGTGCTTTTATATTTTTTTCTAACTTTTTTTTCTGTGTTTAAATGTGTTTCCTCTTTTGGGATAAAAAGTGAAGTTTTTTTTTTAAAGAAAGAAAAAGTATGAAGGAAAAAGTATTTAAATTCATAATTTAATATTTATTGTCAATATATTTTTGTTGTTTTTTTTCTGTGCTTAATTGTGTTGCCGCTTTTGGGATAAAATGCTCCATTTTTTTTTAATAAATAAAAATATGATGGAAAAAGTGTTTAAATTCATAATATAATATTTTTTTCTAATTTTTTTTTTCGGTGATCTATAAATATTTTTAAGTGTGTTTCCTGTTTGTGATAAAATATTTTAAGTTTTTTTTTTTCAAAAAGAAGCAGTAGAAAATTATATATAAGAAGGTAAGTACATCAATTTATTAATTAAATTAATTCAAAAACTATAAAAATCAGATATGAAATAGAAAATTGCTGCTGAATTTGAACTGGCGACCAGCCGCGTTTTGCTGTTGATGTTTTTCAACAAACTCTGACAAAACTTTGACTTTGACTCTGACTCCAGTAATTCCATTAAACTCTTATATAAAAACATGGCGGCAAACGTAATCCAATTTGAAATACCCTTCGTAAGGGTATAATAAAAAGGGTGCAGAATATAAATTCATTGGGATTTAATATGGCATTTGAAATAAATTGCGTATATTTGTTATAATTGTGTGCAGTCGGGCGACGGCGCGTCCAGTTTTGTATACATTTATAAAGCGATTTAATCTCTTTAATTTTATTAGTTTTTTATTATTTTTACATTTCCGTTTGGCTTTTCGCTTGTTTATTGAATATCGCGTTCATTTGCATATATTTTTGCTTTTGCCGTTGTTAACGCTGACAAATGTTGGACATCTGACATTATCAGCCTTGTTATTGTTATTGCTCATTATGAATTGAATTAATGTAGACATTTATGCGATTGTCGGACATTGATTGTCCAAAATACTGACAACATTTGTTCTAGCCTCAGTCCATATGAAATGAGCACAAAGGGTATATTGATTTTGTACAAATGTGTTAGACAAGCAGAGTGAGGCTTCTGCAATATAAGTATAGAAAATATACATATGCTCGATATATCTTTAACTTTAACTCTTGTGTATGTTTGTGTAGAATGAAGATAATTATGACGGCTGATTGGCCCTGGGTACAGGGTATAGGCCATTTAGTACTCCCGACAGACTTTTATCAGAATATTATTTAAAAATGTAATTTAACTTCAAATCGATATCAACAGCTGTTTCTAGGGGCATCTCGGTGCCAGCTATTTGTGCAAACCATATATGTGCACATAAAAATGCTTTATTTATGGCAAATGAAAAAATAGAAAACAGACGAGAGAGTTTTCGACTAAGAAATATCCTGTAATATATATTTTCCTATATTTTATAGAAAAAAAGTCTGTCTAATTCTAGCTAAGGGATTGCTGGTCAAAAGCTGCTGAATCTCTCGCTTGGTTCCCACTTCCACTCAATTAGCTAAATCAAAATTCAAGATCAAGAAACTTTGTATATCCTTAACAGATACCCCTTTGCCATATGCAATATTTTTATGAGCACAGGGTATAGTAAAAAGAATACCATAGTTTATTGACTAACACCAAGAAACTGGCCAAAGTAAATATGCCAGCTTTGCCTGCTGGGCAGCATTTTCTCACATGTTGGCCCGGCTTAGACGCCGTCTGCTTTTGTTATTGCAGCCAAAGACATTTTTGCTATCTTGAAGTCCTCGGGGCTCGTCCAAGCCAAACAATGCAACTGAAGACAAAAACTAAAAAAACAGCAAAGAAAAACATATATAAATAGAAAGCGGCTAAAAAAAAAAAGAATAGAATAACGTCAGAAGACAAGAGATTTGTCATACTTAGGCAAGTATTCATGCTCGTGCTCATCGTATTCATACATATTTTAGAGGCCGGCAATGTAACAGACAATGGACAGTCATTTGCTTAGTTGCCGGCGTGAATATTTTGACAGCACACTTACTTATTGCACTCACTGTGCACCGTGTATTTGAATGCATTTCTGTAAAACTTGCTGCGACTGTCACGCTGTCGTCTGCCATGCTATTTGCATTGTGTGCCACAGAACGCGCTGCTCCAGTTTCCGGTAGACCCCAATGTGTCAGCAGCCATGTAATCAGTCAGCACAGTGCCCGCAGCAGTTACAGCCACAGCGACTGCTACAGCCACAGCCACGGCTACGGCTACTGCTACTGTTACTGTAACTGTTAGCCAGTGTCAGGCAAACAGATCAATTAGCTGGCTAAATGGCTTATCGGGCCTTATGCGTAAGCCTAGCAGACAAAATTGCGCATACGCAGAGTGAGCCGCGGCTAAGCCGCTTTAAAAGCCGGGCCCAGCCACCTTTAAAAACACATTACGAAATTGCGTATACGACGCATTGACAAATGAGGCGCGGAGCCAACATTACGTATACTTAATATTGCGCATACGCTGTGCAAACAGACAAACCGACCAAGCAATAAAAAATAATTACAAAAATAAAGCATAAAAACAGCAGCAAGAACAACAACAAATACCACAACAACAACAACAAACACCACAACGATATAAACGAATCAGTTTTAATTATAAAGCAAGAACTGCAGCTGGCCTGCGACTTTGCCGTAGAGGAGAAGCGACAGGATAAAGGCATACAAAATGATTTATTTATACACTGCGTATACGTAACATTGCGACGATACAACTGCCACGAGAGATTGCGTACACGTGGCAGAGAATATTATAATGCCTCGAGCTTTTATACCCTTGCTATGGCGATGATAATTTAAATAAGCGATGTGTGACTCATTAAAAGTGACATTTCTTAAATCATTTAGTATATATTTCTTATATATGCCTCACGTTCGTACTGGATGTCGAATTAATAGACTTATTCTATAGATTTCAGCAATATATAATGCTTGTTGCTTTTGTTTTAACATTTAACTCGAGCAAACTGAACTGTTACAAATTTAATTTAATCGAATCACTTAATCCCTTTGGCGTATTTTTTTTTAAAGCGTATTTGATCTTTTGCAACCCCCAGATAACTGCTACTCTTTATACCCTGTGCCTGTGGAAAACGGGTGAGAGGGTATAATGATGTTGAGCAGAGCTTAGCTAGCTATGTCCGCCTGTCTGCCTCGTTTTTCTATTTACTGTATTCGCCATTTACTGAAAATCGATAAATATCGATTACGAGCCACAGCTTTAAGTATTTAGCATAAACTTATGTAAAGAACTTTCTGTTGCCTTATTTGTAACCAATTTTTAAGCTGTCAGTATAAATGGAAGTTATTTGCTGACCTCGTCATTTACCATAAATCGATAAATATCGTTTTCTGGCCATTGCTTTTATTATTTAGCCTACACTAATGTATAGAACTTACTTTATCCTTATTTGTGTTTGTGTATACACACATTTGAATCCAAATGTTAAGCGATCAGTTTTAAATTAAGCTTTTTGGTGTCTCGCCTTTTACCAAAAATCGATAAATATCGACTTCGAGCCAAAGTTTTAAGTATTCAGCCTACACTAATGTAAAGAACATTCCGTTGCCTTAATTGTTGGCATATACACACATTTGACACCAATTTTTAAGCGGACAGCTTAAGAGGAAGCTATCTGCATTCTTCACCCTTTACCCAAAATCGATAAATATCGATTTTGAGCTATAGCTTAGCTATAGCATAATATAAAGAACTTTTCTTTGCCTTATTTGACGGTAAATGCACAGATTTGAAACTAATTTTCAAGAAGAAATTGAATTACTGTCCATCGATAAATATCGATTCCGAGCTGCAGGTTTAGGTATTCCGTTGTCTTATTCGTCGGCATATGCACACGTTTCAAACAAATTTGTAACAGGACAGTTTAATAGGAGTTTATTTTAAAATTAAGTTATGAACAGGATATTTTCTAGTCGCGAACTCTCGCTGTATTGCTTGCTGTTCATTTCAATTTGGAAATTATTGTGAAGAGTTTTGTGTGCTATCCGTTGATGCGACTGTCTGTAAAATCTCGCTCAGCTCCACCTAGTTTGCCTATTAGATGTGCGCTGCTCGCTTTCATGGCTCCCAGCTCTGGCTTTGGCTGTCTGTCAGTCATTAGTACATTTAATAGAGCTGACATGCTGGAGCCATGGCAACAACATGTGTCTTTTTTGAATGGCATCTGTTATGTGCGCGCACACACGCACACACACCCACACACACACACACACACACACCCACACAACTCAACTGGGGCGCGCAAGTGCATTTCGTTGTACAACAGTTGAATTAATTGTTTGCAAATGATTTTGCAGGCAAGTCAAAAGCACAAGTAAGACAAACAGGCACTGGGCGTGACAGTTTCATGCCAAATCCAAGCCAGAGCCGGGCTAAGCCCGGCCCGTTTAATGGCAGGCCACAAATTAAATTTCATGCCCGCCACCACACAGCTGAGCGCATTTTGTCAATTTGAAATACCTGTACAATTTTGTCGATTCGAGTCTGCGAAATCTGCGCAGATGTCAAAAGGGATAATGAGCCGCCCGTCGCCCGTCGCTGGGTGGCCAGGACACCAGGAAGCCGTTTCGGTTAGCCGCTGGGAAGCTCCTCCGGCTCCGGGTTAGGCATTTGCCAGCGCGGAAAATCAGCTTAGGCTGTGCATAACATTTGAATATACTTACTTCTATATATATATATATACACATTATATACCTTTCTCTCTTCACTTGGGCTGGTTTAAAAATTGACAATTGGTGGATGAATTGATTTTTTTTCGCCCCCTTATATATATTTTTTGTTTAAAGATGATGAAAAAGTGGCACAGCTTATGGCGTCGTCTCAGCAGGTTTATTTAAAATTTCACAAGTAATATTTTGAGCTTATTATGATTATATTAGAAATTTAAATTTGCCCTGCTTAAATGATTTTTATATGATATTACACTGCGAAAAATTACTTATGCTGGGAACTCCATCAGAATATGTACAATTTATTTGCAATTTCTTTAGAAAATGTTGTTAGCTTAAACTATTTAGGCAAATGGTTATTTTATATATTGTCGAACCTTCACATGATTATGGCTTAGCCTGGGCGGCATTTGAAAAATGAATGACAATTTGGGATTCTTAATTGCTTTAGAGAGTGCCTGCAATATGGTATGTGAAATGTGGATATGTGAGGAGAGGGATATAATTATATCGTGAACCCATTGAAAATGGGTAAAAGGGTATTATCTATTTGTGCATCTTTGCACGTCCGTCTGTCCGCCCGTCCGCATGTATGAACGCAAGAATCTCAGAACCTATAAGAGCTAAAGAAATTTTAGCTGTAGGTCCTCCTAGTGCCCGCGCACATTTGTTTCCGATATTCGATAACTTGCCCCGTTTCCAAGTAATCGATAAAAATCGATATCGAAATCCTGTTTTTTGAGAAATTTCGGCAAATAATATGAGCTAGAGTCACCAAACTTGACATGTAGTTTCTAGAATAGTATATATATATATATCAAGTATCTTTCATTTTATACCTATCGCCGGTTGGAAGAAGAGGGTTTAGGGTATCCCCTAGTCGGGAGCTCCCGACTAGAACCTCTTACTTGTTTTGTATTAAATTGAACCAAAAAAGAGAGAAAGTCTCAACTGAGTTTTACATAAAGTTTATTGTCGGTATATGTGGTAGATAATTTATATATACTATCAAGAACAAGTAAGAGTTCTTGCACTTTTCTGGGCATTAATATGGCATACAATTGTGTGTAAGGAGGATTAGTTTAAAATTTCAAGATTATCCATAAATATTGGAAAGTTTCTTCCTCTCCAGCAAAATGAATGGTATAGACAATCGATTAAAGCGCTGCAAAAACCGAAATATATTTTTAAATTGAAACTAGTTTTGTATATTTGGCGCAAAAAAAAGAGCCGCACTCAAATTGGCAATAGAAATAAGCTAAAGTGCAACTAAATATTGACAGTAAAAAAATAACAAAATATTTTTTGGATGACCTGTTGACCGTTGGCAAAACAAAACAAAACAATTAAAAGGCAAATTTTCGATTGTCGTGAGCGCCATGAATATTCATGAAGTGCTGCGCGACGAATTTAATAATTGAATAGCTTGAATATAAATGCGGCCACAAATGGCCAACAGTTCACCAGCCAGCCAGTCAGTCGGCCAGCCAGTCGGCCAGTCAGTTGGCCAGTTGGCCAGCTCGAGGTTTGTTTTAACCGTCTGGCGGCGCCAGTAAGCCGAAAGTACACAGCATTCACAGTTGGGTCTATGGCAGCCTGCCCCCCTGGGCATGTCTAAATTAACAAATGAATTATTTAGTGCGAACACTTTCGTGGGCAATGCTTGGATTTACAACAATGCGAATTAGGTGCGAATGTGTTCCGGCCGGCGGAGGAGGATTACCCTAAATGCGAAACTATGTAATTTGGTTAAAAGCGTTCCCACCCAAAATACATTCCGCCCCACGTATAATGGACTTTTCATTAAAGTTCCGGTGTCCCTTAAAGCACCATAAACATTTCGACTGACTTTCAATTGTTGCAGATTTAGCCAGAAATGAATTTTTGGCCAAGTCAAGCAGCTAGCTGCACACCTGTGCCACAGTGAAGCCATGTCCAAGCTAGAGATTGCCGCGTACCTCAACACGAGCACGAAGTTCAATTTTTGAACAAATTTTACCAAGGCACAGCGCAGCATAGACCAAATGATTGACTGCAATTTTCATTGTTTTTTATTTTATTTGTGTATAAAGCAAACAAGGCTAAAGATTATTTAATATAAAAGTTGTAAAAAAAAACATTTATAATTTCTTTATAAATGTGGCCTCAGGTTGAAAAAATTCGCTCGGTAGAGATTTAGAGTATTTGCTTTGTTAATTCAAGTTCTTGTTTTTTTTAGTTTATTTGTGTATAAAGAGAAGAAGGCTTAAGATTATTAAATATGATGGGTTAAAAGAAAAAAAAATTATTATTTCTGTATGAATGTTGCCTTGGGTTGAAAAAATCTGTTCGGTAGAGATTTAGAGTATTTGCTTGGCTTATGTCTGCCGAAATTTGAAAATATTCAAGTTCTTCTTGGTTTTATTATTTTATTTTATTTGTGTATAAAGCAAACAAGTCTAGATTATTTAATATGAAAAAAAAAAAACAAACAATTACAATTTCTTTATGAATGTGGCCTCAGGTTGAAAAAATCCGCTCGATAGAGATGTAGAGTATTTGCTTGGTTAATACACGCCGAAATTTTGGAAAATTTTTAAGTTCTTCACTTTGTTGATATAGGAATTTCTGGATGTGCTTTTATTCGATTTTTACTTTACAATTTCTATATTTTTGCGATCTATCGACTGGCTGATTGCAAATCATGGTTTTGTCTTCACTGTAGTCTGACTTTGTTGATCGCACTCTTTGCGTGTTGCCCTTCTACACGACCATCGTCCCACGGCCAATGCCCACCACCAGTCAGCTTTTGGCTGCATTCACACGCTCAGCCATTGTGCTCTCTGTTCGTCTGTCTGTTTGTCAGTGTGTCGCATCAGATTTGCTCAGTTTTACGACTGTTTTTGCTCGACACGCAGCGCACTGCGCTGTTTTTTTTTTTTTTTTTTTGTATAAGAATTTAATACAACATATGAAGGCAACTGGCAACTGGCAACGTGCAACTCGTTCTGCCCCAGATTGATGTCTGCTCCGACTGTTGGCCAGTTGCCGCATACGTTAAACCCATGAGTTTTCCACACATTTCTTTGCTGCTGGCATCGAGTAACGAAAACCAGAAAAAAAAAACAATTTAAGCTTTGGCTTTAAATGCCGTACGTACGGGTCGGGATCTACGATCAGTTATTCAATTATGTTTTGAAAGCAGAACCGCCAAATATAGCGGAAAATACGCTAAGGAATATCAACATGGCTAGGGCAGGCCCAATACCGCCCAGCAGCTGTGGATATTTGAAATGTAGATAAAAATGGGTATTAAAAAAATATCATGACTACTCACAAACTGAAAGGGTCGGATATTACCCCAGCCGGAGATAATGGTGTTGGATGTGGTGCTGACGGGCAGCAGGAATTGATTGTGAAGAGAGGCTGCAAATGGAACGGCCAGGCCGCCCCTACCAACGCCCATTCCTACGCCCTGTTCAATACGATTTTCAATTAAGCAATTAACCTTAATGCTAGAGATTACCCACCGATGTGACCAGGGAGCCCAAGACAGTGTGTGCCACGTGCGTTGCCGGCGCGATGCTGGTGAGCAGGGTGCCCATCAGGCTGGCCAGCACGGCGCAGGTGGAGCTGCGATAGCCCTGTCTGGCGATCGTCTGATTCACCAAATCCATCAGCTTTGAATCATTGTAGCCGGTCATAAAGCCACGGCCGGCGCCCATCATGAATAGATGTGCCCACGGCGTGTTCGTGTTCACAATCTTCCAGCCGACCAGAGCGGGAGCCGTCATCTCCTTATCCGGCTTCCGGCAGCAGTAATAGCGACAGAATATATAGTTTGCCGGCACACCAAAAAAGAAAATTGCCATTATTACAATCGCCACCGAGCAGCCGCAATCGGCCCTAGGGATTATGTCGTGCCAGCCCATCCAAAGGAGCGGTTGTCGTGTGAACAATAAGATGGCCGTAATTATGATCAGCAGCAAGGTGAGCATCGTGTGAATGGTCCAGGGTCCCATGGTGTCCTTCTTGTTGGCGATGGTCTGTTGCATTGCATCCTTGGACTGGCCGGCTTCCCTAACCAAGTCTTTCGTTGGGCCCCAAAACAGACCCAAAAATATCATGTTTATCCAAAGTGCAATCACAATTAAGCCGAATATCAATGGAACAATATACAAAAGTAGGAAGCCAGCCGGATTCACAGTCATAAAACTAAAACAAAATATTATATATATACATATATATATTATAAGCCGGGTAACACTTGAATGTGCATTTTACTCACGGCGTTAGGATAGCATAGATCTCTCCGTTGGGATCCTGAAAGGGTGATATCATGGCGCCAAGTGTCGCTGCATAGGCAACTGTTAGATAAATACCAATTGCCGGATCCGAAGGATATGGCTTGCTAAACAAAAAAAATTACTTAGTTATATGTCGAAATTTTCAAATAGCCAATCGATTGACTCACGCCTGACGCTCGTAGGTCTCCTCCTCCGTGTCTGCCACCAATAATCCGGCCTGTAATGAACTTGAGCTATGAGCAATTATTATTCGAACAATACTTACCGTGGTATATTCGAGAATCACAGCCTGCGCGATCTTCATCCAGAAAGCACTCACAAATGTGCTGCTGACAAAAAACGATGTGAAGGCCGTCATAATCATCAAGAAAATTTGAAGTCTGCAAATGAGATTATTTCAATGAGTTTTACAATGCAAAGTATTGAAGGCAAAAATTTCTCCCTGCTGCTATGCTTATATATATATATTTTTAACCCAGGCTGTATTTTTGTTAAATCGTATTTGATTGATGAACGTCGAGTATAAGTTTTATTGAACCGGATTTCAAAATTATTGCGCAAGGAATTTAACTTAATTCCATTATTATTTTAACTGACACCAAAAAAAAATTCAATCAGCTTGGACTTACAATAAGACAGACAGTCAATCAATATATTTTTTATATATATAGAAATATATTTTTGACCCAGGCTGTATTTTTCGATATTCGATCGGATTTGACTGATGAACATTGATTAGAAGTTTTATTACTTAACTTAACTCCATTATTGTTTTAACTGACGCCAAAAAAAGAAAATACACTACTCTGCACGCTTATCATCAATCAGTCAATCAGTTTGGACTTACAATCAGTCAGTCTGTCAGACAGTCAATCAATAGAAACAATAATTAGAAATATAGTTATGGATGCTAAAATTTATCTGTCGATCAGTTGAAAGTGAATATTAATTGCACTCACTAACAACAATCAGTTAGTCAGTGATTCAGTCGGTCAATCAGATTATATATATGTGTATATATATAAAAATATATATGACCCAGGCTGTATTTTTCGATATTCGATCGTAGTTGATTGATGAACATTGATTAGAAGTTTTATTGAACCGCATTCCAAAAATATTGCGAAGGGAACTTAACTACATTATTGTTTTAACTTATCATCAATCAGTCAATCAGTTTGGACTTACAATCAGTCAGTCTGTCAGACAGTCAATCAATAGAAACAATAATTAGAAATATAGTTATGGATGCTAAAATTTATCTGTCGATCAGTTGAAAGTGAATATTAATTGCACTCACTAACAACAATCAGTTAGTCAGTGATTCAGTCGGTCAATCAGAATATATGTATGTGTATATATATTAATATATAAAAGAACTCTCTCCCGGAATACATACATTCGCAAATTGCTGCCAACATAACCGATCACTAGCATGCCCAGCCGCTCGCTAAGCTTCGAGACGTCCATCATAATGCCCATAAATATGCTGCCCATTGTTGCGAACATTAGATCCGAGTAATAGGATACGCAAATAATTCTGGATGCCTGAAAGCAAATGTTTAGTTAGACAATATCTGCCAGTGTCTCAGTTTTATTCAAGCGGCTTACCGAGATACCACAGATGGGCACAAAAACAATAAAAAGGAACGCTATTGCCCCCTGCGACATGACATTGAATATATAATACAGATAGGTTACAATGCCGATGTATAACATGCGGTAAGCCTGTTTAATACAAAAATTGAATATCAGATATTGAGCACATGCAAATATTAAACAGACAGCTTACCAAAACTTGGGGGCCGAGAAGAATGGGAGCAAACAATATGGGTAACAGCACTATCAGGACTCCCTTGTAGTGGTACTTAAAAAACTGTTTCCGTTCATTCTCCTCCGGATATGGCAACTGTCCCGGTTTATAGTCTTCACTGTTTTATTCAAATAGGTATTAATGCTTTATGCAATGTGCCGCATTTTGAACTTACGCCATTTTTTATTTACTACTAGATAATTTAAAAAATTACAAATGTTAACAAATGAAAACTGTTTGATATCTGAGTGAGAAGTGTTTATTTCTTAAATACGAACTGTCATCTACTTTGACAACTTAATAAAATATAACTAGAGTATTGCAGAGAAAAAGATCTGTAGTCCCTGAGAGAACTTTTATCCAATTAATAATCTGCCAAAAATTATCATTGGCTATTTCCCAAACAACCTTAGATTCTTTAAAAGTTAACCCAGGCCGTCATATACCATATATCATATATCATATATCATATATCATATATCATATATCATATATCATATATCATATATCATATATCATATATCATATATCATATATCATATATCATATATCATATATCATATATCATATATCATATATCATATATCATATATCATATATCATATATCATATATCATATATCATATATCATATATCATATATCATATATCATATATCATATATCATATATCATATATCATATATCATATATCATATATCATATATCATATATCATATATCATATATCATATATCATATATCATATATCATATATCATATATCATATATCATATATCATATATCATATATCATATATCATATATCATATATCATATATCATATATCATATATCATATATCATATATCATATATCATATATCATATATCATATATCATATATCATATATCATATATCATATATCATATATCGTATATTGTATATCGTTTATCATATATCATATATCATATTCCTGTCCCATAGGAACAATGGGTCTAAAATTAAGTTTTTATGTGAAAAACTTGTTCCTTCTGGACCGAATTCTACATTTATTAGATTCGCTTTGCGCCAGGCCAACGTCGGACTCGACTCTACTCTATATTATATAGTTGCCATAGTAATGAGTTTCATAATTCTCCTCACTTAGCTGCAAAACCATAAACCACATGTTCACAAGGGTATTAAAACTTTGGCAGTCCGAAAATGACAATTTTTTTGTGTGTTAATAAGCCAGCACTGCAAACTGTTTGACAATTTAACAATTTACATTCAAATACTTTTCAACAACATTTTATGCATAAACTGGCCTAATTTGGATTTAATAGCGCCTTATGTGAAGCTCCATCAAGCTGACTGACTCTGAAGCACTTCAGAAATATTAGGAAAACACCTGTTAGAAGTACACAGGCACCTGTGCAGTTCCATATACAGATCTACATATATGTAGATATTTATATATATTTACATAAAATATTTGCCCGAAAAACGACCTCTTATTAGCTGAACCTTTGACAGCAGGCCCAAAAGGAGGTCTATATGCATAGTACGAGCAGAAGTAGTACTTAAAATGAATATATGTATACACATCCATGTCTATGTATATGCATATTTATATAAATATATGCTTGTTAATATATTTGCATAAGCATAAATACGTGAGTGTGTGCGTTACGCACTTTTTAAGCTGCACGCTTTCAATTTTCCGGCCAATTGCTGAATACTCCAAATGAATGGCGCTCACGTACTCTCCAAGGAATCGGCAAACAGAAAAAAAATATAAAATAAATATGATTTGGCTAGCAAAATATTTGCTCCCCCTGCCAAAGCAAAAGATTCGCAAATTAAAATCCTCATCACTAAGCGTCGTTTCCAATATTAATATTAATAAAAAAAAAAAAGTAAAAGGAAAATGAAAATAAAATCAAAATAAAATTTCTGATTGGCAAATCCAAGTTGAATTTATTGGCATTTATTGCGAATTTTAGACATATTTAACTGCGTTCCTTGTGCAATATTTAATTATGTAAAAACATGGACGATATTAGCTGCACTTCTTAAATTTTTACCTGACTTTACTTTAATATACCTCAAGATTAAGTGACAATTGGTTTAATCAATCAATATGGATTATTTTTTTTCTTAAATAATATCGAATAACTTGAGATGGTTGTCTTTTTGGCTACATTAGGAACCTTTCGGTTAGATGATCTCCCTTTCGAAGCTTTAACTAGTTGAGAATTGTAAGTGTTATGCAACAGCAAATCGAACAAATCCCAGGTCCAACTGCTGTGCGTTTTACCCAGAGGCATACAACTGTGTAAGGGAAAGAGTTTGGAATTTTCGAAATATGAATAAGTGAACAAATTATGAAGATACATTTTTTATAATATATTTATGAATATTTGCTTCAATTTTTCATGCACTGAAACATTTTGTCCTTATATTAAAGAGAGACACGGAAAATACTAGAAATGTTTGCATCCTTTGCAAACCAGTTTTTTGTATTTTTCATTTGATAGGCTTTTAAGTTGCTTTTTCAAAAGTCCTTGTAAAAATTTACTGAATTTATCTTGCTTTAACTTCAACTGTGTTTTAAATCCTTACATTGAAAGTGATTGAATATATGAAGGTTTTGAATGGAGTTTTACTAGAATATTTTTCATGTTTGCTTGCTGCTTTCCATCAACATATTTTATTCACTTAAACTAATCTCTTACTGGTATATCTCCCAGCAGAAGATATCGGTTCTCGAGAGTTTGTTTTTATTAACTTGCAGAGAGTATTAAAATGTATTTTAGCGCTCGCATTTTATTTATTGCGCTGAAGCTGGGCCCAAGCATAATTATCTTAAGTTTGTGATTCAATTTTAGTGCTCGTAAATCGACAGCTGAGTGCTTATGATGTTGACACTGGCCAGGCAAGCAAGCAAGTACTTGGATAACTAGCACTATCCGAAGGGCTGAAGAGGCGATTGGCGATGGCGATGGCGATGTTGAGTCTTGAGCTATCTAACGCATGCTTATTGGCAAAGTTTTTCTAATAGCTGGCAACTTTTGTGGGTCAAGTTTTAAGCAGCGTTGCACAGCGACTGCACTTTGGCCAATAAAACTTTCGTCAGCAGCGCCGCGATGGATGCTGCAGCCAGTCTCTTGACGGGGGCAGAGAGATTGGGGGCATAAAGAACACGGTGCAACTTTGTAGGGCCACGTGGCGCGTAACAATGCGCAGTCGTTGGCAATTTTGCGTAACTGTTCGCCGTTCTGCTTCGTTAGGATCGGACCAGAACACAGCTGGGGCTGGGGCTGGGCCAGAAGCTCGAGCTAGGGCCTGGATAAAGCTGCATAAACTTTGCGCGCCAGCCAAAAACGGATGTCACTGCAGATAATGTTGCATCAAATGTTTTGGGTGGGACGCACGTGTGTCCGTCAGTCTGTCTGTCGTCCGTGCTGGCTGCCGTCTGTCAGCACCTGTACACCTGTGCAGCTGCATACCTGCACCGGCTCCTGTTCGTCTACCACTTTGTTGTGGGCAATCGGCAGTGAAATGCTTTCCCCTCTTTTTCAACCTTTGACCCCTGTCTGTCCTCTCTCTTGAAAAGTTTGCTGGCTCAACTTACCCTTAAACCAGGTGGTTGGCCGCATTTGTTGTTTTTGGCTTGGCTTGTGCTTCTGCAACATTTCCGTAACCATTCGGCATGCGGCAGCGTTAGATTTAATTTCAAATGCTAGTTTTCCACTTGAATTAATTCGCTGACTGCGCGGCGAATGTGAATCCATGCCGAGCAATTCAATTTAATTTGCTTGCAATAAATGAAAAATATTCGCGATTTTCATTGACAAAGAACTTGTCGATTTATACGTTGTGCAACACTGTTTCGATAAGAAAAGACACGCCATGACCTTGTACAGCACTGTTTCCATTAAAAGAGACATGCGATGAACTTGAATAGGAATTATTTATTAGATTATTTCGTCAAATAAAAATATATTATTTGTGCTTTGTACAACACTGTTTTGATAAGAAGACATGCTATGACCTTGTACAACACTGTTTCCATTAACGCAAACATGCAATGGACTTGTACGTTGTTAAGCGTGAATAACTTGCACTTAAATAGGAATTATTTATTAGATAATTTCGACAAATATATTATTTTTGCTTTGTGCAACACTGTTTCGAAGAAGACATGGACAACAAGCTCTTGCCGTGCAATAGTGTGCACCCATTATGAAAGATTATGTTTGATGATTGATGGGCAACTTATCAAGCTGAATTTCGTCTTGATTGTTGTCGCTCACATTTCAATCGGTAATCAATTAAAAAACCGCAATTTGTGTCTCAGCCAGTAACTGGTATTGGAATCAACTCAAGCACGTGTCGTATTTTCTGCACCTGGTAAAGCTCTCGATTTGTTGTTGTATGGAATGGAGGATATTCGACTTTCTGCTGCTGTTGTTGTTGTTGCGGCAAGTGATTGACGGCGTGGCTGGCGTTGATGGCCCCAGCGTAGGAGCATACAGAACATGAAAGGAAACAATGAAGGAACAACTACCACAATGGAACAACGCTAACAAACAACACACGGCATGACAGCAGTAATAACAACAACAACAACAACAACAACAACAATGACCAAACATGGCGCCCACAAACAAAAAGATGAAGCGCACGTAAAATGGCGCCGGATGTTGATTGACTTTTGTTGAACAATTTTTCGCATACGGAAGTTTGATAAACAGCAAATGGCGTTGTTTTGCCTTTGCCTTTATGCCCCTACACTCACACGCACACACGCACACACACACACACACACACACAAACACACACACATGAAATTTGCATATACGTTGCGTATACGCCGTGTTGATTTTGTCAAAAACATCAACACAAGTTCGAGAGTGTAAATCGTGGCATCATTTGTTGTTGCTCGGCTTTGATTAGGGTTCAGCCCCCGTCTGGCCTCTTCCGCAACCCTTTCGTAAGCTTGCAAAATAATTATATATAATAAGCCATAGAGTCGACGAGTTTTATGGCCAGACCAGTGTTTGGTTTAGTCAAGCAGTTGTCAAGTGTGTGCGCATGTGGCGTGGTTCTTAAGCCCTAAGCTGATTTTCCCCGTAAGCGTTAAAAGTCACAGATTTGCAATTTTTCTCGTGCTTCATTTTGTTGGGTACAATAGTTGCTATAGCTAATCCCATGTTCATGTGCTAGACACGTTTGCGGCAACGTCTGCCAAAGAGCTCCCAGCCCCACCAGCAGCGCTGCTGCGAGTCCATCAGCAGCTCTCCAGTCATCGTGAGCTCATCCTCCAGTATGTGGATGCAGCTGGTCTGCTCGTACTGCAGCTGGAGGCGCTGCAGTGTCCGGCAATAGGCCAACTTGTTTGGCTGACGCTGCAACTCCAGCTCCAACTCTTCTGTCCAGTTGCTGGACTCTGCCCAGACGCTAATCGGTAGCATTATAAAAAACTGGCCCAGCAGCAGCCAATACGCTTTGGTGCTCCGCATGGCGCAACTTCGCGGCAACAACTGAGGCCGGGGCGCGGCTCGCCTCGCCGACTCCAGCCGCAACTGCAGCAACTGTCGTTAAGCAGCTGTTTATTGCAAACTTATTTTATTCGCTCTGATTTGGTTGCATTTAATTGCAAATTCCCGCGACTGGCCTCAAATGGCACCCAAGGGGCCACGTGGGGAGCACGCGGCCCATAAAACTCGTTGCAAGTTTCTTGGCCAATTGTTCGACGCTTAAACCCCTGTTGTTCTACATAATTGGTTAAACATTTAACCAGCAATTAAATTGTGGCACCCCTGACTTTTTAAAGCTTGCGATATATTTCGTATTGGATTTACGAATTTTATTTAATAGATTTTCTAAGTTTTCTTATAGCATAACAATTAACAATAAATTAATAATACTTTTATCAAATTTAAACCATAAGCTGTTTCCCGGCCTTGCAAGTGCCAGGTTTTGTGGTTCAAATTTTAGATATAAGTTTTTATCCAATTTCCGCCCGCGCTAAATTTAAATTTACCCATACTGTCTAAAGCTATCTCTATATGTAAAACAGCTTGCCCTGACTGACTGACTGACTGACTTATTGGTGATCGACGCATAGCCCAAGCCGTAAGAGCTCGGAAATTTGCACTGAAGTTACCTTATGTGAAGAAGGTGGGAGATTAAGGCGGGGTTCCGGGAAATTCCACCCGCATGTGTGAAAAAATCGCGAAAAACGTTTGTATAAAACTCTTTTGTTTACCATTCGATCGGCCTCAAAATCATTTTCAAAGATCTTTGAGAGAATTTATTTAAAAAGTGCCACGGGCAAGGCCGGGGTATAAATTTCCCATCCGCATATACCTTGTCAAATCTCATCTGATTTTCACGAGGTTTGGCTATTTGTTCATTGTTTGGCCTCTACATCAATTTGGCATCTAAATTTCACAACATTATTTTTGGTCGGAATTCATGTAGAAATAGTACCCTGAAATACCCTAAATAGACATGGATAAAAATTTCCCATCCCCATAACTTGGTCAAATCTCATCCGATTTTCCCGAGGTTTGGATCTTTATTCATGGTGTGGCCTTTAAATCAATTTGTCATCTAAATCCTACATCAGTATTTTTGGTCGGAATTCATGTAGAAATGGTACCCTAAAATTCCCTATATAGACATGGATCAAAATTTCCCACCCCCATAACTTGGCCAAATCTCATCCGATTTTCCCGAGGTTTGGCTCTTTGTTCATGGTTTTGCCTCTTAATCAATTTTGCATCTAAATCTTACAACATTATTTTTGGTCAAAATTCATGTAGAAATGGTACCCTAAAATTCCCTATATAGACATGGGTCTAAACTTCCCATCCCCATAACTTGGTCAAATCTCATCCGATTTTCACGAGGTTTGGCTCTTTGTTCATGGTTTGGCCTCTAAATCAATTTGGCATCTAAATCTCACAACAATATTTTTGGTCGGAATTCATGTAGAAATGGTACCCTAAAATTCCCTATATAGACATGGGTCTAAACTTCCCATCCCCATAACTTGGTCAAATCTCATCCGATTTTCACGAGGTTTGGCTCTTTGTTCATGGTTTGGCCTCTAAATCAATTTGGCATCTAAATCTCACAACAATATTTTTAGTCGAAATTCATGTAAAAATGGCACCCTTATATACCTCATATAGAGGTGAGAACTTCCCATCCCCATTACTTGGTCAAATCTCATCCGATAGAAATGGAACCCTCAAATATCCTATATAGACATCTCATGCGATTTTCGTGAGGTTTGGCTCTTTGATTATTGATTTTATACGTACCCCGGGCAGGGCCGGGGTATACCCGCTAATATTTACATAAATGAGTTTGAGCCTCATTGAATGAAGAAAATAAAGTTGGAGAATGTGGTGAGAATATTGAACGCGAAAGAAAAAGCTTTCTCTCACCTAACTAGATTCAGGTTCAGTTTCCCACGATATCAGTCATCAAATCAATTGGAATAGAGATATTTTTGGGCATTTTTCTCATTGTCGTATTATGCTAAAATATGTAAAACGAGTCTTTTCAAGTACTTTTGCTCAATTCGCCAGAAAATTGAAAAGGAAATCAACTTAGTTCGTAAAAAAACAAAAATCTATTGGCTTCCTTATCTGAAGAAGCGCGGCTGGGGAACATTGTCAGCAGATAGGTTAACAAGCGAAGCGTTAGATAAGAGCAAGATAAGTTTAATTGAAATTGGAGACTGGCAAGCAGCGAGCAGCGTTGTTCGAACATAATTGAATTAAATAAAATTAAAAATTGTTAAGCGTCGTGTTGTTTTGTCGGGGAAATCGCGCATTTATCCATGCCCAATCTTGGCAACGTTCGCCGCGAAAGTCTTCGATCTATGGGACTATAAAAGACAGCGCCGGGCTGCAGAGTTCATTCAGTGTTTGTTTAACTATCAACCAGTTTACCAACAATTGTGAAATCAACATGTCTGGTGAGTAGCATGAGGATGCGACTTAGCTGGCGAGGATCACATCATCAATTGAATCTCAATGGCAGGCATGTATCTTTTGGCGAGCATCCTGTGCCTGGCTGTTGCCGGTAGCCTGGCGGATGTCATTCTGGAGGGCAATTACAATGTGACTGCCTTGTGTACCAGTGTCAAATATGGAGTTCAACTTGGCAGCCTCGAGTCCTGTGACTATTACTATGTCTGCACCTCCACTGGACCAGTGAAGACCAGTTGCCCGACGGGCTACTCCTACAACTATGCAGCACAAACTTGCGCTCCCTCGGCTCAGGTTGATTGCTTTTATGGCAAGGAGAATCCCTGTGCGGAAACTACCGGCGATAAATGGGTACCAGTTGCTGGCACCTGCAATCAATGGATCTACTGCAAGAACGGCGTTAACAGCGGCCAAGGCTCCTGTGGCACCTTGACCTTCGACCCGACCAGCCAGAGTTGCACCTATGGGGCCTGCAATATCTCGCCCGAAGCTGACATTAATTACTGCGCCGTGGTGCCACCAAATACCTATTTCGGCACCACATCTGATTGCAGGACATTTAACTACTGCTATTCAAGTACTAAACTTACTACAAACAAGTGCGAATTTGTAAGTTTCAGTCAATTTCAGTTGCAATAGCTCAATGAATTAATCTTTTGCTTGACTCTGTCCACTTGCAGGCATACCTTGTACAACAGACCGCCTGTGGCTACGACACTGGCAACAATTGCGACAGAGTGGTGCCCGACACAGTTCCCAATAGTTGTACCCAAGCCGGTGATATAATAGCTGATAATACAGTGTGTGGCAACTATTACTATTGCAATGGCCAAAACTATGTGTCGATGAGCTGTTCCACTGGCCAGTATTTTGATACTCTCACAAAGAAGTGTGTCGCACGCCAACAGGCACTCCCAGCTGCCGACTGCAATCGCTGTCAGTATGCCAGCCATCCGTTCGTGAATAACGTGAATACCGAAAGCTGCAACACCTACTACTACTGCTCGAATGGGTCCAACGGTACAGTCACGACCTGCCCCAGCGGCTACTACTTCAACGAGGATGAACAGAGCTGTGCCAGCACGGATGGCGTTGCGGCGTATGGTAAACAAAATGGTGCTTGTCATGGAGTTCAAACACCAGCCACAACAACAGCTGCGCCCACTAGCGGATCTTCCGATTCTGGTGAATCTTCCGATTCTAGCGAATCTTCCGATTCTACCGAATCTTCCGATTCTACCGAATCTTCCGATTCTACCGAATCTTCCGATTCTACCGAATCTTCCGATTCTACCGAATCTTCCGATTCTACCGAATCTAACAATTCTACCGATTCTGACGACTCTACAGAAACAGACGACTCTACAGAAACAGAATCAACCACAGAGAAGGTAGAATAAATCAACACCAACCTGCGACCTATGAATCACTATCAAAACTTAAACAATAACTGAAAAAAGAAAAAAAACTGTCAAATTATTTTAATAAAGCATGCAATTCAAAAAAAAAAAAAATAACTAGCATTTTTAATTTTCTAAAACTTTGCCAACTGTGAACCAAGCATTATTTAATATATAAATGTATATACATACTAGCGGGTATTGCCCGGCCTTGCCCGTGGGTTCGTTTTGAGCTAAAAATGTTAGATATTACACGCCCGTGGAAAATTGAAATCTATTCATCTTGATTTCCACTTCTATTTAAAAATATGTTCAATGTGCATCGAAAGAGCCAAATATTGGAATCAGAGGTTTCCGCCGTAAGTCGGTGAAGAATAAACTTTTGTTTGTTAAAACTTCGGCCCGCATTCGTCAACCAAGAACGTATCAAATAAATTGTAATTTTCCGCCCAATTACCACTGTTGCGGGTGGAATTTCCCAAATACGTATTCTTAAAGTTCTTATGTAGAGCTTTAAAAATAAGTTTGTTGCAAATCGGACAAAACTTATAACTACACCGAAAAATCGTTGAATCGCATTTTCCACCGAGGAAGCTTCGATTTATAGAAAAATGTGAAAACAAATCTTTGACCCCCAAGTGTGAAACACCCCTCAAATGAATTTGAACAATGATCTTTGAAAATAAGTTACAGGCCGATCAGATGGTAAATAAAATAGTTTCATGCAAACGTTTTTCGCGATTTTTCCACACTTGCGGGTGGAATTTCCCGAAACCCCGTCTTAACGTGCGCCTTCATATACATAAGGGAGCTTCCTAGCTCTTACGGCTTTGGCTGTTCGTTGATCATCAATCAGTCAGTCAGTCAGTCAGTCATTTAGTCAGTCAGTCAGTCATTTAATCACTCAGTCAATCGGGACAAAAAATATTATATATAGAGATATATATATACATATACGATATATATAACGATAAATCTTTCCTTTCTCCTTCTCTCTTCTTTCCTCCACGCACTCTCTCTTTCCCGATTCCTCGTCCTTCCAGCTCCCTCTCTCTCTCTCTCTCTCCACCCCTCCATCTTTCTCTGAGACAAATTTGTTAATTTATTTTCACTTTTTTTATAGTTTTTATCACGCTGCCATTATTTATGGTTATTATTGAAGACACACTTTGAAATGTATTCAACAAATTTGTTTGGTTCCATTTTTTTTAAGATCACAGAATTATTTGCCCTCACCTTTAAAATATATGTATATTCGTCATTACAAAGGTCATTCAATAAACAAAAAAAAAAAATTGGAAAAGAAAAAAAAAGCATGCAATATATTGGTATAAAAACCATGCGAATGCTAAACTGGATTTGGGTCCTCATTTTATTTATATTCACAAATTTTTTACCCGATTCTTTTCACGGAAAATTAATTTTGCGTTTTTCGAACCATACAAACTAGCCTCAAACGCCCCGCACCGTCCCGCCACGCCCCGCACACAATCAGATTGCTTGTTAGCTATTTTTTCTCGGTTCGACATTTTCATTATCGTCGTTTTTTTTTTTTTTTTTTTTGGTAGATGCTTTTCTTTATCTGCCTGGAATTGCATTTGCAATGGCCACAAAATGAGAGGCGCCACCAGCCTCGAATCCGGAGGTTTCGCCCTGCTGATGCATCCAATCGAGCGTAAATTGCACCGTTATATTATTTAATAACGCGCTGCACGTTACCCTTCGACCTGGCCGCGTAGTTGGCCAATTGCACGATAGTTTTTTCCTTGAAAATGCGACAGGCCATATAAATAAATGTGCAGGGAAATTGCCTGAAATGCAGCTGAAAATTGTGCGCCAAAGTTTAACAAGTGGCTTTCCATTGTCACATAACTGAGGTTGAGGTTCACAAGAAAAAGAAAAAAACAGAAAATCATTTTGCATTTCCAATTATTGGATTTTCGCATTTGATGTAAGATGCGTATGGACTAAATATTATTTTTGTAGCGTGAAAATTAAGAAAAATTGAGCACACTTAAAGCTTAAAGCAAAGCAAAAGCTTTACAATTATATTTAAGTTAAGGCGAGAGCTGCTTTTAGATTTTTGTAGTGTGGAAATTAAGGAAAACTGAGCACAGTTAAAGTTTAAAGCAAAGCAAAAGCTTTAAAATAATATTAAAGTTAAGGCGAGAGCTGCTTTTGGATTTTTGTAGGGTGAAATTTAAGAAAGTTGAGCACACTTAAAGCTTTAAGCAAAGCAAAAGCTTTAAAAGCACATTGAAGATAAGGCGCGAGTCGCTTGTGGATTCAAATTAAGAAAATTGAGCACACTTAAAGCTTAAAGCAAAGCAAAAGCTTTAAAATTACATTGAAGTGAAGACGTGAATTTTAAGCTTTGAGCACGAAAAAAAAAACCTTTGAAAGCACATTAAAGCGAGTGAAGCCTTAACTATTGATGGTTCAATTAATGTCTTGTCTAATTATGCAATGAAGATTGTTTAACTAGCATTAATGTTAGCTTATCTTATTGTCTCCATCAATTCACCCCGCACATTCCCTCGTCTTTCTTGCCACCTGCTCTATGATGTTAGGTCGTACAGCACAATTCCATTATAGGCATAAATCCGAAATGCCCAAATGTTAACCCTGTTAAAAATGGCCGCCTGCCAGGTGAACAGACATTTCGCTGGGCTCGCAGTCAAATCTCAGCATGAAATTCATTTCGGATTAAATTAAGGATTAAGGTAACTTTTTCAAAGGCAACGCTCGACCAGCTCAGCCGAGCAACGGCTTCGGGTTCACCAGAACCCAGAACTGTGCTGGCATTTTCATTTTATTACATATTTTATTCCATTTCAGCAGAAGCGCTCTTAAGTATTTAAGTTAATTTAAAAACTTGTTAAGCTCCACATAATGAAGCAATTTTGTGCATTGCAAAGCATTTAGTTTTGCTTTTTATTGGCTTTCGTCGACAGCTAATAATGCTGAACATTAGATGCGAGCTCATTTGATTTTCGGCACTTGCTTGGCGCTTTTTATTAATTAGCCGGGCATTGGGCGCATTGACGGCCCCATTAAATGTTGGCCTCAATGAGCCCTCCGTTAACCTGTCCTAATGATGCTCCACAACAATGCGCCGGCTCAATGATAATGAGCCCAGGCATGTGCAGCTGTAGCTTTGGCTCGTTATGCCTGCCAAATGCGGCTCATTTCATTTCAACAACTCCATTAAAGCAACACAAAGGATGTGCTTACCTGGCAGCGCCGTCTCCTCCCGTCTCCTTTGCCATCTCCCACGGCTGTGATCTAGCCTTCTGTCATTTGGCCAACAGCTGGTGTGGTTTTTGGGGGCCCACAGAAATTAAAAAGCCCCAACAGAAAAATTCAATTACACATTTTTGACCTTTCCTTTTTTGCTTTTTGTGTTTGTGTCACATTTGCCGTTTCTGTGTTTTTGATTTAAATGTTCTCATTCCCCGTTTAATAGGCAAATATGTTTTATGTTTTTCACTCTTTAAGGCCCCCAAAGCTGAAGTTCGCAGTCTTCAAACAATGAAACAGCAAAAAACATTTTGCATACCCTACTAAAGAGGGATACCATTCTTTTGTCACACAATTGCGACTCTATAAAGTTGATGTTTAAATTCTTGATGGGAATTAACAGTCCAGCATTAGCTGTCTCTTATTAAAAACTGTTTTCTTATAAAAATTAGACTCAGCTTACGACTTTACGAAGGTCCTTCATCATATAGTTACCATAGGATTGGTCCGTCGAAAATTAAGTTTTTGTATGAACAACATTTTGTTTTTTTGTAGTTTTTCAGTTTCGATATGCTTCTTAGATATGTACAAGCTTTTGTTAACATCAGATTATATATTGATTGATTTTTTTTTTAAATATTTATTGTATTGAATCATAATTACAAGACAGTTGACTAAGGTGATTGATTGATTGATTGTTAATTTATTTATTTTTTCTTTTTTAACCAAACTTAACGCATAATTCCACCGTCAACATTTCTTACATTTTTTTGCGAATGTCACATTTTTGTCTAATGTTAAAAATGTGGCTTGTACGTTTTTCCATAAGAAAACACATTTTCCACATTTGCCAAAAATGTGACAATTGCCAAAAATGTGACATTTGCAAAAAATGTGACATTTGCAGAAAATGTGTGCATTCGCCCCGAATAATTCGTTTTTTGCGATGATTTATCGAATTTCGTTGGAAAGTATCATTACCTTAAATAGCTGATATAAAGGCAAGCGGTAACTTTAAATTATAATTTTAAATTTAAAGATTTAAGATTCCAATAAATGGAGTCCCTACTTCGAGTTCGTATTATTTGACTTTTGAAAGGAAAGTCGCTTTGGTAAATCTAATCAAACCGATCAGCTGTTTATTTAAATGTTACCGACATGTTGCCAATGGAACCACAAAATGTGAAGTTTTGTAAATGTAACATTTTTGAGCATAGTGGAATTAGGCTATTACAAAATGGAAACTTCACAAGTCACCTCATATATCTGCTAAGCCGGGAGCCACAATTTCAGGAGGGTATTCAATCTTCAGCATGCCGAAGATAGTTGTTCAGACTTGTTTTATTTTATTTTTGCTACTGCCAGGAAAGTTTTAAGCGCAACGTGGCGTATGAGTAATGCCATTTGCAAGTTGAAACTGAAGAGTTGCATGCGACTAACTATTGCAATTATGCCGGCAACTCATGCCCCGGCCCGCTGCCGGCTAAATGAAGTGAGTTCTAATGAGTTGTAAACTATCCAAAAAGGCAGCCCAGCGAATATATCCACAAGGCTATGTATGTAGGCATGCATATGTCGAATGCTTTTCGGATGCTCATAAATCTTCATTCGCGACGATACGTGCGGCATCATCATCATCATCATCGTCATCATCATCATCATCATCATCATCATCTTTGGTGTTAGTCTTAGTCTTCATCTTTGGGCTTGGGCTTGGGTTATGGTCTTTCATCTTTGGCTGCCATATACATTTGTTTCTGGCGCCTTTGTTGCCGGCTTTGTGTCGCTTTATGCGTCATTTATCATGCGAATCTCTTTACTTGTCACTTTTCCCTGTCACTGCTACTGCTACTGCTACTGCTGCTGCTGCTGCTGCATCCATGATTTTTCACTTTTCAATGCGAACGCGTGACAAACTGACTGGCAGTGAATGCATCAATGCCTGACGCGTTGACAAAGCCAGCCCACAAACTGCGACCGCATTAGTCACATTAAAGCTCGGTATCTATAGCTCAACTCCCTTTCCCTGCCCCTCCCCCCACCTTCATTCTATATCTATGCTAATATATAAACAAGTCCATTTTTACCTTTTTCGATTCGTTTCGATTGTCATTTGGAAAGTGCGAAAGCTTTCAATTTCCGGCGGAAATGCTGGCGCTTTAAACTTTAATTTACTGTTGCTTAAAAATAACGGGAAATGCATGCTTAGCAAACAAAACGGAAAGTAAACAAAATAAACGCAACAATTGGCAACAACAATAGACCGAAAATCCGGGTCGCTGGGGATACTTGGGGCCAACTCGCATATAATTCAATTTGCGTTGATTTCATAATGAGCCGCAGTCGCATGCATATTTCATAAGGATAATTGGCACTCCCTCTCCCCCCCGTTCTTCTCCCTCTCTCTCGCCCTCGCTCCCTCTGGCAGTGACAGGCAGCGTGCATATCGAATTGTTTCATTTTTGAGGGCAGCTTTTCGATTGAAAGGCAGGGCGTGGCCCGTTCCCAGCAGTATTTGGATTGAAAATAATTAAGCGTAAAACTTTCAAAATGCGCATTTAATGACTTTTGTTATGCTGCTGCTGCTGCTGTAATACATACTAGTTATATTTACTCAACTGTGTGCTGATAATTAGCTAGACATCAGCTAGGCACATTTGAAGAGAATTTAGCTTCTGTGGGGCTCCAGCTCTAAAGCTTGTGCCTAATGTGCCAATGTTAAGTTGACAAAACAAAGGACACATTTGTATACCCTAGCAGAGGCTATTATAATTTTGTGGTGAAATGTGTAACGCATAGAAGGAGACATCTGCGACCCCACTAAAGTATATATATTCTTGATTAGTATCAATAGCCGAGTTGATAAAGCCATGTCCATCCGTCTGTTTCTATGCAAACTAGTCTCTCAGTTTTGAAGCTATCGTCATGAAACTGTGCAGAAATGCCTCTTTCTATTCCTCGCAGTACATATGTCGGAGCCAGCTGGATCGCATTACTATATCATATAGCTGCCATAGAAACGATCGAACGAATAGTAGTTTCTTGTATGAAAAACTTCTTTGTTTATCAAGATATCTTGACCAAACTTGGCATTTATTAGTTTTACTATGCATTTCATATATATGCAAAATCCTATTAAGATCGGAACACTATATCATATAGTTGCCGTAGGAACGATCGGTCGACAAATAAGTTGTTCTATGGGAAACTTTTTGGTTTCTCTAGATATCTTGATCAAACTCGCTATGCTCCCTGCATTTATGCAAAATCTTGTTTACATCGGACGTCTATATCCTATAGCTGCCATAGGAACAATCGGTCACAAAGTAGGTTCTTGTATGAAAAACCTTTTATTTTTTAACATATCTTAACCATACTCGGAATTAACTATTTTCGCTACGCTTCTTAGATACGGGCAAAGCGTTATGAGCATTGTGAAAAGATTCGGCCTGCAAGGGTATTAAATTTTCGGCGAGCCGAAGACAGCTCTTCTTTCTCCTTGATATTAATATTGATATCTTCCATTTATTTTCTTTTTAAATAAGACTGATTTTTATTGAATTTGAACCGGCGTCCTCACACTTGTTAGTCCGACGCACGAACACTTAAGCCACACCGAGACATGACGTCACTTTCGCAGCTCTAATAATAATATTATAATAAGAAGGATTGTCAAATATTTGAAGGATCTTATTTAATGATGCGCACATTCCCATTCCCATTCGGAACTTTGAACTAGAATAACACAGCATAAAATTCAATCAAAATGCTTTTGCTATTAACAAAACTATTTCAAATTAATTTAAACAAATAGAGCGCACTTTTTACATGCATAACTCTGTGTAAACATTTTGAATGAATGGCCTTCATTTTGAATGAATGTTTCAATAGTTGTTGCAATTTGTTGTTGTAGGCCAACATTTGATTACCGACAATAAATCAAACACCGAGCAATTTGTTTGCCAGCTTGAATTTTAATTTAAATGCCGGCAATTTTAATGAGCTGCAACAGCAGTTTTCCATAAAATGCCACGCCCTGCCGCCCCCGTTGTTGCCGAATTGGCATTTCTAGTAAATGATTATGGGAGCACACACACATGTCAAATGTTTTATTTAAGTGAATATTAAATGCCTACAAATTGCCCCGCCTCGGTTTGGTTTTTGTGCTTTGCATAAACATATTTTTCATTTTGGGCTTCAACAAATTTATTTGCCAACGTGCGTAGAAGAGGCCCACGCCCACGCCCGCGCCCAACGGCTCGCAAATAGGCCCATAGCTTTATTTATGCAGGCAAACAAACAGGACACATCAAACGTGCCCGGCTACTGCTACGGCCGGGTTCGGAGTCGGGTCCGGCCTCGGCTACGTTTACTACAAAAGTGCTCAGAGGATAGTCTAAAGAAGTAGAAGAATAAACAAAATAATAGTGTGCTGCAGCGCTGCTTGCACGACTAGTAAATACTCTGTAAACTGTGTCAATTGAAGCTTCTCAATGTAGCAACTTCTTAACTTTATTACTAAAACTAAAAGTATTACCCTGGCCGGTCGTTGAACCCTATAAATATATCATTTTATAGACGAACTTGTAAGCTATTGCTCATAAAAAAAAAAAAACAAAACCAAAAATAGACTCTTGTGCGGTCATTGAACCCCATAAATAAATCATCTCATATGCCAAGTCTTATTACGAAAAAAAAACATTTTTTCAGTGAATGAATTTATCATCTTTCGTAGTAACAAAATTTGTTTATTTATTATCTGCTTGCATTTGTGAATCAAACTTAATTTTGGCCTGCTTTTCTTTCTCCAAATTTCTTTGACACTCGCCAAGATCTGTGAGGCTTCTTTTGGCCATAATCATATGGAATATGCCCTGGACAGGTTTTTAGCAGACTCTGCCTCAGCACAATTTCATTATATATATGCCCTTTACTTCTTATGGGCTACGGGGTGTTGGCACACACATGTGCCCAAGTGTAGCTGAGGCATGCTTGTGTGTGTGTGCAGTGTGCGTGTGTGTGCGTGTGTGTAGTGTGTGTGCTGCTGACGTGTCTATCCTTTTTAGCAAACTTGCTCTTTTCTGGTCAAACGTGTAAATTTATAATTAAACGCCAACACTTTTTTCAATGCGCCAGCAGGACACACAACTCGACAGCTTTTCCTGCCTCCCTCTGCCCCTCTCCCCCACTCCTCCGCCTCTCCCTCTACCCTCTCTTTATGTTGTGCTGCGGCATTTGTTCTGCATTTATGCGGAAATCTTCGTGTAAGCACTTAATTAGTGGCAAAAGTTAAACAGTTCACAAACACAAAGAGTCCTTGCTGAGAGCAAACAATAATAACAACTGGTTTTTCGGGCCCATTCGGGTCGGGGATTAATTTATTTCATTTGACGCAGATTAGATTAAATGGCACAAGGCTCGCCTGGGCAAAAACTTTTCTTTTTTGCCGGTGAAGAGGCCAGCGGCAAACATTTTCAAGTTGTCTCCATTTCGGCCATGTTGTGGTTTTCTGAATTACGACTCTCAACTGGGCGTGTGTGCGTGTGTGTGTGTGTCAGTGTGTCAGTGTGTGTGTGTGTGTATGTGTGACATTATGGTGTCAAATGCTTGATGCTTGATGTGGCCAACTTCACATGCGGCTTTTGGGGCCGGCAATTTGCATTGGTAATTACCGGGGGCTATCATATTAATAAGTTTAAATCTAAATGCCGCATGATATGCAAATTTTCATAGCATACTTTTTGGCTAATGGCTCGTTAAGGCAGTTAGGCATGCCCACACACACAGGCACGCACACACACCCAAATTGTTGTAAACTTAATACTGAGAGCTAAACAATACGTGATTTGTATCTGCGACATTTGCACGCATGCAACAACAATAACAACAACAAGAACAACAACAACTTTGATTAACAACACGCTTCGTTGGGCGCCAAAGAAACGGACGAACAACAACAAGCAGCTAGGGGAAAACATTTCAAGATTTATTTATAAAAAGTGAGCTCAAGCCACGCCCACAACTTGCAGCCCACAAGTTGCGGCCCGCTTATGGCATTTAATTAACTTTTGCGCACAAAATTGCGCACAACTTTAAAACGATAAAAAAACTTTTTATGAGCTGCCTTTTTGCATTGCATTTTGTTTTGTGTGGCCAAATTACAATATGAAATTTAGTTTTCCCCCTCAAAAATGAGCATAAAAAACGCACTTGGCGGCAATGCCCGACTAACAAATACCCTGCATCAAGTTGCAAGAGAATTAAATAAATAATGAATCTTGAACATTCAAGATCTTCTCAAAGGCGCACTGTCGCTTCTTGTTTGGCTAATTAAGCAGCTTGATGTGGAAAGCCAGTTCAAGTCTCACATATGGTATCCAGTTTTGCTCTTTACTCTTGCTTATAAGCCTTACTCACTTATTTGCCCACATTTTGTTGTCATGCTCAGCGCTGACTTGATCACAGTTTGCCGAATGAGACACAGAGACTAAATAAGCGGCAGGTCGCTTGTTCAAATCCAAGAGTAACTTTTAGACTCGAACCGGCAAAATCTTCCCAATTTCAGCCAGCTCTGTTTCCTTGCCTTTCGATCTACTTATGTGTACCTTCCCTTCAGACCATTTGTTTTCTTATAGGGTATAACAATTAAACTTCTCATGCTTACGCAGGCCCGCATATAAAACAATGCGACCACGCCCACAAAACGCCCATTTCGCCGATATTTAAATTGCATAACTGTTTTGGCCTGGCCAGCGTCAACGTTGGCGACAACGCCGACGTCTCCGAGTTTCAACCAGGTGCCCCGGACACGACTCCAGTTGCATTTTTACACTAGTTACGCAGAGGTCCAAATGGGTATATTGGCTTTCGATGAAGGGAAAGTCTTGGCAAGTCGGGTAAACCTAGATTTTCCACATGTTCAGTGCTAGAAACAGATTACGAATGACTTCTTCTAAAGATCGAAAATCTTAGCAAGTCGTGATAAACTATATCTCCCACTTGTTCAGAGCTAGAATCAAAAGTTTTCTTTGAAGCTTTCTGATGACTTCTTCTTAAGATCGCAAATCGGGATACCTTATATATTCCACATGCTTTAAAGGCTACCGATGACTTCTTCTAAAGATCGCCAATCTTCGCAAGTCGGGTTAACAAATATCTTCGACATGCTCAGAGCTAGAATCACAAGTTTGCTTTGAAGACTTTCGATGACTTCTTCTGAAGATCGATCCTAAAAATGACTCGTAGCCAGTTCAAATGTGTTACTGTGACTGCGAGCGAGTATTAAGCAGTCGGATGCACCCGGATGCATTCCGTTCTACTCTTCCCTCTCTCACTCTGTCTGACTCGGTCGCAGTCGCTGGCCCGCGGAGATTTTTCAATGGCTGCGTCAAGTTGGCGGCATAAATAAACAACAACAATAACAATAAAAGCAACAACAACAATAACAAAGAGCATAATAATGGCAACAGCGGCAACAACGGCAGACAACGATGACAAGAACGGCAGCCATTTTGCGTTGGCAAATGGAAATAAACTGCGGCACGGGCAACTTTTGCCTCGCTGTGTTAATGGGTCAATTTATCTGGCTGACGTTTTACAAAATATGGCAACGACAGTCCGTGAGTCGGACGTACACAAAAATTAAGCTGGAATTGAAGCGCGCTCTCGACATGCGCTCCAAAAATGCGAAAACTTTTCTCGCGCGCGCACGAAACTATTTTCCAATTTTAATTGCCGTCCCGCACGGCAAATGTGACGCAATGTTGACGCTGGTCACACTGGCAACGGGCTCTAATTAGCTGTCAACTTTATTTTGGCTACCCATTTTCGGAATCTTTTAAATAGTTTGCGCCAGATAATCGCCAACTCACAACTTGAATAGCTTTGCATACCTACGGGCGCCGCCAGCTCCAGCTCCAGCTAGCAAATATTAATGAGAATTTTTGTGAAGCAACAGCACAAAAGACCTTGGCAGACGATTTAGCAGGTCTTTGACGGGTTTCCAAGTACTCGTTTTAATGGTGAGCTTAGCGAAATAAAGAGTCTCCTTGGGAACAACTTGCAGCTAACGTGTTCCCCATTTAGCTGAAAGTCTTTATTTTACATTTTAAATATGTTGATACTCTACAATAAATATGCGAAAATTAATAGAGAAGGTAGAGGCACATAGACTGGGATAGATAGATAGATTATAGTTTAAATGGGAGAAAAATTAAGCTTAGCCCCTTAGCTTTACCCAAAAAAATATATTTTAATATATTTTTATACCATGAACCCATTAAAAATGGGTAAAAGGGTATAATGTAATTGTGCACACAAAATATATATATTCTTAATCAATAGCCGTGTCGATCTAACCATGTCCCTCTGTCTGTGCGTCTGTCCGTCCGTATGTATGAACGCAAGGATCTCCGAACCTATAAGAGCTAGAGACTTGAAATTAGGAATGTGGTTCCTCCTAGTGCCCGCGCAGTACGAGTTTGTTTCCGATAATCGATAACTTGCCCCGTCAAGTAATCGATAATCGATATCGAAATCTTTTTTTTTGAGCAAATCTCGTAAGTTATAAGAGCTAGAGTCACCAATCTTATCAAGTAGCTTCTAGAATAGTATATATAATTCAAGTATCTTTCATTTTATATCTATCACCAGCACGGGAACTCCCGACTAGAGCCTCTTACTTGTTCTATACTGTTTAATTATTAAAATTCTACACCCAGAATATTGATTGAATATGAAATTGAAAATGTTTATTGCGCTTCTGTGAGCAACTGTGCACTGCATTAAGCTCAACTGAAAATGCAATAAAAACAAATACGCAACTGGCTAAAAATAAAATCATTTATCAATCGGTTAAATTGCGCGCCCGTAAAATATTTGCCCACAATTAAGTGAAACAGTGACGCGTGTGCATATAATTTATGATTTCATTTAAACAACTCAACTGCGAGTAATTATGCGACCGCACACAATCGTACAAACACACACACGCACACACACTCACACATCGCTCATACGCGCCGCAAGCCCAAGTCCCGAAATTAGACAGCGTTGCGCTTTGCTGCCCACCAGAGAGAGGGAACCTGAAGCTGACCGCAGCTGTTGGCTCTCGGACTCCGGCCGAGCGAGCACTTTGCGCCTTGCGGCCCTCAGGGCCCAAACACCCGCACACATATTACGTATACGCGCCGTGCACCCCATCAGGCCACTCGCCCGGTCGTCTGCTCTGCCTGAACCGGACCGTGGCCGTGGCGCATTAATGACTAGTCGTTGGGTTTATCTGAAGCGCTTAATTTAAAACGCTTTCGCTTACTTTCGCTTATACACGGCTTTAATTTTCATGTTTGAACTCAGCTGAAATGAAATGAAATTAGGCATCGGCAATATTAACAATTTATTGATTTAATGCTTAAGCAAAAAAACGAAATGTGCGTTAATCCCTGCCGTGCTACATAATTTGCGTAAAGCTGCAATAATTACAAATTACAGCCCGTTTATTAATGGACACCAGCAGCAAAATTTAATTAAAATAGCACGTGAAAAACTTTTCAGCGCCGAACACAATCTATATGAAAAGTTACAGGCAATTAGTTTGGCCAAAATATAACTTTGAATTGGCGCGGCGAGCTGAAGGCTCCGTTGGAGCAGCCTCTTTCAACCGGAAGCTTCTTCGCATTGCCCACATTTAGCCGGCTTAGACTTACCTAACATTTTTTTATGCATGACCGACTTCAGTTCTGGTTTTCATTTTGCTGGCTGATGCAGCACAATTGGCATCAAATTGCATTCCCAACTCGCTGCTCCGCTGGCTTTGGCTGCCTTTGACAGCTGTTCGTTCCGATGATGCATCAGAATCTGCTCACAAAAGAATTGCAATAGTAACGCACCAATTGTGCGGAAAAGCCAACCCACTTGCCAACTGTTAGGGACATGCCAACAAAGTCCTTCTACTCCCACTTAAAGCTCACCTGTTCGAGAGACTGATGTGTCGGTAATAGGACAATTCTTCTTATTCTATTTCTAATTTCCGGCTACAACTTAGCACATTCTGATTTCGATTTCCAACGAAAAACTTTGTTTAATTCTGAATAAAATACTCAGTGATTTCTTGAAAGTATAAGTAAATTAAGAGTCTTCTGTTTCGTCGAGGATTATCTCGCAAAAGATGTTAAAATAATTAAATTAGCTGTGAAAAGGGGAAAAGCTGGCCGGGAGGGCAAATAAAACAGCTCCATCGTGTCGGTGATGCTATTGGAAAAATGGGTATTCTAATTAGGCTTCTAGCATTTAATTTTCATAATGTGATGTATTTAATAATTAGGAAGACTTTCGTCTTTGTCGGTCATTAATATATAAATATATCAAAATAAGATCCTGACTGCAAACCCAAATAAACGTTTTCGGTAGTTCGGCTTCCAGCTCTAACCAATGTCTTATTTTAAGGTTCGTGAACTAGATCTTTAAAGCCTGGTTACGGTTCGAAACTTTGCTTACCTTATTGCTTTGACTGACTGACTGATTGATTGACTGACTGGCTGATTGACTGACTAATTCGATATCATCACACAGCCCAAAGTTATGTGACGTAAGTGCAGTTTTTTGAAGATCCACTCGCAGGTGTGGAAATTTCGTGGAAAACAATTTACATCTTACCATTCGATCGAACACACTTCTTTTAAGATCCAATCTCTTTTTGGAAGGAAAGGGTGCAACTTTTGGGCTCATTTTCATATTCCAAGATGTCTTTGAAGAAGGGATATTTTTGAGACGAGTTTCTTGTTGTTTTCTTCGTGCCATTCTTTATGCTTTCCTTACTATTTTGTACTATGAAGGAATCCAACCCAGTTCACGTAACGAGTCTCAAATGCCCTATCTTCTTATATTCTTTATTAAAGTCCGACTGTTTTCTTTGTGCCTTTAAGCATAAAGATTTTCACATATTTCCTTATTGTTTTGTATTATGAAAAAATACATCGCACGTCCCATAGCTAGTCTCCAATATTATTCTCTATATTATTCTGTTCCAATCTAAGTCCTCCGCTTCTACAAGTAAAAACAACTGTGTTTGGTTTGTTTTATAATTTCTTTAATCAAATTAATTTATTGCAGTTCACTTTGCTGCAGCGAACTGTTTCTTTATGAGATGAGTTACATTTTGTTCCAATTTGTTGCGCTTTGGCAAAAGTTTTGAAACGAAAGTATGAAAACCTATAAACGTTTCAACGTGTCGAAGAGTGTGCAGTATTTTTTTTTTTGTTCGTTTTCGTTTTGCTTACTTTATTTTATTTGATTTTTGTTATAAATGTTTACTTTAGCTTACATTACAATTATATAGTTTGCTTTTATTTGATAGTTTTGCTGACATTTATGAGACTTTATTTGTATGAGCTTACATTACAATTATATAGTTTGCTTTTATTTGATAGTTTTGCTGACATTTATGAGACTTTATTTGTATGAGTTTAAATTGTTGTTTTACGCTTCTTTTTTTTTGCATAAATGAAGTACATTCATTAATTAGTTAATTCAATTAACTAAAGTTTGTAAATCAATTAAAATATATTTACACATAAGTATTTTTTTTTTGCATGTGCATTTGTTAACCGCGAATTGCAGCCCAAATTAACAATGTTATTAATTTATGTATTTTTATAATGGCTATTTGTTAATTATAGTTTTTGCATTTTATTTTGGTTTTTCTCTCTAGGTAGCATGGTGCAAGGGAAAGTGTTAAATTAATTTGAATGCATCAATTAATGCGAACCAGTAATTTTTACACTTTGCCATTACATTTATAATTAGGTTTTTAGCTGCAATTATTTTAGTTTTTGTTTGGGGCTTATTTTCTTCTTCTTTTTTATCCTGAACCCGGTGATTAGAATAATGGCTTTTAATGGCGTTTGACAAGCGCAAAACGAGCTGATTCCATGTTTATTTCGAGAACTTTAAGAGATGGAGAGTTGCCAATGTAGATCCTTCTTCTTTGCCTCGCAGATAACGTGCCCCTTTTCTTCGAAATCAATAAAAATAAAAAAAACCTGTTTTTTTTTTAACATATCTCGGAACTCGTAAGATCTTGAGACTCCAGATTTGTGATGTAAACACATCTCCAGAATATTTCAATTTTTACTTACATCGCACAGGGACACCTAACCCCTCCTCCCTCCCTCCATCCCATGGTTTCCCTAAAATTTTCAATTATTTGTGTAGCTATAGTCTTCAGTTTTTTGGTATGAACAGACATTTGACTGCCATATATATGTCTTAAAATTTTCATGCAGATCGGAAAATAAAAACCGAAGTTCTTCAAGAAAGCATTTTCCATGGAATACGTCTGAGGAAAGAAGAAGCACCGCCGAGAAAATAAACTGCATGTGTATATAGAAGGAAGCTGGAATTTCCCAAAGATCAGCTCGTCGCTGGGTTCAGGGTATCAGCTAGTCGTGCACTCCCGACTTTTTTTCGTGTCGCTCTTCTTAATTATCGTCGATTTTGTTTTTAGTTATTGTTACATAATTTTCATATTTTTACGCTATGCATAAAATTAACACTAATTTCCATATCATTTATTGCATGACATTTATATATATATATATATATTCCGCAAAAATTATATTTGAACTAATAATATTATTATTTACAGGTGCGTGGTCTGTTTCTGTTTCATTTAATTATCATGACGTCATGGACTGCCGTTGATGTTGCGGCTGCGGCTGCAGCTGTTGGTGCGGCAGCAGCTGTTGCCTGGAGTTGCCATTGCCCATTGACAGCCTGACATCATAATTGATATGCACTAAGGAGAAGCTGGCGGTGCCGAGCAGCCAGCACAGCCATCGCACCACCGCACTGGCGGCCAATGCCAAGACGAGGTTAAAGTTGAGGCTACGCCGAAGGCAGCTGCCGTTGCCGCCGCTCTTCTGCATGGCCGCGGGGCTTTCGTCTGAGAAAATGGAAAATTGAAAACGATGAAAAGTGCCTCTGCTGCTGGCGGACCGTACCGTGCCTGCCACTTACCATTAATGACATTGACCACAACGCTGGCCGCCTCGGCTGTTGTCGGCATGCACGTGTAGTTGCCCGTGTCCAGCAGCTGTGCATTCGCAATCCGCAATCTGCAACAGAGTAAAGCGAAACCTTAAAGCTAGCTAGCCAGCCAGGCAGGCAACTAGTTCAACATGGGGCCAATCAGTTGCCACATGAATTGAACTCCATTGATCAAAGCTTAAAATGCCAGAGTCAGCTATTCAGCTGGAAACTAACAAGCGCCTAAGCACACGCACACGCCCACCAGATGCGAGTGGGCGTGTGAGCCGCCCTCAGCCAGCGTGTGAATAGCTTCAGCCTGATACTCGATGTTTTGTGATGAGCACAATCCTTGATGGTGAGGCAGCTGTTGCTTACCTGCTCTGCAGCTTCTCGGCAAGTGTTGATTCCATTGAGATGCGCTGCAAGTCGATGGCCGCATCGTTCGGATGCGCCACAAAGGGTGTGAGAATGTAGGGGCCGCGATACCAGTAAATTGGCCCAATATCCTGAGCCGCCGTCGCCGGCTGCTTCACGTGGCATGTGAGCGTTATAACGCTGCCCACTTTGACGTACAAATCCGTTGGACCGGCTATAATCGCTTTGGCATCTGGCGGCGTCACTGCAATGGCAAAACGTGGAACGTGCACAAAATTGATTAATAGCACTTCTAGGCGCTCGCCCAAACGAATTGCCAACGGCCCAGCATAAAACCCAACCCCAAACCGACCCGCCCGCCCGTGTTAAGGGCCGTTGAGCATGTGGCTAACCGCTGGCAACAACTCGCAAACACACACACAAATTTCGTTTGGTATGGCGACAATTCAACAGATGATCCACAATTACACTCGATGAATCAAAGATGCACCAGCATACCGCACTTTCTCTCTCTTAACAGTCTGGCAACGTTGGCTACTCGTTAATAAGCACCTCGAACAGATTTACAGAGACCCCGCCGTTAGCTACGTGACGGCAGGTAAATACCTTTAAAATTCAACGGGATTCGTGTGGTTCAGATTTGAGTGAGTTTGGAAAGTGAGGATTTAAGAAATTTACATTAATTTCTTTTTGGACCTTACAGGACATATTTTGCGCAATTTAATAGGGACATTTAAATAAAACAGCTTAAATAGATCTGTGAATAATCTGATTGTAGACAGATTAAAAATTGGAAGGGGTAAGTAACAACATTTAATTTTCTTTCAAATATTATAGTTTTCATTTATCTAGCGTATTTGAAGTCGGAATTTCAAATAATATATACCTCCTTCTACTTTCCCTGATTTATTAAATTTTTTTATATAAAATAGTTAAAATTATCTGGAGTATTTAAAGTCGGAATATCATATAATATACCTCTTAATTCATTTAATATTGATATATATAATAGTTAATATTTATCTGCAGTATTTCCAGTCCGAATTTTAATTAATATACCTCCTTCTACTTTCACTGATTAATTTATGTTTTATATATATAATAGCCAAAATTTTTCTGGATTATTATAAGTCTTTCTACTTTCCCTGGTTTTGATTTATTTGGAGTATTTCAATTGCCCTGACTACAGCTTTTATTTGGCATTCATATATATACAATTTGTACCAAAATGGAATCGATTCTGAAATCTAACAGGTTTGATTTTAATCGATTCTTCTTAAAGCAGGCAATCTTGCCAAGATCGAATTTCATTTGTCCAAAAAGTAGAGAAGAAAAATAGCCTTAGCTTGGCCATATTCTCGCAAATTTTCAAAAGATGGAGAATTTCTTCTATAACTGAGCTTCCTAGTGGAGGCAAATTTTCCAAGATCGAAGTTTATTCTCTCAAGAAGTAAGGGAAGAAAATTAGCCGAAGCTTGACCATATTCTTGTACATTTTTAAGAGTTGAATACCTCCTTCTATAGCTAAGTTCCATACGAAGAATGGTTTTTTTTATTTTAGAATTTTAATTTGTTTTATTTTGCGCTGGAATCGATCATTACCTTCTGTTCTCTTCCAAGCGAATGAATGAGCGAAGAAGGTATAGTTACCAGTATGTAACTTATATGAAATTCCGGGGAATTTTAAAATGAAGCCTTCCCCTTAAATGTACTTAAATGATTCGTCTCGTAGATAGTTCACCGTGGTGTAGCCTTTTGAGGCGTCTTTCTCTCATGAGAAGAACAACTTTTTTTATTGGCATTTTATTATTTTGATCAGCGTATTGAGATCCTATATAATATATTGATTAATGTTCGCTAGGTCTTAGGTACTTTTGTCTGAGATTGTGTAAGAGCTTAATAAGTTAATTTATTTAGTGAATTTTACTACTTGGTAGGTGAATATTTTTAGTCTTCTGGTGGGAAGAACAAATAGATAATACTTTTGCTGCCGTCTGACCCCTGTCCTTATCAGTTGGCTTCGAGATGAAGTGCGATGCATTCGCTGCTCGAGCTGATTAACTAGTTGGCATATTTTGCCTCCTCTGTCTCCATAAAGGAAGTGTAATTACACTTTGTGGGTACACTTTGCCTGGGCATATGTTTAGTTAGTCTACGCAATGCCATATCGATTTATATGCCATGTTGTTGAGTCTAATGAGCTTGACTCTTCTCGGCGCTAAGCTGTTATCAAGTTAACTAACTAACCTGCTGCTGGGCATCAACGCCTGCCTTGTTGTTGTTGTTGTTGTTGCTGTTTACTGCGCAGTAAAATCGGCTTTACTGGCTGCCGGGTAGTCTCTGCCCCGCAACCCGACTGCACATCATTAACAACGTCAACATTTGACTTTGTTGACGGGCTGCTGTTGGCCAAAAACTGTCGGTGGACGCACGAGAAAAACATTAAACCAATTTTCAGTGCCTATGCGAATGGCAATGGGACTCTGCACAACGAGTGTATGCCGCGCATTTGTCTCTGTCTGCGGCAGCTGGTAACTGCCAACTGGCAACTGGCAACAACAACAACAACTTATCTCGCCCCCAAAATCATGGCCAATATTAGAAAGCCACGCTGGCAGTGCCAAAGCTGTGAACATAATGCTTCCGTTCATGATCCACACACACACACACTCATGTGTGTGGATTGTGGTGTGCGTCACAATAACAACTGGCGAACAACACTTAAAATGTGTGTTCATGTGTGTTTGTAAATTGCGCGACAGCAACTAGAATTGTGCCCGGCAACGACCAGCCACGCCCCCGCAAACAATGGGTCAATAATACGCCCAACAGAAAAGTGTCCCCCACACACACAGAGAGAGCCGAGAGTCAGGCTACGCCAAATATTTTAGGCTTTGCGGTTACAAATTTTTATGTGTTAGTTTTGCCATTTCATTTAGTTTTTGTTTTGCCGCATACCCCGTGCCCGTAAAGTCCATGAAATGGGGTATTATAAGTGGGATATAGAATGTGAAGAGCTCGACTTTTTCTTTGCTTGATGAAGATCAGTCGAAGCCGGTTCTCCTCATCAATTCATTGTGCTATATAAGAACTTTTACAGAACTTACTTAAGATAGAAAAATATGGTCTATTTCTAAACGAAAATTTTGGATTTATTGGTTTATAGGCTCAAGTGATTCTTGAGGGGAAGTTCTAGACCTTTTATCGATATTTCCGCCAATATATCGATAAGAAATCTATTTTGGGACAGTGCTTTATTAGATAACCCGCAAATTACAGATGCAAATTCCACATATTTCACTTTTTAGATACCTCCCTCCATTCTCCCCAAAATTCAACTTTATATGTCAAAACTTCTTTGTGTCCTAATTTATTAATATCGGAAATAAATCAAGAATCTTCATTGCAAAGCTTGTTCGAAAAAAAAAATAAAAACCTCAGACGCTAGATATGTAAAAATATGAAATCTGAAATAATTGTAAGTGCCGCTTGGCGCTGGCTGCAGGGTATCTTCTAGTCGTTAAGCCCTGCAAATTCGATAATTATCGGAAGTTTATCGAGAATCTTTTGTGAATAAATATGTGCAAAAGAAAAAAGAAGCTCTAACGCTCGATACGTAAGGAAAATAAAGCTAAAATATGTGTAACGACAACCGGCTGCAGGGTATCTTCTAGTCGTGCACACGCTCACTTATTGTTTTTTTTTTTTCTTTATTATGATTATGTGCCCGTTATGGGCAGCTATTGATAACACAAAGACCAGACACAAACAATTCCCCGAAATTGACTCTTCACATAATGGCCACCTGAATGCGGAGTGCTTCGAGGGTTTCTCTTTATGGGCCAGATTTCAGCATTAGATACTCGAAGCACACAAATATATTGATACTCCACGAGACATTGACCCAAAAACTGGTCAGCAAATGTTTAACAAGTGCTAAATAATTTCAATTCTAATTTAAAATTAGCTCTTGTCAGGCAAAAAATGTTTAACAAGTCCTAAATAATTTTAATTCGACCTAAAATTAGCTTTTGTAAGGTAAAAAAAAAAAATTCAAACTTAAATGCGATTTGATTTTAAATAAAATATGTATTTTTTTTAATGCTCAACAAAAATGTGGTTGAGGATTCGCTTTTTGGGGAAATACTTTTGGTAAAGCTTGTTCACACGTGCTTTGCGAATCTAAATATAATTTTCATGCCATCAATTTCGCTGCTATTTTTTTTATTTGAATTTCAAAAGGAAAAAAATAGAAAACTATTTGATACGTAATCCATTTTAGATCAAAAGAAAATGCCCACAAAACTTGTAACCTGAATTTTTGTTAAAAAAATATAAAATCAAAACAAGTAAGAGTTTCTAGTTGGGAGCTCCCGACTAGGGGATACCCTGGTTTTAGCTCTTATTATTTACCAAAATTGCTCAAAAAACAGAATTTCGATATCGGTTTTTATCGATTACTTGGAAACGGGGCAAGTTATCGAATATCGGAAACACGCTCGATCTGCGCGGGGACTAGGAGGACCTACAGCAAAATTTCAAGTCTCTAGCTCTTATAGGTTCTGAGATCCTTGCGTTCATACATACGGACGGACAGACAGAAGGACATGGCTAGATCGACTCGGCTGTTGATGCTGATCAAAAATATATATACTTTATGGGGTCGGAGATGCTTCCTTCTGCCTGTTACCTACATTTGCACAAATACATAATATTCTTTTTACCCATTTTCAATGGGCTCAGGGTATAATAAATAGTTGCGCATTTAAGTGTAAAACACTAAACAAATTGCTTTTAATATCAATTATTTAAGCGACTTTCAAGCTAAATACTTTATTGTTTTAATTATGATCCCACATTCAATTGATTTTCTTCCCCATCAGCTCTTGGCTCCCATTTTAGCCACAAGTTATGTTTAAAGTCTTTCACTTGAATCGCGATTGATAGCACAGTTTTTTGTGTGACTTTTATGTACAGCGAACCGAGCTTAAATCTCAAATATAATTTGTTTGCACTCGCTAGACAAGAATTTCGTTGGTTTTTTGCCCAGAAAGGGAATCACGCCGCCAACTGCAGAAGGCGAACCAAAAAAATCTGCGCTTAGCATTTTCTTATTTTTATTTTTTTGCTACTTCCAAATAATTTGCATAAATTTCTCTTCTTGGCATTGCGGCGACTTTCCGTCGCCGGCACAAGAAGCCGCACAAGACATGTTGGCCGGGCCTTTGGCAGGGAGGGGATTATTTTTGCGTACCAGCTACGAGTGCAGGTTGCAAGTGCTGCAACGAACGGAAGCAACGGGGGCAACAGGAAGCGACAGCGTTGATTTGAGCTTATAGCTGTTGATGAGATTTGCGCCATTTTGCCAGAGTTTTTTTTTGTAAACAAAGTCAGGTGGCTGCCGGCAGCCAATTTGTAGTTGCAAATCCCCAAATGCTGTTGCTCTACCTGTTAAATGTTGCCCGAGTCCGAAATTTACGCACCTCAACGCGCTCGCCACACGAACTTAGCTAATTGAATCACATGAATGGCTCTCGAGTGGCCCAAAGTGTGGTCGAGTAAACGATTGAATGCACACGCGGGAATACACAAGCGGCTCGCCACGATTCATCGCATCAAAAGGGGAAACTAAACCAATCACAGGAAACAAACGTGCAAAAGATTCAAACGGAGCAAAACTATTCAATAATTTCAATTAAATTTCGCCACCAAAACGGGGAGAAGGAAAATATATAATCAAAATAAATAAATAAGCAAAACTTTCCCTTGACAAACAATCGAGCAAAAGTTGGCTGGGCAAATAGCACGGAAAAAAAAAAGAAAGTTTCTAAATCAATTTTATGTGCATGAATGAAACATGAACGTGCGGGCTATTATGTAACAATTTATAACAAACAAGCACACACACACAGGGAGACACAAACACACACACACACACGCACACACAGGGAGACATAAACACACACGCACACACACACGCAGCTTAAGCACACACAGGAGGCAACGACTTGAAGTTGAGGCGCAACGGAAATCCATTGTAGAAAACTTGTAAAATGCCAAAACAATGGGACGAGAGCGCAGTGTAAACGTGCAAAAAACACCTCAAAGGATTCAACACACACACACACAACACACACACACACAATACACACTCACACAGAAACAGGCACGCAGACAGCGTAATGCCCTCGGGGCCACGCCCTCGCCTCTGTGGGCGGGTGTGTATTACAGCCAGCATATGAATTTAGTATTGAATTTAAATGCAAATTGCGTTTGCATGCAAAACGTGTAGCAAAGTGTTTGGAAAAACAAAAGATAGTTTTTCCATCCACACACACACACACACACACACATATATATATATATATGCTACACACTCTGCTTATATGGAGTTCCAGTCTGTCCATTGCATTGACCTACATTAACTTGCCAGCTTAACCGATTACTTGATAAACTACAATTGATGGTCTATTCTATAAATTGCCAAGTGCCAAGACATGGCTATCAATTTAGCTAGCACATAATTATATGGTTAGCTCTTAAATGAACCAAGCGAAGCAATTCGAGAATCAAGTGACATATCTTGGAAAACAAATTGTTCGATTTAGACAAACTGTTTGGCTCCTATTTTATTGTATAAACAAAAAAATATACAAAAATGACAACTACTTTGCTTGAGCTAAGCTGATTTTCTTGATTGAAGACATTTTGTATAAAGTTCGAATTCTAGATTTATTTATTAATTCATTTATTCATTAACCAAAGCTGGTAACTTTCCGGTTATCTTAAATTAAATAATATTACCTAATAATAACTATAACTAAACATAAAATATGAAACTTAAAGAAAATTAAGTAAATTAACTAGTTTTAGAAACAGAAGCTTATGTTTAATCAAACTAACTATTGGCAGAAAAATCGAAATGTATTTTGTAGATTGTTCTAAAGCTCTAATGATATCTATTCGTTGGCTCAACGGCAGATGGTATCGCAAATATCTGCTCGGACGGGCAGTCAATAATTCCTACAATTAAATTGTTTAAAAAAGCAACGCTTTCCATTTGCGTGCACAATTACAGATGGGCTCCACATATAAGAGACATACTATCATATTGACTGCTTGATTCTGCACTTCATTTTATGTCACAAACAATTACAATATTGTTGTACACATTTTTAAACAGATTTTAAATCAATAGAACTTTCATCTTTAATATGAAATTACTTTAAGCTCGACTCCCATAATAGCTCGGTCTTTCACAGAAGCAAGTAAAATATTGCAAGCTCATTTGAAAAGAAGAAGCAATTTTGAAGCATCTGTTCAAATAAAAATCTTCTGGAATATTTATGAGCATTTATGTTCTCTTCATTTTTGCATCAATATATTGATGCATTTATTATTGGCGGAAAATGTATCAAAAAGTCTCTTTAATTTCAACGCATAAATTTTTATGTTTAGCCTTAAAAAAGAAGACCTTAAAGTACAAGCAAATATATATATATATATATATATATATATATTTATGTGCGTTTGGGGTCGTTTCCAGATGTAGATATTGGCTTATGGTATATACATATATATATTTAGAAGCTGCATTGTGGCATGATGTCGCAACATGACGCATGACTAACGAAAACTTTATGCAGCTGACAAAGTTTGTGAACAATTTGAGAGACTCCCCACGACTGGGCAGGGTACAAAAAGTTGCCAGTTGCAAGTCGTGCGAACCGAAAGCGACGACAACTCGTTGACAATGCGTAAGAACTCGGAGAGAGGGCGTTTATTACAGAGCGAAGGAGAGGGACAGGGTTGGAGTTGGGATTGGGGGCTAACTCACCTATGACATTCAAGCGAAATGCCATCGAAATCTTTGGCTCCGTGTTCACCTGGCACTCGTAGATGCCGCTGTCACGTGGCTGCGCATATTTCACATGCAGTGTCCAATCCTTCGAGTCGGCGGTGCGTACGACCTGCAAGCAAAATGCATAGATAAATCGTTAAGGCAACTGCAAATGTCCCAGTTCCCCCGACTGAGCTGGGGGTCAGATGGAGCCGGAGTATGGAGCCTTGGGCTGTACGGGCTGTGGTGTCCTTGGGCAAATTTAATCAATGCATACAAGTTGGGCCGGGCCAGGAGCACCGAAATGCATACGCAATTAAGCTGACTTGGCTTACAAATGGCCAGCAGGCCCCATGGCCATTTAATAAGCCCGACACAAAGGAAGGATAGAGGGGCGGAGGGGTAGAGGCGACATAAAGTGACAGAGTCGGAGGTTGGGCAATAAGTAGATTACGTATACGCACCTTGAAGCGCTCATCAGAAGTGTAGGTCAGAATGCCTGCAGTCAGAATGTGCAAATCGCGTTTCCTTATCCAGGATACCTGCAAATAGACAAAAAAACACACACACACACACACACACGCACACAGACAGAGTTAGACAAAAGGACTATGAGCGCTTAAGTCAATTTTAAAAATTGCTTTGGCCCAGCGCTAGGGAGCTGGCCAAAATAAAGATAGAAAATTTAATAAACCAAACGACACAATGAACTAAGCGCTACAAAAAACCAAAAAAAAAAAAATCAAAATAAAGGAGAGAAACTAAAAAAGTTTTGCAGCGGCAGGCAAAGCGATTTGCAGGCAGCAGGACGAATGGCGGCGTTGAGGTGCGTGCCCAAAATGTCAGCGGCTTTAAGTTGCCAAAGCCTTCGAAAAATGGTGGCTATAGCCCCACCGAAAGCAGCCAAAAAGTAATCTGCAAGCCTGCCGCAGGCAACCAAAACTTTTCGTTGCGCCAAAAAGAGATGGAAGGAAAAAAAATACAAAAAGGAAATATAAAAATAAAACACGAAAAACTGAAGCCGATGCTAAAAGTGTCAAAGCGGCAAAAGGAAACGCCCCCCCCCCCCTCCACACTCCTTGACAAAAAAAAAAAAAAATGAAAATTAAAAGGAAAAAGCAGCCAGAAAGGTGCTACTAAATCTCGCTCTGTGCGGGAATGGATGATGATGATGAGCTGGGCGCGTCGCCGGACTCCTGTGTTGGGTCCGGGCAGCAGTTTTTGGGCAAGTGGATTTGCAGCCAGGTGAAAAAGAGTTCGCTGCGAAAAGGCAAAGCTATGCAAAGCAGCAGCATTCGCAATGATAGAGAGATTTAGTGACTGCTCTCTCGGAAACGGCTCAGCCAAAGTGGAAAGTGGAAAACAGAAAGTAGAAAGTGGCAAGTAGAAAGTGGAAACTCGAACCCAAAACAGATGCTAAAAATTCATTCAGGATAAGCTGAATACTTTCTACGAACTGACCCTGAAACTGCTGCGGATTAATGTTGCTCTAGCTCTCGAATTTGCAGTTAAATAAATTTCAATTAAAGATTCGAATACTCATTAACTTTAAGCTCTTAAAAGCGCTGCTGCTAATGAGTAGCAAAAAAAAATATTCAACACGTTTTGGCAACATTTTCAAGGCAGCTGCAACAAAGTTTCCATTTCACTGCTGATGCTTATCAAATGCCTGGCGACCAAAACTCAACAAAACCTTTGAGATATTTCAAAAGAGAACAAAAATAACTAAATCTATTGGAAATGCAATATTTCCCTACCCTTGCAAATTCTTGGCAATCCGTTCTAAAAGTCAACAAAGCCTTTAAGAGAAGAACATTGTTAAAAGAACTAAATCTATTGCATCTTCAATATTTCTCTACGATTGTCACAAAATGTATTTATTTGTCATTTATTATTTTACTTTCCACGACTTTGCTTATTTATTATTATAATTTACATTTGATATATACATATATATACTTAAACCTTATTCTTTCTTTTAATGAGTTCTTGAGTTCGCGGTTTTCTCCATGTCCGCTCTGCTCAACATCTCAAGTCAGACTATCGATAATTCCTTCTTCTATTTTATGCTACTCTCCATCTGTCTTTTGACACCTTTGCGAGGTAAATTCAAATGTATAACACAGAAAAGGAGACATCTGAAAGCCCATCAATCTCTCCTTTCCGCCAGCTTCTATGCTAAAAAGTCTCTCAGTTTCACTTCTATCTTTTTGTCAGCTTGGTCATGAATCGAACTTTAATTATTATGCCGGCCCAATCGGAGCACGATATCAAATTGATGTCATACAAACGAACTTGATTAAAATTCGGGTATTTAAGGAAAAAAACGATTTTTTGTACACCTTAAATTAAGTGAAGAGAAACTCATTGATTGGCATTCAATTCGAGTCGCAGCAAAAAATGTCCCACTTTTCGCAGCGATTGCGGACGAGCTGAAGTTACGGTTGACCTTTGGTAGCCACAAAAAACAGTGTTGTAAAGCGAAAGAAAAACGCAAAGAAATCAACTTTAAAGTTGATGAAGCAGCGCAGCAATCAATAGATACAAAAAACAAAATTAAAAATAAAGCAAGGGATCGCTAAAGGAGGGCAGAAAAAAAAAAAAAAAAAAAGATGAAACACAATGCAAAACCATAAACTAAAGTTTTGAGGGTGGCGACAGGACGCGAAGGATAAGACTTTGACTCTGTCAGTCGAGCAAGAAAATGACCAAAAGACCAGCTGAGAGATGATGGGCGAGAGCACAATGAAAGCGGAACCGGAAAACGATACGAGTAGCTGAACAAACTGTCAGGAGAAAAATGGCGAACAGAAAAAAAATTACTTTGGCGGTAAGTTGATTTTCAGCTTGACTAACTCGAGTCAAGGTCAATATTTGCCTGAGCGATAGTTAAAAATGCATAAAAAAAACAAGTAAATCGAACGGAAGAAGACATTTTGAGATAAGGGCGAAAAAAAAAGCACTTGACTCACCGATTTATCGCGCAAATTCTCAACGCGGCAATTGATGGCCGCCGTGTGTCCGGTCCGGGCCGTTATATTCCGGGGCATGCCAAAGTCAAAGACCGGCGGCGGATAAGTTGTCTCGTCCACTTGCTCATCCACCAGCTCATCCAATGCATTGTCAAACTGCGCCGCATTGTTGTGGTGCAAATGCTGGTTCCCATTCCCATTCCCGTTGTGGTTGTGGTTGTGGCCATGGACCAGCGAGGCAATATAAACATCGTCCACAGCCGCAATGGAGGGCAACAAGTCGTTGTCTATGATGTTGGCAGCTGCAAAAGAGACAGAAAACAATGAACAAATTGTGAAATCGAGAAATTGAGAGGCGAGCAGCAGAAATTGAGAATTGAGAATTGAGAATCGAGAATCGAATAAGCAAATGCTGTAATTGTTGATTGAATTGGCAGCATTTGCCAGCTTCTGTTGTCTATCGCCGGACAGGCCAGAATTTCATTTACAGCTTAGGCCATAGAGAAAGAACACTTAAAGCTAACGAGACAGTGCACAGACCCCACCCCTCCCCTCAAACAAAGAAGGGTATAAAAAGGCCATTGCATTCAAAGCAAATTAATTAAATGCCACTCAATGCCGGACTCTGCCAGCTCTTGAGCATGTGAGAAAAGTCAAATGGCCATAGTTGATGGGTGTGCGTGTGTGTGTGTGTGCCCACTTCGGAGCCTCTTTCACACATCTCAAATGTGTCAGGCTGACATGGCTTAAAGACAATGGCCAATAGAATGCAGCAGTTGCTGCTGTCCTTGACTCCAAATGACTTGCGGAAAATGCTCGTTAGAATAATTATAAAAAGCATTGTGAACCAACAATCGAATCATTTCCTCGGCGCTTTTTGCTCTCTGCCCGCTTACCCGCTGCCCGCTGCCCGCTTTGGCTAAACAACGGAAATTGTTTTTAATTAAAATAAACGAGCGCTTTTTATGGCCCTGCGGCCGGAAGTGCACATAAACCAAGCCGGCGGCCGCCATTGGCTCTGGCTCTGGCTTTGGCTCTGGTTCCGCATTCCATTCACGCGTCCGCCCAGAGTGATAAAAAATTTTGACAACTCTCAAAATTACAGTTAATGAGTGCAATAGCGAACGTGCGCAGCGAATGAGAACAGTTACAGTTTTCTTCTTCTTTTTTTTTAGCGACGGAATGAAATGATTTTGAAAGTATTTTTTAAGTCCCAAAATCTTGCACAGCTGTGAATGTGCCATTAAAAATTAACTGGTCTGTTGTGCATTGCGAGTTCTTAACAAGAGTATTCTATAAAGATTAATCTTATGATACTGGAAGATTGAAAAAAGATTCTGTAAAGATTAGTCTTACGAGACTAGAAGTTTGAGTTCTAACCAAATATTCTTAGTTCATTTCAGTTGACATACTTCCTTCGATATATTTCCCAAATGTCAAGTGTAATATCTCATTCATCTCAATAATTATTTTGTATTTATTTATAACTTTAATTGATTTATAATTCTAATTATTGAAATGCATTACAAATTATTTTTTTTTTTCTAATAATTGAAATTCATTAAAAAACCAATTTAAGTGGAATCTTAAGTTTTTCTTTATACTCGTTTGATATAAAACTATAAAGAAAACCAATTCTTTTTAATTTCCACATGCTATATAAATGTCTGAAATATCACGCATTTATAATTTTCATTAATTTAAACTATGTTTAATCAAATTAAATTGGTTTTCAATTATTTTATTGATCAATTTCAACGCATTTACAATATAAAATATTCAAATATTCATGCTGAAAAATAATTTAAATTGTTTTCCATGAATTTTTATTTGTTTTTTACTCTAAAATGTCGTAATCGAAAACATTAAAAAATATAATGAGCAGCGATAATAATGTGAATAAGTTGTCAATGCGTTGATATCAGAATATTTAAAAAATTCAACCTTTTTTTATAAGTATTACTTTTATCATTTGAACCCCATTCCTGTCCATCCATATTCATATTTATTATCTCTACACGTGTCACATATCGCCTTAATTTGTGCATATTTATCGTAATTTGCATTGCAATTTGAACAAAATAAATAAAAATAAATAAAAATAAAATTGTTCAGTCTGTTGGAAAAATTGCTCGCATTTCATTGACCGTTCAACAAAGTTCAAAGTTCACACTTCACACATAATGTGCACACATTAAGCGCGCCCGACCGCACACAAATTCCTGTGACTAGAATATCCGCATATGCATTATCCTGTTTTTCAAGTGCAACACTTGTCAGTGCTACCTTTCGCATCCTTTGGCATTCCAAAAGTAAAATGCATATTTTTGCATCTAAATTTATTTGACATTTTAATGAGCGCATAATGTCAGCCCCGAGTGTCAGTCGCTGTCGCAGTCGACACTTATAATTCAGCGTACGCGACTGCTCCTCAATTTAGCTCGTTGCGACTGCAGCGACTCCCGGCCCGTACCACGCCCCCCCCCCCCCCACTACACCCTCGCTGTCTAACTGGGTCACTCGCTTTGGCAGCTGCTGCAGCTGCTGCTGCACTTGAATCTTTTAGGCCGTTGTGGCACTTGTGCATGTTAGACACAAAAATCTAAATTATTTAAGTGCCCACACACACGGTAAGCGCGGGCGGAGTGGGAGACACATGCACACATTCGCTGGCAAGAGTTCGAAGCGTTTTTATCATAGTTTGCAGCGTGCTCAACTCACAGATACCCATTAGGTAGGGTTCATTCCCCAAGTTCATGGCAGAGTCAACTCCGCTTGACAAGGTTTTGATTTTCATTTCAATTAAATTTGCCATTTGCTTTACATTTGCATCGCAAACATTTACCCTCAGGATAAACTACCTTGTAAATCTATCTTTGCTGGTCAATCATTAGCCATTTACTTGAGTTTCTTTTGAATGTGATTTTTATGTCGTATCAATAAAATTACATGATCATCGCAACTGTTTACAATCAGGATAAACTGCCTTGTAAATGTTTAGTGGCATTTTAACAGAATTGCATTTCAATAAAGGCACAGCTTTGATCAGAATTGCCAATAAATAAACTTAAGCCGACTGGCATGTCCGCTTTTTATATTCATACCGGTACTGGCATACCCTTTCTAACAATTTGTGTGTACAGGGTATATAAAAAGTTAACTACACACGAAAAAAAGCAACATGCGAAAGCGCCAAACTGAAAATTGCACTTGTTGTTGTTGTTTGGCTTTATGCTGCAGACACACTCACGCACTCACACACACACATGGAAATTCACACTTACACACACACGCACACACACTCGCACACTCATATTTTTTGGCATCATTTAGATGCTCGTCGAGCAACTGATGCAAATTTAATTTGGACACCTCCACACAAAAAGTGCGCGTGAGAGCAACGGGTCGGTTCGGGTAGGGTTCGGTGAGGGGATGGGAGAGGGGGGGTTGTGGGTTTGGCTATGTGGTGGACCCAGGGGGGATTGGTTAAGGGCAGCTATCTGCGCCATAACTTGCGCTTGAGTGTGTATGAACTGCAACTAATGATGTTGCATGCACTCGAATGCGCCTTTTTGATTTAACGATCGACTTTTTTCTCCTAGTCGCCGTCGCCGTCGTTGTTGTTGTTGCTGTTGTTGTTGCTGTTGATGATAACGTGGCAGAGTCGAGATTGCGCTGGAGAGGTCGAAGGTTGCAGATTGGCGAACGAGGAGGGGAAAGCGCTTAATGACTGGTTGGTTTGGTTAGCTGGTTGGCTGGTTAGCTGCCCGTTTCCTGCGGTTTATGCTTGCCTTTTGACTCGTTTTTTTTTTTTGTTTTTTTTTTTGTTCAACTTTTTCGTGAGTGCTTTTGTATATTTTTTTTGTTTGTTTTTTGTTCCATGTGTTTCATTTTTTGCTTCCTTTTTTTGGATGGCCGATGCGCCTATAACTTTCTGCCCCGCTGCACAATTTTCTCTGACGTGTTATTTATCATAAACTTAACTGCAGTGGTGCGCATAAAAAAGCAAAGTATACACCGTTTTTTTTTTTGTGTCGAAAGGGTTCATCAAATGCAAATAAAATGCGAATAAAAGTCAAGTGGTTACTTGAGCGCCTTTCAGTAAGCTCTCGATTGACCTTGGCATCAAAAAATCTTATATTTCTGTTGCCTGCTTTCGGGCTTAGCGGCTCGGAATATGGTTAGCTGCTCAGGTGTGGATATTAAGCTGATTTTCGGATTTCGTTGTCGATTTGTTGTCAGAGCTGAGTCCCGGCCCAGTAATAGGGCGAAAAATTGTTTAGATTGTACCACAATTGAGCTAATACGATGCAAATAAGCCGGTAAGCGGCTCGAAGCTTTCTTTCCTTAGGCGAATATTTGAAGTTTTCACAAATTTGAACGTCTCGTAAGTTCAATAGAACGAACGTGCTTGGGCAAAATAATCGCTGCAAACGTGTCTAATGGGAATATATGGAATGCAAATTGAAGAGAGAAATACCACAGATAACAAATTTATAAAAAAAAAAGCTATTTTTATCATATTTTTTGTTGTTGTCTTGCGCCCAACGTGGCTCCGAAACACATAACCCTTGAAACAAAACAAACAATAGAAGCCTTTCACACATATATATTTTTTTGTCAGCGGGGCAAATATTTTCATACGAAACGTAAAACGCAGCTCTTGAATACAGAGATATTCAAGCATTGTGTTAAATGGCGCTCAGCGTGTGGTGCGAGGCGACAACTCTTGAACTTAAAGTAATGTCAGATGCTTTAAATTCTATATTTTGAAAGGGGAATTCTATTTAGAGAGCTACCTTTGTTTATATGTAATTGGAGATTAAAATTATTAACAAATGGCGCCCAACGTGGGGTGTGAAGGGCAATTGTTTAACCTGAAGTCGTATTAAATGCCTCAAAGAGTATCTCCTCAAAGAACATAAAATAACTGTTTAAATAATTAAACAATGTGTATTTGTAGATTATTAAATATTTTGATATTCTTAAGCTGTTTGCAAAAAGGACATTAAATATGCTTTACACTGCGACACATGCAATTTTCTATTGGGATATGCATGAAAACTTAAGCACTTTAAAAGCATTTGGCTTATGGCATTTAAGCCTCATAAACAAGACTAGCTACTCAGGATTGTCGGGCGGGCGTGCGGTCGGTGGGCAGAAAAAGGCTTCTGAAAAATTCAATAAGCTGCTCAGCCTCAGCGTCTGAGTCGTGTCTTCGCATCGTCACTTGCGGGTGTGTGTGGGGCATATATTTATTAAAATCGCTGAGCACAATTTTATTTTGCATATCAAAAGGCGACTCCGGCTTGTTATGGAAATAGGAGCTAGACCCAGCCGAGGGGCCTTTAGCTGCTCGACGATGTGTTTGCTTATGTGGCAGCCGGATTTGCCGGTGTGTGGGTCAGCATACAAAATAGCGCACAGTTTTAGCCACCGGCCGATGTTCATTCAGACATTGAGCTCATAGAAACTGTTGCGGCCAAGCAAATAGCTGAAGGCGTTAAAAACCTACTTAAATAGACTCAGCCAGAGATGGTTATGATAGGCGCACAATTTCTCGAACATCACGTGTTGCCAGCCACTCGAAAGCGGCAGCTCCACTTGACTGCATCCAGTCAACATTAGCCGACGGCTGTTTGCAAGTGTCGCTACATGACAGCAGCAGCAGCAGCAGTTGCAGTAACTGCAGCAGTAGCAGTTACCGCAGCAGTAGAACTAACTGCAGCTACGAAGATTAATGGCATTTTCCGCGTTCATTGACATCGTGTTTGCATCCGCCCAGTGTTGACGGCAAATCTAGCATCAACTTGAACATTTATAAAATATATTTCATAAAGCTGCTCTGCAACAGTTTGAGCTTCATTTAACAATATTATGGACAAGTTGAAGGGCGAATATGTACATGGAATAATCAGAAATGTATATCAAGAACTAACATATTGAATTTATAATCAATATATATAAAAAATTTTAAAGAAAACTGCACAAATTAAAAAAAAGCGACTTAAGGTTCTTAGTACTGAGAACTTTGTCAACCAGAAGCTTCTTCTCTTCATTTCTGCTCTATTCTTGAGAATTTAGAAGTATTTGCTGTCATATATATTCCTTGACCCTAACCTTAACCAATCCTTTGAGAATTGTCGAGGGCTAGACAACAACAACTGAAATTTGCGGATCTAGCCCCTGTGAAGAATGCCTGAAGTAGAGCTGGAAAACCATCGATGGCACTATCGATTATATCGATGACTTTGTTGTTTTAAGAACTATCGTTTATTTTGTAGGAACCATCGATGTTTTCTATGTTTTCCCAGCACTAAAACATTTTGAACAAGAGAAAGCGACAAAAAGTAAAATAATTTTAAATAGAGTCATTTTAAATATGGCGTTTATCCATTAGAAATAATGTTGTATATGCCGTTTATCGATAGTAACGATGTTTTGCTTAAAAACAATCGAAAACATCAATGTTTTACTAGCTCTAGCCTGGAGGCAATTTCAGTTGCTTTGTATCTGTCTGAAATTGAAGCAAACAATTTCCGCCTCCTCCTTTTTATAAACCGAATCATATGCAAATCGTTCGACTCTATCAGAAAACTTCTATAAAATCACTTTCATATTTTTCGTGCTCTGCAAATCGATAAATAGTTTTTGTCAACTGCCGTAATTTGGCAAAAATAACTTTAATAGACACATAGTAAAAACGCAATTTCGAGTGACACTCAAAAATCAAACAAGAATTCATAGTGTTGCCATAAATCTCATATGCCATTGCCTGTCTATCAATAATGTGGAAAGTTTTGCGTTGACAAACAACAACAAAGTTTATTAAGTTGCCGGCACAGCGTAAACCATATTAAAATACACTTGGCAACAGCAACAACATTAGCGGCAAATGTGTGCCACACACACACACACACACACACACACACACACACACACATGCATGATAATCGCTGTCTGTGCCAAAAAATGAAGAAACTGGCGAAAATCGAATAATATTGAGTGAAATTGAAAAAATAACGTTGCCTACTTATGAGCGTCGCCAACTGAACTACTTCAAAAACGCATAAAAAATCAATGGCAACGAATGTGCGCAATAAATGTCAGCGACAAGGCAAACAACAGCAGAAGGAAAATGAGAACGCAAAGGAAAACTTCACATGCTGTTTTTCTGCCCGGCGGCGGGCGCTTCGAAATGCTTCTTTTTTTTGCGCATAGCATACTTTTGTGCGTTGTCAGGCAGGCTACATAAGCGGAGGCTGCGCGACTGTGGGCGTGGCTGCGGTGCGGCGGTGTAGGGCGGCAGGCGAGCGTGTGAATTGGTCGCGGGGCATACAAATTGAAAATCCGCCATAAATTGAAGAAGAAGCAAAAGCAAAGTCTGCGTCTCAAAAGCTGATGACAATTTATTGTTCACACTTGTAACTGATGATGGTGCTTAGGGCCACGCACACACGCACGCACACACACACGCGTACGCACACACGTGCAGCAATTTGGGGCATGTGTTTGCCAAAGTATATTTCATTGTCTGCAGACCAGGCAAAAAGTAGGCTCTACAAATTGCTAGCCATTATTTTGCGCCAAAGTCAATATACAATCTATATACACACAACATAAATTTGATTTCATTTTATTTTTTAGCTGCCCAGGTGTGCCAGCGTGCGTGTGTGTGTGCGTGTGTGTGTGCGTGTGTGTGCGTGTGTATGCGTGTGTTGTGCCGCTGACAGTCGATAATTTAAAAGCCCTTTGCCAAGTTTTGCATAACTTGTTCTTGCAATTTCTCTTTCTTTGCCTTTCTATTTTCTTTCATTTTTTCTTTGTAGTTTATTTTCATTTCTCAACTTTAGCCATTTACAATGGACTTTTAGCGGGTACCTTAGCTGCCAGCTAAGTGGTTTCATAACTCGCATTCAAAACTACTCGCATCAGGCTGAGAAACTTTTCCAATACGCGCTAGAAAAAATAAAAGAGGGAAGCGTGCCTCCTCCTGCTGCACGCCTTTAAATGATGCGGCAAATGATTTAAGGTGAAGCGTCTTGTGTATTGCATAACAATTTGGCCGACATCATAGCTGGACAGCGCCTGTTGACGCCGCTCCACAGGCGCCCCACACTCATTCATCACATTTAAATTCATAACAGGCAGAAGAAAAAAATGTTGGCGGGAAAACAAGAATCCACTTTGTTGTTGCCACCGAGCGCTGAATTTATGAGTCTCCGCTATAGCTACTAAGTCCCGGCTAATAGCGGCTTTAGAATTTATAGAGTTTTCGGCTGCGGCTTAGGAGTGCTTCCCATGGACAGCGGGCCCGCGTTACGTATACGTAATATCAATAGAGACCAGGGCCACACAGCTTGCTCATAAAGCTTGCAACGCACGAAGTCTGTGTGCGTGTGTGTGCGAGTGTGTGTGTGGAAATATGTTCCAAAAATTGGCTAAGTTATTCAGAACAGACTCTTGTTGAAAAAAAATCAGAGCTAAGTCAAATTTATGTATGGACTTGCCCAGAAAATATCCACAAAAAACTTAAATAAGTAAGATTCATTCGTAAAATAACACAACAAATAACTAAATCTATTATGAATCAAGGTTTTGAATTTAAAATAAAATAAAATAGAAAAGAAAAGAAGAGAAGAAAAAGGTCGTTCCGCTTGAAAACTTAATACCCTTGCGAATACTCAGCACATACTTTGATGTTATTATAAAAAACTTCGCAACAGATTATTCTAAGCGGAGCTATCTTTATATATATATATATATATATATCGCTTGAGACTATTGAAATATATGTTATATATATATCTGAGTCTTTCCCGACCGCAAGAGCTAGAAGCAGTCAAATTGTACTTAAGCTTTCCTTTTGAACTAAAAAGCGGCAGGTCGCCGGTTCAAACCTAAAAGAAATGATCAATTTTGTTAATATTATTGCTATTATTCACAAAGAAAAAATACATTTTAATACAATAAATACCCTCTGAATGTGCATAATAATGATGAACAGTTAACTCATGCCTTGGTAGGGTATACAGAATTCGTAGTGCCTGAGTCTCTGATCCCTTGTTATTTAAAGCAAAGGCCTTTTCTGCTTTTTGACATATTATGCTATAATTTTTGTGGCAAAACGTTTAGTTGAGCTACATAAATAATAAATAAATAACATAAACACACACACACACACACACACAATCGCATAGCCCGGGTCGGACGGGCAGCCAGGCGTGAGGTTCACATAATGATGGGCTACGTGCAAAAGACGGCCAGTTTCCGTTGTTGTTGTTGTTGTTGTTGTTGTTGCTGTGCTCTAGGTTCTAGTTGGGGTCTTGATTTACAAGCCCGTCTGGCAGGTCTTGCGGCCCACCTCAGTCAACCTTAGTAGAAGGGGGGGAGAGCGGGGCCTGCCGCATTAATTTGCATTTTGTTGACTCAATTCATGCAGCAAAATGTTTTTACATAGATTTAGCATAAAATATTTAAAACAACTTCTGAAAGCAGGCATAAAAAACTGCAAACGTTTTGTGCTGTTTTTTAATTGTGAGTGTATTTTTTTTTTGCTTCCTTTACGTTAGTTGGTCGAAGTCCTGGCATCGATATGCAAATGCGTTTGCGAGGCAAATTGAAAAACTTTCAAGTACTCTCCAACTAATAGTCGTAAATATTTATGCATCCATGTGTAAGCTGGGCAAATGAAATTCAAATGTGTCCAACTGTCTGTCTGAGCCGAGCCAGCTCAGCTCGACTTAGCTGCAATCCTGGCCCCCCAAATGCTGCGGCAGTCGAATCAATGCTGCCAGCTCTCATTTCTATCCTTGTAATGTGCCAAGATTATATCAAATTTCAGCATTCCCGCGCTACGACGGCTCCTCCACAGTCACAGTCACAGACACAGTCAAAGACAAATATAAAATCGAAATCGAAAATACGCATATTTAGTGCCATGAATTGCAGAACGAAATTAAATTGAAATTTTTTGGCAATGCCCATTGAAATTGCACAACACTGGCCAGGGGGGGCAAAATATTGATATTACGCTTGAATTAAAATAGTCCACATGTTGTATAATTGATGGACAGCGGACCTTTAATTGATTGGACTAGAAATAGAATTTATGCAAGAGAATTTAATTAAACTTTACACATAACATTTATATTCAATTAAGTTTTGGTAATGTTTTAGTTAAATATTCTGTATATCGAGTTAGTGGCAATATTGGAACTAAATTTATGTATCTGTCTATCTGTTTAGCTATCTATCTGTGTATCTATCGGCCTGTCTGTCTATCTTTCTGTCTATCTATCAACCTGTTGGGCCTCAAGAAATAGTCATAATAGTTTTATAATAAAAATGATTTATAATTGATGGACATTGGATATTCAATTCATTCGACTAACTAGAAATTGTGAAACACAATTTGATTGAACTTTACACATAACATTTATATTCAATTCAAAAGTTTTGTAATATTTTAGCTTAATATTCTCTTTTTAGTTGGTCGAGTTAGTGGCAACACTTGAGCTTAATTTATCTAGCTTGTCTAACTATCTGTCTATCTATTTATTTATCTTTATACCTATCTATCTATCTGTATATCTATCTGTATATTGATCAAACTGCCGTGCCCCAAGAAACAGTCTTTAAAACTATACGTAAAGCACATTCTGTAAATAGCTTAATAGTTTTACAACACTGCTTTGCAGTTCTTATAGTTACACGGTTTCTCCCAACGGCTCCCAACGTCTTGCTCTACTTTCTTGTGCCACTTTCATTTTCAATTTGATCCAATTTAAGCCGCTTTGCAACAGAGTCCTGAAATAATCAACAATCTATATCAACATATATTTAAGCAAACATCAGCTGCCATCTAACATCGACTTCATCTGCATCTCATGGAGTTCGGCGCTGGCTCTCTGGCACTACTAATATGAATTTATGGCCTTAAGAGCGCGCTGTGTGACACAGACACGCACAGAAAATTAAAATCAACTGGGAGTAGTCGTTACGGAGGCTTTCACTTTCGCTAATGTGTTATGAGAGCCAGCCAGCCAGGCCGGGCCAGGCCAAGCCAGGCCAGCGACAGTTAATAAGCGGTGGGCTTGTGAGTGTGTGTGGGTGTGTGTGTGTGTGTGTGTGTGTGTGAGAGAGTGTGTGCTTAAGCAAATAGGTCGCCAGTTACACACACTGTCGCATTTTAACGCCCTAAAGCTTACATTGTAGACGCCGTATTTGGCCAACTGAAAGACGCCACTAACAAACCAGCTTGGGAGCAACTCCTGCCATATGCACGACTCAAATATACCCTAGATATAAGGCGTCTTTGAAGAAACGCATGCTTGGGCTTGGGCTCTCGCAATTTCGGAGGTGTGAACTAGTTTGTGACGCTTAGAGTTAAGAAAGCGATAGAAAAGAGATAATAAACATAAAAATCGCATTCTTGGCTTTCTTTAATAGCTTCTTGGTTTTTAATGTATATACCCTGCAACTGTCATATGCTGTTTGCAGGGTGTTAAAAAGAACTCTAAGAAAATATGCATTAAAAGTTGAATTTTTGTGCGGTTGTGCCGGCTGCTGTTGCTGCTGCTGCTGTGTGTGTGTGTGTGTGTGAGTGTTAGAGTGTGTGCGCCGCAAAAGTCAAAGCAGAAATTGAACTCAAGATTAAGACGAAGCAGAAATTTTCCTGGCCGAAGTTGCGCTTTGGGGGATTACCAAGTAGCACAAACACACTCCCAGCGCCAACACACACACACACACACATACGCGCACACCCATACACGCGCACACACACAGCCATCAACACACACACAGCCATCAACACACACTCATGTTTAATCAAATGCGCATACATAAATCTCTGAGTACGCATTCGCAGCTGAAGAGCGTATGTGTGTGTGTGTGTGTGTGTGTATTAGTTTTCTTTTTATTGTTTGTATTTTTTTATTTTATTTTTATTTGTTGTTGTTTTTACACTTATTTCATTTGGCAAGTCACTTTGTGTACTACATATTTAAGTTGGTGCGTTTTCTGCTGCGCCACGGAGCGTATGAGTGATTAAAAGTTTGAGCATTAAGCGAATTGCGTCTAATCTTGGCTGCAATTTCTTTTCGCTTATGCTAATTAGAGCACGCTCCAATAAACAGCTTGCCAGCAATCGTTGCCAGGCAATCGGCGAGTCGAACTTCTCATTTCTCTTTTGGCTGTTGCCTGATGCCTTGATTTGGTTTCATTTCGCTTTCGCTTTCGCTTTGGGCCAAGACGTTTGATTTTGCTGTACGTTGTGGCATTTCCAATTTCGGTCGCCGCTTGCCCAATTATTATGCAACAAACAAATAATCTAATATGCTTTTGAGAACTTGCCGCAGCTGGCGCCGACGCACGAAAAGCTGCCACAAACAAAAATCACAACAACACATTGCAAAGAAGCTGATAATACTTTGCACGCAAAACTTTTTAATCGATGAAAGTTTTTGCCAGCATTACGTGTCGGACTTTTGGTCCGGACCGGAAGCGAACTTTAACCTAATTGGCAACAGCTGCGGCCACATCAATATTTGCCAGCAAGTGTATGGGCATATATAATTAATTGCTAACATCTAGTATTTTGTGACACGACACGAAATCTATTTGAATCAATTTGAAAGAAACTTTACAATTATATTACAAGCCTAGGCCATGACAAAATTTGTATGGACTTTAACTGGGCTTTGCCTGAATGTAAAATCCTTCGAGTTTTCATTCATTTTTCTGTTTCTTTGCATTTGTCGTAAATGTAACTTGAATTTTGGTTTTTAACTAGTACCTAGTTTATGTTGGTAACTGCATTCAATTTATTTCTGAAAATTTATTTTATTTTGTTTTTATAAATATTTTTTTATTTTTTTTTACTTCAACACAGTTTGCTTAGGTGATATTTCGCCAAGCCTCAGGCTTTTTCAACATTTATTTTTATTAATCTTCCTTTTTTGAAGAGAATTCAAACTCTCGTCTCGCAACAAATTCCATTTAACTTTCAGTCAACATTTTAGTCAAAACTTGTTTTCTTTTTTGATTTAATATCTAAGTTGTATTCATTTTAGGTAATATAATATCATGTCATGTCCCTTTTCCTCAGTCATTCTATAAAAAAAAGTCTCATTTCAATTCATTTTAATTAAAATCATTTTCAGGCTAAATTAGTATAAACATTAATAACATAAAGAGATTCTGATTCTGCACGCAAAAAATATCTATTAAATATATATGTATATATATATAGATATAGATATTTATAAAAATTACTGTGCGACTTTACTTGCCTATCTTATTTATTAGCAAAAAGGTTTAAATATAATTCAAATGATTACACAACTCTCACGACTATCTCGAGAGTCGTTTCGGGTACTGAGAGCTGATCTAGTTCCGGAGCTGCTCACGACTTAGCTTCAATTTATCGACTATAGATATTTAATCAAGTCGATGAGCGTGCCGCATTACCATAAGAGGAATTTGCTTTTTCGTCAACACAATTTTTCTATAAGCCACTCAGATAATCCTCTTGGGAAAAACAAAGAAAATAAGCCTTAAATAAAGCAAACAATTTATATTCAATGTTGGTAATTTGTTATGAATAAATTATCTGCATCAAGAATGTCTAAAATTAACTAGAATAATTTGACAGCTGCTCACTTACATCCCCCCCACCCCCTCACCCCCTCGCTTTCTCACTACATAGCACAAATGTCATTCGAATATTTTTATAAGCCATAAACAGATTAAGGTTTATCCATTGAGGCATGCATAGATTATCAAAGCCGAGTACAAGCATTCAAGTAGATAATTACAAGCAGCCGCAAACACAAAGCCAAACAGAAAAACTTCGACAAAACACACACAAACACACACACACACACACACACATGCACATAAAGAGAGCGAGATAGAAGCCCATAAATAATAATTAAATGCGTGACTAATTACTTGTGTAATTTGCTATTATTAAGCAGCAGCAGCAGCGGCGGCAGCGGCAGCCGCAGCAACAAAAGACGCTGAACAGACGGAAGTTGACGCCAAAATGGCGTTGTCATAATAGATATATAGCTAGACAGATATAGGCAGTACGCACACACACACGCACATATGTGATAGGGGGAGGGACAGGGGCGGAGGGTAGTCGCATAATGAGCTGGCAATATGTCTGCCGAGTTATGCTTATCGCTAGAAATTAAGTTCAAGTTGCCGCCGCTTGTAGATAAGTATTTGTCAATGCATAACTTAACTGTGCGTGTGTGAGTGACTTAGTGTGTGTGCGCGCCTGTCTGTGTGTGCGTGCGTGTGTGTGTATGCGTATGGGTGTTGACGATGATTAAGTTGACAACAACTGTCAACTTTGCTTTAGCGCGCGCTGACATAACCTAAACGCACTCACACAAGCGCAGGCAAAGGCACACACACACACACACACGCACACTCACACACGCACACAGATTGCCTTGGCAGCTGCCGTGTTGTGGTTTTTGCCAGCTCCTTCTGCGGTTTAATGAGTCTTGATTTATTTCATTTCCTTCATTTTCGATACGACGTTGTCGACGCTGTCTGCGCCGTGTTGTCACCCTTGACTCGCACACACACACACACTCACACACAAATATTATGCGCTGGTATGTGCTACCCCCTCCTTCCTTACCCCACCCCCCCCCCCCCTTCATCGACATCTGGTTATTTACATGAGCACACAAAAATTCATTACTCATGCCTGTGGCATCTGATATGCGTATTCGCCAGCACAACTTACCTTTGCCTTTGACTCTGGCCAGGCACTTGCCGTTTTAATTAAGACATTGATTGCTTAATTAAATTTCTTTGCAACCAACATTTACGGGTGACAACGCCAAACGATTTTAAGTGTATTGCGCTGAACAACTTATGGCTATATACAAATAATTATAATTTCATTTAGGCCTTGAGCTAGTTTGTGAGTGGAAAATGTGTTTATTTTTTAAGAAAAGTTTCATATTGCGGGTAAAATAATAAGCATAAGTAAATAAATAAAATAAATAAAAGAAATAAAATAAATAATAAAATTTAAATAAAATAAAGAGCCTTATGTTTAATAACTTAATAACATTCTGCATGCTGAAGGCAGAGCTTAAGTGTGTACACACCTTTGGTTGCTCAATATAAGTCCTGAATATTTCATTATGATCGGAACTTAAACACCGAAGTTATTTAAGAAAGCGCCTTCTATGATTTGTTTCCAGCTTCAGGGTATCTCCTATTCGGGCACTCCAGGCTGTAGAATTTTTACTTGTTGTGGGACTTCGAGAAGCAGGAGCACAGCCATGGCAGAAAGTAAGCATTTGTGTGTGTGTGTGTTTGTGCTTACATAGAAGACAGTTAGAATATACATAGATAACGACAGCTTGGCTCTGGCTTGAGGGTATCTTCTACTCGGGCAGTTGAAACTAAACAGTTTTTACTTATTTTGTATTTTTTATTTATTTATTTATTTATTTATATATTTAATATTTGCAAAACGTATTAAATTCAACACTTTCTACTTCTCCTGCACTCTTATTTGTTCAGGCTAAAACATTTCGTGGATAAAAGCCAATTCCATTATTTGTTGCCACACAACGCGCGGCACAGACTTAACCCTATTCTGCGATCTTATCGAACAACTCCCACGTCAGCTTACGCTCAAAGCGTTTCAAAAGCGCTCGAAAATTGCTTTCCGCCATTTCCACTGCGTTTTCCCACCCGCGCACTGACAAGAGTTTTCATGTTAGTTTATATCGAGCACAATATTTTGTGTTCTGTCTGTAAGGAAGTAGACATTATCTGCCCGGCATCATATAGTTGAAGCCCTTTAATAAATTTATAAATGAAATTGAGTTGTTTACTTATCAAAAGAAATTCTAGGTTCATTATTAAAAATTAAATTATATTTATTTAATTCGAAAGTTCTATTTTTAAGGAGTATTAAAGAATAACAAACAATAAAACTTCTTTATAATAAACAAAAAAAATTTTTTAATAACCCACAATTCAGCTTTAAACATTTTCAAACAAAAAACATTTAAATATTTGCACCTAAATCTTAAGTCAAACTTCGAATTAAGGCATTTGAGCTTAGCCAACAGACAAGTTCTTATCTTACATCTTAGCTGTTTTTTCTGTCTATTATTTTTCACTTTTTTGTTTTATTTTTAATATTTACTAACATTAGCCAGGGGAATCAGTACGAGCTTTTTTTCAATATCCAACACTTAAATTTTATTACTTTGCACATTTGACGCCGCCATTTTGTGCAACCTGTGCTGCTGCTGCTGCTGCACGTGCTCCCGGAGACATGCTCGCCCCGTCTCGCTCTCGCGCACACACACGCAGTATATCGCTTGCAGCGCAGCATTCCTCTGCATATAATCTCCATAAAAATACATACATATAAACAAAATGTAAAATTCATAAAAAAAATGCGAGCACGAGCATTTTTAGCCTTGCAGCTGGCAGTTCCACTTTAGTTCGCCGCATCGCATAGCATTTTATTCGGTTTCTGTGGCTGTTCGCCTCTGCCCCCCCCCCCCTCTCACTCACTATCTCTCCTTCGCTTCTGCTTGGACTTGTCCGCTATCTCCTTCTCGCTTGCTATCTCCTTCTCGCTCATTGTTTGCATGTGCTATGCATTTGCTTTGGCCTGTCTGCGGTTAGCCTCTTCCCACTCACCACTCACCCCTCCCCCCTCCACACTCCCCACTCCCCACTCGACTCGCAGCCACATGCAATATTTATTTGCCTAAGCGCCGCTTGTTGTTTGTTTACACTTTTTCGGTTTATGTTTCTCCCTTTTGTGCGGGTGTCAATTTTATTTACTTTTTACTGCACCAACTTGACTTTTATACCCATTTCTGTTCTCTATTCTCTGTTCCCAGCTCCCTGTCTCTGTCCTCCCTGTCCCTGCGTACTGTTCCCTGGTCACAGTTGTTTCCATTCTCTGTTCTGTCTACTTGTCATACGATCTGCTTCTACTCAAAATGTTTCTTTCTGTGCGCTTTTTTATTTAAGTGTTTTTTTTAATCTCTTGTTCTAATGTTTTCTGATATATATCTTCTATGTAAGTGTTAGATATTGTAGTAAGCTATCAGCTTACTTTTAAGGAGCATAACCGTTATTCAAAATTGCATTACCCGGCTACTGCATTGCAGAAATATCTTAAAGCTCCTTTAGGTATTTTACCGAAACGTCTTCCCAAAAATCAATTCCTAGATATTTCCGAGCCACTATTAGTACTTCATTTAGTTCCACTCTCTCTTAAAAATCTAAGATATATGAGTAAAGAAAACAGTGTAAAATGAAACTATGTAGGAACAATTATAATTGAAATGCCGAAGTTTAAATACCCTTAATCATAATTCTTAATGTTTTTATAAAAATACTCATCATTTAACCGATCAATCGGAGCTATATGAACTCTATGATATAATAGTTTTTGAGAAGATTTTGATCATAAGACTTTATATAAAATTCGCCCAACGGCGTCACACATTTCCCAACAAAATAAAAATGACCTCTGCAAGAGTATTTATTATACTAAGCATGTATAATCGGATATGACTGACTAGAAGCTACTCTGCTTTTGTTCTAAAGTACCCTTAACCACATAAATGTAAAGCTTTTAAAACTGAATACTGATGGTTTCTCACTTTGTATTACTTTTGAAATAGTCAAAACAACCAAATTATATAGAGTATATTAGTATAGTAGAATAGAGTATATATAGTATAGTAGTAGTAGAGTATATATAGTATATATAGCATTCATTCGCATGTGTTAAGTAACATGTCAATGCACTACAGCAACTTGTCTGAGTACAGGGTATTTTTAGCTGTCAAAATAACCCGATTTTATAGAGTATATATAGTTGAGTAGTAAAGATTATATATAGTAGGCATTCGGATGTGTAAGCTGACATCTTAATGCAACATTCTGTCACTTGTCTGAGTACAGGGTATATTTAGCAGTCGAAACAACCAAAAAGTATGGAGTATACGTAGAGTGGTAGTATAGAGTATATATAGTAGACATTCGCATATCTTAGGTAACATGTAAATGCACAACACTTTCAGTCACTTCTCTAAGTACAGGGTATTTTTAGCAGAGCTCAGCTCAAGCTCGCGCGCACACACACGCACACACACTGGCACGCATAATATAAACATAAACAGGGCAATAAAATATGAAAACCCGTAGGCGAACGGCAACAGTCGCCAACTGGCAGCCACACCCGCGGAGTCGCTAGAGAGCCAAGAAGAAAAAAGATGGACCTAACATTTGCCGTGGAGAATGCCCACGATGAGAACATATTGACACACGAGCTGCCCCTGGAGAAGGAGGTGAGTGATGATGTGCCGGCTGCGGGAGAGAGAGAGAGAGAGAGAGAGATGTGGAATAGCCAGTCCGAACTGCTGATAGCTCTGGTATTTCCAGCTGTATTTGTCGTTCATGTTGTCGCTGCTGACGCTGGAGCCGCATCCGGACGATAGCTTCAATTGCGACGAGGAGACGCTGCGCATGCGACAGCAGCTGTTGATCTACAAGGCGGAGGTGGACGCCTTGGATCGCAATGCCGACGACTACTACGAGAAGAAGGAGCAGCTGATCTTTAAGATTTTCTGCGAATTTCGCGGCCTTGTCTACGAGCCCGAGATACTCGAGTGCCGCTGCGAATTCGGCGCAGATGTCAATTGAATTGCGATTTGAATAAAGCGCTTTTGAAGCAGTGCTTAGCCTTGCTTCACTGTACCCCAAGGCTGCTGTCTACCTCTAGTTGTGAATTAATGTCTGGCATTTAAATTTACCTGAACTCAAAGGGTCCCAGGCTGCAGGACACAGACCCAGTCTCAGGCCCAGAACACAGACCATGCCCAGGCCCAGGCCCTAGTTGGAGCTAGCCTTTGTGCCTTGTCTGGAAATTAATTTCAACTGATGCCACAACGACTCCGGAGGCTCCGCAAAAACCATTTGAATGCCAGGCGTATTATTTAACAACCAAATAAACACGCAGCTGGGCGTGGCAGTGTGCGATTTGTGTGTCTGTGTGTGCCTCCACAAAATGACTTAACATGTCTGAAACTGGTTGGATTATTGCTCTGACAGGCAATGACAATACATGTGTGGGCTGTGCCTATGACTGTGCCTCTGTGTATGTGTGTGTGTGGGTGTGTGTGTGTTTGCTCGCACCAGTGCCTACAGGTACCACCAAGTGGCGTGTCCATGTGGCTTCTGCACGACTTGAGCGTAGACATCATTAGGCAAAAGTGCGTACAAGTTAATACCCTGTAGCACATTTAAAAAGAGCATATTGTTAAAGGTGTAACAATGTAACAATGTATATGTAACAGGCAGAGACAAGATCAAAACTCTCAGAGTTTATTTGAACTAGAGGTTATAAAGGTTCGCTATATAGAATTTAAAATTGGGGATTATATTTTCCCTCCTTGTTGTAGAATTTCAGGTGCGTGACACTCTAGACAACATTATTTATATACATTAACAATTTCAGAAAAATAGGATAAAAAGCTCGGCAGTTTTTTACGAATGCAATTTACAAAAAAAATAATCCCAAGGGTAAATTAATTATTAATAATTAAATTAGTTTACTGCTTACGTGGTATCTGCTAGTCGGACACCCTCAAGTAAAGCACTCTCTCTTTTTTTTTGTACCTCAAGAATGTTCATTTAAATTGGCTCAGGTGGAATGCTGAATACTGGAATGTTGAACTACCAAAAAGTGAACAGATCCAAAACGAATTGAACTGAACGGAACCAACTCGAACTGAACTGAGCTCCGCTCAACTGAAGGTTCATTAAAATTTCAATTTCTGGGAATTTGTTTAATTAAGCATAGTTGCCAAACATGTTGACATATGCCCCCCTTTATGCTACCTGCTCTCCCCCCACCCCCCACCCCCCCTGGCTTTGCTACCAATTAATTGTGTAATCGAATTTAATGGCTGAACGTTAAAGCCAACTTTAAACTAGCTGCTTGAGATATATCAGTGGGAAATAGCTTCAAATGCTGTCGCCTTCATTAATTATCGCGGAAAATGCGTTATTTCTGGCTCTGCACGTCCTGTCACGCACACATGCACGCCCCCTGTTGGGTAAAGCGTGTAATTAAGCAACGTCTACCGTTTGGAGTTGCCATACCTCGTTCATGTTTCCGTTACCCAACATCTTCCTCTTTCCTATGTCCGTTTTCCTTTCCGTTTGGCTCGCGGTTTTTAGGTGCGTGCTGCTGTGCGCCCCCCCTCTCCCTCTCTCTCTCTCTCCCACTCTCTCTCTCGTGAGCTGTCTCCCTCTCTCCGGCGACCCATTTACTCAAGTATTAATAACGCCAAAGTGTTGCTGGGGAAATTTATTAAGATGCCGTCGCCGGCAGGCGTTGCCACTTGGCGGACCGTTGATGCCTCAGCTGTTGCCACTTCAACATTTTTTAGGGCCTCCCTTTTTGTTTGTGTTTTTTTTTTTTTGGCTGTTTTGTAGTTTTGTTTTTTGGCTGAAACCTTGAAGCTCGAAGCGTGTGTCTACAATTTGGGCAATTTATTAACAATGTGGCGTATGCGTAATATTTAAAGAGCTGCCCGAAATGCTGAAGAACTTTAAAAAGAAAAACAAGCACAAGAAAATTGTTGAGAAATCCCTACAAAATTCGTTTAATATTGACAAAATATTTGCCAAGCCATTTTTTAGAGGCCTAAGCTTCAATTAATGGACTTTAACATTGAAACAACAATCTGAAACAGAACAGAAACGAAGCTTAAATACGCACACAGACAAGTGTAAGTCCATGTTAAAAAGTTTGCTCTGTTAAAATATGATTTAGGAAATTTAATGACAACGCAAATCTTCTTCTTTATTTCATGATAAAATCACAATTCCCTGCCTATAAAATTTTTGAGTAGTCGGCACTTTTCGCTCATCTACATTTTGTGTTGTTTTCAACATTTAATCTCGCCAAGAGCCTTAAAACAATTTCACAATTTCTTACACATTTTTTGCACTCCGGCTTACGGCTCAAGTATGCGAGCAATTGACCGCTCAGCTTAATTCTAAATTGCGTGTACTAAATAAATAAATTGGCCTTCAGCAACTATTCGCATGCGTTGAACTTATTGCAGCCAAACGTCAGGCAGTGAAATAATATTTTATTTCATTCTTCTGGGTGCAATATTTTCAAATACACCAACTCCAAAATTCCACCCACATGCATTTTCTCCTGTCCGGTCTCTGACGCAAACTTTCCACCAATAAGTCAAGCACAAAGCCCGGCTGCCTTGTCTCACAGAACTGCGACGGCGACGACGACCTCACAAAAGATGAACTGACAGTGCCATAAAATAGTTCTAGCCGCAAAATGACAGCGGTTGCAGTTTGCTGAAGAAGAATAATGCGAAGTCTATGTGATGCGATTGCCAAATGAATATTATACAGACATTATATCATGAAAAAGTACTTTTCACTGTTGGGATTTTTTTTTACTCTTGTTAGTTCGAGAAAAGAAATTTAGTTTGGCTTAAAATAGTTAATTAAAATGATGAAACGAATAGAAAGCTTCAAATTTGACCTACAGGAATTTCAATTACTTGCATCAACACTGAAAACACGGCAACACTGAAAAATAATTAAAACAGGGTGGTTCACATAGCCAACCTAACCTAACTTGTCAAAATCTTTCCCCAAGATTCGTATATAGACATGGGTCAAAATTTTCCTTCCCTACAACTCGGTCAAATCTCATCCGATTTAAGCGAATATTGGCTTTTTATTCATGATTTTCCCTCTAGATTAATCTGGCATTCAAATCTAAACACACATTTTTTAGTCGAAATTCATGTCAAAATCTTACCCCGAGATTCGTATATAGATATGGGTCAAAATTTCCCCTTCCTATAACTCGGTCAAATCTAGTCCGATTTGTACAAAAATTGGCTTTTTATTCATGGTTTTCCCTGTATATTAATCTGGCATTCAAATCTTAACACACATTTTTTAGTCGAAATTCATGTCAAAATCGTACACCAAGATTCGTACATATATAGACATGGGTCAAAATTTCCCCTCCCTATAACTCGGTCAAATCTCATCCGATTTTTACAAAAATTGGCTTTTTATTCATGGTTTTCCCTGTATATTAATCTGGCATTCAAATCTTAACACACATTTTTTAGTCGAAATTCATGTCAAAATCGTACACCAAGATTCGTACATATATAGACATGGGTCAAAATTTCCTCTCCCTATAACTCGGTCAAATCTAGTCCGATTTGTACAAGGATTGGCTTTTTATTCATGGTTTTCCCTGTAGATTAACTTGGCATTCAAATCTGAACACATATTTTTTAGTCGAAATTCATGTCAAAATCTTACCCCGAGATTCGTATATAGACATGGGTCAAAATTTCCCCGCCCTATAACTCGGTCAAATCAAGTCCGATTTGTACAAGGATTGGCTTTTTATTCATGGTTTTCCCTGTAGATTAACTTGGCATTCAAATCTGAACACATATTTTTTAGTCGAAATTCTTGTCAAAATCTTACCCCTAGAGCCGTATATACCCATGGGTCCAAATTTTCCTTCCCTATAACTCGGTCAAATCTAGTCCGATTTGTACAAAAATTGGCTTTTTATTCATGGTTTTCCCTCTAGATTAATTTGGCATTCAAATCTAAACACACATTTTTTAGTCGAAATTCATGTCAAAATCTTACCCCTAGAGCCGTATATACCCATGGGTCCAAATTTTCCTTCCCTATAGCTCGGTCAAATCTCATCCGATTTTTACAAAAATTGGCTTTTTATTCATGGTTTTCCCTGTATATTAATCTGGCATTCAAATCTTAACACACATTTTTTAGTCAAAATTCATGTCAAAATCGTACACCAAGATTCGTACATATATAGACATGGGTCAAAATTTCCCATCCCTATAACTTGGTCAAATCTCATCCGACTTTAGCGAGGATTGGCTTTTTGTTCATGGTTTTCCCTCTAGATTAATCTGGCATTCAAATTTGAACACACATCTTTTATTCGAAATTCATGTCAAAATCGTAAACCAAGATTCGTATATAGACATGGGTCAAAATTTCCCTTTCCTATAACTCGGTCAAATCTCATCCGATTTTTACAAAAATTGGCTTTTTATTCATGGTTTTCCCTGTATATTAATCTGGCATTCAAATCTTAACACACATTTTTTAGTCGAAATTCATGTCAAAATCGTACACCAAGATTCGTACATATATAGACATGGGTCAAAATTTCCCCTCCCTATAACTCGGTCAAATCTAGTCCGATTTGTACAAGGATTGGCTTTTTATTCATGGTTTTCCCTGTAGATTAACTTGGCATTCAAATCTGAACACATATTTTTTAGTCGAAATTCATGTCAAAATCTTACCCCGAGATTCGTATATAGACATGGGTCAAAATTTCCCCGCCCTATAACTCGGTCAAATCAAGTCCGATTTGTACAAGGATTGGCTTTTTATTCATGGTTTTCCCTGTAGATTAACTTGGCATTCAAATCTGAACACATATTTTTTAGTCGAAATTCATGTCAAAATCTTACCCCTAGAGCCGTATATACCCATGGGTCCAAATTTTCCTTCCCTATAACTCGGTCAAATCTAGTCCGATTTGTACAAAAATTGGCTTTTTATTCATGGTTTTCCCTCTAGATTAATTTGGCATTCAAATCTAAACACACATTTTTTAGTCGAAATTCATGTCAAAATCTTACCCCTAGAGCCGTATATACCCATGGGTCCAAATTTTCCTTCCCTATAGCTCGGTCAAATCTCATCCGATTTTTACAAAAATTGGCTTTTTATTCATGGTTTTCCCTGTATATTAATCTGGCATTCAAATCTTAACACACATTTTTTAGTCAAAATTCATGTCAAAATCGTACACCAAGATTCGTACATATATAGACATGGGTCAAAATTTCCCATCCCTATAACTTGGTCAAATCTCATCCGACTTTAGCGAGGATTGGCTTTTTGTTCATGGTTTTCCCTCTAGATTAATCTGGCATTCAAATTTGAACACACATCTTTTATTCGAAATTCATGTCAAAATCGTAAACCAAGATTCGTATATAGACATGGGTCAAAATTTCCCTTCCCTATAACTCGGTCAAATCTCATCCGATTTTTACAAAAATTGGCTTTTTATTCATGGTTTTCCCTGTATATTAATCTGGCATTCAAATCTTAACACACATTTTTTAGTCGAAATTCATGTCAAAATCGTACACCAAGATTCGTACATATATAGACATGGGTCAAAATTTCCCTTCCCCATAACTTGGTCAAATCTCATCCGATTTTAGCGAGGATTGGCCTTTTGTTCATGGTTTTCCCTCTAGATTAATCTGGCATTCAAATCTAAACACATATTTTTTAGTCGAAATTCATGTCAAAATCTTACGCCGAGATTCGTATATAGACATGGGTCAAAATTTCCCCGCCCTATAACTCGGTTAAATCAAGTCCGATTTGTACAAGGATTGGCTTTTTATTCATGGTTTTCCCTGTAGATTAACTTGGCATTCAAATCTGAACACATATTTTTTAGTCGAAATTCATGTCAAAATCTTACCCCTAGAGCCGTATATACCCATGGGTCCAAATTTTCCTTCCCTATAACTCGGTCAAATCTCATCCGATTTTAGCGAGAATTGGCCTTTTATTCATGGTTTTCCCTCTAGATTAATCTGGCATTCAAATCTAAACACACATTTTTTATTCGAAATTCATGTCCAAATCGTACACCAAGATTCGTATATAGACATGGGTCAAAATTTCCCTTCCCTATAACTTGGTCAAATCTCATCCGATTTTAGCGAGGATTGGCCTTTTGTTCATGGTTTTCCCTCTAGATTAATCTGGCATTCAAATCTAAACACATATTTTTTAGTCGAAATTCATGTCAAAATCTTTTCCCAAGAAACAAGAGACATGGGTCAAGATTTCCCTTCCCTATAACTCGGTCAAATCTCATCCGATTTTCACGAGGCTTGGCTCTTTGTTCATGGGTTGGCCTCTAAATCAATCTAAGTCTCACATTATTTTTAGTCGAAACTCATGGCAAAATGTAGTCTAAGATATCCCGCTAGTATACATATAGATGTATTCTTATTTTCCTATGTATTGAAAGACATAGATAAACGAAGAAACTTTATTCAAGTTAAAGAGTTGAATATTTTTGCCACTTTTTCCATTTTCACGCTGAGCTGTGCATCGATAGTGAGGGAATTGTCAGATAAAAAGCAAAAAATAAATAAAATGGTGCGAAAAATATCTACGACACTCGCTGCGGGTGTGAATTTATGGCTGTAGCCGTAAGGTCATAGTTCAGCATATGTCTGCATGGCTTGGCCCAACAAATCATCATTAACTGGAGCACATAGAGCTTGGACAATGTCGACTGGCGACTGCATGTTGGGCCGCCATAAATAATAATTTAATTATTTTATTACTTAAAAATGCACAACAAATGCGTTTTACACACGCGCTCACAATTAACGCGAAAAACGCGAAGGAATTCAACCTTAAAGTCCACAAAATAATTGCGTTAATAAAAACGTAATGAAAAGTGGCCAAAAGTGAGCAGCAAAGCAGCCCGGTCCAGGGAATCCATTGTGGCAACAAAGCAGTCAACAGCAAGCTCTAAGTAACTGGCCTGGTTAAGAGGGTGAAGGGGGAGGGGAGCTACATAAACAAGAAAACAAGAGCGCTTTTGTTGAGAGGGTCCGACTTAAGGATACCCTAAAGTCAGTTCCGATAAATGTGTATGTAATCGTTCTTGCTATGATTACATACATTCTTTCTATTATATGGTTACATACACTCACACACACACACACTTACAATATCGCACACCATTAACTTTACACTTTACGCAGCGAATGTGCTTCTTCTTCTTCTTCATTTACCAGCTCCGATGTTTCATGTCCGATCTTGAAGAAACTTTCAGGGCTTAAATATGACACCCAACTGTGTATACATACGAATACAGAAGACGTTACTTTTAAAAATAGTATAATATACTATTCTAGAGAACCTACAAAACAAATTTTGATGTATCTAATCTCTTTAATCGATATTTATCGGTATGGCGGAAGATATCGAAATAAAAGGTTAGCAAATGCTGAGTAAGGAATACGAGAATTTATATTTCGAATATCAAGGACTTACAGGCATAACTAGGGAGATTTAGCTCGTCGACCTGATCGAGATTGTATACGATGTCTCACGGGGTCGAAAAGGGTCACATTTTGCCTTTTAGCTGCATTTGCACAAACCGTGTATATCCCTTTTATCCCTTTTCAATGTGTTCAGGGTATAAAAACAAACAACAAATGCCATAGACAAAGGCAGAGCTGGTTTTCATTTCAGCTCGGGCCATGGCGTTTGAAATGTCAGAACAGTGCGACAAAAAGGCGTTGCCGCAATTAGCCAGCCGGCAAATACGGAAATACGGATATACACGGTGCACACGCTGAACACAGCGATATGTGTGCGCATACTTTTTGCTGGCATCGTCACAGTGTGGCATGATGCTTATTATGCTTCTGGCAGCCCTTTTAACATGGGCATCCATTTCAACACGCACACACGCCATCGGAATGTGTCGCCGTGTGGTTATGTGCGTGTGTGTGTGTGTAATCATAATTGTAGTGGCTGCAAATAAAAACAACAACAACAACAATTAAGGCACACAACAAAGGGCTTTTTACAGTCTGCGCTGCCCGTATGCGGACGGACTTGCATGTGTTGCCTGCTTTAAAATGTCAACTGTAAATTCTTTAGCGTTTCTCTCATTGTTGTTGTTGATGCTATTGTTGTTTCAGTTGTTGTTGTTGTTGCCCAGCAGAGTTCATGTAACCCTTACGGCTAATACAAATACATTATTGTAACAACAAAACAACAACAACAGAAACAATGCCAAGCACTGGCATTTTATTAAGATGTGCACTAGAATTCCTGCCAACAGCCAACAAAAATGATTGGTACACAAAGGCGGAGACTAAATGAAAGCGATTCTTCAAATAGTTCGACTCCAAGGATAAGAGGAAAGTTTAACTCAAGCCAACATATTTGCCGTGGAATGTAAACAGTGAAAGATGCGTGGAAAAGGTTCCGGAAAAGGACTCTAATATTAAGCTAAGTTTTTGGATGCTGTTTAAAAGCCGTGTGATTTATGTTATTCCTAAATAATTAAATGTCTTAATATTTAGACTGCAAACAAAAGAGTCTTAAAAAGCTCAGTTCAATGTGAGCCAGATTTTCTAGATAGAAATGGATTGGAATAGGGTAAAGTAAAAATTGGGACCCAACAACCTAATGATTTGGGTGCTCATAAATTCTATATATGATTAAATTATATTTATTAAATTATATTTATTCCCTTAAAAGGAAGACTCCGGTTTTTGGTTTTTTTTTTTTTTTTTTTTGATTTGACATCGAATTGCGATGTCGAATCAGCGAGGCTTAAACCCAGCTTGCAGCCAATCTCTAAAAACTACTCTTGATACATTTTCGTACGTATTTGTTTATCTATAGTGCGGAATTGCAATAAATGCAACTTTCAAATGCAAATTAAATTGACAAATGCGCTGATTATTTAGCGAAAAATAAAGTAATATAACAAATAAAAATATCAGCGGAATTTTCCCATAAACACAAATCAGTTGGTCGCAGTCAAATAAACAAAACTCAAAGTGCTTTGTATACAAAGCAGGCCAGAACTGAATCTGAGGGATTTTAGGGAGGGACTGAATAAAGAGGGGCAGTTGAAAGAGGCCCAGTAGAATATGCTCTTAAGAGGATATTGATAAATAAAAGTTACATGGAAGCGAGGATTACCAAAGACCAAAAAACGATAGAGGGAATGGTTAGATCCACACCGAGGCATGGATAAAGTCTCAAATGCCTTTTGATCTTCGCTTGGAAAGTTCTGATAGATCCAAAACTAAATAGGTTTGATGGAAACGCATAAAAAGCAGGCAAAAATATAAACCATTGAAAACTAGACCTTCAGACCAATTTCACAGCGAGCTGCAACAGAGACTAACATTTTGCCTGTTGGCTGCAACAGTGAAAGCAAGGCTCAAGGGTTAAAAGGAAAACTAACAAAACTAAAGCACAAAAACAAAAAGAAAATAATATGAGCAACAAAAAAGTAAAAAGAATAGAAAAAAAGAGTACGGCTTACATTTGAAATAATTTCATTGAGGGGCGCGCAGAAAAGGGAGCCAAGGGAGGCGCGCGCGCAGCAAATGTGATATAAAAGAAATGCTAAAAGTTTTCTCGTGTCGCAGCGAGCTGCGGAAACGGAAACGGAAACTGAAACGGAAGTCACATTGGACGACATGTGCGGACATGTGGCCATAATTTCAACACTCATAAATATGTAGATTTACATTTTGTGCACTTTGTGGGATTGCTGCCGCAATCACATTATGGCCAAATGTACACACAAATACATACACACACATACATAAGTGTGTGTGTGTGTGTGTTTGCGTATACAGATGCAATTCATTTGCTGGCATAACAAAAATAAGCCTGTTCGACATGGTTTTAATTAAAAAATTTGGCCCGCCGGGCGCTTCGAGGCCAACATAAATACGAAATATAAATTTTATAACAACAACAATGAGTCGCAACAAAAATAATAATCAACAAAACTGGCAAATTATACAAAAACTTTGCTGTTCACACAGACATTACAATAATAAGAGCAGCGCCAACAATAAAGGTAACAGCGACAACAACAACAACAACGACAACAAGAAAAGCAACAATAACAAAAAGAAGAAGAAGATGAGACGCAGCACAAGCGGCCATTAAGCAAGTCTCGAAGAGCACAAAAGCTTCGATGCGCCCAAAAAGGAATTCGCCAAGACAACAGCCCCAAAAAAAAACAAGACAGCAGGGACTGATGCAGCACACCGCATCCTAAATACCCTGCCAAACACTCGACTTACAGCCTGTCAGATATGCATGTCGAAGAACATATAATCTAATACAAATAATCTAATATGCTTTGGCAGTTAAATGATAGACAGACAGACTTTATAGACCAGCCGTAATTTCACATCACTATCTCTTTATCCTATATACTTAACACTCTATATATCTAGTATAAATGTTCTTACTTTAATAGTAAAGAAAATTGTGAGTCTTAATTTCTGCCATATCTGCAGTTCGTAAAGCTCCCTCACAAAAGACTAAATGAATCTTAAGTAGTTGAAAAGCTAAAGATATATATAGTGGGATATATAGCATACTTGCCGGACAGACTATAAATTTCCCACAACGGGTTGGTGTTTTCTTTATCCTCTCTACAAAACACTCGTATATCTAGTATAAATTTCCTTACTTTATAAATAACTTCTTTCTTTCTTTTTTCCTATCCAATCAAGAATATATATACCATAATAACTAGTAAACATCTCAAATGTGTTGCACATTTCATGACAAAATGGTGACATCCTCTAAAAGAGTATTAAGACCGCGCTGCTGAAAACGTAAACAATGCCACAAAAGCAACACGTGCCCCCAACCTATAGTGGCCAGCTCCCCCGGCAGCGCCACGCCCCCGCTCAATGTTAACGCCCCCTTCACACGCCTGCTAAATGCTCACGTAGTCGTCTTAATGAGCCACAGGTTTTACCTATACAATGGCCATGCCGACAGGTAGCAACAATAAAAAAGCGACAGAGACAGACAGAGCGAGAGATAGCGACTGACAAAGAGAGAGAGAGAGAGAGAGAGAGAGAGAGAGAAGCTGAGTGAACAGCCTGGCAACAAGAAAATGAAATAAAATGGCTTAATTTATTAAACACGAATTTAAGGGACACCAACAGCCTTTTGGACGTGCGTTTAATTAAAAATATCAAAACAAAAAAAACACAAAAAAAACAGCACTAAAAATGCCCTCAGGCGTCGTCAGGGGGGGGGGCTCACACTGAGGGGGGGCGCCCTGTGACATTGGACACCTGGCGAGCGTGGAGAGCAATGAAATTTTCAAACAATTTCCACATGTCACACAACAGAGTACACCCCCCCCCCCCCTCCCACAAATGACCCCCCCGTTGGGTTTAACGTCTGACATTAGTAAATAGTTTCTAGAGCAACCCCCAAAAGGATCTGACACCATGTCTGCCCATCTGACAATGTGGTAATTTTGGCAAATTGTTACCATCTAATTAGCAGCACGAATTAGCACACATTCACACACAGCCAGAGACCAATAAGAAAAACACAAATATATATAGGGAAAACCACAAAAAAAAAAAAAAACTGAATCGGAGAGCCGCCAAAAAAAACTTGACGATGTATTCGAAGAAATTTTCTGTTGCTTTGCGTGTTTGGTTTGAGTTTGGAAACTTGGTACAAAAGTCAACAAAAGTGGAATTGATTATAATTATAAGAATAATAAAGTTATTTATATCTATCAGAAAAGACGTCATGAGCGTGCGTGTCTGCATGGAAAGTTGCCGGTTCAAACCCAGCAGCAATCAATATTCTTGATATTGTTAAAGCGCTGGACTAAGAAGTGAAAAGTCGCTGGTTCAAACCAAGCAGCAATCAATATTCTTATTTGTGTTTAAGAGCTGGACAAAGAAATGAAAAGTCGCCGGTTCAAAACAAGCAGTAATCATTATTCTTGTTTGTGTTTAAGCGCTGGACAAAGAAGTTGAAAGTCGCTGGTTCAAACCAAGCTACTATCAATATTCCTGTAAAGTCGCCGGTTCAAACTCACCAGAAATAATCAATCAAATCATGTTTGTTTATCCAATTTGATTTTATTCACATAAACAAAAACAATGATAATAAATTTACAAGTATTATAATACGTTATTAATTATTATCAAGGCCATAATTCACGAGTTTATCAGTTATTGACAGCGAGTAACATTGATTGTAACTAATTATTCTTCGAAAAGAGTTTAAGGCCGCAAATTTAATAAATGGCTTCCGATAAGAAAGCAGCAATTATTTTGCGGCTTAATTTTTCAGTCATAAATTGGAGCAAAAGCCAATACTCAAATAAACAAATGAGTATTTCGAAGCAATTGAACGCAAGCTCCACAATACGCTGCATGTGTACATATATGTATGTATATACATATATTATATTTTTATTGAGCAGCTCTTGGCAAAAGTTGAAAAGTAAAACCACATTCAGGAGATAAAACCCGAACAATTTAGCCCCGAGGCGGCAATCAATGCAAAGCATTTGTCAAGGCACCGAAATCGAAACCGAAACAATTCCACATATCAAAGAGATGCCGTAGACGAAATGAACCAAAAGCTGCAATTATGAGCGGCATTCAATCAAAAGAGCCCCGGGCAATAGGAAACATTCTTGGCCAATATTTTGGCAGCCAAACAAGTTGCTGACAGTCAAATTGGTCAAAAGACACCCTACCCAAAGAAAATATATATAAAAAAGGAAAACTAGAGCCCCGAATAAGATGTATGGCTGGGCTAGCAGGAAGCGTTATAAAAGCCATTAATACATGGCCCACGAAATCAAAGTGTGAATACCGCTCAATGGTTTTTCTCACATGATAGTCGACTAGATTGCCAGCGGCGGGTTTCGAGGCCAGTTTATTGTTAGCCACCGTCAGCCGACAATAAAAGGCGCCCCCAGAAAAAGAAGGCGAATCTTTCATTATTCATTATAAGCGCCAAACAGACCGCAATAACTTTTACCCAAGGTTGGCCGAAAAAGGAACTCGAAGTCATTTATCTTGAGAGGCCGTTCGATAGCCGGTAAGTCACTGGTTCCGACTAACGCAAAAATTTCATCAATCTTTCAATAATGCGCCACAAATTGCCGCTGGAATGGGCACAGCACCGCACCCCCCCCCCCTTCCCCTTACACCTACCCACTTCCGCCAGGTAAGTAGTCGGCGGCCGAGTTCAGTGTCATGTAAATTTGTTTGCGCTGTTGCACGTAGCCAATAAAACGTCTTGGAATGTGCCCTCACTTAAGCGCCAATTGAACCACACTAGTGTGCAGCCACACACACACACACACACACACACACTCGCACACACTCGCACACACACGTACACCCTGCCATATGAGGCAGGTCATCAGTATAGAAAGAAAGACAGTCGAAAGTAAATAAATCATGCGGCCAGGCCAAGTCCTTGAACTGTTTGCCTCAACGAACCCCAACAGACTTTTATTTATTTTTATCATTTTTCTGCCACACACACACACATACATCTCGATGTATAGATGTATATACGTCTTTTTTTCTCTTCCGTTTCGCTCTTCTGATGGCTAATAAATTCGTGCCGCATTCGCATATCCCTTTTATTTATGTTTGTGTTTAGCGTTTTTTATTGATTATACTGCGTAAAATATCTACACGAACGCTGCGCTCCCTCTCTCCCCCTCTCCCTCTCTCCCACTCTCCCTCTCCCATGCCAAGTTTTTGAGGATATTTCACATTTTATAAGTACCCAAGTTGTCAGATATATCGCATAGCTTGTCGCTTCACTGAGCCTAATGAAGTTATAGCTCGTTTCGGTTCTCGGTTCTCGGTTCTCGGTTTTCGGTTCTCCCTTACTTTGTGTTAGATGAAGCTCCTACAGTCTCATTCTCCCCATTTGGGGGGCAATATATTTTCATTAGCTGGTATATTGTTGAACGGGAAAATTAAGTTGTTCGGGTTCCACTTTTGCCCTGAGTCAGCGTAAATTATTTTCATTCATTTAATTGGCAGTGTACTGAATTTATGAAAATTACCATCGATACATTTAGCAATTTTTTGCGGCTTCAGTGCGCTTCATTTCTTTAAGCAGATGTCCAACTTAAAAAAGAAATCAATCGAATTTATATGCGCCAACTTTTTATGGCCAAGCAGGCATATGCCTAACACTATAAAAAATATATCGTTTAAGCCATTCGCGTATGTTTGGGCTTATTAGGATATAGTTTTGATAAAAACTTTAATGGTTTTTTTTAAACTGAAATAAAACATTTATTGACGTGCATTTAAATAAAAAAAATTGATATGTCTATCTAAGTATCAAACTATCTTTTGGCAGACAAAACACAACTCTTCTCTGACAGAGTAAAATGGAAGCTTCTGGATTGATTGTTCTGCCATAAAGTATTATATATTGAGCTTACAATTAAAAAATCATTGCAAAAATATTCAAGTAGAAGAAGATATTTGTAACCTTATTGTAACCCATTTGTTTGCTTATTTATTTTATTATGGCTTTTTACTTGTGTGTTTAACAGCAAATTTATGAAGCAAATACATAAATTTGAAACTTTATCTAAATTTGAACCGGCGACTTCTCACTTGTTAGTCCTACGCCCTTCACTTATTTAGCTGTATTGTTTCTGACATGTTTCCTACAAGCTTGACCGTAGCTTTTTCCTAGTCAGAAGTCGAATTATCCAAAACTTACTTTCGACTTAAAAGAAAGCTTCAATAAAACTTTCAGCTCCATATCTCTCACAAATTGAGCTATGCATTGATCAAAAATCAAATTAAACTTGTTTATATATAGCTTAGAATTAAATTAAATTATTTTTTATTTTTGGTGTTGCAGCCTTTTACAAATTCTCTCTCTATTTATGCTTACACTTGTCTAAAAGCCTTTTAAAGATGTTCTCCAATTTCTCCATAAACTTGCGCAGCAAGTAGCCCCAACCGAAAAAGCTGAAACTCTTATTGCTTTTATTCTCAACCTTGTTCGATATATATGATTGTCTGGGCAGCACGCAGCTTTGCGTCGATCCGCTCAGGTCTGAGATCCAGATGCGTATGCCGCTGATGCCAATCGATGTGGATGTTGGCTGTGCATTGGCCAAACACTCTGCTGCAATAAGGCTCTCGATATAGGCCAGAAAATCGGCAGCCGAACGATTCATGACGAGCGACGGGCAACCAATGCAGCTGCCTGCCTAACTGCCAAACAATTTATATAGCCAAAGAAGGGAACTGAAGTGAGCAATAGATTTAGTCACAAAACCGGCAATAAATGGGGAAAAACACATGTTTCACAGAGAGTTAGATCTAAGAACGAGACTAGGAAGAGAAATGATTGTTCTCCTATAAACCAAACCACTTGAAAATAGATAAACTATGCAACAGGCAGAAGAAAGCCGACCCCTTTTAGTATATATAGTCTTGATTAGGAAGCCGACCTGAGTGGATGAACAACCATAAATAGCTTGAGTTTTGATATATATATATTATATTCTAGTGCACTTGTTTGAAGTAATGTCTGAATGTCTCGTTTGTCAGGCGTGGACATGCGATAAAGAGACACTCCTGGGGCGACAGGTTCTCGGCACGTAGCCAGTCAGGCAGTCAGACGGCAGTTGGCTGGCCAACAAAAGGGCATCGCGTCTTGGCCTGGTGTGACTTCATGACAGCCAACGGAATTGTCGCTCGACTCTGCAACATTTAACTGGCAGCTGGCCAGACTAGCCACAAGCCTTTTATAAGACGGTGGCAATTCAAAAGCAATGCTAACCGCTGACTTACCGCTTGACAAATTGCCATATGCTCAACTTAAGGCTTGGTATAAGTCACGGCCTGTTCTCTTAGTCACATAACTGATGGTGCACTGTATTTAAATAGCCGGCGTGCTAAGTGCTCTTGCGTCTTTTTCGATTGCAGAACATGCATGACAAAGCTAAAGACTGCTTTCAGCTGCATTTCAATAGATCTAAGCAACAGCTTGGGCTTTTATCTTTATACGGCAATTCCATATTTCAAGCACATGGGAAACAGCGGCTAAATATGATACTAAGTCGCTTTCCAACACTGTCTGCAACACTTTTTAACTCTTCTTAGCATTTGTGTTGAATTTCTGAGCCACTTCTTGGCCAATGTTTAATTAATTCTAAACCACTTTAGCTTAATCTGCAATTCAGCTTGATTTTTGGTTCAAATTCCAATAATATAGCTAAAAAACTAGCTAAAATATGAAAGTAAACTCTCAGCTTTCTCAACATTTTTTTAATATCAATGTTGAACAATTTCTGAAACCAGCCAGTGTTTAATAATCTCACTGTTAAACCATTTTTAAACTTTGCGTTCATTTAAGCGTAATACTTCGATTCGGCGCTTAACATATGCTCATTTCATTTCAAAAGTATTATCTAAGTAATATTAATCCCCTTTTCCAGCCACTTCTCAACACTCTTTCAATATCCATATTGAACAATTTCTAAACACAGCCAGTGATAAATTACTTCCAAGTCACTTTTGAATATGTTTTGATTCACTGCGTAACCATTTTTAAACTTTGCGTTCATTTAAGCGTAATACTTCGATTTAATTTCGTGAACGCCAATGGAGCATAACTTATGCGCATTTAACTTCAAAAGTATGTGTATATTTTTTGTAGTGTCCTTTGTCACTCACAAAGTGTATTTTCTTAGTAATATTAATCGTCTTTTGCACAAATCAATGGACATATTAACTGTAATCAAAGCTAATGCACATTTCGCAAAAGTATACACTCAAGCGTTTCTTTACTTTGTGCATTTTACATTTGAACTGTCAATCAACTGCACAGGCCGTGTCCTGAACAGGCATTCAAAAGTTGATTACTAAACATATCAAAGGCTGTGGTCAAAAATGTCCGACTAGAAGATACGCCCAAATTGTGTGCCTAATACCTCGAAAATTTAGTGCATTCGAGTCTTACTGTCTTCAGGATATGTCCAGAAAAAGCTCCTAGATGAAAATCTATATTTAACGATTTAAAAATCGATATTTAGCAACTCAAATCGATATGAATCGACTAAAGCTGATCTTTATCCCTTAACAAATTGATAGTTATTGCTTTTAAAAAACAAAAAGGTAAACTAGTTCTTCATATTATGTTGAGAGCTTTCAAGTTAAAGTCTCTTACTTTATAGATATACAAAGAGTCGGTCAACTGTACTTAAGAGAATACAAATATCAGCTCGAATATGCCTTCCTCTGTTGCATACACCTTATTTACCCCTCAGTGGGTGCGGGGTATAAAATTGTTGCATTCAAATGTGGCATCAGTTAATTAATATTGTATGAGTCAAATGGAATATCATGACGCACCGCAGGGACTATATTGTGTGCCTGTCACTAAAATGCAATTAGCCAAATGCCAAATTTAATGTGTGAACAGTGGAGATAGCCTAAAATGAGCAGTTCAAAACGAGAAAGAAAATCTAAAAATCAAAGGCAGCCGTAAATATTTGAAAATCGTATTTAAATTAGTAGCCGTTGGTTTTAGTTTTAGTATATAAATCAAAGAAATTTGGCGAAAGAGCTGGAAAAAAAAACTTTTTCAAAATTGACCATATTTTAGTTTGTTTTTTTTTAATACCTTATATCTGTTTGTGTACACTCTTTTATTTGTAATACGATGGCTGACATGATCAGTAGTGGGGACAATAGTCCCAGGAGCAGTGTGCAACAATCTGCCGATGAGCTCGGCAAGCAGCTGATTGCAATGGGTCGCTGGGTCAGCATATATAATGATGTGCATGGACTCATAAAACGATCGATATTGCCGCGCTATGGCAAGCCGGTGACTGGCGACAAGGCGCAGATTTTGCTCGAGCCATTGCTGCGACAGATAACCGGACAACAGGAGCTGCATACGCTGATTCTGCTTTTGGCGCCCTCCTCCAAGCAGAACTTTCATCGGAAGCTGCACTGTTTCGATCGGGATACATTCAAGCATCTGGGCAGCACATGCATAACGAATCATGAACTGGAACTTATGCAGCAATACGAGATGCTTATCAAGTACGAAATGGTGTTCACCGATGAATACCTTCCAATCAAATCACTGGCCTCTGACAGGTCCATCATTTGCCAGCTCGTCCAGAGCCGACGAACGGCCCTGCTTGTCGAAGAGGAGCCTGACATTAAGCCCAAGATCAAATCGCTGCGTCAGCCGAAGATACCCGTCCGTATGCGTGCCTCGGACAAGAAACGAATTGAGAAGAAAGTAACTGATGCCGATGGGGCTATCAACGAGCCAGTGTGGAAGATATAAGCTTGGAGTTCGAAATTATAGAAGTTATGGTCCAAAACGTTAAAGGTTTAAAATGTTTTTTATTTCGATTAAAGTACAAATTTAGATTCATCAAAGTGCGAGCGCCTAGGTGTGGGGAGTGCCGTGCGTGGAGATAGAAAAGTATCTAAAGTGTCGTGAGTCACAAAAGTATCTTTTACTTAAAAAATAAAATGGTTAAAGCAGGTAAAATACAAATTAAGCTACAAGTGTCCCAGATAAGAAAATATAAAGCCCCTGTGAGAATCGACTGAGTATCTTTAAGATACAAGAGTCTGCAAGGCAAAATAAGTATATGTGAGAATCAATTCATTGATGAATAATAGCCAGGCCGTAAACTGCATACTATGAAATCCAAATCTTGAAGATGCGCCTGATAAAGAATGATAGCCAGGCTGCTTGCTATGAAATCCAAATCTAATTGGACTTTGCAGAAATTCAAAGCTGGCAGCTATAAAATGCACTCAGTAATTGCTGGCTGTTACAAAAGCCTGAAATCTACATAAAATTAACAGAAGAATACGAATAGGGCCCTGATAAAGATTGATAGCCAGGCTGCTTGCTATGAAATCCAAATATCATTACGAATTCCACAAATTCAAGCTGACAGCTATAAAACGCACCCAGTAATTGCTGATTGTTACAAAAGCAAATGCACTCCACAAAAGCTGATTGCTTGAAATCTGCATAACAATAACAGAAGAAGAATAAGAAGATGGGCCCCGATAAAGCTTACTTATGGCTAAGAGCATAACTGTAAATTGCCGAGTACTTTGGCCCAAATGGTGGGGATAGACACGCATCGCATAAGTATAACTGGCAAAAGGCGGTCTTAACAGTTGAATAAACATTCGACATGCGATAGCCGTGTTCGAGCCGGGATTGGCGGCCATTAGGCGACATCGGACGTGCGGCGCTCGAATTGAAGTGTTATGAGATAGCTGCCAGTATCCATTATCCAACCAGACGACAGCTTCCACTCATCACTCAATTAATCCCCTGCGCTTTAGCAGACCCATCCCCCGGCCCCCCTCCCCCTCTCTCTCTCGCTCTCTCCCTTGGGTTGTCCTAGCTGCAGCACCTTTGACTTCGCTGCGGCGCGCCTCGTCAGCTGTCATTATTTAGCGCAGCTTAACTAATCGCATACGACAGCGGATAACTGGGAAAACTGGGAAAAAGTCCGCAACTGGCAGCGAGGAAAAACCGCAGCGCTTATGCTCTCGGCCAGCATATAATGTTGGCAACAGCGAGAGGTCATGCCATGCGCGGCCTCATGGCTGTCAATTGTTTTATTTCCAATAATGGCCAGCCTGCAGCACAAATTCCAATAACAAAAGGCGATAATAATACAATTGACAGTGCTCGACTTGGAGATACCCTAGCATATGCGCAAATATAACTATCTTTCTCTATTTCGAATAACTAAGCTGCAGCTGCATATATTGTAATTATGACTTGATTTTAAGCTTAATTGGACTTAAATGAAGCCATAAACCAAATATTTCCTAGATAGTTCGCATAATCCCAGAGATCGATCGCTTTATTTTATACATGTTGTACAATTGGATTCTGCGAACCTGCATTTAAAACCAACGCCTAACTAATTGCTAATAATCTGTAACAAAATTTCCAATGCAAAAATAATTCATATACAGAACATTTTTAAGCTTTAACAAAAACAACTGAAAGTAAATAATATTCAGGAGAAATTCTTAGCTACGCATCCTCCTTTATATCTTAAATCTGGAAATTCAAAGTGCATTAGCTCTATTTACTCTGCATTCTATTTACTTTAACAAGAAAACCGGCTGAAGGTTTTTACTAATATACCCTTTTTTGTCTATTTTATGGCTACAGGGTATAACAAACACTTTACGTTTTACGTGCTCTCTCACATTTTTGGCATTTTATATTGTACTCGGATTTTCTAGGCCAGCAACGGCAGCATATGTGTGTGTCCGCATCTACGTGTGTGTGTGCACTTGTGTTTGTGTGTGTGTGTGTGTGTGTGTGTGTGTGTGTGTGTGGTTGTGTTTGTGTCGTGCGCACTTTTCCAATCGGTTGGTTTTGTTCTTTTGCAGCTTTTGGTCGGTCGGTCGTATTGGCCATCGAATACTGCAATTTACACAAACGCCTCGCACTGCATCATACACTTTGTGGCTGGCTGGCTGGGCGAATGGGTCAACGGTTTTAAGGTTTGTGCCTTGCTTTGGATTGCGTTTCAAACTCATATGTTCTCGCCAATGTGTTCATATATACGAGCACACATATGCCCAGCGGCTGTCCAACTCGTGTGCGGATGTTTTATGATGGCATTGATTCGAGCAGACCATGTAATGGATATAGGACATATGTTTCGAGAGAGTTTTAGCTGCAAATCTAGCTTGTCCAAGGGAGCAATTAAAATAAAACAAAAGAAATGCAGGTGCACAGAAATAAGGAAAAGGAATATTATTTAACTTGTTTTTGAATGCCTAAAATATTTAGTATGTTGTGTAAGCAAGAGTATTTAAGGCCCGACTAGGAGATACCCAACTCTTAAATGCCACAGCACACACTGGAACATGACCCAGCGGCTGTGCTTCTTCTTCAATTAAAACTGAACTATGGAAAATTCATTCTGTAATTAAATTTGCATTCATTGTTCGATCGTTGTGAAACTGTTAGGTTCAATAGATGACATTTATTTGCCATAATATGCTTTATCTCTAAAGCTACAAATTTCATGTCTCCTGGATATTGATATTTATCGGTGCTAGGGCAGCTGTCGATGCACTTGCTCTGCGTATGTAATAGCCTAATTCCACTATGCTCAAAAAATTGTTACATTTACAAACTTCACATTTTGCGGTTCCATTGGCAAGTGTCTGTTGTCGGTAATATGTGAGTGGCAAAAAATAAACAGCTAATCGGTTTGATCAATAAATCGATAAATCGATACGAAGTTCGATAAATCATCGCAAAGAAAATGTTTGGCATATGTTAAAAATATGTTTTCTTATGGGAAAACGTACAGGCCACATTTTAACATTCGACAAAAATGTGAAATTCGTAAATGAAAGAAATGTGGACAGTTGAATTAGGTTATAAACAGAAAAAATAACTTCCGCCTTTCACATTAGCGCAACTTTACTATGCCCGTATTATACATATTCTATTAGTTCCAGGCATCTAAATTTGTTATAAAATTTCTCAAATTTAGGAGCATTATCCACACATACAAGCGCCCATGTTTGTACTCCGCAGACGTGTAAACGTCTACAACAGGGGCAACAGCTTTCAGATTTCAGTGCCATGTTTGGCCAGATCTCTTACAGATTTCTATTGTGGATTGCGCTCACATATGCCAGCCGCTGCTCTTCACCTTTAACTCCCTTTGTCTGCCCTATCAAAACTTCAACTTTGAGTTTTACATTGTTCGAAAAGCTGCCGTAGCTTTGCATTGTCTGCACGTCACGGTCTCCAGCATAAACTAATAAGAACGTCAGGTCGGGCTGCAGCCGCTCTGTGTGCTCATCACGCATTTGTCGTGGCAACAATGCCGCCTGGATGAGCCCCGGCTCTGGCCAGGAGCTGGCTGTGGTCCGCAACTCGTACTCGTACTCGTGCATCTGCAGCTGCATCTGCATCTGCTTAATGGCCATTTGGTATGGTAATCGTAATACATATTGGGCCATTATCTGGCGCGTCCATTAGCGGACAGTTCATCACGGCGCGCATATATCCTCATCCAAAATATTCGATTTACTGCACGGCAACTGCAGTTGCGCATCGGGCAACCAAAAACTCTATCGACCCGTGTTAATTTGCATTTAATTATTGTCCGTTCAGTTTGCAGTTCACAGCCCTGGCTCTAGAGTTCAGTTTTTAGCGCCTATTGTCATTGTGTCAGCGACATTTTTGGTTACATTTGAATTTGGGCAACGTTGAAATCGCCTTTACAAAAGCTCGCACGCATATTTGAACGCAAGTGCGAAATGCAAAATATGATTTTGAATTTTATTGAAAGCAAGAGAAACAAACAGAAGCCTTTAAATATGATAATTGATTCAGTTTTGAAGAATTTCGTGCGATTGACCACCTCAGGACTTCTTTTAAATGTATATTTTATTTTAATAAAAATACACAAATGTTAAAAAAATATATATATAAATATAATGATGGGCAAAATTAAGAAGAATAATTTTGAAAAAGTTTGTTCACAAATTTTTACGAAGCTTTCTTTCGGATCGAAAATAATCACTAATTGGAATTCTCGATTTTGAATTTTATTGAGAGTAAAAACAAACAAAAGATGCCTTTAAATATTAAATATGGTTCAATTTTCAAGATTTTAGTAAGTTAGAACATCTCAGGATTACTTGTAAATGTGTGTTTTATTTTAATAAAAATACACAAATGTTAAAAACAAATATATATAAATATATTGTTGGGCAAAATTAAAAACAATAAGTATAAAAGAGTTTGTTCAGGAATTTTTGAAATTTTTTCTGAAGCTTTCTTTTGAGTTGAAAGTATTCACTTAGTGTGGATATTGGAATTCTCGACCTCCTAATGGGCCAGTCGCTGGTTTATTTCGTTACAAGTTTAATTTTCGAAATTATACATTTGAACCCGTGGAACGGGTAATTTCCCGCGGGGTATTTTTATAGCCGGACAATGTTGATGTTGGCTCTGTTTATTGGCATAGAAATTAGCCCGCAATTTGATGTGCGGCATCAACTGGCAACAACTGGGTTTATAACATGGAAATGGCAACATTTAATAGCCGAAGGAAGCATAATGAAAGCAAATGTTGCCCACTTTGCAGAGCACTTGCAATAATTATAACAATTTCCTCATATTTATGGCCGCTTGAGAGCTCACAAAATGTTTGTCCAAATTAGCACAAATCCCGGACAGAACAACTTAGTATGAAATCATTTGTGTTACTTCAAACTTGCCGTATTAAAAACAATGCGAGTAGCAGCAGCCACTTGAACTGTGGCCACATTTTGCGAGTCGCCTCTTGAAATGCGCTTAATTTCAATCAGAGCGCTGCACAGAAACAATGCCCGAGCAAAGCAGCTGTCGGTCCAAAAAATGTTTTCATGACAAAATAAACACCAAGCCAAGCCGCTAAACAAACAAATGGCACAGCAGAACTAAATAAAACTAAATCCAACTGAGCTGAACTGAACTGAACTGAACTGAAGCGAACCACACAAAACAGTCAAAGTTATGACGCAAACAACAAAAACTGTTGGAAGCACTTCCAAGTTGGGATAAAGACGTTTGAATACCCTTCTAGATATTTGTGTGCACATATCTATGGACATTTATATTGTATACAATATTTATAGGCAATTCTGGGGCCCCGACCGTCTATCGATCTCAGAAACTAAACAAGCTAGAGGCCCAAAATTTAATAAATATATCCTATATACATATATCTACTAATGTAATATATATTTCCTTTAAATATCTACAAATATAATACGTATATATGTAATATGGTATATATAATATGTCTACCATACAATACGCACAATGAGATAAAAAGTTATTTCGACATATTCTACCATTTCTATAATATCGATAAATATGATAAATATCGATTTTGAGACATTGTATTTCATTCAACACTTAAAGATTATAAGAACTAGATACACTTAACTTGTATAGATAGATTAAGTATATTTTACTTTTTGAATAAAGCACCTTTTTCCCACCTCCGTAAAAAATCCATAAAAAATATTATATCTAAGGGTAGAGCCATCTACCAACTAATCTGCTTATTTTGATTTTATCAAGACGGATTCGTGTTATAAATATTGTTATAGTAAATATATTATTTCTTCTTAAAAAATATGAACACAAATTGTATGACAAAACCAGACGACCCTTTTTTAGAGCATCGTAATGCAACGAAGCGTGCGCAATTCAAATGCATTTTGTTTCTAAAGAAGTTATTAATTCAATAAATAAATGTTGATTTAAAAATGTTATCAAACAAAAGTAATTTTGTTATGTTTAACGATTCGCAAACTATAAGTAAACAAACTAAACAAATAAGCAATATAAATAAAATCAATAAAGTTAAAAAAAAATTTAAATAAATATACGAATAAATAGAATAAATAAAACAGATGATGAATAAAATAAAGGAAATAAATGAATAAATAAAATAATAATATCAAAAAAAAAAAAAAAATAAATAAATAAAGAAAACAACTTAAATAAAAAAAACAAAGTAAATATAAGAAAATTAATATATGAATAAATAGAATGATTAAAAAAAATATGAACAAAATAAATGAAATAAATGAATCAATAAAATAAATAAATATTATAAGAAAATAAAACAAAATAAATAATACAATTAAAAAAATAATAAAAAAGTAAATATAATAAAACAAATAAATAAATTAACCAATAATAAATAATAATAATAAATAAATGAATTAAATACAAATAAGTCAATAAATAATATTTTTGACAGATAAAAAGCTATAGCTTTCCATGAACTGCATATGCCCGTTTGCTGATGAGTTTTTTTTCTGTCGCTTTCTGTCGCCGGCCTCTCTCTGGCTCTCTCCCTCTCCGTCTCTCTCTCTCTCTCTCTCGCCCACTCTATCCCTTAAAAGCTTACATTGAATTAAAGGCATTTTTCTTAATTTGCCGGCCAAAAGAAATGGCGCACAATTAAATGCGCACCAGCTTGTCCACACAGACACAAACACACACACACACACACACACTAATAAGGTTGGATGCACAGTGTAAGAAGAAGATTAAGCAACTGCGCCTAAAAGTTTGTAAGCGAAAATTAAAAGCAAATTAAATTATTCGCCGTCGTCTGTCGTTTTGTATCTTGCGGAATAAAATGTTCGCTCGTTGTTTTTGCTGGCGGTTTGCGGTCGCTTTGGTACTTTGTGGTGCTCCGCAGTTTGCGTGTTGATTCACTGCGCTCCCATCGTTGCGAGGGGAGTGGCGAGGGGAGTGTGGAGTGGGTGGTGTGGGAATCGCCAGCAGCTAGGGGGGCGTATGCGTAATTTTTCACACTTTTGGACTGCGACTGCTGCTGTCTTATAATAATGTCTTATAATTTATGCACATTATTTTTGTTTATTTATTTTTACTGAGTATTTTGGCATTTTATTAGGCGTCACAAATTACATTGCAAATGGCACACGCTGCACGAATGTGCAAGAGAGGGAGAGTGGGGGGGAGAGAGGGAGAGAGAGAGAGGCGAGAGGCGAGAGGCGAGAACGACAGCGCTGGTCATGGTAAATGGCACCTTGGGGATTTGACTAATAGTTTGCTAATGCGCGTTTTATGCGCTGGAGATTGTGGCTGGTGAGTTTACCAAATTGATGCTGGCAGCGGAGAGAATCAAAAGATGAGGCGAGGGCGAGAGAGAGGGGGAGAGAGAGGGAGACAGGGAGAATGAGCTAGACGATACATTTTTAAACGGAACAGAAAAGTTAAGGTCCACCAAAGGGTGGCATTAAATGCACATTAGTTAAATATTAGAGTACTCCATTTTTCTATTTAGTTTGTTTTAAATAGTGGCTAAAGATTAATTTAATAAATTAAATAAACTAGATGATACTTAATAAAAGAAAGAGGCAGCATTTCTTTTTTAAACAGAATATAAAACTTAAAGTTGACTAAAGGGGAACATAAAATGCTAATAAGCTGAATAAGAGAAATACTCCAGGTAATGTTTGTTTATTTTTAGTAGTAATCCTCAAGCAAACGTGAGCTTTTTTTTAAAAATAAATATGACTTAACATTTAATTCAAAGAGTTATTTCATAGTAAAAGAAGTAGAAGAAAGAAGCAAAGAAACGAATATATAATCGTGAGTATCTCTGTCTGCAGTTCTACGCTGCCTTAACACACATTCCCACACATAAACAAAAATATGTAGATGAAGCATATTTAAGTCTGGAAATGGTCAACTGCATACCTTAAAGCACTAAGCGTTCAGGTAGTAAGGCGCTTAAAGCTATGCTAATGGGCTGCAAAAATAGTCAAAGCTTCATTCGGTCATATAGCTTTAATGCCCAGCATTGTGTGTGTGTGTGTGTGTGTGTGTGTGGAAACTGGAGAGCAAGTGGCTTGGCAAATGCGTCATGAATATGCCGAATGCATTTCGCAAATGGAAAATCTCAAAATGTGCAACTAGAAATGAGGCAAACAATGGAATGTTGTTCTTGCACAAATTCCACGCGCAGCAGTTGGAATTTTTGGCATGATGCCCGCACACACACACACACACCTACACCCACCCTCCCATATGAAAATGGTTGGCTATCGATGATAAGTGAAAACGCCTACAATGCAACGGTGTGGCATTGAAATGCCAGGCGCCAAAAGTGAAATTATGAAGCTGGTTAACGTTGCGTATGCGCAACCAAGCGAAGCGTAACTTGAGCTTAAAGTTGTTTACTTGGCGTGTGTGTGTGTGTGCACTCGTGTGTGCAGCTTCAGCATTTGGCCTTGCCACACAACTTGTTGCAGCCTGCCAAATTGCAGGGAGCTGAGCCAACTTGATGTGCAGCAGCGAAACTTTGTCTATATTACGTATACGCCCTGTAATCGGTACCCAATGAGTTGAGGCTGTCAGCTGCCGGCGTGTTGGTCTCAAAATTAAGCCAGGCACGTAACAAAACTTGAGCCCAGACCAAAGCCCAAACACAAACACTGACAAGCTGGTAAAGCAGCCAACCGTTGGCGGGGCGGGCGGGGGGGCGTGGCATGTGATGTGCAGAAAGCGGGCAACAAGCAGCGGCACGTAGCCACATATAAACAGTAGATGGATGTCTAAGTGTGCGGCAACAGGAGCAAAGACCAGCAGCAGAAAAACATGTTGCTGGAAATCATTTTTATTTTTGCCCCTCCCCCCCAATGCCGCCACCGCCTCGAAGGCTGAGCGTTTCTTGGGGCTGTGCGGTGAGCGGCGCGTGCCAATTTTGTTTGAGGCCAAAGAAATCAGTCAAGCGTTAAGCTCACTCAGCTTATAGGTGAGTGTGCGAGTGTGTGTGTGTGTGTGCAGTCGTATGTTTACTCAAACTACACACGCACGCACACACAGCCAGCTGTCTTTCTGACTGTCGAACCCATCGGGGTCCCGAACACCTCTGGGCCTGCAGCTAATGAGGCGCATATTTTCTAAGTGCCGCTCAATTACACTGAGTGCTTGAGTTTCGGTGCTCAAAGGCTGAGAGTCTTGAGCATAGAGACAACGCTGCCGCTTCCCCAACCGCCTCCAGCCACACCCCCCCCCCCCTTCCCATTTAGCTACCTGTTATGACAAATGCTTTGTGGCATTTGCTGCCAACTGAAACAACTAAACTAAACTATTTGGCAAACAATTGCACTCTTGCAGATAATTTACAGCAGCATTCAAGGCCATGGCATCCAGCAGCAGCAGCGGCAACAGCAGCAGCAGCAGCAGCAAGAAAATATGCAAAAACTTTTCCGGTGTGCGCAAGGCGTGCACATTTCCCAAAGCAAGCGCTTGCTTTGCCAGCAAATTGAATGTAGCTGGTTCTGCTGGCTGGCCTTTGACTGCAGTTGGGAAACATTTTAGCAGCCTTAAGCGTTAACGAAACTTAACTGATGATAGAGAGGTATCCCTTTGCATGTATGCTCTGGCATTAAGACGTAACTGCTAGCCAAGCTATCATGAAACAAACATCACAGACAAAAATCAAATTAAACCTTTGTTTTAGAAATGTCCATTTCATTGGATAAGAATGTATACCAGTTTTTATAACAGTTTGTATAACTGTTTGTATAGCAGTTTGTATAACAGTATGTTTAGCAGTTTGTATAGCAGTTTGTATAGCAGTTTGTATAAAACTTACTTAGTATTCCCATTCGTTTAACAGTGTGTATTCTCCTTTGTATAACAGTGGATATTCCCCTATGTATAACAATGGGTACTGCCATTTGTATAACAGTGGGTATTCCCTTTTGTATAACAGTCGGTACTCCAATTTGTATAGCAGTTAATGTAGCAATCTGCATACACGCTTTAACAAGTTAGACAAAAGTGCTTTGCGAAATTTTCGTTTATATTAAAGTTCGTATAACAGTTTGTTTTTTCTTTTTTTTTTTTTTTTTATTATTATTAAGTTTTGCTTTATTTTAATTTTTCTGTTATTATCAGGAACAACTTAAATAATTTTTATGAATATTTACAAACTACTTATTCTACTGGTAAGTCTAATATACAAATTTACAGTGGCGACTATATAAATCGATCTGGGAGATCTATTGGGTGAGACCTTCGCAGTCTCCTCCGCATTCGGAGACCTCCAATTCTACGTCTATTCAGAAGACGCCTAGCCAGACGATTAGGATGATTTCTCAGTCGCGCTATATAATTTGCGGCCTGTATGTTTGTTAAAGAGTTTATATAATAGTCTCTATAGCTGTTTGTATAAGAGGCAATAATTGAACTGCCTCACGAGCTGACATCTAATACAGCCTAAGCTCTTAAGGCATCGTTTATTAAAACAACAAATGTTTTACAGCTTGTATAACAGGCCCAATTTACAATGCCCTAAAAAGCGGCTTCACTCTTGTGTGAGCCATGTCACGCCTGCCTCAAAGTATGCAACATAACATACCAAAAAAAAAAAGAAAAGAAAAACAAAGGAAAATCGTTCCTAATTGATTGCGCCGAAAGGCACAAAGGCGAAACGGCGGGAGGCGTGGTTTTTGTAAAAATTGGCAGCAAGCGTCAACGTCAATCAAAAGCCAAGACAGGCCGCAATCCACAGGCGACAGGAGGCAGACGGCAAGAAGCAGAGCAACAACCACATGAGGCAGCAGGCAGCAGGCAGCAGCAAAAAGTGGCACAAACGAAAATCAAGTGGCACGTGACACATAACTTAAACACAATTCAGCTGCAAGTTGCAAGCTGCGAATTAGGTCTCAAATTTCTAATTAGATGGCATACTTTAAGGCGTTCGCCCTAATTAAATTCAAGTGCTAACATTACAAACACGCAGACGATATACCTATATAAATATATATATATATGTATATATGTATATATAGGTATATATAGTTAAACCAAATAATTATCATAAAGTAGCACTGAGGGGAAAGAACAGAAGGCAAACAAAGCATTCAGAGCATGAAAGAAAAAGGAGCTGCAGTAAATTTATGGCCGGTCCCCAAAAGTTTTTGGCTTGCAGGCGCGCAAAACTCAAACAAAACAAAACTAAAGAAAGAGCAAGACAGGGAGAGGGTAGGTGATAGAGAGAGAGGGAGAGGGGGAAGGGGTGGCTAGGTAGATAGCGGGGTTGCCAACTCGTTGCCAGTCGCCGGCACTTAAGTTTCGGCTATCGAAAAACTTTTGGCGTCACATTCTGTCTGCATATTCTCATTGACCCAATGCGCCCCTGATAGCCTACATGCCCCCATCCGTAGCACCATTGCCCCCCCCCCCCCCCCTCTCTATCTCTCTACCCCCGGCTGCGTAATCTCTGACAAGCCAGCCAGCAACTATTTACAAATATATGTTATAAATTGGCATAAAACAATGGTGGTATGTGACTGCAGCCAGTAAATTTGTTGAACTTTTCAACTGGTTTCTGGTTTGTTTATTTGCAGTAATATTTTTGATATAATTATGCTTGCATTTTAAGAGAAACAACAATAGTAAAAAGTATGTTGGTAATGTTTATGTTTGTGCTTTGCATAGTTATATAAATAAATTCAAAATATAACACAACTAGTATCAACAGCTACACAGGACTGACGCATTAAATACCCTACAAAATTCTTTCCGTAATTATAATATTTATTATATATAATATCAGAATCCAACAGACTATTTGTGAGATCTAGGTTTACAGGAAATGAAAAACGCCCTCAAACTTATTTGCAAAGATCTTCAAGAGAATTTATTTTAAACGTCCCATGGGCATGGCCGGGGTATACCCGCTATTGTCCTACATAGACACAGGTCAAAATTTTCGAGTCGCATAACTCGGTCAAATTTCATCCGATTTTAATGAGGCTTGGCTTTTTGTTCATGGTTTTCCCTCTATATTAATCTGGCATTTAAATCTAAACACACATATTTTAGTCGAAATTCATGTCAAAATCTTACCCCAAGATTCGTACATATATAGACATGGGTCAAAAATTTCCCATCCCCATAACTTGGTCAAATCTCATACGATTCTAATGAGGTTTGGCTTTGTGTTCATGGTTTTCGCTCCAGATGAATCTGGCATTCAAATCTGAATAAAAATTTTTTAGTCGAAATTCATGTCAAAATCGTACCCCAAGATTCGAATATAGACATGGATCAAAATTTCCCATCCCCATAACTTGGTCAAGTCTCATCCGATCTTAGCGAGGATTAGCTTTTTATTCATCGTTTTCCCTCTAGAATAATCTGGCTTTCAAATCTGAATACATATTTTTTAATCGAAATTCATGTCAAAATCTTACCCCAAGATTCGACATTTAACATGGGTCAAAATTTCCCTTTCCCACAACTCGGTCAAATCTCATCCGATTCTCACAAGTTTTGGCTTTTTGTTCATGGTTTTCCTTCCAGGTGAATCTGGCATTCAAATCTGAATACAAATTTTTTTGGTCGAAATTCATGTCAAAATCGTACCCCAAGATTCGTATATAGACATGGGTCAAAATTTCCCACCCCATAACTTGGTCAAGTCTCATCCGATCTTAGCGAGGATTAGCTTTTTATTCATCGTTTCCCCTCCAGATGAATCTGGCATTCAAATCTGAATACATATTTTCTTGTCGAAATTTATGTCAAAATCTTACCCCAAAATTCGTATATAGACAAGGGTCAAAATTTCCCATCCCCATAACTCGGTCAAATCTCATCCGATTTACATGAGGTTTGACTCTTTGTTCATGGTTTGGCCTCTAGATAAATTTGACATCTAAATCTGGCAACACTTTACTTGTTTTTGGGTTTCGTCCGATTTGCTTTACGCTTATAGTTTAGATTACCTAAGAACTTAATGAATACGTGTTGGCCTGAGATGATTTATTTTATACGTACCACGGGCAATAACTGCAATATACCCGCTTGTATGTTATTCTCATTCTTATTCTTATCTGTCTATATATACAGTTTCTTTTGTAATATGAAATGTTTACGCTTAAACTTGTCTCACTTTCCTTTAGAGATCTTATCAAATTGCACCTGTAAGCACTTAAAGTTGGCAAGGTGCGCAATGTAAAATGCGCAACCTCGTATTGTGCAACACTTACAAATTCTTGGCGAGTTTCAACACAGAAAAAGTTGTGAAAAAAAAAAGAAACGTTTTACAATTGGAAAAGTTATTGCCTGTTACGGTTTTACAATATAACCCAAAAGTTTTCAAATGCATTCGCAAGGGTTTGACTAGAGCAATTGTGTAGAAGGGCGGGCGGGGGGTCGGGCAGGGGGGGCGTGTGCCCGAGTGCTTTCGGTAAAGTTCTTTGCGGTCAGGAAATGCATATGCACACATAAATCCAAGCTGGGATTTGACTAAGTGCTGAAATGCCTAAAAGCGTCCAAATATTCAAATATGCTTCATGCTGATGAGTGTAGAAATTTTGTGTGCCGTTTCTTGCAAATTAGGTCGCAGAATTCTTTCGGCAAGCTACAAAATATACAAAAATAAATGTGCGAAGCAATAAAATGAAAATCAAAATAAAAATATTTATAAAAATTAAATATATGCATTTGCCTGGCCGGAAATGCCCAAAAAATAAAAATCAATTCATGTATAAACTTTGTTTGCGGACAAACAATTTTCGACATGTGTATGCAAATGTTGCACACAGTTTTTAATAAACAATTTCCTGTCAAATTGGTGTCGACTTCTGCATAATGCTTCAATAAATTCGAATAGAAATTGTTTTGCTGTTGAATAATAAATACCATTGACAAAAATAATACGGCAGACAAAATAATAATATAAGTGGAATTTTCGCCTGTGAAAATGCGTTTATATCTTCGAACCTGAATAATTAGGTAAAAGATTGCCCAAATGCAAATATCAGACTAGCTTGAAAATTGAGATTAAAAACACGTTTTTTAATTGCTCAACTAGAAAATACCCTTTAACCCCATTAAACGACAGACAAATATGGCAAGTTTCTCAGATAATATTCGTTGCCTTTTCGCTCTAGATTCTTATTATTTTAAAATATGTTTTAATTTGAAAAAAAACAAATACAGCTTTTTATCAATTTGTTAGTTATACAAATTCCTGCCAAATTGATGACGATTGCATATTGCTTCAATAAATTTGAATAGAAATTGTTTTGTTGTTGAATGAATAAATAACATTGACAAAAATAATTGACATACAAAATAATAATATAAATGGAATTTTTGCCTGTGGAAATGCGTTTATATCTGCAAGTCTGAATAATTAGACTAGCTTGGAAATTGAGATTTAAAACACATTTTTAAATGTAAGACACAAAAATCAATTGCTCAACTAGGATATACCCCTTAACCCATTAAACGAAAGATAAATATGACAAGTATCTCAAGAGTTTAGCTCCAGATTCTTATTATTTAAAATATGTTTTAATATTCGAGAAATATGGCTTTATAATGGGGGCTGCGATTGCCTTTGCGAAAATCAATTTGTTAGCTATGTATATTTGCCCGCCGTCTTATGAGTACAAATATTTGATATATAAGTCTTCCAGTTTATGGCCAACTGAAGTCATTTCTTTTGTGTATAGCTTCTTGGCTGGATACCAATAAATGTTAGCAATACTGCAGCAGCAGGTTCTTTATGCGCTGGCTAGACACGCCCCCGATAAACAAAATACATTATTGTAGTCTGCAAAGTTTCGTTGATTGAAATTCAATTTACGATTGCGAATTGCGATGGAATTGAAACGGTTGGGCTAATGTCCTGACAATGTACAAATGTCAACGGTTTAGACAACTTTTTGGCTGCTAATTGAAAATGTCTGCAAAGTCGGAGGCGGCAAAATAATAATTGTACCTAATGTGTTTTAGACGCCCCAACGATTTGTCAAATAGAAAAATTACGAATGACTACAGTAGCTGACAGTCAGGCCATGTCAGGTGCCGTGTTGATTTATGCCGCGCACTTGCCAGAGCACAGTGTTGCAAAGTGTGTGTGGAATGGGGTTGGAATAGGGTTGGGCGACTGGTGTCAACGGGAGGGAGGGCGCGTTCAATCACATTTCTAATTACCAAGTTTCCCCAAGGTAATTAACTTTGCATGCATTACCCAAATTACAACAATGCGCCCGAGCGTTTTATCAACTCAATTACGCCAGCCAGCGTCACCTGCCCCCAGAGAGTGGAAAGGGGAAGGGGGAGAGAGGGGGAGAGAGAGTATTAGAGCAGAGAGATACTTTACACAGATAAACAACAAATAAGCATTGTTTGTAATTTAGCGAAATTGTTGTCTCACACAACGAAGAGAACTACTCTACGCTTCCTGTCACCCCCACTCCCCCCTCACACCCCTTGTTTATCAGCTGGCAACAATCACGGGAGCAGAAGTTTCTGTTAGTTTATACGAGTTTTACTCTCTGCTCATGTGTGTGTGTGTGTGTGTGTGTGTGTGCGTGTGTGCAAGCAATATCGTTGACAGTCAGCTTGTTAATATATGTGTGTGTATGTGTGGTGTTGTTTTATATATCTGTCTTACTTGCTCGCTTTGCTCATTTTATCGCGCTTCTCATCTGACTCTCGGCAGCTCTGGCAGCTTCATTTGTAAAACGTTGCGTATACGTAATGTGCAACGCAATGTGCGCTAGTTACGTTCATGTGTGTGTGTGTGTGTGTGTGTGTGTGTGTAGCTTATTAGTGCTCGTCTTGACATAGCAGCACTACGGCATAATAACAATCTATTTTTTTAATTTTTTTCGCTGCGACTTTTGGCTGGCAAGCGAATTTTTAATTACCACTTGGAGCCATTTTTATACCCTATAGCCATAAAATGTACAAAGTTGCGCAGCAGACAACTTCGTTATTTACAAGGTGTACATTCAACAGTTTTTTTTTTTTAATTGAACATATTTATTGTTGCTTGAAATAAATTCTTGTCTTTACGAGCGCTTTATCCCGCGAGTTATCTAAATCTAAATAAATAATATCTAAAATATATAAAATACTCTCGAATATCATTTGATTCAACAAAAGAGAGTAGAAAAACTAACCCAGCTAAAGCTCTTTAACATTTAACAAACATATCGTTAAACGTATTATTATCTATCTAAATAAATAATATCCAAAATATATAAAGTACTCTCGTATATCATCTGATTCAACAAAATAAGAAGAAAAACTGAACCAGCTAAATCTCTTTAATATTTGACATATTTATTGTTAAAGTTATTAATTTTGTTAGGGTATTCTCTGGTCGACTACAGCACTTACGCAAGCATTATTTTTTTATGCTCTGTTTTTTAGGGTAAGGTCATGTGTTCTGCAAATAGCAGCAGAGGCAGCAGCAGAGGCAGCAGCAGCAGCAGCGAGTGCAGCTTAATTATGCTGTAATATTGCGGAATGAAGGCGTGGATTTACGAGTAGAAAAGTTCGGGTGTAAATTTCAAGTAAATTGTGAGCACTAAGAAACTGCAGAAACAGCACAAAAAAAATTAATTATTAAATTCGTTTATTACGCGTTGAGTGTTATTTTTCATCAAGACAAATATAACTTTATTCCTTGGGTCTGGACTCGAACTGGCACTTGACCATTAAATTTATGCTGCAAATAATTAGTAGACGTCTGCCTGTCACTAAGTCTCGCCTTTCTCTGTCTCTCTCTCTGTCTCTCTCTCTCTCTCTTTGAGGCTATCTTGATGAAACTTTGCTAAGAGCTCTCCAATTGCTGCCGTTGGTTCATATATCATGTGGTTGTCATTGAAACTATCTGCGGAAAGTTGCGCTAGACAAAGTTTTTTTGTTTTTCTTCTGCCAGCTCAAACAGAAATAATCGGTAATCAGTTTTGGTTACAATCTGCCAAATTAACCATAAAAATAAGAATTTTCGCTATTTTAAGAAATATTCTCTAAAAATGTTTAGCTTAGCTGCAGGTTTTCTAATTAGAAGAGTGTTTTCTGAAGAAAACTTTAATTTTGTAAAGATTTTCTAAAGTTTAGAAACTTTTACTTTTTCCATTTGACAAGTCGTGGCTTCTATATTTACTCTAACTGTTCTGTTATAGCCGATATTGATGGGCGATTCTTGGCAAAACTAATGAAAAAAATAAAAAAGGAGAAATCTTCTTTTTTTGACGGCAGAGAAATATATGTCAGCTAGGTTATATTATTTCCGCCTCTCTGAAAAAAAGCATATTCTATTGCTGTTCAATTGGAAACTTTATATAATTGTTCCCTTGACAATCATTTCTATATTTCGATTTATTACGCTTTACCCACGTTTTTCTTTCATCACCTGCTCGCAATCTCTAAATAACTTACACCTTTTATAGACATGGTATTATCTGTCTTACCTTAACTCTTATCTCTGCCCCTTTCCATTGCTTTCTCATGCTTTGCATTTGTTTCTCATCACATCTTTCTCGCATTTTTAACTATTCCCTAGCTTCTTTTTCGGCGACTGAAAAGTTTCAACAAAACTCAATTTTAATTTATTTATTCAGTCGCATCCATTTACACAGTCGGCGACAATCGCAACGCAAAGTTGCCAATAAAAAATTGAATACTTCATGAAGCGCCAACAACTCGAACATTGCCCGCATGCATATAGAAATGTCGGGACCCCGTTCGAGATCCCAGAGGCAATGCATAGCATTACATATCAAACTACAAACGAACCAACAAACAGCCGAACAAACAAACAAACAAACAAGCAGCAACAACAACAACAACAGCAAAAAATCACAGAAAAAGTTGCAAACAAAAGTGGCGAAAACGGAAATAAATCTAACAAAAAGGCTTTGTAGCTTACACGCTGCTCCTCTCCCTCTCTCCCTCTCTCTCTCTGTCTCTCGCCAGCCCCAAAAATTATATAAGCACCAGAGCATTTTGTTTGTGTTGCGCTTATTTTCGCATTGACATACGAGGGTCGGTACACAACTTGACATTTACACGGCATTTGTGGCTTATCAACAATGATTGCCTTGGAATAGGCCAACATTGTATGGCCTAGATACGAACTCTAACAGGATTCTATTATCAGTGACTTTTTAAGGGCTGGTCGATTGTGTTAACGCTGCCTGAGCATTTTCCATCTGTCTTGTTGTTCTATTTAAGATTGTGTTTAGGTTGTGATTTAATAAACAAGAATTTTAAAGTTCACGTGGGTTCAAACCCTCAACTCCTGAAGAAATTCACGCTACCCGAAGATTATATTTTTTTTTTATTTCATTCTTTGTTTCCTTAAGATAACAACTTTAATAATAATTATTAAGTGTAGCTGAATTCGAGCCAGCGACCTTTCTCATAGTCTCAGAAAGTCACTTTTGCAAAAACGTAATAAGTTAAAACTGTTTCTGAATTTGAGCAACCTTTCTCATAGGCTCACGGCTCACGGCTCATAGGCAAACTCAATAAAAAAAAATAATAACTTGTTTCTGAATTTGAGCCAGCGACCTTTCTCTAGACGTTAGTTTTGCAAAATTAAACTAAGAAGCATAACTAAAAGTTGCTACTGACTAAGAGCCGGAACATTTAAGCTCAGGACATTATGTTCGCAATATTAAAAAAAAAATTCTAATAACTAAAAATTGTTTCTGAATTTGAGCCAGCGACTTTACTCATAGCCCGCTCAGTTGGCTGCTTTATTTTGCGTATTTTACATAAAAGCTTTGAGTAACATTCTCAGTTCGTATTTTCCAAAACATTCAATAAATTTCAGCTACCAAGATCCGACGGCTTAGGGTGCACGTTGATCATCAATCAATCAATCATTCATTCAGTCAATCAGTCAGTCAGTCAATCAGTCAAATTCTTCTATTTATACAGCAAATGATCAGCAGTAACTCACGCACGACCCTCGCAACACTTTATTCACATATTTATTTATGTGCACATGTATTTGCTTTGCTTTGGCTGGCCTGCAGTTTTCTATATATGTGTGTGTATGTGTGTGTGTGTGTGTTTGTATAGCATATGTGTGTCAGCTTTTATGCGTCGTAAGGCTAATGTTTTTGCAGACGAAAGATTTGTTACAGATTATGCTTGCCGCACATAAAACACACACAACAACAACAACAGCAACAACAACAAGCAACATTTCTCGCTCTTACCTACAAATGGGGGTAAAAAAAGAACAAAAGCAAAAACAAAAACATAGCAAAAAATAAAAACATAAAACAAGAGAAAAGTTTACGAACGGTGATTGGGAAGTTGGGACTGCGGCTGCGGCTAAGCTAAAATTAAATTTAGTCGCAGCGCGCAAAATTTATGACTTACTATTATTTCAGTTGAGCGCACACATAACCACGGCGCCCCCCCCCCCCCCCTGTTCCTATCCAACCCCCTCTGACCCTAACCCTAATCATTATTTGTACATTGAAGCGTAACTTTTCTAACGATATTTGTTTTTGCTTTTTCGCCAACATCATTGAAAACGCATTTTGGCATAAATCACATCGATGTGGTTGATTTAGCAGCCAGCCCAAGCCAGTTGCTCCCTCCCTCCCTTCTCTCTCTCACCCAACCCCTCTCCTCGCCCTCCCCTGTTTGTCGCTCACCGCACAATAAACACAAAATCAAATTGTAATTCAAACTCAATTAACAAATTATCGGCGTGCAATGCTGCGTATGCGTAATATGCGTGCATATTTAACCCCAGCTTTTCCTCAACTAATTAAAAATGTTTGCATACTTTGCGGCGCAGCTGCCAAAGAAGCACGTGCCGCATTACCCAAAGGAGGCAACATCTGCCACAGCACACACACACACGCACACACACGCACACGCACGCACACACGCACGCACACATTCGTACATCCAATCGTAACACAGTTATCCTCAGAGCTGCCGCATGTGCATTTCCCATTTATTCTTGTAGCACACGTGTCCATTTCCCCCAAAAATTTTGATTGCATTTCCTTTCATATTTTTGTGCTGTGCTTTGCATATTTTTTCGGATTCGACCAAAAGTGACCTCCACAAAATAAAGTAATCCAATTACACGAATGTCTGGTAATTGCTTAAATGTTTTATTAACTCACAAATTCTAGTGACAAACATCATTTAAATTAATTCGTATCAAACTAATTCCACATAAACAAATTTCAATGAAAGTTTTTAAGCAAACTTTTGATTTGTTTATGCAATTAAAAAGCATGGTTCATATTTTAAAGGTGGAAAAACATGGTAAATATTGTTCAAAGTGGAAAAGTTCATCTTAATTTGGTTAATTATGGTTAAGTGAAGTGCCTTAATTTAAGCAGGCAGCATCAGGCTTTAATCGGCTCAAGTCTAAGTCTTAGCGCAGCCAGCCTTCACTTTATCACCCATTTTCTGCTGGAGGTATTTAACGTGGATCTTTAAAAATAAATAACTATCAAATTTTAAATTGATCTTACGATAATTGAGCTTGCGTTTCTTGATCTCACCTTACCACTCGTACTGAATTTTCGAAAAGTGTGAAATGCGTCTCTAAAGAATTTTTACCAAGCCCTTAGAAAATGACTGAGAAGGCGATCAGAGAATAAATGTATACAAACGATTTCCACCCTTACACTAATTTTTCACCACCCGTGGAGAATTTCCGAAACGTGTGAAATGCGTCTCCAATAAATTTGTACCATGAGCTTAGAAAATAAGTAGAAATTCGATCAGAGAATATTTATTAGACCTATTTCCATCAATTTTCCACTCTTACACTCCCCAATTTTCTGAAAAGTGTGAAATGCTTCTTTAAACAATGAAATGCTGATCAGAAAATAAATTCATACAACCCATTTCCACAAATTTTCCACCTTTAAAGGCGGAATTTGTGTAAAGGTGCCTTTGTGAGCTAGTTGAATACATCGAATTAATTTCATAGCTCATGGTATATGCTGTGCAGTCAGTCAGTCAATCAATCAGTCAATCAGTCAATCAATCAACCAATCAATACAATCAATGTATATTGATGTTGATTCAGTTTCCAGCTTTAACTGTAAAGATTGAAAACATTCTTGTTTATTTGAGCTTTGCTCTCTTTCTTTTCAAAGAAGACTTTCTTCCCCACACTCATTGTACTCCTTAACTCCAAATTTGTATCTCTCACAGAGCAGGCCGAGAACTTTTTGTAGCTCAGATGTGTTAAAACTTTTCTTAGTCATTCACTTTAAATTTGTATCTCCCACAGAGAAGACTGAAAACGTTTTTTTTTTTAGTTTGTAGTTATTTTGAGAAATCGTTCTTTGTTTTTGTTATTTTTTTCAGTAAGAAATTGATTTTGTTACTCGAAATTAAGCTTAATTCTCACCAAAGAAAGATAATGGAATATTTTATTAAAATGAACAGTGCCGGATACGGGATGTCGCACAGACGTGCCAAAAATGTTTGCCTCATGAAGCGCGACATGCTGTCGGTGCGTGCGTTGATTTCCTGGGTAAACGATGCCTTGGATGCGGATGTCAAGGAGCTGCAGGAGCTGTGCACTGGCGCAATCTATTGCCAATTAATGCACAGGCTCTTTCCGAAGGACGTGCCCATCGCCAAGGTGCACTTCTACTGCGATCTGCAGCGCGAATTCGAAGCGAATTATCGCATACTGCGCAACAGTTTCACCAATCTCGGTCTGAACAAAGAGATACCCGTGCGCAAGCTGCAATATGGGCGTGGCCATTACGAGTTCGCCAACTGGTTCCACAAGTTCTACATGGTCAACTGGCACGACAAGCCCTACGATGCCGTCCAGGTGCGCAAAGGTTCGCGCATCGGGTTACGAGAGCGTCAGCCCCAGAAGATCAATCGTCGGCATACGCAGGTGGAGGAAACGCCCAGGAATTTGGCCAAGGTCGTGACCCGCTGCATTAGCTTGAATCTACACAATGCAGCTGCGGCTGCAAGATCCAAACAAGCTGCTGCCACGCCCAAATGCCCGCCCGATGAAGACTTTGATAAACGCGTGTGGCAACAAATCGGCAACCTGGCGAAAAAATGTGAGCTGGTGCAGCGCATTTCAACGGGGCCGATCGGAAATCCCATCCAAACATTGCTCAAAATGAATAGCATACTTTTTGGCGACCCATTGCCGCACAGAAAACTCCGAATATTGGCAAAGGCTCCGCCGATTCCTGTGGAAGAGGAGGCTTTGCCCAAACGCAATATATCCGTCGCTTGGTCGGAAGAGGATTTTCTTAGCGATTAATCGATTTGTTGTGCCAATGTTTATTAACCATTTCTTTGTCTTTTTCTCATAACAAATAACTGGACGCGTGCCGAGTCGCAAGACACACAATTAATCATTTTCTTTTGTTCATTTTTTATTTTGTTTTTTTTTGTTGACTTTCTTTGTTCATATATTTGCTCGTAACACATTTTTGACATTTTCTATATATTTCCTATATTTATAATGTCTGTCTTGGTTTTAAGAAAACTTGGTACAATGTATATAGATTTTATATAATTGCGATACCTCACCCCGTTTCTCCAGAATCGGAGTTAGACTTCGGTTTTGATATGTACTCACATTTGTATAACATATTTAAGCCTTGCAAATTTTATTAAAATCGGACTATAAACGCCGAAAGTTAAGCAGGAATTCTTTTACCAGAATTTTGTGTTGAGGTTGAATGTGGAAAACGAAGTTTTAAATTTGAAAAAATCACAAAAATAATGTTAGTATAAAAGAAATGTAAAAAGGCAACGAAGGTTTTGGTTGTTGAACATATTAAAGCCTTGTCAAATTTTATAAAGATCGGACTATAAGCGCCGAAGTTGTTAAGCAAGAATTCTTTTTTCAGCTTGTGACGTGCATTTTGGGTCGAAACAAGTTTCAAAACCCGGAAAAGTAGAAAGCGAAGCTTTGCATTTTTGACACATTTGTTTTGCGAAAATAAAATAAAGTACAAATAATGTAAACTTTGACACAATAAAAGAAATTAAAGGCTTATTTGACCGGGCTCAAGCCGGGACTTATGAATGTGGAAAAGGAAGTTGTATATTTTTGCCTCATTATTTTCTGAAAATAAAATAAATTACAAACAATGTAAACTTTGCCATAATAAAAGAAATGAAGAAAGGCATATTTGGCCTTAGGTCCAACTACAACTCGCATTTTCGTTGGCAAAATGAAAGAAGGATGTTCCGCCAACTTTTGCTTGTAAATCACAGGACTGGTCCGTGTTTAAATTATTTGAATGCTTCAGCCTTGTTCTGTGTCTGAACTCAGCCAAAGTCAAAGTAGCAGCAGTCTTTCACACTAATTATAAACGATTTTTATCTCAAAATAAAAATGCTTTAATATATTTACTTTATTAATGTGACTTATTTAACTTAAACTTATTTTTACCTTAAAGAGAATGTTTCTTACAATTCTGTAAGCTGATTTTGCTGTTTAATTTTGTCACCTTAAAGGTGCAACTGAACTCTTTGTGTCCTGACTCGGGTAATTGCCGCGAACTTGGTCGCATTCGAAGGCAGCTGACGCAGTGCAAAAGTAATTTGTGGCAGACAATGAAACTGCCGCAGAATGTACGGGAAATGCATGTAAATATTCAAAGCGGCGACCGCCAAAAACATATGCCGCATATTTAAAGTATATGTAAAACAATTCATAACACCCCGGCCGGAAGAATAAAAAAAAAAAACAATAAAAATAGTAGAAGAGCAAAAAGCCCAGCGAACATTTATGAAATAAAATATAAGTATAAATGGAAAAGAGTAGGCCAGCATATGGAAAGGACAATAACCGCTGTGTTTGTCTGTGTCTGTGTTTGTGTGTGTCTGTGTGTAGGAACAGGCAAAGGACATGCTGCCATGATTTTTATGAGCTTGTATTTATATGATTTCCTTATATCCTTTTAACGGGTCCCCACACGCACACACACACACACACACACACACACACAGAGCGGAGCGCGTCTCGCCAAAGTCTCTTAACTGGCGCGTCCTGGGCCGAGTCCTGGGCCAGGACGTGCTGGCGACAAAAAGTTGGACCAGCCCAAAATGTGAGCAACAATATGAAGTTAAATTACGTGCCCATATGCATAGTACACACACACACACACACACACACACACACACATGCAATTGTTGTTGCTCTTGTTTTGTATTGTTTAAATGAAATTTATGTTTATTAAATTGCGACAGCCCCGAAAAAGTGTCCCAAACAGCGTCCATTGGCTTTATCAGCCGAGCTGCTGTGCCCCCAGACAGAGTCAACGGGCTGGCACAATTTTCATACGCCGCCTTCCAGGACTCCTATATCCTGTGCCCAAATAACGGGTCGAAAAAGGGTTAAAAGTTGTGCAATTATATGTAACGACCATGTGCGAGACATGTAAGAAAAAAATAGTCGAGTAATACATAGATATTTTACTGACGCAGCGAAAAGAAATAAACTATAATCGAATAAATGAGCTCTTTATTTGCGGAAACTAGGAGAAGAGCCTAATTGCTTAGAAATGGAAATTAAACTAAATTGTATTGATAAGTCAGGCAGTTTTTAAGGGCTTTACTTCTAGGGTATTCATAAAGTGAATAGAGTATTCGAAAGTCTCACCTTTCAAGCTCTTATAAGTCCTTAAGGTCGCCTCATAATCGAATAAATAAACTATTTCCTGGAGAAGAGCGTTATTGCTTAGAAATGTATATTATATTGATAAGTCGAGCACTTCGAATGAGCTTTAATTTTGAGGTATTCATAAATTTAATAGAGTATTCTAAGTCTGTGTTAATCGGTCCTTAAGGTCGCCTCATAATCGAATAATAATTTCTTGAAACTATGAGAAGAGATTAATTGCTTAGAAATGTAAATTTTATGATATAAGTCGAGCACTTTGAATGAGCTTTACTTTTGAGATATTCATATAGTAAATAGAGTATTCTATGTCGGCGTATATCGTACGACAGTCTCTTAAGATCGCCTCATAATCGAATAAACAAACTATTTTCTGAAACACGAACATTCTAATTGCTTAGAAATGCTTATTAAACTGAATAATATTGATAAGTAGAGAAATTTAAAGGAGCTTTGCTTTTGATGTATTCATAAGGTATTCTGTTCATAAGAGTATTCGAAATCTGTGTATATCACACGACAGCTTCAACTTTCCAGCTCTTATAAGACCTTAAGGTCGCCTAATAATCGAATAAATAAACTTTTTATTTCCTGAAACTAGGAGAAGAGCCTAATTGCTTAAATGGGCTCTACTTTTGCTGTATTCATAAGGTGAATAGAGTATTCAGAATATATTCTTTCTTTCCAGCTCTTATAGTCTTTATTCATTCATCCGGAGGCTCCACAAGAATATTTACTATATAGTTAAGGAAGCCGGATATGTCTCTCTCTGCCTTCAACATACATTTGCGTCGGACATAAAAATATATATAAATATTTATATATAGCATATAATTTTAATGATCAGCCATTTTAATAGTAAAAGCACTTTAACAGCAGATTTACAATTTTTCCAATGATTGAGCGCTTTGTGTACGAAAACAAAAACTTCATCAGAAGCAGCGACGGCAGCGACGGCAGCAACAATAATGACAATTTAAGCCACGTTAGTTAGCTCATTAATTTTGGTGCAATTTTAATTGGCCGCATCGTGGTTTGAAATTGTTCAGGCTCTGGCAGCTGGGCCAACTCTGCGAACTGAGCCAGCTGCCGGGCACTTTGTCTTCATTAATAAGAATTAAATATCATTAAAATTTTGATATAACCCTTTTTTGGCCAACACTCAACGGCTTCCGGTTTTAATGGGCCTCGCTCAATGGACTCGACTCGAGTCATTTTTATGCAATTTATGAATTGCGCGGCTTTTGGGAAATGCGCCAGCTTTTACCTTGTCATCAAGTCGATATTATGGCCACGCCCACCACCACCGCGCCGCCCCCATTATATTGTTACAAAATAATCTAAACTTTTTAATTGCCACGACAAATGGCCGCGCACGTTTTTGCATTCGTGTTTTATTTTGCCAGCCGTTTAATGTGCATACCCTGCACCAAATTGGAAGTGGGTAGATAGGTGATTTAGAGTCCTTTAAGTATATATATCCTTTAGGTATATATATCAGCTGATGAGCTGTTCGTCTGTCTGCCTATCTATATGCTAAAACACGATTATTAGTCCGATAACATCTTCCATGCCCACAAAATCGATATATATCGATATTCAACATCTATCGCAGCTTAAAAAAGCCTAAACTAATTTAGATAAGTGCATTCTGGAATGGTATACACAGATAGGGAATATTACCCCCTTCTAGATAAGTTCTCCTTCCTAAATAAATAAAAAATATACCATCATAAATTCCTGAAAATGTCCGTACGATCCAACCGGAAAATCAAAAGTATTTTGGTTAAGTTATAAGTTGAGGCAAAGAAACAGCGCAGGGTATCTGCTAGTCGGATATATCCATTTTTTTTTTCATATAATTTAAAAATTTGCCAGCAAAAGTCGCTGAACTCGTGCCGTGCGGGGGAGAAGGGAAGGGGGGGAGGGGAGCCTTTTCGTAAGTTTAATTGTGCGGCCAGGCTGGCGGGTAATAAAATTATTTTACGATCTTGTTTTCCTGTTCAACCACCCTCCCCTCCCCACCCCTTTCCCCCTCAGCCCAGAGCCGCCCGCTCTTCTTCCGGCCGCTTGGTAGCGCATCTGAGCTAAAGTTTGAGTTCATTTACGCAACGCTGCGCATCGCTAGGCGTGGCACATTGTCAGTGCCTGGCGACTTGGCCAGGCGACTTAGCCCGAAGTGCACACACACGGAGAGAACGGCTTTATATATGGAATGTGACTGGAGCAGTCGAGTTCTTGTCAGCGGGACTGCATTGTTGTTGACTTTTCAACTGGCAGCTGTTTCTCTGTTTCTCGGTTTTTTGCCTCCTGGTGACAAACAGCAGCGCCTGGTTAAGTGCCACATACGCGCCATATATGCTGGCAGCTCTTTGGCAAAGACCTTGCTCTCATCAAGCTGCCAGCTGACAAGAGTGTCAATATGTGTATATACATATATACATGTATATATATCTGCGCTCGGTCTGGAGCCAAAAGGTATTGACCGAGTCAAAGTGCAAACGGGCTTCCAACACCAACTCAAGCGCAAGTCGAGCATCCTGTTGCAATGCATTTTGCAGCTTCAACAAACACTCTCTCAATGTCGACAGCTTTCATATAAAAATTAAACTGTAACGTGTTTTTCTTTATTTATATAAACATTTTAAGAGACTTGGCAATTAAATAAACGTTCAAATTGAACTCAAGATCTGCATGAATTCAATTTAACATTGATTTCATCAACTTTAATTTGTGCACAAACTTAATCTTGATTTATATGCCACATGCTATAGATTTCTATTGCAGTTGCCATTTCCTTATTTTGATACCCTCACAGTGGGGTAGTTTAGTGCTGTCATCAAGTGTGTAACGTTTAGGAGGTGACATTCCTAAAAAGACGTCTTCGGTTTTTGGCTCAATTTAAATTTCTTGTTGATCCTTTATCGCATATTTGTGCTTTAAGTTATTTCTATAGGGTATGATATATTCCTCATGAAATGTGGAAGGCATAGAAGAAGACGTCTCCGATCCTTGACTCTATATATTAAGCTGCTTGTTCGGACCGACTGACTGATTGTTAAACAACCCACAGCCCATACCGAAGTTACCTTATGTCATAAAGGTGCTCGTTGAGACGTGGTTTTGGGAACTTCCACCCGCATGCGTGGAAAAATCGCGGATAACGGTTGTAACGAACGTTTTTTGTTTACCGTCCGATCGGCTTGAAACTCATTTTCAAAATTCATTGAGAGAATTTATTTTAAACGTGCCACGGCCAAGGCCAAGGCCAAGGCTATTATCCTATATAGATATAGGTCGAAATTTCCCACTCCCATAATTCGGTCAAATCTCATCCGATTTTTACGAGGTTTATCTTTTTGTTCATGATTTGGCCTCTTAATCATTTTGGCATCTAAATCTGGCAACATTATGTTTGGTCCAAATTCATGTGAAATAGCCTATAGGTCAAAATTTTATAGCTGTAAAATTCTTATGCAAATATCTACAAGGGTGTTAAATCTTCGGCGTGCCGCAGATATCCCTACTTTCACGTTCTAAGGTAGCTTTCAATTCAATTGCAATTAGTTGGATTAACTTCCAGACTAATGTAAACCTACAATATGCTACTTTTTCAAACTACCCATACTTTCACTGAAAATATAATATATACTTATATATGTAAATATATCACATCAGTTGTGCTGCCTTTTCAATATCAACTGACCTTCAAACATTTTCGCAGAACAGCTTTCAAGTCAGGTTCAATTTGAATTCAACTACATTTTATTTAGCACAATTTTAAATCTCTTTCGAGTGCGCACTTCAACTGCAAGTCAAACATCACTTTCAATTCAATGCCAATGTGAAAGTTGGCCAAGCGTAAACCGCATTCGGGCAAATTAGTCGCCTTTAAATTAGTTAAGTCAAGCGCGATGCGCGGCTCTGTCTCCCTTTATTTTCTATCTGGCTATATAAAATATGTCAGCTACTTAAAGCAGCATAAAAATTAACAACACGCTGCGTATACGTAATGCTCAAGTGGTTGGAGGCTGCCCCCGAAAAGTGATTTATGCACATTTGTGTATAAAATTTAGTTTCAGTCAACAAGTTAATTTCAACTCATGGCCATAAAAATGTTAACAATATGCAACGGGGCGAGCTTCGAAATAAATCAGCGCATAAAAATGTGTTGTAGCTACTTCTTTGAGTGGAAAACTTTCGCAGGATTTGTGCTAAGGGAATTTGCCGAGCTCTGGCTGCTTCAAATTTACACGCATCTCAAGTAATACTTGCAGCTATCCGAGTGCGTGTGTGCGGTTTCGTCTGAGTGTCTTGCCATGAAGCAGATAACCCTTGTGGCAGCATGTCTATGGCAACCGTGCCACAAACAGATGCTCAAACAACACAGATGTCAAATTTAACAGCGGCTTTAACAGCAGCCGCCGCAGCCTTGGCATTCTTTCTGCTCGCGACAACTGTAAATTAATATGACAGCCAGCATTCAGGATTCTAGCGAAATCCTTACCCCCAACCCACACTCCCCCCTGCTCTGACTTGCCCCGAGAGGTTGTGCAACCTGTGCTCCGAGTTCAAGGCTCGCGGACATCAGACGCAGACATAAATAAAGTTCTTCAACATTTTGCGACGTGCATAAAAATTTAATTAACTTATTTGTTGACTTAATGCGCAATACGAAAGGTTAATGAATGTCTATGAATACATTTACTCTCGAACATAATGATATTCTATTAGATTAAAAATAAAAGATTTTCTTACACGGCAGTTCGATCCCCAAACTTTGTGCTCAGTATGCCAACACAAATTGTTGAAGGTATGGCAATATTTAAGACTTTTAAGTGCAAAAAATATTTAGAAGGCAAGTTAAAAAATATATATAGTAATAAGCGCTCGACTAGTAAATACCCTGTGATGTGACTTAAAGTAGTCGAGTCCCGAATTATACTTTTTTTTTGGTCTGAACCCAACGTTAAACCATCCATAATGCCATTATAAAAATATAAATATACTAGCAATATATGTATTGTACATATGCATGTGTGTGTGTGTGTGTGTGTGGGCGTGTGTGTGTGTAAGTGTATGCATGCATATATGAACATATGTATGCATGCATGTTTGATTTCTAATACCAAACGCAGACCAAGCTTATTTGTCGCTGTGCTGCAAATTTAAATAAAACGAATTTCTACCAAGGGCTCTCCTCCTCGATTCTCATGAATTCAGGTAGGCCCGGCAGTTTTTGATGCACTTCTAGTAAGTGCCTGACAAGTGGGTTGGTGATGAGCTCAGAGGTATGTAGGTATGTAGGTATGTAGGTATGTAGGTATGTAGGTATGTAGGTATGCAGGTATGCAGGTATGTAGGTATGTATGTATGTATGTATGTATGTATGTATGTATGTATGTATGTATGCATGCATGTATGTATGTATGTACATATATACATATGCATGTATGTACATATATACATATGCATGTATGTACACATGTATATATGTACATATGTATGTATGTACATATGTATGTATGTACATATGTATGTATGTACGTAAGTATGTATGTACATATGAATGTATGTACATATGAAAGTATGTACATATGTATGTATGTGTGTATGTATGTATGCATGTGTGTATGTATTTATGTCCATATGTATGTATGTATGCATTTTTGCATGCATACATATATATACAAGCATGCATATCTACAAACATGCATGCATGCAAGTTTTTACATGTATGTAGGCATACATATGTATGCAATCTTAAAGATTCGTAGAAGCTTGGATTCTGCGAAAAGTATGAAACACGTCTGAAATGATTTACACATTTTCCGAAACTCCGTCTTAACGTGCACCTTCATCACATGAGGTAATTACAGTCAAAATTTCAGCTTTCTATCTCTTATCAAACAGTTTAATATAAAATAATAAACATTTTAAAGGATACTTTGCAATCTTTTTCGTTGCGTTCTAAAAATTTAAGAGTTTAAATGGGCAAAAATGTGCCATAATTTTGGAAATTAATCGAAATATTTATCACAATTTTATTTGGGACTCGCAGACAAGTTATTTTTAAATTTGCAGGAAAAGAGCGAGAGGAAAACCCAACAGAAGGACCAAAGGATGAATAATAAGCACAAGGCTCTCTCTCTCCCTCTCTCCCCCTCTCCCTCTCTTTCTCTTATAGACTAAGAGAATTTCCTTGCATTTTAAGCAGTAATTTGATTTGCCTCAATCGAGTCCAAACAGTTTTTCCGACAAACTGAAAACTTGCTGGCAACGTGATGCTCTATAAAAATTCTAAGCGAAATGCAGCATACAAATAAAAACAAATTGACGGCGAACAAAAAAAATTTAACTAAATGAGCAAAAACATTTACTACAAATTTAAGTTTGTTTTTTATTTTATGTGCTTGACATTTTTACATTTTTACATTTTTTTATATTGAGCGAAGCCAACAAGAATGCAAAACAATTGTCGCAGAATTGCAAAAATAATAAAAATTCAATTAAGCCGCGAGTTGAATTAAAGACTTGGGACACATTTCAGATTTGTATATAAATTTTTTTGTTGCTCCATGTTGTTTTTGTTGTTTGTTTAAAAAAGTATTTTCCAAGGCGGTTTTGGGTGTGTGTCTGAGAGGGGGTGGGGGGCACGTGTTCGACACTTGCCGTCAGATTTTTGTTGTACTTGGAGTTTCCTTTTATTTTTTATGTACAATTTTTTGTTGTATTTTAGCGCCTGGCAAATTGTGGAACATAACAATAAGCGCACAACGAGCTGCAACAACAATTGCCAACGAGAAACAGAGATGGGAACGAGAACCAGAATGAGAACCAGAATGGGAATGAGTTTGAGAGTGAGTACAACAACAACGAGTGCGTACTGTAGTAATAATGATAATAATCATAAAAGCGAGTCCTTGTCGCGCGTCGGCTTTGGCTCTTGGAGCGTTAAAGCCGCCAATGCCACAGCCACAGCCACAACCAAAGCCACACCCACCGCCCACCGCCCACCGCAGCCCCCAACCAGAAGGTTGAGTTATGCTGATGCCACGGACATGAAGGACGCAGGTTCTGTTCTCTAGCTCAGCTTGGCCTGGCCGGGATGCCTGCCTGCCTGCCTGTAACATGATTTAATTAAGGTCCTACATGTGCTAAGTAGATTTTATTCTTTTGCCTACTTATTTACTTTCGCTTTCGCTATTTTTCTGCCTCTCTTTTTATACCCTGTACGCGTTTAATATGGGTTTAAGGGGTATAATGTTTATGTGCAATCGTATGCAACAGGCAGAGGAAAGCATCTGCAATTCTTTAAGGCATCTCAGCATCTAAAGCCGAGTTGATCTAGTCAGGTCCGTCTATATCTTCGTCTGTCCGTCTATGAGAGTGTATCTTTGAATATCTCCTTCCATTTTTATAACGTATTTCTTAAGCTAGAACCTGTTGCTTTCATAATCCCACAGAGCCGGGTAGCATTTGATACTCTATTTTCTTTATGTACGTCTAGAAGAAGTTTCGAGGCTGTGCACAGGGTAACTCATAGTCGTGCACACCCGACGGAGCACTCTCACTTGCCTTTCTGCTTTCTTTGCCTTCAGTCCATAATTGATTTAGCCGTTTACTGCATTAAACGGCTGGCAGCAAAAACTTGGCCATAAATTAACAAAGCGTCCAACGCTGCGTATGAATTATATTTGATTTAGCAAAAAACCAACCCCCCGGACCCCTGCCCTCGCCTCCGCCCCCTCCCTCCCTCGACAGGCTCAACTTCATTACAATGTACACAGCTTAATATAGTAGAAAAATGTACATTGCATTACATTTAGCCATGATAACACAATATTGTTCATATTATTCTTGTTCAGTCTGAGCCTCGCATGAGCCTGCACTTTTGGCCTGCTCTCTCTCTCTCTCTCTCTCTCTCTGTCTGTCTGCCTGTCTGTCTCTCTGGCTGATATGATAAGCAAAGTGAATGCCTGATTTCATATAAAGAAAGTTTTTGCCCCACGGCGTAAGTGTTGTGCCATTGACACCCATCTGAAATGTGAAATGTGCCCGTCATTCATATTTGATTTGATATAATGTGAGCTCGGGACGAAAATCCATTAACAAAGCCAAATTGTAAGCCCAAAAGCTGCAAACTCTGATTATTATTCTTTTATAGTGCTTGTCTAAGAGCCTTAAGTATGAGAGCCTAAGAGGATCTCAAAATTCTGGAAGCTGGAATTATCATAAAATATAATAATACGAAATAATCTTACGAAATGCCTTGAATAGATTTCAAATTCTGATAACTATGTGAAAGACGAACGGATTTTCTTTACGATTAAGATTTTAGTCCCGTTTTGACTTCTCGATTTAATCTACATTTAAATGGGATTTATACTCAAAGAAGATTTAAAGCTAAGTATTAAGTTCGCAATTTCCATAACTAACTATAACTTAAAATTAATATTTCAAATTGATCTTCATTTAATTTTCATACTTAAACATCCAAAGACAAGTTAATAAATCGAGTTCACAATGAAAATTCTTAAGCTGCATTTATTACAGAAATGCGAGTTGTATTGAATGGAATTTCAACCTAAAAGATACTATGGTATCTTTCAGATACATTGAACCTAATGGCAGCTAAAAGATACTTTTGCATCTTTGAGATACTTTGGAATCTTAAGCGTTGGAAATGTATTTGAATGCAATGCATAAGTAATTAAATCAAACAGCAGGCTAAACTAATGTTGATAATATCCATTATGGCTGGCTGCAGGCGGTTGCAAGTAGTTAAAGGATTAATCAGGCAGCTGCCACAACATGTTGCCTGCTTATGGAAATAAACGCAAGAACCTGCCGACAAAGGCAAACACGGACAAATGAAAGTCAAATATATATATATATATACATATATATGTATAAAATGTGTATATATAAATGGATATATATAAAGGATATGTGTGTGGCTGTGTACTTACATATTGACTTAATGCTCCCCTCGGGCTGTCCCTCAGTTGCAGTCGCTGTGGCTGTGGCAGTTGCAGTGGCCGTTGCTGCAGCTGCAGCTGCAGTTGCAACTGCAATTAAAGTTGCCTTCATCGTTGTTGCATTTATCATGGTCTGCAGCAGAGCCAGCAGCAGCAGCAGCAGCTTAACACACTTGGCCAGCCTGGCCATGATCCTTGCTGCAGTCGCAACCGGCACCCGGCACTTGTTTGCTTTAATTATTTGTCCTTATTGTTTCACTGGCGCTTGATTAGAGGCATTTGATGAATTAGTCTAATGCCCAGCTCTTCTTGTTATTCTGTTCTGTTGGTCCTGGCTACGGCTCTCGATTTGCACTGGTTTAGTTACGCATGATTTGCCAGCAGCTGCCAGCAGCTGAGCGTCGCACTGCAATTGGAGAGTAGACCAAGAATAAACAATCACTTTAACTAATTAATTCAACACATTTCAGCATCAGCATCAAATTTCCCAGCACAAAAGTATGCTATGGAAACTTTCAGCTTAAGTTTCTTCCTCTGTCATTTTAATATTCATTTTAATTATTTTAACAAGAAAATGGCAGTAATTAAAATAACTTGGGCGACACTTAATTGTACACACATAAATTTGTCAGAGTTGACATTTGCCGTGATATTTGCTGTCCGTTTAACTAATCATTGTTACGCTTAACTAATTCCACAAATACTTAAATAAATATTTCTTAGCTCTCGGCTTAAACAATTGTCTGCTGAAAGCTTAAGCTAATTATATACGTCGGATTTTATGTATATAAATATAATAATCACAAAACTAATTAAACTCATTGATGAAAGTTTAAACTAATGAAATATAACTAATGAAACGAGTATAAAGATGAATACCACAAAATTAACTATACTCATTATTCAGAGATCAAAATGATTCTGGTATTCTATAAAAATGACTTTCTTTCTTCTCTTTTTTATTGTATGCCCATGTGTTGGCTTGGTTGTACATTTGTGTGTTCATTACTCACCACAGAAAAAGTATTTTTAGATATCGCCCTACTATGCGATTCTCATGAATTCAAATAAGCCTTACATCCTTGCATGCACTGATTATATGTCTTATATATCAAAAGTCTAATTAACAATCAAGTTCATTGGAGTCGACTATTCTCTCTCTATTTCTTTCTTGAATAATAATAATACCAAGAATAATAAAAAAAATAATAATAATAACATTTAATTCTGGTTTTGGCGACCTTTTCATATTTATATATTCAGCAAACTGAATATTAATAATAATTCTATTGATAATAAATTAAATTAAAAATATATCATTAGAGTCGCCCGCTCTTTATTTATTAAAAGTAAATAATTTTAATAAAATTAACAACAACAATTATATCAATAATAAATAATATTAATTGTTAATCATAATAATTTGATTACTAATAACATTAACAATAAAAACATTCTTCAATGGAATGCAATGTAATCTGTTTTGCATTTTTAAGTTTCTGAGCTCTTGTCTCGTTTACCGTTCACCGATTACCGATTACCGATTACCGATTACCGATTACAAATTACCGTTACTGCTCAAATAACAATTAACTGTTTGGCATTGCCGCAGCTGGCTCGTGTTAATTTCATATCCACTTGGCGCATTGTTTGATTGGCGGCCAATGCCCAAACAGCTCATTAAACAATAACAACAACAATTATAACAGCCCAGCGAGGGAGAGAGCGAGAGTGAGAGGAAGAGAGGGGGAGGTAGAGAGCCGCAATTGGTTATATGTAAGCATTTAAAGGCCGTGATTGTCTCAGTGTGTGTGTGTGTGTGTGTGTGTGTGTGAGTGTGAGTGTGTGGTCGTTGTGTGTAAAATGGGATACGGTTTGGTCAGCTTGTAGTTTGGCCCGGATTTGCGCTCCTGTGTTGATGCTGTAAATTAATGCAGCAAGCAGAAAATGTTCATTGTTTGTTATTGTTTATGCAAAAATTAACATTTTAATTGGATTTTCGGTCATTTCGTGTTTACGAGGCTGAGTAATCAATGTGTGAAAACCCCTTTGAACCCAGCCACGAACTTTGCACCCGACACACACACTCGCAGACTCTAGCATATTTTTGGAAAAACTATGCTATGTGCGCGCGTGTGTGTGTGTGTGTGTGTGTATCTGTGTGTCGTGCTTTGTTAATATTTATGCAGTTGTTGTCGTTGGCATGTTACAAAAACAGATAACGGCCGAAAGTAAAGAAATACATAATTATTTAACAGAAAAAAAGTATATGTTCAGACCTTCATGCCGAAAATATGTGGGCAGCATAAACATTGACCCAGCAGCAAGTAAGCTATGCTCGACTAAGCAATACCCTAGACCAAGTATTAATATGCTATAAATACTATCGGACAATTGTGAGAGCTTCTAAGTTTATGCAAACAGCATAATATATGTGGGATAGTTAAATCTAGGCTCAAATCACATTCTAATTTCAGAAATAATAAATTAATAAGTACTCCATATTTAAAGCTCATATAATTGGCGATTTAAACGAAACTGCAGTTATTATTTTCTACAGTCGTTTGGCATACTTTCTGTTATGACAAATACATAACAGAAAGTCTAACATAGCAAATAACATAGTTGTAATTAACATAAAATGTAACAGCATTAACGCAGAGTTGCGCTGAACAGTAATTATGAAGACGAAGAATAAAATCACTTTCGTGCTGATCGCAAAACAAGCTTGACAGAAATTACAATTAGTTTAAAGTTGAAAGTTTAAAGCAAAGATCTAATTCGTGGTGACTCTAAAACTGTAGTGCTTAGGCAGAGGCTGTCAAACTATGTCTCTTGATACCTGAGCTTCTTTACACGAACAAATATGCCATTTCTTTTAGTCTGAATAGAGCATCAAAAGAAATACAAAAATGCTTATTAAAATCAGTTCAAATATTTAAACAAAAAACGAGAATATTCACTTTGAAATCAATAAAAAAAAATTAAATAAATATAATAAATTAAGTATGAGCAAAATATTTAAATTGAAAATTCCTTAAATTAATTTTTTTAAATCTCGACATACTCAAACGGCAAAAGTTAATTAAATATATATATTATACTTGGCCATATCGTAATACCCAATTTTCCAGCTGGGCATAGCACAGCTTTCCCTCTGACCCGACTGTCGGTTGGATCTTTATTAAAGTCGACTTCAATTATGCTAGACCCAGCTCGATGCTAATTTAATGAAATTTTCGAAAAGTTGCAGCCAAATTAAGTTTAAGCAAACTTTGGTTTAATTATAACAAAGTAAAAGGACCTCCAAAGAGAGCGTCATCAATATGCAAATTTAGCTCAACAGTTTTTGGTTTTTCGGGTCATTTTTATATATTTTCGCTTTTAGGCAAAGCGATTGTCGATATTTGGCACACGATTTATTTAACGAGTGTTGTTTCTCGTTCGTGCTTGAACCAGTTGGGAATTATTAATGCGTGCCGTGCGAAAATTGTGCCCTTGGGTGTGGCTGGCTCCTGATGCATGGCATGTAACTCCTTAATCTGTAAATTTGGCCCCTATTTATAGATGTTTTAGCTAACGAATACTTGTCAAGTGAATAACTCTTTATTCATACACATTATTCATGCATATTCATTCCCCTTTCCCAATCCATTTTTTTCTGCTTTAATAATTACAGCAACTCATGAGGGTTGTAATCACTTTATTAAATTAGTTGCTTAGCACGTGAGACAGCATATTCGGCACTCACACATCGCCGCTGGCTGTCAAGTGAGTGTATTCATTTACACTCATTTCAATCCGCAATCCCCTGACCTTTATTCGTTTGCCATAAGCAAAACCCCAGACGAGCCCAACTGAAATCTCTGCGCTTCCAGCTAACAAGTGTTGGCCATTAGGGTATCATTCGACCAGAAATGACTGTGTGTGTGCGTGTGTGAGTGAGTGTGTGAGAGTGTGGGTGCAGCTGAGTGCCTGTGTAACTGTGTGTGTAACTGTGTGTGTGTGTGTAAATACAAGTTAATTAAACAAGCCACGTCTGCACATTAATCACCTGGACAACGGTCTGGCGCCAGGTAGCCACAAAAGCTAACCAGCAAAAAAAAAAGCATGTTAAGTTGCGGTTGCTGGGATTGCACGACTGGCAGATACCCTGCTGTAATGTCAAACATATATGCAAAAGTGTTCTTAAATAACTTCTATGTTTATTGTCACAATCTTTTATTCTAAAACAATTTGTAGTTGCTGTAGTTGAGCTTGCACGACTAGCAGATACCCTGTAGCCAGTTGCAACATGTAAGCAAATGTGTTCAATAAGTTTTGTTTCTATTGTCACAATGTTTTATTCTAAGTCGCTCAGTTGCTATTGCTGAGCGTGCACGACTAGTAGATACCCTGTTAACAGTCATTAACTAGCTCAAATTGGGCTTGATCGATGGTTGATCAAAAATAAATTTAAAATAAGCACAAAATGGGTTGAAATACGCGATTTTCTGTCTTAAGTCACTTAGTTGCTGTTGCTAAACGTGCACGGCTACTAGATACCCTGTTCCCAGTCATAAACTAGCTCAAATGGGGCTTGATCGACTGTTGATCAAAAGGAAATTTAACATAAGCACGAATTGAGCTTATATACGTGCTACCCTGGCTGTATATGCCCTGCTGGGCCATTTTCAATTAATACAGGGCATTAGAAAGAGACAGAAAAAAGTGAAATAAAACCCGAATTGAATTCAAGGCACGTGAGAGGTAACGAACGGCGAGTCCGTTGAGCTGTGCTGTGCCTTGTCCATGCCAGCATGTCGAACTACTCGAGGCCCGTGACATGTGTCCTTTGTGGTGTTTATGAGGTCATAAGATTAATGAGCGACAAGCTCATCTTTTGTTATTGTTTTCAGCGGCGTCTAATTAATTGCTAGCCTCCGCTCCACTCTATACCTCCCTCTCTCTCTCTCTCTCTCTCTCAACAGGCGCCGCATCCTTTACAAGAACAATGCCAGCGGCTTGCCAAATGTTTTCACTTGACTCTCGCCTTGGCTTGGCATTCCACGAGACATTTTAACCGGATGAAAATTGTTGCAAGTTGTGCTCAACTTCAAATTCCATTGCTCTCTGATTTTCGTGGCCAATTTCCGCCGCTTGCGGCTTTTCACGTTCCACGCCCACAAAAAATACCAGCTTAAGACTTGAGCACCTTTTAGAAATAAATTACAATTTGTACATCACATATACATCACGACATGAAGCGTACATCAATCGAAAATCTCTTTTGTGCGCGGAAACATTTCTCTAGGAATACACAAACGATTTCCTTTCGCATTTTCATAGGCAATAACAACAATCGCAAATCCCAGATGATTATTGTTCATGTGCGGCTTAGCTGGCGAGTGTATGCATACAATCCGAGGCACTGTATAATAAGCAGCTCTCGGAGCAGTTCAGACAGGTCAAGTGTGTGTCGAGCATATTGATTGAAGCACTCAATTCGCTTCACTTTGGCTACAAAGGGATCACATGGTGGCTCGAAATTTAATTTGGGGCTTATTGAGCTCGATTGTTTGCTATTTAATTGGCCAAGAACTTTTAATTATTAACTACAATTTTGTTGAACTTTTTTTGAACTTTTTTTGAACTTTTTTCGGTAGGTGTTTTTTCTAGCTAACATTAAGAGAGTTGAGTCAAAGGAAAGGGGAAAGGGATAGCTATGTATTTATATTATATTTAAACTTTATATTTATATATGAGAATTATCTGATTGATAAACATTCCAATATGAAGCTGAAACTTTATCTGAAGCTTCTTTTTCAGTCGAAATTGAGCTTCAGGACGGGGTTTTGGTTTATGGAGAATTCTCCAAGTTGGAAGAACAAAGTTCATTTAAGAAAATCCCCTAAATTGTGCTTCATAAACGTAACGTCGTGAGTCTGTGTAGCTTAGATGTCAGAGCGTTGAACCAGCAATCAAGAGATCGCCAGTTCAAACCAAAAGTTTTTTCGTTTAGTAATAAAAATAATGTAAAAACAAGTTAAACGAATAATAGCCCAATTCCACGGTCAACATTTCTTACATATATTTCCCATTAGAAACCAAATTTTTTTATATATGTAAAAAATGTAAGATTTTCAAAAAATGTTAATATTTGCCACGGCTATTAGATGTCTGAGCTTTGGACTAGCAATTGGGAGATCGCCGGTTCAAACCCTAAAATAATTTCGTCTAGTTATAAATAATTCTAAAACAACGTAATCGAATAACTTTAAACGTAGTTTAACAATTTTCTACATTCATACAAAGGCTTCTTTAAAGAAATCGCTCGCAGCTTTCTATCAACCGCAGCTATTTAGATTAGTTCTCCAAACCGAGATTGGCTGTCAGAAAAGTGGGTAAAAAAATGTCAGTCAATTGGTGGATAAAAAAAAAGAGAAAGAAACCCTTAACACGAATGTTAAACATCATTTGTCACTCCCTGAAAAAGTCTCGACAGTATCAACACAAATCACTCAGCGAACGGGAGCTGCTCACTTGTCCAGGCGAGGGACATGAACACGTGCTCATCAAGGATACTGCCGATTGGCTCTAAAAGCAAATACCAAAACAACACACACACACACACACACACACACAGCAAACACCGAACGAAATCAAAAGCAGATAAGTTAAAAGTAACTTGAGGAAACTTTCAATCCCAACGTGAAGTTCGATGCGGAAAAAAGAAAACACGAAGCCAAACGGAAGCAGACAGCGAAATGTGGCTGGTCGCCCCCCCCCCCCCCCCCCTCACCCCCTCAACTTTTCAGCTGTCGTGCATTTGAGACTAAGTTGCCAAAAGATCCACGCAAACAACCCAACTCAACTATATATATATATATATATATATACATATATCTGTAGTACTTTCTTTTTTTGAAGCGCAAAATTGCAAAAACCAAAGTTGTAACAAATGCATTTTCGATTAGCATTAAATCACGTCGCTTGTCTGACTTCATTTCCGATGTGAAATAAATATTTTACTTTGATTTATATGTGAAAATGGGGGTAGGTCAGGTGTCTGCAGGATATGCAGCAAGTGGGAGGGGGGCGTTGCATAGTTGCAAGTCAAATGAGCCGTGTACGTGCTGTGGTTCTCACGCACTCACTCAGTCTCCCTCCCTCTCCCACTCTCTTTCTCTCTCCCTCTCTAAGGGGGAGCCATTGCAATGCTGACGAATCGAGTTACAATAGTCAAGTGCCTAGCACTGTATGCCAGCCTGTAAGGCTTTTTTGAATTCATGAGAATCGCATAGTAGGGCGAAACATAAAAATAATTTGTCTCTCTCTCTCTCTCTCTCTCTCTCTCTCGAGCAATTGCAATGCTTACGAATCGAGTTACCATAGTCAGGTGTTTACCCATGACATATACAAAGAAACCTCTCTTAAACGGACACAGAAACAGAAGCCAGGAAAGCATTAATTAAAATGTGCCAAACTCAAATAGTCGAGTCTTTTGAAACCTCAGAAATAGTTTTTCCATAAAAAAAAGTGTTTGCCTAGCAAAAAATAACAATAAAACAGCATTCGTCCTATAAAACAATAGCAGCTGTTCGTTTTTAGAGTTTCACTGTAATGTAAATTACTTACATGGAATTTATTTAGAGATCCCGAGTAGCCTTAAATGTCCATTGTTGTGGCAGCGAGCTGCAGCGCCTTGTCGAAGCAGCTGTTATTGGGCGCTTTATTTAATTGAACACTCACAAACACAGTTGGTCACACTGTTTCGCGACACGTTTGTACGTGTTGCACAACTAAAAATTTAATATACAACTTTCACTTGGCATCAATTTGAACGCTTTGCTTGCACTTTCGCTTGGCCTTTTGCGGTGGCAGCGACGCTGACTGCGACAACGACGACGGAGGAGGCGGCGGCGGCTTCTGCCGATCAAAAATGCATTCAGTCTCAGGCTCGCCGCGAAAGGACGTAGCGCACGGCGTACCGAGACGACACTGCGAACCACAACGAGACGCGCTGCATCCGAAACACGTGCGACGCGAATTAACATTCGTTTCAGACTGCACGAAATCCCAAAGCTTTTCCACGTTTCTTGCCGAATTCATGTTTCAACCAACCCGAAGTCGGCAGGCTGCCACCCAAAGCAGCGGCAGTGTTCGGCAACTCCGAAAAAATCGCTTGCGGCGAATTCAAACAGGGGTAGACATAGATGTAGTTGACTGCAGAGCAGCTGCTGTTAAAATTGCCTTAGGTAACTTTTGGTTTGGGTCCGCACTAGATTCTGTTAATAACAGCACGCAAGCAAGCATTCTGTTATTTAATCTGTTATGTTGCATTAATAACTACTGGGCTGCCGCTGTTAACACATGGCCGGTACCATTATGTTAAAAGTAGCACTGTGTAAGAAAGTACCTTTCTGTGGATTCTAGCAAGAATGCTGTTAATGCGTCAAACTGTTACTTCCCTCAGTATGTTATCCTATTAAAGGGCGTGCTAATGTTAAACGTGTATAGTCCGTTCTTAGAAGCCGTTAAATTATGAGCTGCTGTTAATATCATGGACAACATAACTGTTCGGTTAACTGTTTACGCAAGTTATGCTTCTTTGCAAAAGTTCTGCTAATCTTGAGATATTTGATCTTCACATTTTCTAGACATTAGGGAAATATTATATATAAACATTATTTGTACATCGTTAGCTCAACATTTGTCTAAGAATCTTTACCTGCTGTTACCAACGTATTTCGGATATGTTAAGGTAATATTTCATTTTTCATAGGATGTTATAACATTTTAAGTGTTTCAAAAAGTAGTGTCTGAGTAGACTTAACGAAGTTTGCGTTGCTTTAAGAGTAGGCGATTTCTATGCCTAGAAGAGTAACCAAACGAATGGAACAAATGGTATCCTCAAACATCCTATATAGACATAGGTCGAAATTTCCCACCTCCATAACTCGGTCAAAACTCATCCGATTTTCATTAGCTTTGTCTTTTTGTTCATTATTTGACCTCTAGAACAATTTGGCATCCAAATCTGTGAAAAATATCTTATATTGACATAGGTCGAAATTTCACACCTCCATAACTCGGTCAAAACTCATCCGATTTTCATTAGCTTTGGCTTTTTGTTCATTACTTGACCTCTAGAACAATTTGGCATCCAAATCTGCCAACATTATTTTTGGTCGAAATTCATGTGAAAATGGTTCCCCTGAAATATCCTATATAGACATAGGTCAATATTTTCCACCCCCATAACTCGGTCAAATCTCATCCGATTTTCACGAGGTTTGGCTTTTTGATCAAAGTTTGACCTCTAGATCAGTTTGGCATCTAAATCTCGCAACATTATTTTTGGTCGAAATTCAAGTGAAAATGGTATCCTCAAACATCCTAAAGAGACCTAGGTAAAAATTTCCCACCCCATAGCTCGATCAAATCTCATCCGACGCCGGGATATACCCACTTCTGTTTTCTATAAAACTATTCCATTTTTAAAAGCAGGAATTGAAGTAAATTTCTTTTTACCAGTTTTTAAGTGTTAATCTAAAATGTTTTAATATTTACACTTCCTAGATGGAAGTGTCTTGAAACTAAATATTTGGACAATTTTTGTAGGGGAAAAGCAATAAACTGTACCATTTGCTAACAATGAAATACAGTGTACCATCAAATGTATAAAGTACCTCTGTTTACTGTATACCCAAAAGGAAATTAAGTACCACTGTTTGACGTATACCCAGAGGGAAATTAACGGACTGTTATTGTTGGCTGCCCCGTTTTAGTATATCTAACATGCGCTGTGAGCATCCCATGAATCTGTTACCCCATAGGACACTGCTAAACTTATCCCAACAGCGTACTAAAATGTCCCAATCTGTACACTGTTAAATAACAGTCCCCGTTAAAGTAATAGCAGACTGCCAAAAGTTAACATTTACATTTCATGAAATTTATAACATCGTAATTTGTTTCACTTCAACTTTGTTTATTTATGCAAAAATCCTTCATTATGTTAGAATTACAAATGGAATTGAAGATTGAATCGCAATTGAAAAAATTGATTTATATATATAACTGACTAAGCACACTGAAAGTCTTTTACTGAGAAAACGCTTAAAATTCCCATGCACACAATAACTACATACGATAAATATTAAAAAAGAAACCTTTAAATATCTAAGTAGCTAAATTCTTTTAATTTTATTTATTTATTTATATGCTGCTCGTTTTTTTGCTGCTCTGAAATGCAATTGGAAATGTTTAGTTGTTTGTTGCTTAATTTAATTTCGTTGCGCGCCCAAAAAAATGCAATTGGAAAATTTTTGAAAAATGTTTTTGCTTAAAAAACAATTTAAAAATGCACAAAATGATTTATTTATTGCGTGGATCGAAACTCGCGACGCGTTTTTAAACACAAAATACTCAGTTATTATTATTTTTCTTTCTTCCCGAAACGTGGAAAAATGTACAAAAAATGCTCGCGAGCTCATTTACAAGATATACAATTCTTTTTTTTGTTTAGTTTTTTTTTTTTTGTTTTTTTCACTTTACAACTAAATGCTGATTATGTGTTTAATTTACTAATTGTAAATGTGTGTATAATTATAATTTTAGATAAGCACAGCAAAGTACGCCCCCGAACCCCCCCCCCCCCTCAAAACATGTGCATAATGAGTGTGTTTACCGCGAGAGAGGGGGGAGGAGGAGGGGAGGGATTGCGGTTGGGCGGGGGTACCATTGCTGTTACTTACAATATAAATATAAATATATATATATATTTTGTTTTTGCCGAAAAAGATTGCATTTAAATGGGTTTTCGCTATAAATTGCTTTGACTATGATGCGTTGTTTGAGTTGTTGTTGTTGCTGATGGTGTTGCTGCTGATGGTGTTGCTGTTGTTGCTGTTGTTGTTGTTGTAGTGTATGTTGCTAAACGTGCCGGACGCTTAGAATCATTTGAGCTTGGCATACGCGTCGACCTTTTTGTGAAACTGATTGTAGTACTCGAGCGCAGCATTGCGGGTCTGGTTCAGCGCCTGGTTAATGTTCTCCGGGGAGAAGCGTCCACTGCAAGAATTCAACACGATTAATAACAGTTAGGATCAAAGGAAGTATCAATATATAGAGGGAACAGTCAGAGCTGAGGTTCGTCTTAATACAAAAGGGGTTTCTCTTTGCGGTTCACGAACTTGCAAAGAAATGCCCAAGTCTAAATATCTTGTTTATAGATTAAATAACAATCGATTCTTTCTTATTATACCCTTGCAGAGGGTATTGTAATGTTGTCTTGAAATGTGTAACGCATAAAATGGGACATATCCCACCCCATAATGTATATATTTTGTTGATCAGCATCAACAGCCGAGTTGATATAGCCATGCCCGTCTATGTCTGTCTGTCTGTCTGTCATGAAACTTTGCATTCATTCCTCTTTCTGTTGCAAGCAGTACACATATCGGAACCGGCTGGATCGGACATCTATATCATATAGCAACCATAGGAACGATCGGTCGAAAATTAGGTTCTTATATGAAAAACTTTTTTGTTTTTCTAGATATGTTGACCTAACCAGGCATTTATTAGTTTTACTATGCGTCCCATATATATGCAAAATCCTATTAAGATCGGAACACTATATCATATAGTGGCCGTAGGAACGATCTGTCGAAAAATAAGTTGTTCTATGGGAAACCTTTTTGTTTTTCTAGATATCTTGACCAAACTCGACATTTAAAAGTTTCGCTATGCTCCCTGCATTTATGCAACATCTTGTTTACATCGGACGTCTATATCCTATAGCTGTCATAGGAACAATCGGTCACAAAGTAGGTTCTTGTATGAAAAACCTTTTGTTTTTTAACATATCTTTACTTTTTAACATATATTAACTGTTTCCGCTACGCTTCTTAGATACGGGCAAAGCATTATGAGTGTTATGTAAAGGTTGGGTCTGCAAGGGTATTGAATCTTCGGCGTGCCGAAGATAGCGTCTCTGACTAGCTAGTTGAGTTGTTCCATTTATATATTGCTCGATAAGAATGATATAGGAGCACTTACACCAGCACCTTCTCCTTGATGAGCGTGGCAGATTTGTCGTAGCTGTTGGCGGCCAGGTCCTTGGCGCCCGCAGCAAAGGCCTCCAGTTTGTGCGAGAAATTGGGCACATATTGATCAATCTGTGCGGCAGAGAGAGAGAGAGAGAGAGAGAGAAAAACGAAAGGTGAGAAGCGAGACAAACCGGTTGGGTCAAGAAAAAAGAGATTGGCAGTTGAGATAACTTTCCAAAATCAAAAAACAGTTAAAAGTTAAAAGAATGATGTCAGCTACTCACAAACTTGGCGACCGCGGGCCATTTGGAGCGCCAGAAGTTCAGCCCGTTCGTGTAAGCGTTGCAGCAGGCGTTGCGGGCGACCTTCCAGACGTCGCAGCTGGTCTTGATCGCCGGCTCGGCGTAGGGCGGAACATGCTGCTCGGCCCATTTGTAGCCGCGGGCGCTGGAGCTCATTGTGACGTACCAGCCGCGCTGCACCTGGGGCAAAATGCCGGCGTTTTTCAACACTTTGCCGGTGGCGGATTTCTCAAATAGACCTTTGCCATTGGTCTCGGTGTCGTAGTAGAGGGCGCCGGCAATCAGGGCAACAATAAAAATGCTGCCCAGCGTCCATTTGCAGCAGCCGCATTTCTTTTTCTGCGACGCGTTCTGTTTGTTCTTTTTCTGTTGTGCGCTGCTCTTCTCCTGTACGTTCTGCGTGGGAGAGAGAGAGAGAGCGAAATGGAGAGATGGAGGGAGAGCATGTTAAGTCATAGGTTAAAGCTTTAACAGATGCTGCTTGGGGCAGAGAGGGAGGGAGGGTGTTTGCGAGCTGTTACCTTCTTTGCGGCAGGCGTTTGCTTGCCCTGTTTGCTTTGTTTCGGTTTAACCTGAGCCATAATTGTGTATATTTTAAATTTCAAATAAACTTCTGGCAGTTGCGATTATTTTAATAACTGCTGTAGTTGAAAATTTGCAATATATGTTAATGAGTTTCGTTGTTTTGTTGCTGCTGTTAAAAGTAATGCGCGCGCGAGCGAGAGACACAATAAATGCAATTAAGCTCGCAAAAGCTTCAAGTAGTCTGTTGTCAACGCGTCGCAATTAAAGAAGAGCTTAGACAAGTCAAACGGTCAGCGAAAGTCGCAATTAAAGAAAACGAAACAAAAAAACGAAAAACGAACAAAAAATGCAGAAACAATTTGCACGTAGCAAGCGGCGCGCAGCTTGACACAAACACGAATGCGGGTTGGGCAAAACGGCGCGCAAAGCGTCAGCGCCGGCAGCGACGGCGACCGCAACGGCGGGCTGCCTGCATACGTCACAAGGGCACACAAAATATGATGACGCGTCATCAGCTGAGCAGCAAAGTGAGCGCGAGCGAGAGAGCAAATTTGATAAGCTTTGTTACTGCTATAAGACAACATAAGTCAAAAGCGTTAAGCGAATACATTTCAATGTATTTACATATACACACACACACACATTTACATGTGTACATGTAATAGAGGCCAACGGGACAACAACAACAACAGTTGATAATCAAACAAGTTGAATGAACTGTACACACCGCGAACTTTTTTCCGACAGATTTTGCAGCGGTGAAAAGTTGCTGTCAAAAAAATGTATGTATATATTTGCTCATGAAAAATGACAACGAAGCAGGTTGAAGAGCAAAAAAGAAAAACAGAAAATCACAGCGACGCCACGTGCAAGAAAATGGCCAGGCATGTACCAAAAAAAAAAAAAAAACTTGTTAGTCTGTGCTGCTGCTTCTTCTTCTTCTGCCGCTGCGCTGGCATATGTGACGTGGGCATTGGTCAAACATGACAGCAGCAGCAGCAGCAGCAGCATCGCGCGAGCATCGTTATCTCGAGCCGAAAAAATTGAAAATGAAATGACACAAGCAGCGCTCTGCTGCTGCGCACAATCAACAACGGTATACAGGAGCAGAGCAGAGGAGGGGGGGTGCTGGGAACAGCCAATCGCAGCTATAACACATCACCCAAACAGAAAGCGACGCTAGATGATCATAAATTAATGGAGCTGCTGGCTGCGATAAGCGCAATGCACACACACACACGCACGCACACATAAATTAGCGGCAAAAAGTGGTCGGGCCGCATGGCAACGCCATGCACACACAGTTACAGGCACACACACATACACAAACGCACGCACGCACACGCGTATAATTAATCGCAGTTTGGGCTGCAAATTAAGAAAAGAGAAATTATTGAACGCCCGGCAAATGCGACGCAAGCAGCGACGGCGACGTCAGCGTTTTTTGCTTTGCTTTTCGCGTTTAATGCAACAGACTTGTTAATGGCGCGAATTACTTTTAACACAATCAGCAAATTCCAATTGGAATTATATTGCTTTTGAATATTTTAGCCAGAATTATGCTACAAGCGTTGGAAAATACTTTTTTGTTGTGTAGCTACTTGCAATAAACTGACAATCAGCACGCAACGTGTACACAATGGCGTCTGGCCATTCACACGCTGCGCAGACAAATAAACAGCTGTCCGTGTGACCAGCTGTGATTTAGAACGTAACAGTGTGGAGTTTGACGCAAGGCGACAGTTGACAGTTAAAATTCAAATGGGGAAAAGCGTATTGCAAACTTACCTTCAAAACCGTTGTCAGCTCGTTTACGTACAAATCTTTGCGTTTGCCCGTTTGCAGCTCGGTGTTTAGATTTTTCACATCCTGCAGAAATGTGTGATATGCCGGCGACTGTGCCAGCTGCTTGGTGGACTCCGTCCAATCGTTGTCTGTCAAATAAATTAATTATAAATAATGCCGAAAGACTGTTAAAAAAAACCTACCAATTGTCTGCAAAAGCAGCAAACTGGACAGCTGCTGTTTCTTGTAGTTCATGCGCCACACCTTGAAACAATCCTCCGCCCCGCTGCTCAGCAAACAGCTAATGCAGCCCTCGATTTCCGTGCGCTGTTTTTTCGACTCGATCTCGCGCAACAGCTTTAGGAAAATGTTCGCCTGCTTCACGGGGCTGGCAATGTACAGTTGCTGCGGGCAGACAATCGTTATCGTTATCGAAAGGGTTATCGAGGGGGCAAGCATCAAAGCTTAAATTAAACCAGTTACCCGAATATAAAGATAAACTGAACCATACAACTTTAAGGTTTGCTATTAAAAAAAAAACTGCTTCCTGATCGGAATTAAGCTAATCGTTATCGCTATTGTTATCGTTATCGTTAGGGTTATCAAGCAGGAATTATCAAATCTTAAATTAAACCGGTTACCCAAAAAATTAGCCGAATATTAAGTTAAACTGAACCGTAAACCTTTAAGGTTTGCTGTTAAAAAGGAAACTGTGATCGGAATTAAGCTTATCGTTATCGGTATTGTTATCGTTATCGCTACTCGCCGTAATGCTTATCGAAGGGGGGAATTACCAAAGCTTAAATTAAACCAGTTACCTTTAAAGGTTGGCTATCAAAAAGAAAACTTTGTGATCGGAATTAAGCTACTCGTTATCGTTATCGTAATTGTTATCGTTATCGTTATCGGTACTCACCAGCAGCTGGGTGGCGCTCCGCTTGAGACTCTGCTGCAGCTCCTTGGCAAAGTTGTTGTAGGTGGCATTCAACGCGTTGTAGCAGGCGAAGAACTCCTGCTGATTGATCTGCAGGGTTTCGGATTTGCGTGTGGCAGCCGCATTGAGGACACGCTCGATATGCTCGACGACGAATTTGGTAAAGCTCTTCATCTCCAGGTTGGGCAGCATCAGATTCTGCCAGACCTTGACGCCCTCCGTAAGCGATTGATGGCCGCCCTGGCCGATGGCCCACAGAATGCTGAGGCAGATGTTGCTGCGATTCTGATAGGAGTTGCGCAGCAGCGCCGTCTTGGCCATGTTGTGGGAGCAAATGCTGGGCCAATTCTGGCCAATTAGCTGGAGGACAAACTTGTAGCCGGCCACGGTCTGGCCGCTGTTCAGTTCTGTGGCCATGCTGTCCAGCAGCGAGTAGAAGAAATACTCCAGATTCGTTTCGCCCACGCTGCGCAGAAACTCCAAGATGGCCTCTTTCAGTCCGGAGCTGGCCAAATTGCTCGGATATTGAGCACTCCGGCCGGAGAAAGTCGGATCACAGTCGTAGGACAAGACGCCATTCAAATAGCTGGCGATCTGCAAGAGGGAAAAATGTTAAAGAAAAGGGAATTCTTTTAGGAATGTAGTCGAAAATAAAGAAACCATGTGAAGGAGATTCTATAATGAATAACGATAAAGAGAAAGGAGAGTATGCGAGTTTCACAAGATTCACGCCGCGGAATATAAGTGAAAATAAGAATGCAGTCGTAGATAATGGAACCATATAAAGGGAAGGCAATTATTAGATGGAGACTAAATAGATCGTGCTGATCTTAAAGAAACTCTTGAGATAGGAGAGAAGCTGAATCGAGCTAGTTTATATCATAGCTGGAATCGAACCGATTCGCAAACGGATTTACAATATTTTACTAATCGAATGATAAATATAATTCAAATAAACTGGCTATTGAATTTAAAAAAAAATTTAACAAAAGAAAGGAATAATTTCGATAATTACTAAAGATAAAAAGTTGCTTATTATAAAAATACCTATCTAATGAAGAGAATATAGGAGATTCTCAAGATTCACGCAGCGGAATATAAGTGAAAACAAAAATAAATATCTTCGGATTGAAGCTTAAATACGTCGCAGATGTACTATATAGACTATATATTTAAACTTTATAGGACGATCGTTTATAGGAAGAGTTAATTTCAATTAGTCTGATTTTGCACAAAATGTTTCCATATTGATAAAAAAAAAACAAAAACAACAAACATTTCAGCATTACATACGAGCGAGTATTTCCCTGATCTAAGCCACACACAGATAACATTCTTGACGTTTTCGACCGTGCAAAGCCGGACTATTTTTGCTGCTCTATATTATTTTAGTTGTATCAACGTTTTGCTTACATTGCTCAGCCAGCGCAGCTCGGAGCCGGGGCAGCTGATTTTCACCTGTGCCACCTGTGCGGCGAAATCGTCGATCGTTATTTGCTTCATGGCCTGTTCGAGGGATTTCGCTTTCGCCGCGGGTTTTGGCTGCTTTTTCGCCGGTTCCGCTGCAGTTGATTTCGCCGCATTTGCATTTGTTTTGCGTGGCGATTGCGATTTACCTTTGGAAGAGGCAGATGCAACGCTCGACGTGGATTTTGCCGGTGAATTCGATTTATTGTTGTTGTTGTTGTTGTTGTTGGAATTGGAGTTGTTGTTGCTGCTGCTGCTGCTGCCGAATAAGTTGCGATATTGCTGCGTTGGCACTGGAAAAGTACAGTATTTATCTGGTTAATTGTGTTGCACTTGTTAAGCTAATCTAATCGCGCTTACTGAGCTCTTCCAGCTTGGGCAGCTGGGCGGCAATTCGCTTCTGTTCCGTATGGGCGGTGACTTTCTTCTCCAGATTCTTTTGTTTGCGCGATTTGGACACGACTTCCCATTGATTGGACGCAGCGGACATTTTCGTAATGTATTTTAATTCAATTAATGCGTTAATTAACGAGTGCAACGAAGCTATGTCCGACCGGCTGTGTGGGAAAACAAATAAATACTCGAAATATCAAGCTGCATACTAATTTCAGTACACGCTTGCCAACACTGCCATTGCGCTCTTTATAGCGCTCTCACTAGGTGAGCGTGAACGTGAGTTAACAGCAGCCGCTCACAATGTTGTCTCTCACCATGTTATCATAACAGACTAAGAGCGGCCATAATTGCCCCTCATTTTTATTTCAATGTTCAGTATTTTTAGTGTCAACCACTTTGGTCACAGTAATGACATTATCCGCCATTTGAATTTTTGTTAACGGACTGTTGCTTTTTCACAACTGCATTTGCCAATTTAAAACATTAGTAAAATTACAACAGATTATTGCATTCAACTCAAATAACCTTACATTTCGCAAATTTCTATTATATTTGAATTATACAGTAGCCAGCGAAAGTTTCTCACTTGCAAACTGTTAGTCTCTTCGCATCTGTTAAGTTAACAGTCTAAGAGCACGCTGTTTATTAACAGCACAATTTTCGCCGCACATCAGTATTAAAGCGTTACATTTTTAAAAATACTGGTTACAATTGCTAACCTATAAATTAGAATTTAAAACCAATCAGCGTGCATATTGTAATCATTTTAATATTAACTGCTGCGCAATATTGTTTGCTTTATCAAACAAGTCTTTGCATGCGCAATGTGCATTTGAATTGTGTTCAACCCTTGTCGATTTGGTATTTGCTGTTTGTATGATTGGTATATTTGGGCTCGGTCAATTCGGCCACACTGACACAACTTAACAGCTGTTATTTTGCGTTGAATTTTTGAACCGAGCAGACGTACGTCGCGGACGCCTTGTGTAAAAACGCGGTCTACGTACAGTGCAACCATTTTGCTTATATATATATATCTATCGATGTATATGTGTGTATGTGTATATGCCAAAGTGGTGTAGCAAAATAAAAATTGCAAAAACAACAACAACAAGAAGAAGAAGAAATATATTTTGCACAAGCTTGTGAAAACTTCTAGTGTTTGTGCTTTTCAGCGGCAGCAACAACGACAACAACATCGACGCCGTCGCGCTCAATTTTTTACGGCGCGCCGCCTGCTGTTTCGAAGTGCGTGTGTGTGAGTGCGAGTGCGGTTTACATGAGCGTGCGAGTGTGAGTGCGCTGTCTGTGTGTGTTGTGTCTGCCTAACAATTTGCCGCTAAACACAAAAGCAGCTGAAGGCAGCGAGAAGAAGCAGACAGAAGACCAGCTGACGACGACTACGACGACGACGACGTCGACAATATACACACATAGCAAAAAGTCAACGATCGATTGCGCGTATATGTGCATGTGTTTGTGTGTGTGCGTGTGTGAGCAGCAGACCAGGTGAAAAACAGAAAGCGAAGAAGAAGCAGAACAGCAACAAACCAAACGAAAACGAAAAAAAAAATAAAAATAAAAAGTGAAGCACGTGTGTCCTGCTCTAATAACAGTTACATTCGCATCGCGCGACAACCAACAACAGCAACAAACACACAGACATCAAATAAAAAATGTCTTCGGTACCGCTGGCCATTAAAACGGAGGAAGTCATTTTGGAAAACGCCGAATACAACAGCGCTGAGGAATTGGATGAAGAGTTACAGTAAGTGTAGACAAGAAACAACAGCAGAAGAAGAAGCAGAAGAAGTAAAAACAAAAAAGTAAAGGCAAATAATATTCTACTTGCTACACGCGCGTATCACGTATCGCATTACCGTTATGAATTGTGTTGTTTACTTGAATCATGGAATAAACATGAAATAAACAAACTGCGCGCTTGCACTTTATTTTTCCTCTTCATCACGCAAATTATTGATTATTTCTCAGCTCGCTCCTTCCTTCTCTCCTGCTCTCCCTTTCTCGCTCGCACGCGGCAGACGTATAATTTTGCCGCCTGTTTTGCCGCACAAAACAAACGCGGCATAAAAACACCACCACCAATGCACGCTAGCAGCGACGCACACAAACACACATACACTGACACACATGTATGGAAAACGTATGGCGCTCGGTTTGAACAGACATTCCATTCCATTTCCACACCATTCCCGCTTATTCTGCCCGTTTCGTTTTATGCCAGCGTCTCGCTGGAAAAAGGTGACGCTACTTTTTTTTTTCCTTTTCATTTTCTTCTTTTTTTGTTTGCTCTGCTGCCTGCTGCTTTTCGTCATGTTGTTTTTACGTTTTACACTCGCCATATTTGAAAAACGGCTGTTTTCTCGCATTTATTCCAGCACGCTACACTGCCGGCCAGAATAGTGTGCACACTTAATTATAAGCTAAATACATACATATGTCAAATTATACACGCGGCTTGCGATCTGCCGTTGCTCTCTCGCTCGCTCTCTCAGCTGCTTCTGCGAAACAGCTGCGCTGCCAGCGCTGGCTGCTGCTGCTGCTGCTTCTGCTTATCATGACACGCTGTCTAATCAACGGCGCGTTTATATTAGTTGCGGCCAAATCAGCTGTACCGGTATATTTTTATAATCATCATATGGGCTGCGGCGGCGGCGGCGGCTACCTGAGCGAGCGACACACACACACACACACAATAGCTACAAATGAGCAGCAAATGATGAAAGAAAGAGAATGTAAACATGCATGTGTGTGTGTGTGTGAGCTGGAGAGCGTCGAAATGTACAGTTTTTTCTATTTGTTGTTATTTGCTGTTATTAGTGAATTTTGCTTTGCTGCTTGCGGCGAAAGTTGTGCCGGCCCTTTTTTGTATTTTATCAAAATCATATGGTTTTGGTCGACAAAGGTCTGTTATCAGCAGCCGCTTTTCTGCTTTTAACAGCGGCACAGCATATGTTCGCACTCACACGTTGCGACTCTGACGTAAAAGAATCCAATCGCCTACTCTCTCCCTCTCACCCACTGGCAGCTGTGAGCTTCAAGGTTTGGCGTGCGTGTGTGTGCGTGTGTGCGCCGGACTTATCAATAAGGCAGGCATTTGCCCATATGTTTGTATTGTATAACTGCATGCGGCTGGGCCCCAACTCACTTTATCAACACTGTAAACCGAGCAATGCTGCAAAACAGCTGACAGGTTATTTCCTTTATTTTCATTTATTGTTAACCAACGCACTGCGGTGAGTGGACATGTAATTCGGGACAGCAGTAAATATTTAGGATTTTATGCCAAAAACTCAAACTGAAGTCATTTCGAAATGTCCATTGCAACAACAGCTGCCCGGCAAGTGCCTTGGCTAAAAGTCTCCAAAGCGTTGCACATGCTCTCGCATGTTGCGTCAGTGTATGTGTGTGGCGTCATTTCCGTTTTCCCCACACACTGGAAGTCGCCGCAACTGCGGCGTCAGCTGCCAGCGCCACGCTTGTAAATTCGCTCATAGGGGAGCATATGTGTGTGTGTGTGTTGTGGTTCTGCATGCAGTCTTGCCTGGCGTACATAAGCCAGTGCTGTGAGTGAGCGAGTCGGTGAGTGAGTCTGTTGGCATTGCACTCAAAAGCTTGTTGCTCCTTCGACAATGTGTCGCAGCGCGTAAAAGAGGGAGAGAGTGAGTGAGAGTGGGCGTGTGTATGTGTGTGTATGCATTTAATAAAGGGGAATTTTCGCAAAAGTACAGATGCCGCCACAGAGCACAGCGCTTTTTACTACTACTACACGACATTTCATTGAATAAACGTATACACAAAAAGCCGCTGTCGCTGCCGCTGCCAACGCCAACACGACTGCAAAGCGTCGCGAATTTGCGAAAAAAGAAAAAAAAAAATGCCAATAAGAAAACAATATATACAGACACATACACACATACAAGCGCAAAGATAAAAGCTGCTGCGCAAATTTTTGGGCGATGGCTGTTTCATTTGTCAGGCGTTTCGCCTTGCTGTTTCAATTGCCATTGCGTTTTTGCATGCGGCATTTTTATAATGGGCAACCTGCGCGTCTGCCTGAGAGTGAGAGTGGGTGCATGAGCGAGCAACACAGAGAGTGGGAGAGAGGGCGACGGCGAGAGAGAAGGAAAGAGTGAAAGAAGCGGCATCAATTCGTTTGCTTGAATTGTTGATGAAAAACACATGATTGTTTTTTGGGTGTGTGTGTGTGTGTGTGTGTTTACCGCACATAGTTTGACTTGCAAATTTTATTAAAGATTAACGCCAGCGTCAGCTGTGGCTGTACGTACGTTTGTACATATGTATGACTGTGTGTTTCTGAGTGTGTGCACTCTTCTATGCGGCGACACTTTGCTCCACTGTTAATTCGCTCAACAGCTGTTGTTTTTGTCACATACGCAATATGCAAAGACACCATTTCGCCCCCTCTCCCTCTGGCACCTTGCACCTGGCACATATTCATCTCGGATTACCTCATGTGAGAGCGTGTGTGTGTGTATATATATATGTGTGCTTATGTAACCGTTATATGTCGCCCGCTCTCTTATCGAATTGCAACGGCACTTTTGCAGTGTCTGCGTTCTCTGTTTATATTTTTTTGATTGCAATTGTGGCGCCAAAAGGCCGACTAAGTGGGTGTGTGTGTGTGTGTGTGTGTGTGTGGAAGAGGGTGGGGTGAAGGTGGGCTGTTATTCTAAACTTTTTCATTTGTTTATGCTACTTAGTTGCCTGCTGCACATTACGCAAGTGGCAAAGTTTATTGCGTTTTACTGCGCATTTCGCCAATTGCAGCTGCTGCTGCTGCTTCTTCCCCCAACTTTTTAGCATTTACTACAGATGTACATATGTATGTATGCATGTGTGTATGCGTGTGTGTGTGTTTTGGTACGTGACTGGGCATAAAACAATGATTGCCTTTTAGTGCAACAGATGCTTGTCATTTCCTCTTTCTCTGTCCTCAATCATAAAAGTGTGACCATATAAAATGAGGCTTCGAAATTGGGTGCATGCGCGGATTTAAGCACTGAACGGGTGGATTTGATTTGGCCACGGAGAATCAGCGGTAAAATCTGGATATATGGGCTGCTATTAAAGTTGTGATGCATTTTGATGTATGTATCAAATGATATATGTTTGTTTAGAGATTTATTGTGCCTCGGATTTGGTTCCAGGGTAAATATGCCACATTTTCACGTCCCTCCAAATATATACAAGAGCTAATATTTAGTTCTTAATTCCGAGATACACAAGATATATTTTTAAAGAATAATCAGGCTTAATTTAAAGTTTATTGTTGAATTTTGGGACAACGATTTGTTAGCTTTAAGGTTTTGAAATTTACATTCCCTACGATTCTATTTTCAACATTTCCCATTATTTATGTTAATTGTTCACAAGTATGAGGCCAATTTACTTTAGACACATCCATTTGTTTATTCATCTGGTTAATATTTTATACAAGTTTATCTTTATGAATTAAAAATGCGCTTTGTGCGTTGTCTTTTCACCTGCAATTGGCAATTGGCATTGCAGCCGACAAATTCCAGGCAAAACTGATGACGTAAGCGTTGACCCAATAAACGTACACAAACGTACATAGTTACAAATACACACATACAAACGTACATGCACATATACATGCATACGATTTATGTGCAGTGCTGCAGCAGCAACAACAACAACAACTCGGCGGCACTCGTGACTTCGGCTTTGTCTGTTCCGTTTAGCTGTGCATGTACGTGTGTGTGCGAGTGTGTGTGTGTGTTGGTTGGCGAAAAGTGGCCAATGAACTACATTGAACTTTGGGACAGCAGCAGAGTCGGCCCCGGGCAGCAGCAGCAGCAGCCGCAGCTGTTGTATATCATATGTTCTTTTAGTTGTTGCTATTATTGCAAATGCGGCTTCTGCAGCTGGTGAAATGCAGAAAATGCGTAAATTGCAATTGCTATTTCAAATGTCAAAAAAGAAGGAGAAATATTTGTATAACATTGCTTTAACATCTGTTTTTTTATGGGGTGCCTCACCGAGTATAGGCTTATACTCTATCTTCATAATTTACGCATTTTTCAAATGAATGCAAGGTTTGGCGGTTAACAGCTGTGGCCACACCGGTAGCAGCAGTTAGCAGCTGTTAATTGCACACATGTTAGCAGTTAACACCCCCAGCGAATTCGATGCTGTTAATTTAACATGATCGCTATTTTTAGCTCCTGCTGCTGCTGTGCATGTAAATTAAGCGCAACAGCTGTTGCTTGCGTGTCTGCACGACAACAGCAGCAGCGGCAACAACAAACTGTAATAATAATATGCACACATAATGCACAGGTATTAGTGCATATAAATATATACACTTGTCAACGCGTGCCAAATAACAAATATGCAGCTTCATTCAAAATTGTATGCATGCAACAAAAGTGCAGGAGCCGTCGCTTTTGTGGCTTTTGCTGTTGGCAAACACAAATTCCAGAGCAGCAACAACAACAACAATAATAAACAACTGCAATAACAATAACAGCAGCAGCAACAATAACAGCAGCAGCAGCCGCCACAGCAAGTGCAGCAACATCCGCTTAGCCAAGTTTGGCAACTTCTCTCTGAAGAATGCATAAAAAGTGCGGCATATGCGACTATTAAATGCTCTACGTGTAAAATAATTTTTCAAAGGAAATAAAAATGTTTTTAAAAGAACTTTTGTTAAATAAATGCAGCTTATGTTAAACTAATATATATTTTAAATTTTTATAGAGAGAGAATCATAGAGGTACAATATTCCTTGAAAAATCGTGTCAACTTTGTGCACAGGAACATCATACCCACTATGTTCTTTACACACTCCAACAGGGTATTAAATCCACCACACAAAATATGCTGCTGCTGCGAACGACCTTAGTTATGGATGGTAATGGTATGTTGCTAAAAATAAACCAATGCAACCGACGGACATCTAAGATTTTCTATCGTTTCTTGTCTTCAACGTTCTGCTGTGGCTGCTGCTGCTGCGGCTGCCGTTACTTGTTGTTGTTGTTGCTGTTCTCTTGCTGCTGGAATGCAGTGCTGCAACTTTACACTAACACAAAGGCACAGACATTGCGCTCTTTCTTTCTGACACACACATAGGCGCGTTTTCATGTTTTGTGGCTACACATACACACACACATACACATAGGTGCGTTTTCATATGTTTTGTGGCCTGTGCATACCTTTGTGAAAATGCTTTTCATTAGACGCACAATTGAAGATTTAAGAGCTCATGTGTGTGCGTGTGTTTTTTTATATGTTGTTGTAAAACCTGTTTGAAATTCTTATGCTATTGCTGTGCGGCGACAGCATATAAATTCGACTTAAAACCAAAAGACACAAAAGCAACAGCAAAAAGCCGTATTTGACAGCTGTGAGCGCTCTCTCCCTCTCTCTCTCTGTCTCCTACTCTCCCACGCTCACGCGCTGCCGCTCTCGCTGACATGTTGCTTTTTATGCTGCTGCTGCTTCGTTCTTGTTGTATTTGTGATTATATGTACATGCATATTTTTTTTGTCGTTGTATTGATGCTTTGGACAGCGCTGTCGCTGCCGCTGCCCATTGGCTTTGGGTGTGTGCATCTGTGTGTGTGCGGCTAAACTAAAACTGAATTGAATGGAATTGTAAATTTATGAATGAATGAATGAGTTTTTGAGAGTGTGTGTGTGTGTGTGTGTGTGTAAAAGTTAATTGGTTTTGTGCCATAAATATTCAACGCGTCTCACAATTATAATTATGATGTTTTATAATGTTTTTTACTCTCTCTCTCTCCCCCCTCACAGATTACAACTGGAAGATTCAGGCGGCGAGAATACCTATCACATTGAGTACACCACCGAGCCGGCGCATCAGGTTACAACCAGCTCGCAGCGTCGCCAATCGAATATGAGCGCATCGAATACAACAAAAGATGGCGGGGGAGGCGGCGGCGGCGATGGGGGCAGCTCGCCAAGCGGCAAGCCCATATTGGATACCGAGAAGCGTATGAGACGGGAAATAGCCAACAGCAACGAGCGACGACGCATGCAGAGCATCAATGCCGGTTTTCAGAATTTACGTTCGCTCTTGCCACGACACGAGGGCGAAAAGTTGAGCAAGGTAAGTTCACAAATCACAACAAGACGTAGCCAAAAAAAAAAAAAAACAACAACAACAGTTTGAGCTGCACTGTTAACAGTGCACTAATTGGATTACATATGTGTGCATGCATGCGTGTGTGTGTGTGTGTGTGTGAATGCACATGTATTGTTTTGTTATCCATTTACGCTTCAACGCCTCGTTCAATTTCATTTACAGAAGCAACAGCAACAACCAGCTTTATCGCATGTTGACAAATTGCTGCTTGCTACATACAAATAATCGCTGTCTTTCATGCTAAAAACTTTCTCAAAAATCTCTGTGTGTGCGTGTGTGTTGTGCCTTTTGTGTGCACGCCAGCGGCGACGTCAGCAGCGCAGCGCAGCGCACCGTCACTTGACACATGAAGGTCCCTTTTCAAGTCTCGTTGATATGGCAACCCTTTTGTTGTTGTTGTTGCGGCTGCTACCGTTTTAGGCTATCTTTTTTTTTTGCATACCCACGCACTTGTTGTGTATGTATTTATGTTATTTTTTTTCACCTTGAGACAAACATCGATTTGTTGTGGCGGCTGTGGCGACATCTTGTGTGAGTTGTGTGTGTGTTTGTGAGTGGGGGGGGGGGGGGGGCGTGTTTGCCTTGGCAGCAGACGGCTGTAAATCAACAACATGTCATATTAAATGGCAAAAGATTTATTTGATGCGCATACTTTCTTTAAGTTTGAATTTATGACTCTGCTGCTAGACAACATTCTCTTTCAACGATTTGCGAGTGCTCGAAATTAGCGTATTTTGCAACACTGTCAGCCAGATTTTCAGTTCTGTTTTTGTGCCTTTATTTATTGCAAATTGAAAAATGTCAAACAAAACTCGCAAACATAAATCAAAGTCCGAAACAAAAAGTGCAGCAAAAAACAGAAAAAGTCCTAAAAAGCGCACAGCATAAACAACAACATGACAGCTCATGTGTCAATAGAAGGAGTTAAAGAGTTAAGTTGCGGGGGAGGGGTGGGGAACAATGTAAACAGGAAGAAAATCGCGTAAATATCACGTTACTTGACGACACGCGCAAAAAAAGGGCTAAAGCAGCGACGTCAGCAGAGAAGTCAGCAGTGGCGTTGACTGCGCTGCGCAGCGCTGTGCCTTGATGAATGACATAATGGGCGTATAACAGTCGTGACGTGTGCCAGAAAGAGAAGGAAAGATAAAGGAAGGGGGTTGTGGATGTGGGTGGGTGGCTTAGCGTGTGCCCAGCTGCAAGTAGTTTATGGATTTTTTTACGCTCTGCTATTGCTCCTCCTGCGTCCTCTTCTTCTATGCAACGCTAGCATTTATAGCACATAGTAAACATTGTAGTATGTCGTAGTTTTGTCTGCAAGCGAGACAGCAATAGCCTTGCACTACTGCGCTTCAGCTTGACCAACTTGGAGATGGGTGTGTATGTTGAAAGGGGGGAGGGGGGTGGGGCATGGGTTTGTCAGGCTGAGACTAGGCCTAAAACGAAAACAAACTGACGACGACGACGACGAATGGAATCGGAATCAGGTCGCACGACGAATGCAGCTCACACACACACGCATGCAGAGCTTTTAGTTGACACAAAAGTGCGAAAAAAATTGCAATACTGCAGAAAGTAGCGACGGCGACGACAGCCGCTGCGCCATTGACAGTTATGCACACACATACAAACATACACACTCACTCTTGTACATATACATACATATAACAGCTCTATGTAAATAACAGTTATGTAGACATACATATGTGCAGACGCGAGTGGGCGACTGTGCCAAGTAGTCTGTGATTTACTCGCTCGTTGAGGCGGGTCATTGAACTTGCTCGCTAGGTGGCGCCAAAGTGCAAAGTGCAGCGCAATTGCGTACAGTTTGCCCGCTGCTGCTGCCCGTTTTGCAGCTGAACTAACCTACATTAAAGTGTTGCACGATTTGAAGCTGTACTTGGAATTGCCCCATACCAGCCAGCCCCTAAACCACCCACCCACCCATTGTAAAACAGACGCACAACTGGAATTCTTCTTTTTTGTTATTTTTTGTTCGCTGTGCGCGCCTCTCTTTATACTACAGTTTGCGTAGTAGCTCCAAAAATATCGATCCAGCTTCGCGTAGCTTTCCAGTGCGCGCCAAAAGCGCCAACAACCCCCGAGTTGGCAGCATTCCCCAACTCGAAACAGAAGCGAAGTCACCGAATGGCAGCACTGGATGATAATGACAGGCTAGGTACAGTCAAGATTGCTTAGAGTGAACTTGAAACAAGCAAATAAAGCGAGGAAGCAGCTGATTTTATTACAGTTATAATTTTTGAATAATTGTGGTGTTTTTTAACACTAACAAAAATTAATCTTTGATAAAATCAATGAAAATTGTCTATTGATTCTCAAATTTACTACTAAAAATGCACTTCAGAACTTCCCCTATAACCAGGGCTCACTGTATTCGGCGCACAGACCCTAAACATTGCGTGAGGCTAGGGCCCGGCCCAATTATCCTGGCGCTTTGCCACCCCCACACCGCTGGCACAGCTGAGAGCAACGCTCGCACATGGTCGTAGTTCCGAGTGAGCAGCCTATGGGCAGCAGGCGGGAGGGGTGGGAGTTGGGGGTGGGCTGATTTGGCCTGTTTCATTGCCATTTTGTTGCCGAAATGAAACAGCGGCGCCTGCCTGGCGCCTGGTAGGCAGCTGTTTGCTCGATGACGATTATTTGTGACTGGAAAGCGGCAGGCAGGACCATTTAGGCGAAGGGGGTTAACTGGATGACACCACACACCTCCCCCTCCCCCCTACCCCCTTAAAACTCTTAGCAAGAAATTGGGCGTTCAGCTTTTTGTTGCCGCAGCTGCGCATTGGACGTCGCGTCTGTCTCTGTTGCTGTTGTCGCTTCGTCTGCAGCTCGTTTGCGGCCAAAAAGGCGTGGCAGGTGGGCGACAATTGTCAGCAGGTGGTGAGGGTGGGTGGGGGTGGGGGTGTAAACAGTGCACTAGGCCATTGGCATCGGGCAACCTTTGCTTTGGCGCGGAATTGCAGCCCAGCAGCAGCAGCTGTCCGGGATGCGCCAACACCCAAACGGTACATATAGAGATAAATACATACACATCTAGATATGTATACATAAGAGCCGTTATGTCAGCTATGTACCGTTATATACGTGCGAGGTATATGGCGCATTATAACTGTAGCTAGCTGCATTTCGTAGTAAAAAGGCTCGCCATCTCGCTCTCTCTCTCTCTCTCTCTCGACTGTCACTGCCTGTCTTTCTGTCTGTCTCGCTCTGGCAACCACCACGCACTGCCCCCTACCCCGGCCCACAGTATATTCTATGCGTGCTACAAATGTGCGGCATTATCTTTGGCCACAAAATGCAATTAATGCAGCTGCGTCGGTAATTTGAAATTATTTTATGCCCCAACCTCGGGGTTAATTAAAAACAAGCGCCGGATACATATGTATACCCTTGCTACAGATGTGCAATATATTCCTAACCTCTTTTAATGTGCTTCAGACAATAGCTTAATTTCGGGCCAATTATTTCTATGGGTGCGATTTGGTAGCCGGATGATGATGAGATTCGTAAATGCTCGCATATTTTGCAACACTGAACAGCATTTTTATTCGCAGCTCAATATTTGCCAGATTATTGCTTGTACAGTGAAAACTCGCTTGGGTGGACAGCTTATTGTTGTCCGTCTAAAGAAGGGTATTTGGGTGTGACCTGATTAATAATTGTTTAAGAGAAAATGTCCGCCTACGAGGGGTGTTTACTGTACCAACTCGACCTGTTCATTTGGGATCTATGACAATATCATAATACATATGTACATATATGTAAATGTCTGCGCGCTCCACTTAAATGCTTTATATGTGTTGGCTTTTGTGGCTGGTGTTGGAAAACGATTATGCACAGGGTTGGCAAAAAAAAAACCGATTACTTATCGAGAGCAGCGAGTGCGGCACTTTCGCAAGAAAGAATGTAATAGCGGAAAGCAAAGAGCGCACAGCGCAGAGAAAGCTGCAAGGCAACAAAAACAACTAACAGCAACAACAGCAACAACAACAGCAACAATAACGGCGGCCTAGCAAAGCATAAGTGCAATGGATCAATTACTTTGTGGGTTTTCTTCACACACAGACACACACATACACTCACAGACAGACAGCAGGCAGACAAGTGTAACTGTGTGTGTGTGTATGTGTGTGCAAAAATGTCGGTCGGTCGTTGGCAGCGCTGTCTGTCGCCTGGCGGCGCTTAAAGATCGTCGCCGTTGTCAATTGCAGCCTTTCAAGCTGAGCTTTCGGCTAGTTTTTTTTTTTTTTTTTGCTGTGTTGATTACATGGAATGCCGTCTCGCCGGATTTAATGACTGTATGTTGCGTTGTAACGGTGCTTGTTTGCTTGCTTGCTTGCTATTTTTTTTTTTATCAATGGCAGCGACTGCAACTGCAAAGTGCAGCGAAAAAGTCATTAACAGCGCCAAATGGGAAAGGCGGTCTATGAATTCCATGGCTCATCTGTATGTTAGTTCCGTTCCGTTTTCGCCTGCAGATTTAAACAACTGTAAACTGCGGCGAAATCAATGAATCAGCAACAGCTGATTTCGCTAGAATAAACCAATGTGCTACACACGTCAGTGCTGAGAGAAAAAAAAGAAGTAAATTCTATTTTAATAAATTACATTGTTTAAATATTGAATTTTATTTTGTTTAAAAGTAAACATTATATATTATAACTATTTTTTAAAAAATAAGCCAAAAACAAGGCACCCGCTGCTTTACAAATTTTTCCGCTAACATAAAAAGCCAAAATTGTCAAGGAAAAAAGCGAAAATAACTGCACTGACACGCACACAAACACACTCACACAAACATGCACACAACCACAACAATGAGAAATGCAAAGAAACAACAAGAGAAATATTTTACAAGTATTGTTATTTTGGTTGATTTAATACCAAAAGTCAACCGGCATTTTTGCTGCGCAATTTACACAGCGGCAGCGACGTCGACAGCGCTGCCAGCGGCTCAGCTGGTCAGGCGGCAATAACAACAACAAGGTTGACCGGCAAAAAGCTGAGCTTTCCCAATTGCGTCGTTGCGAAACACAACAAAACAAAGCCACAGCAGCGAGCACAGTTGGCGAGCCATTGTGTGTGAGCAGCGCGCGGTTTGAGTGCAACTGCGCTTGGAGAGGCTGTCGTCATACGTCGCCGCCGCCCGCCCGCCCGCTTATTTATACATATTTCATTTTCTCGGTAATTTTTGTAACAAATGCAGCTAGAGACGGCGACTTTGCTCTGTTTGTTGATGCTTTTATATTATTTGGGTTAATTAAAACAGCTGTCTTTGGTGTGAAGTCACACACACAGACACGATAAAAAAATACAAAGCGGTGTGCGCTTTGTTGCTTTTACTGCTATTTATATGTAGGCATGAAATTCGATCAGCTGATCTACAGCTCGTGTGTGTGTGTGTGTGTATTTGAGGGTCAGCGACGCGCTGCTCTTTGCCGCTTTTGTTGTTGCATTGGAATCTGACAACAACTTTGCCGGCAAAGCAGCTCTAGCGGTTGTTGTTGTTGTTTGTTTCGTGCTTTCGTCGCATTGCTTTGCCAGCTGCTTCTTCGCTCTATTCAAATTCAAATCGTTTTCGAACACACACACTTTCAACCTTTCTCGCGTGAGCTAAGTGTGCTACGTATAACAGTTTTTGTTCGTTCTTTCTTTTTTTCTGTATGCTAATTTAATGTTTTCGTTGACCATGAGCTTTTGTTTGTGTGTTCTTGTTGTTGTCCGTTCGGTCGGCTCAACGTTTTATTGACCCTTTGTAATGGAATTTTAATGAGGAGCTGAAAGCGCGAGTGGTGACAAAAAACAACAACAACATTTGAGCTGGTCTGGCAACGCATTTTTCTTTGCTCGCCTGCCGCTATGCAACATTACGAAGAGCTAGGATTGCATTTGCCGTTATGCCTGGAATGTTGACCGACTGTTTTTAACAGTTGCCTTGAAGAGAACTATAAAAAAAACAGACAGAATTTGAGACTCGGCACAGCATGGCACGTGTTCGAAATGAATTGGGTTAGCGTAAACAAGCAGTAATTAAATAAAGTATATATAGAAACAAATACATACACACATATGTATATACACAACATGTCTATGTATGAGTCAACCGTCAACCGGGCAAAAGCAGCTGCTCTGCAGCGGCGCCGGCGACTCGTTAAAAATTAGCTAAAAACGCAAAATACATTTGGCAGAAATAAAAAACAATAAAAAAGAAGCATGAAATGTTTATATTTAAATATATACTGTGAGCGCAGCCAGGCCCGACAGCTGTTTTGCACTGGCAGCAAGGCTGGGCCACACACACACACGCACACACACACATGCACACACACACAGTTGAGACCCCAACTGACCTCGCCTGGTGCCGCGCCGCGTAATCTCTCTGCCACGATTTACTTTCGATGACGGCATTTCTGCTAGATTTCAAACTGTGCCGCAAGATAGCTGTAAATGTAAAAAAAAATTGTATATTTAAAAATAGTGTTAAATTAATGCAGCCACCATGCCCAGCACACTCTCGCTCTCCTTCTCTCTCTCTCTCGCTCTTCGCTGATGTTGTCACCCATTATCGTTTGCGTGTGAGTGTGAGTGTGTAGAAAACACATGTTTGGCGCCTATTGTTGTGGGCGCGCATACCAGCTGAGTGGGAAAGAGCGAGTGCGAGCGAACCAAGACCTGTGTGCTGGCATGTGGGTGTCCGTCTCTCTATGTGAGTGTGTGTATATGTAAGGGTATACGTGTGCAAGCATCAATGCCGGCAGCGCTGTGGTGTGGTAGCCGCAGCTGTTTTTTCGGCTTGCTCATAACTTTGATGCAAACATACACACATACATGTATGTATGTACATATATATATCTGTATGTTTTTTTGCCAAAAAGTTTTGCAAAAATGAGCCGAAGCTGCAACGTGTGTGGCCTTCTCAAATTCCGTTATGTTTGTAAATACATACAGGCTCACATGTGCATGTGTGTGTGTTGCTAATTTTAGCAAAAATTCGGCATGCAAAAGCTGAGAGCTATGAAAAATGCTAATGAACCGCAACCGCGCCGCAAAACACGCGCTTTTGTTTGCCAAAATGAAAAGAAGACCGAAGAAAAAAGAAGAAGCAGCAGCAGCAGCTGAAGAGACCCACAAAACAGCATCAAGAGCAACATAAACTTAAATTTGTATGTCAGCTGACTTGTTTTCTTTGCCATGTTTCCATTCCCCTACCCCACCCCTCTACCCTTCAAGCAGAGCAATTTTAGTCCGCATCGCACACACACACACACACACTGCCGTTCGTTCGCACTCATACTCTTGCACTCGCACTCACACCTGTCGTTTGGCCGGCAGAGCGAATAGAGATAAGCAGCAGAGAACAAACACAGCGCTAATTGTTTGCCGCCAACAAAACGTGCGACGCAATAGAAGCGAAAAAGGCAAACGCAATAGCAAAAGCAAATGCAATTGTTGATAAGAGAAGCTAAACTAGGTTTTTCGAATGCATATTTTAGAAAATGTGCAACATATCAATAGATAAATGTCGATAAATCATACCCTGCAATCTAAATGTGTGTGTGTGTATGTATGTATGTATGTATATGTGTATGTATTCATTTATTTTGTCGTAATTCAAAGCAACTAACTTTGTCTTTTTTTGTTGTTGTTATATTTACTACAAGTTGCTATGTTGTAGGGCATGCGTGCGCCCGCACGTAGGCCACACATTTGCCAAAGGGGGGGGGGGGGGGGGGGGGTGGCGCATAGCTTTTATTTTCCATGCATTTGTGGTGGTTGCTTTTGGATGGCCCGGGCGCGCCCACTTACTACTCACACACACATGGATAATACATACACACAGACAAATACCGTAATTTTGTGCTTACACAGAGAACTGACAACTCAGCTGATGACGAATCAGCAGTTGGCGCGCTCATTGCAAGTATTTGGCTATTTTTATGCATTTTATTCAATCAACAAACAAGCAACAACAACAACAAATTGTAGTGTAGGGCCGCAAGAAACAGAAACAGGGGACGCCTCGTCGTCAGACGCGCCATTTATAGAAACGAAGCAGACAGCAAGCAGCGCAGCAGCATCGAGTCAGCTGCTGCTGCCGCTTTACTTACACACGTTTCGTATTGCGCGAAAGAGAACGCGTCACTGGCACTTCCCATACGTATTGGAAGCAACTGGAAGCATTAAGAGAACGGCACACGTGTTTACGTTCACGCCTAATTCGGTGAGCGCCAGAGCGAGAGAGCAAGTGCAAGTGGCGTCGGCAAAAGCTTGAGTCGTCCACATGTTTTTTCGCTACAGCCGCTGCTCCGGCTGCCGCTGCTGCAGTACCATTTCCGTTTCAAACGAAACGAAACGAGATGGCAACGAAACTTAACGAAGCCGCGCTCTCTTACTCTACCGCTCTCACGGACTGTCCGTGTGTGTGTGTGTGTGTAAGAGAGCACAGCACGCTAGCAACATTTGTGACGATGGCTACGAAACGCCGGCGAATATTGAAAAACTTTTCGTATTGGAACTGTTGCTGCTGCTGCTTGCCTGCGCTTGGTTTGGTGGTGTGTTTTCGTAGCGGCCGTCACCACCCGTGTGTGTTGGAAAAAAGTACAGTCGCCGCAAAAACGCCGCTGCCTGCGCGCAGCCGTTTCTGCTGCTGCTTTGCTGCTTGTTGGCTGTCTGGTTGGTTGCTTGGTTTGTTGGTTGGTCGGTTGCTCGAACGCGTTGGCTGGGATTCTTGTTGGAACACAGCGACGAGTGTCTCGCGCGCGTTTGAGCGGCTTTTTGTTTACACTCACACCCATAGCCGTCTCTATACATGCATGTGTGTGTGTGTGTGTGTGCCCATTGTACAGCTGTGGCTTTAATTTTTTTTTTGCGTCTGAGGCAATTTTTTTATGTAGCTTTTTGCCGGCATTTTCCGACTGCGTTGCAGATATGACGACGACATTTTCTTATTAGCCAAGGCCTTAGTTGCCGGTCTCCCTGCAGCTGCCATATGATGTGTGGCATTCCTTGCCAAACTTGGTCCAATAAGAAAGCGATAAGAAGTGTGTTTTAAAGCTAAAAGCTTTTCGATAGGGGTATTTAGCAGTTGGAAAACACACCAATAAGAAGGTTGCCAATAAGAAACTTACTAAAGCATCTTCTAACATATTGCTAATAAAATGTATATTTAAAGCTTTCCAATTGGGTTTAAACACAATAAAATACGAGTTGAGGCTTTGAAAAGCTTTCTGATTGGTTTCTAACATACCAAATCAATTGGAAAACCTTATTTTGAACATAATAAAGTGGAAAAACCAATTTTAATTAATTTGGTTTTAAACAAAATGCATTTTGATTGATTTCTGGGTACTCTGTAAACAAATTTCAAAATGTATTCAAAATATTCTTAGAGTATAGTATCTATCTAATTGCAACACGTCTTAACTTTCGCCTAGTAAATTATGTGGCAGCGCACGCCTCTTGCTAATTCTAGCTGCTGCAGCTTTCCAATGCTAAGCAGCATTCTTCCAATATGTTTCCAATGCAATCCAACAACAACAATGCGCTCGCTAAAGTCAATGAACGGCCTTTAGGAGCAGCAATAGCAACAAAACTGTATAGAATAAATTAACATAGAAAAAAAAGTACATGTTAAATGCGCTTTGTTTATTTTATTTATTTATCTGTTTTATTTTTATAAAATATGCGCGCGACATTGCAATGTGCTGATTTTTATCACAGCCAAAGCTGAGAAAACTGTACTCAATCTTTGCCTCTCGCTCGCTCTCGCAGCCGCTCTCTATTTACTATGTGTGCCCAACATATCAAAACAACGTAACAGCCAGACAGCTGTGCATTGAGCGAGAGAGCGAGAGAGAAGGAGAGAGCAGCAGTAGCAGCTGTGTGTAGCCGGTGTCGTGCGCTAGTTGATGATGTCGCTGTTGTTGTGGTTGCAGTTGTTGTTGTTGTTGTTTTTGTTGTAGTAGTGACCTCCGACAACAAGCGGCGACGTCCAGTAAAATCGTGAAACAAGTTTTATGGCTGCAGCAGCAGCAGCAGCAGCAACAACCACAGCAGAGATTTATTATTTTTTAATCAAAGCCAAAGCCAAAGCAAAAGCAAAAGAATTTCCACAAAGCTTCTCGCATTCCATTGCCATGATGCGGCGTCTGCAGCAAACGCTGCTCTGCAGCTGCTTGCATTCCTTGTGGGTGTTGCCAGATTTTTTTAATGTTTATTTTGCTTTTTTTGTTGTTTTGTTTTTTTTTTGATGCAATTCGCCTACGCAGTTGGCTGCTTTCTATGCCAGTTTTCACCGTTATGCGTGTGGCCCACGCACATTTGTGAAACAAGCGAAAAAAATGCGCATCAACAGCTTTTGCATGCGCTCTTAAACGCACACAAATGCAGCTATGCTGAGTACTGTGTACTGCGTGTGTGTGTGCGTTTGGTTGTGCTGAGAACGCGCGCATTTTGAAGGACACAAGTTCCTTCACCTTTTGGGCAAGTCACAACACAACAGAACAGAACAGAACACAGTATAACATAACGAAGAAAACAACAACTACATACCTCAGCGGGCTTACTACACTATTTACTATAAGCAAGCGCTTCCACTACCAATGCAAATTCCAGCACGGTAGCAACAACAACAACACCAACAACAACACTCGGCACTTATTTGTGTATTTGTGTGTTTGTATGCGTGCATTCATTTGCGGTAATTATCAAAGCTCACGCTCTCTCTATCACTCTCCCGCTCTGGCTCTTCGGCAATTATGCTGTGCTGCTTCGCTCTGCGGCGTCTTGTGAATGAGTTTCATTGTAAACAGCGCAGACTACGTTGCTGTTGCTGTTGTTCTTGTTGGTGTGTGTAGAATGTGCATGCAGATTTATGCCTCTGTGTGTGTGTGTGTGTAATTACGTTTACACGATGCACAAAATTGAGATATCAACGAATTTTGCAAAGGTTTCAATTATTTTCATTTTAGTTGCTGAAAAACGTTTATTTTTTAATTTAATATATGTACAATGATTTCCAAAGATCAATTTGAGTGAATGGATATATTCGAAGGTTTTGAAAAATTTTAGGCTAATATGAATCAGAATATCAGTCAGTCTGTCATTCCATTTGTCAATCAGTCAGACAATATAAACTATTATCAGTCAGGATGTCAGTCCATCAATCAATCAGTCAGTCTATATGAACCATTAACAGTCAGTCTGTCAGTCCATCAACCATGAACCATTATTAGTCAGTCCATCAATCAATCAGACAGCCGATATGAACTATTATCAGTCAGTCTGTGAGTTCATCAATCAATCAATTAATCAGTCCAGTCTGTCAGTCCATTTATCAATCAGTCAGTCAGCAAGAACCATCTAATGATTGAGATTGAAGTAATATTAAATAAAATATTAAGAAACTAGAATAATAATTACATTTTATGTTATGTTATGTTAAATGTTATCGTAACATAAAATTGATAATGTGCTTCTGTTGCTCTTTGCAGGCTGCCATATTGCAACAGACCTTCCAATATATTGTGGAGCTGGAGAACCAGAAGACACAGCTGCTGACGCAGAACAGCGAACTGAAGCGACAGGTGGGCGAGCACGAGGCCAATGGAGGAGGCGGAGGAGGAGGAGGCGCCTCGGGCGACAATTACAACAACAGCAATGCGAACGAGACGAACGGAGGAGGAGGCGGCGGGGCGAGTGCGGTGGCCATCAAGAAGCGCAAGCTGACGGACAACGTTATCAACATGCAGACGATCAGCGACAGCTCCGACGAGGGACTCGGCTCCATGTCCCCGGAGCCCATGACCCTGCTCTCCGCGGGCGGCGGAGGCGGGGCAGCAGCGGCGGCGGCAGCAGCAGCAGCCGGAGCAAAGCTGAACAATGCGAGCATAATTGCGGCCAAGGAGCTGCTGGAGATGAAGAAACAGCTGGAGAAGGAGCGCAGCCTGCGGCGGCTGCTCGAGGACGAGCTGCAAATGATCAAAAGGCAGCTGTACAGCGTGGCGACGGCGCCGCCGGGCACCGCGGTCGCCGCGGCAGCGGCCAACAGCAGCAGCAGCGGCGGAAGCAGCGGCGCCTACATTCCACGCGAGGTGATCGAGCACACGGACAACTTTGTGCGCGCCGAGGAGCTGGAGGAGCTCGGCGGCACCGTCTCGTATGTGGAAATCGATGAGATGACCGGCCAGCAGCAGGTTGTGGTCTGCTCGAGCATCGAGGAGCTCGAGTCGGATGCGGCAGCGGAAATCATAAGCGAGGATCAGGTGCACGAGGAGGTGATACTGTCGTCGAACAGCTCGACGGAGTCGGAGAACGAGGTGAACGTGAATGCCATTGCCAAAGCCTATGCCGAGGGCATGAGCACGCCCATCCTGCAGGCGGCCATCAAGGCGACGCCCAAGGTCGAGGTGGAGCGCATCAACATTAACGAGAAGATTGTCAAGGTCAAGACGGAGAAGCTCGACCAGCCGACGACGACCACGACCGTGATGGGCGCCACGGCCGTATTCACACGCTCCCGCCAGAACCTGGAGACGATTGTCGAGGCCATACGGCACCTGGAGGGCGATCACCTGTTCGCCGACGGCGACCAGCAGCACAAGCTGCAGCAGCATTATCAGCACCAGCCGTCGCAGTCGCAGTCGCAGCATCATCCGCAGCAGCAGCAGCATCATCCGCAGCAGCAGCATCATCCGCAGCAGCATCATCCGCAGCAGCAGCATCATGCGCAGCAGCTGGAGCTGCATCCGCAGCAGTCGCATCATCAGATCATAAGCACAACTGTTGCCGCCGGCTATCGGCTGGCGCAGGATGCGCCGCTCGCCTTGACCACCGGCAAGCAGCATGCGGCGCTTGCCGAGCTGCGTCCGTTCCTGCAGTTGAAGGGCAACAAGCAGGTGATCATTACTGCCAAGTCTGCCAAGGATGTGGGCGGCACTGTTAGCAGCGTCACGCCCACAGCGATATATAAGGTGCAGACCAGCAGCAGCAGCGGGGCGGCGGGAGCAGGAGTGAGTCACCATCAGCCGGTGACCATCACAACGTCGCTCAAGCAGTGTCGTCCCGGGGTCATTGTCGCCAAGCAGCTGCCGTCCTCCTGATTGCCCAACAGCAGCAGCAGCAGCAGCAGCAGCAGCAGCAGTAAGAATAACAGCAACATTAACAGCAGCAGCAGCAGCAGTATTAAAGGCGCGCGCAATAACATAACTGTAACAGCAGCAGCAACCGTAACAGCAGCAGCAACTCCTAAACGGCGCAGCTATGTTAAGCAACAGCAGCCGCAACAGCTGCAGGTGCGTTTTAACAGCGCTGTTAGGCCTCAATAGAGCTTGCGCGCTGTTAACACAGATCTTGCGCCCTGCTCTGTTAAGCTGCTGCTAAAAACAAAACAAAACAACAACAAAAAACACAAATTAACGGCAATTGTATAAAATTAGTAAAAGAAAAACGAAAAGAATTTTGTGCAGTCGAACTCGTAATTAATTGATTATTTTGTGTTTAAAAACAAAACATTTTTCCATTTGCAAAAAGAATACCACAAACTCACTTTAAATAGCCACTGTAATTAAAAAGCAACAACAACAATTTGTTCATTTATTGTTTAAGTCAATGTGTGAAAAACAAAACAAAACAAAAACAAAAACAAAACGAAAGAAAACTACAACAGGCAGTAACAACAAAACAGAGTACAAAAACAAAATAGACATAAAATTTTATGATTTTCTGTTTATTACAACACACAAAAACAAACACACACACATACATACATACAAACACCTAAAAAGAAAAAAGAAAAATACAGCAAGTTAAGCAAAATTAAAAATTTATTCAATAAGCAACAAAAACGAAAAAATATATATACAAATATATATATAAACAAAAAACAAAAAAAAACGGTACATGCTATATAGAAATACATATGTGTATGTATAATATATATAATGAGCATGTTGAACTCTATAAAAACCATCGCATTAATTTTTACATTTTTAAATTATTTTCTATTATTTAATTAATTTTAAAATTACACACACACACACACACACACAAACACATACAAAAAAAAAACAACTTAATTGTATTTTTTCCTTTTGCCCAAAACAAAAAAAAAAAACTAAATGAAAAAAACGAAAATGCGAAAAATTTTTAGAATGGAACTTATCGAGTTTTTGTTGATTGTATAATCTAATTATAAGAGAGCGCGTGGTAAGAAGTGAGAGGATCGTTTATTATATAAACTACACACATACATATAAATATATATATATATTTACATATATATGTATTTATATATATATATATACATATATATATACTTTATAAATACATGCAAAGTACATACATACGACATAAGCTAACGCAACATTACATAATATTACTACTAAATACGAGTACATTAAACATATATATATATATAAAAATCCATAAATACACACACATATACATACATAGATATATATGTATGTCAAGTAAATAAATATGCTTTAGTACATAAGTGCAAGCAGCAGAGTTGAAAGTTTCAAAGTATAGAAGAGTAGAGAGGCCGCTGCAACCGCAGCTCAGAAGAAGAAGAGGAAGAAAAAACAATGAACGCCCCATGCATGTGTGAGTGTGTGTGCGTGTGTGTGTGATTGGCTGGCGCGCTTAGACGACAAGAGAGAGTGTAGATTGCCTGCAGCTCTCTGCTTAGCCGCTGGAACGCTGCGCGCACGCAGAGCAGTCAGCTTTTGTCCGGCCCCAAGACACCAAGTGTCTACGCGCGGCGGCGGCAGCAGCAGCTCTACTCTGCAGCGCAGCGTAGCAACGGCTTTGGCCAACCCCCACCACCCACAACGGAGAGAGAGTTTGAGAATGATGGAGAGAGCGGCGCTCCACCCATACACATATAACACATCCACACACGATGCACGCGCGCACACACACGCGCACACACACATTTGCACATGCATCGGGCATTTTGGCAATTGAAGAGCGCGGACGTTAGATTTACAGCTAAACAACAACAAGAACAGCAGCAGCAACAACAACAACAACCACATGTTTATGCATTATATAAGCCAGATCATACATACAAACAACATATTACTACGTACATTCATGCTCTATATAAACAACAAACAAAATACATTAAATAATTAAAAAAAAAAAAACAAAAAATACGAAAATAACAAAAAAATTATGTCAAATAAATGGTTTTTCCTTTTCCCCTCAAAGAAATGCAATTTGTGCTTTTAATTAACCAATTGGGAAGTCCAAAAAATAAACTATATTAACATATATTTAGCTAAGTATTGGAAATGTTGGACTCTTTGGGTCAAGAAAATCTTATAATTACTTTTTTGTGGAAACGGGATCGTAGAATACCTTTAATCCTTAAAAAAATATCACTTTCAGGTAATGTGGATATTTCTATTTTGATTATCGATAACGTACATGATTATAGATGTATTCAAGATAAAAAAAAAATTTATTTTAGATTTTTTGAACTTTTTTTGTCTTTATTTTTGAACTGTTGAAATAAATAGAAAAATTTTCATGTTTCATTAGCAAATTGTGTCGAAAATCGGAAAGGCAATATTTTTGTATGAATAAGTATTAATTTGTATGTGTATGCATGTACGTATATATGTACGTATGTGTGTACGTATGTATGCATGTATGTGTATGTATTATGGTGTGTATGACAATATGAATTTGATGTGCAGGCATAGCAGTATGCATGTATGTGAATGTGTTTGTGTGTATGTTGTATAACATGTATGTGAATATACATGTATGTAAGTATATATGTATGAAAGTTTGTATTATTGTCGAAAAGTAAACAAGTATTTTGTACGAAGGCATATAATTATTTTAACGTGTGCGTGTGTGTATATGTATGTGTGTGTGTGTTGGCGTGTGTGTGTTAGTGTATGCATGCATATATGTATGCATTTATGTATATATGTATGCATGCATGGGTGTTTTTTTAATACGAAACGCAGACCAAGCTGAGCTGCAAATTTAAATAAAACGAATTTCTACCAAGTGCTCTCCTCCTCGATTCTCAAGAATTCAAGTAGGCCCTGTAGTTTTTGGTGCAATTTTAGTAAGTGGGCGATAAAGTTACTGGTGAGTTGGTATGTATGTATGTATATATATGTATATGTATGTATGTATGTATGTATGTATGTATGTATGTATGTATGTATGTATGCATGCATGCATGCATGCATGCATGTATGTATGTATATATATATGCATGTATGTATGTATGTATATATATATATATATATATATATATATATATATATATATATATATATATATATATACATATATATATATATATATATATATATATATATATATATATGTACGTATGTACGTATGTATGTATGTAAATATGTATGTACATATATATGTACATATTCATGTATGTAAATATGAAAATTTCATAGAGATTATGAATTTCGATGAGCTCTAAGAATATTTACCAAATCATTAATCTTCCTCCTCGAAATTGGCCATATCGGAGGCAACGAAGGAAACGGAAATAGCCGAGGATAGGATTGAGTTATGAAAAATAAAGAAGCAGTTCAGGAAAGAAATTGAAATAGACGAATGCTGTTATTTTAGTAGAAGGATGGAGCTGTGCTGGTGCTAAACAGGTGAGTCTATTGAAGATATATTAATTACAAATAAACTAAGCAATTGACTTTATATATGCACTTTAATATGAATAAGTATAGATATAAGATCTTATATCTTACATAAGATGAATATAGGAATTATCACAAGCTCTATACAAATATGAACTTAAGCTAAATTAACAATAGAGTAGCTAGAGCTGCTCCTCCTCAATTTGCACATCGGTAGAGAAGACATACATCTCCCTGCGTCGGGCGAACAGCAGCTCCTGTCGCGTGGGATGCATTGCCAGGGAATGCACTACGCCGCCATTGTCACCTGGAAGCGAACAAAAGTTTAATCAGACATGATTTTTAAGGGTCAATGCAAATTTTGGTATACTTATGCGAATGCGCTGCAGGACCTTCGCTTCGAGCAGATCCCATACGTAGGCATCGCCGGCACAGGAGCCGCAGGCAATGTGCGCATCGTTGGACAAAATGCCGCACTCGATGTGATAGTCGTCGGCCTGATGGCCCTTGTATTCAGAGAGCAGCCCGCCCGACTCGCAGTCCAGCAAGCGCAGCGTACTGTCCTGACAGCCAGCGAGTAGGCACTGCTCGTCGCGCGTCTGCGCCAGATAGGTGACCGGCTGGCCAATCTTGTCGCAGGTCAGCTCGCCCACGCGTATATCGTAGTGGCGCACACAGCCGTCGAGGGAGGCGGCAAAGATCTTGTGCTCGTTGGTGAGCACCGCGGTGATGCAATCGCACGCCTCCTTCATCACCTGCACCGGATCCAGGCGGCGGGTGCGTATGTCCCAGCACATGACCGCGTTGTCTCGCCCCCCGGATATCGCTATGGAGGAGTCCTCGTTAAAGCACACGCAACGCACGCCGCCGGCATGGCTGCGCAGACGACGCACAGGCGTGCCTGTGGAGGAGTAGATATACATATATATATACCAGGAGGTGATTTGATTTACTCACCTGTGGAGACATCCCAGTAGATGATGCTCTTGTCCAGGCTGGCGGAGACGATGTAGCTGCTGTCACAGCTGCCGGCCGCATCGGTTACCTCGTCCGCATGCCCTCCGTAGGTCTTCAGCAGCAAGCCCGAGCCTGGATTCCAGAGTTTTATCTTTTTGTCCGAGCCACAGCTCATGCAGTAGATGCCATCCACTAAAAACGGGGAGTACATCTAAATATGGCAAACCAGAGGAAACCATTTTCATGGCTTACCATTGTAACGCACCGCACGCACAGCTCCCTGGTTGCAGTCGATGGTTTTGCTGCAGTTAAAGTCAAGAAAAGCCGGCATTTGTTTATATTTACTAAATGCATACAACTTAGAGATGAGCATTCAGCGAGTACGCCTGCAAAAGTTACTAGTTGCAATCGATGATCGTAATTGAACGATGATCGTATCACGACACGAGCACGACACATCACCAACGCAGCACGCATGACTTATCGATAAATAAATATTTTCACATTCATAAGCGAAGCTTGCGAAATTATAAAATAGTGTATTTAATAGCATTAATTGAAATATATGAGCAGTGTTTTATAATTGCGTGACATTAAAAAGTGAGCCCACCAATTGATATCACAGTCACGGTCACGGTACTTTTTGAGCAGTTCTAGTCAGTGCTGGTGGCAACGCTGAAACAGTGCTAGCAAATGCGCACGGGTCAAATAAAATGTGGCCTAAAAATGGCAAAACGCGTCGGACTGGCCAAAGCAGAATGCCAACAATAATAAAGCAGCGGCAACAACAAAACAGTCGACGCAACACACGGGTTTTTTCCGCAACAAACAAATCAAATAAATGTTAAAAGAATCAACTAAAATTGTGTTAAATTCGTGCAAAAAATATATTGTTGTTACTGCAATTAAATCAAAGTTAAAGAAACGACGTAAATTCCTTGGCATACGCAGCAAGCACGTGTGTTGGCGGGGGGAGGTGAGGCGCGCTATTTTGGATGCTACGCAATAAGGCAACGATACGCAATTTCAGCTGCTGCTGCTGCGGCCGCTGCTGCTACGCACCTGCCAAAACCGAAGCGCTGCTGCGGCCGCTGTCGCTGCTGCTGACGTGTGCAAACGAGTGCGAAGCGACGACAGGATATTTAACGGCAAAAACAAAAACAACAACAACAACAACAAGAGCAGAAACAAACTGCACGACAAAATTAACGAAGTGTCAGTGCAATTGAACGACACGACGCACGCATACACACACATACAGCAATAAAAAGCTAACGAAAAGACAAATTGCTGTAAAAAAAAATGCAGCGCCACGGAGAGCGCAGCAGATTGCATAAAAATCCTGCTCAAGAATAAGTGCACACACACACATACTAATAGAGAGCCGCACATAGAAGCGCGACAAAGTAAAACAAGAAAAAAAATAAGTCAGAAAAAAGGGCAAACACAGTGCGCACAAACAAGGTGGAAAGTAAAAAAGTTGTTTGTCAACTTGTTGGCGTCCATTGCACACACACATACATACACACATACAAACAAACATTCCCCGCCAAACACCCGCGCAGCGCCCCTCAAATGTTGCAGCAACAAAGTGTCTGGCTGTACTGCTACTGCTACCAAGTGGAAATGCAAGTCCAGTGTGCATGCAACAGCGCCTGCGGCCAGTGCTAAGCAACAGCAGCAGCGCAGCAACAAGAAGAAGCAGCAGCAGCAGCAGCAGCAGCAGCAGTAGAAACCAGCAGCAGCAGCAGCAGCAGAGAAGTGTGCAAATCCTTTGCAGCCATGTCAACGGTCACTCGCAGCGCCAGCGCCAGCCCCTGCATGGCCCTCAATGGCATCATCGACGCGAGCCTCTTTCCCCTCAAGTCCACATCGGATGTGGTCAATCTCTTTCGGCGCGCCCTCACCAGCTCCATTGAGCCGGACCTGACGCTTCTCTCAATTGTCGTCGGCTACATTGAGCTGTCGCTGACCACGGGCGAGGCGGCCCAAGCGGCGCAGGCAGCCCAAGCGGCTCTAGGTGAGTGTTGACAGCCTCCCCTCCCCCTACCCCGTACCCCTTACCGCTTAATTCCGAAAATTGCTTCCTAATATTTAAAGGGTTTTTTTTAAATTTAAAATTTAAAATTGCATAATAAAATGAGTGTTGATAGCTTCTTCTCCCCTCCCTTGCCAATTAGTTCCGAATATGAGTTCCCACTCTTGAAAAGTTTTTTTTTAATTTTTAATTTAAAATTGCATCATAAAATACTTTTAAAATGTTTATAATTCCCTCCCTCCCTCTCTTCCACATCAACTCCGAAAATGGGCTCCAACTTTTAAAAAGTTAATTTTATTAATTTTTTGTTTAAAATTGCATCATAAAATATTTTTAAAATGTTTATAATTGCTGAAATTTTTTTTTTACTTTTATTTTTCATCATAAAATGAGTGTTGATAACTTTCATATCGACTCCGAAAATTAGTTCCTACTATTTTAAAGTTTCTTTTTTACATTTTTATTTAAAATTGCATATATTGCAAATGTTTTCTCAATTACGAGAAAAAATATTTTTCTAATTTTTATTGAGATGTTATAACAAAAAATATAAATCTTTGGTTTTAAAAAGTTTTGAAATTTGGGTAATATTAAATTTTCTTGTAAGCTCCAATTATTCCATTTATGAAACATAATCAATATTTTATTCTATATTTTCAATCTAAATTCTAAAAGTGCTTGTCAAACTGTGTTTTATTCAGTGTTGGTAAATGTCAAAAAAAGTTTAAATTTAATTTACTTCGATTTTCGAAAGTTTTTTTTTATGTTTTATGAAATTAGGAATTTTCTATAAGCCGTCACAGGATAGATACAGTGAAAACTCGTCGGAACGGCTCCAGTTCTTATATCCTACATAGAGAGGTCGTATTTTTTTAAAATATGTTTTAAACATTTTCTATAATTTTCTTACTGTTTTTTACTGTAACTGAAAAGGTGAAGGTGAAGGTCAAAGGTTGGCAATAGTGAAGTTGTTCAGCCAGAGGAGTCTTCACTGTATTCAGAAGATTTAAAAATTGCGCCGAAATGTTTTAGCATACTTTTTAGAGTACATATTAAAAACTATTTCACGTCGATTTCGGATTAGCTAAAAATGTGTGAATCTGGAATGCGGAACACGCGCTGCTGTCTATTTATTTTGATTGTTTGATTTGATTGCGCAATAATCGCTTTTTTCCAATTCGAAATTGCGAAATTAGGTGGCGGCAGTGACGTCATCATGGGCAACAGCGTGCCCTTTCCGGTGGTGACGCACGAGCTGATTGCCGGGCTGTATAAGAAATTCCAGACGATATTGTCGGTGGTGGACAAGCCGAAGCCGCATCGCCAGGCGACGCGCGAGATCATCAAGAAGGTGTCGGACGTGATATGGAACTCGCTGATAAGGAGCAGCTACAAGGATCGGGCGCATCTGCAGAACCTCTACAGCTATTTGTCGGGCAACAAGCTGGACTGCTTTGGCGTTGCGCTGGCCACCACCGCCGGCTGTCAGCTGCTGGGCTATCGCGATGTCCGGCTGGCCATTTCCGAGGATCACGCCTGGGTGGTGTTCGGCCAGAAGCATGTGGAGAGCATTGAGGTCACCTGGCACGGCAAGGGCAGCGAGGATAAGCGCGGCCAGGACATTGGCGCCGGCATCGAGTCCGGCTCGTGGCTCTATCTGGGCGGCCTGGCCGTTGTCTGCGAGCGCGGCATGGAGGTGGCCGCCATCTGTGTGGCCCTCAACATCTCCCTGAGCGCGAACAGCGATTGCGTCGAGGTCGCGGAGCTGCAGCAGCAGCTGCTCTGGCTGCTCTACGATCTGGGCCATCTGAAGCGCTATCCCATGGCGCTGGGCCTGCTCGGCGAGCTGGAGGAGATCCATCGCACGCATCGCAGCATCAGCAGCGAGCAGCTGTTCCGCGAGGCCATCGAATCGTCGCGCAACCATTACCACAACCATCATGTCTATCCGCACATCTTTCAGGGCAACTACTACAATCGGCTGCTCAAGTATCGCGAGGCGTTCGCCGCCTGGGCCAATGCCGCGGATGTGATCAGGCTGTACACGTATCAGTGCCGCGACGACGAGGAGATCTACAAGGAGCTGCTGGACATTGCCAACGAGCTGATACCCTATGTCATGAAAACGGAAAGCTCCGGCCACTCGGCGCGCAGCATTCTGCGCGACGCTGAAGTTTTTGCCAATCTGTTGCGCTTCTACGACGGCATCTGCCAGTGGGAGGAGGACAGCCTGACGCCCATTCTGCACATTGGCTGGGCCAAGCCGCTGGTCACCAACATTACCAAGTTCGACTACGATATACGATCGCAGGTGGTCATCAAGCTGCCCGAGGATCTGGAGGCGGAACAGGCCGCCGCTTTGGAGGCTAAAAAGGCAGCGGCAGCTGCGGAGGCGTCGCTGCATTTGGAGGGCAACAACAACAACAACAACACGGTTGCCAAAAAGGATGAGGTAAGATGCAGTTGCTCGAATCTATTATTGATTGAATGTCATAAAGGAAGCTGGCCTTAAGATTCATTTAGTATCATATCATAAAGGAAGCTGGCCTTTAAGATGCATGTTTTATAAATATTCAATTGATGTTGGATACCCATTGAATATGGAAAAATAGGGTATAATGTTTATGCATGTAACAGGCAGAAGGAAGCTGCTTCGATGCCATAAAGTATATACACTCTTGATCAGGACCAACAGCTGAGTTGATCTAATCATGTCCGTCTACCTGCCTGACCAAGCTCACAGCTTGGAATGCACAATATATATTTTCGTAATCAGGCATATAACGTTTATCATTTTTGTCGATTACTAACCTCATTTTCATTATATCGATTTGGATTTGGCATGTAGATATTTGTTCAGAACGGTATATAAACACCGAAGCTATGAAGGAATACACAATAAGAATAAAGACGAGAAAGAAAGGCTATAATAATACCTTAATACCTTTGCAGACCCAACCTGTAAATAATACCCATAATGCTTTGCCCATATCTAAGAAGCGCAGGGAAAATATTTAATGCCGAGTATGGTCAAGATATCTTGATAAACAACAAAGTTTTTTATAGAAAAACCTACTTTTCGACGGATCGGCAGCTATATGATATAGATGTCCGATCCAGCCAGTTCCGACAGATTTATTGAGAGCAACATAAAGATGGACACCTGCAAAGTTTCATGACGATAGCTTTAAAACTGAAAGACTTTATCAAATTAAATCATGGCCTTATCAACTCGGCTGTTGATACTGATCAAGAATATATATAGAGAGCGAGAGATGTCTTCTTCTATGCGTTACACATTTCGATCCAAAATTATAATACCCTCTGCAGGACTATCAATATATAAATAAGCATGAACAGCACGTAGCTAATATTCCTATTAAACCTATTGACAGAAACCCAAATCGGAGCTGCCGACAACTTTGGCGGATTTGACGGCCGCCTGTGGCGAGAAGATACTGAATCCAGATTTTTTGCTGCAGGGCGGCGGTCAGCCGTTCGCTGACCAAAAGCAACAAGCGGCCGCCGAGCAAACAACGTCCAGCGATGTGTCGCACAACAACAACAACAGCAGCAGCAGCAAGGAGGCTGACAAGGAGGCTACAACAACAAGCAACGGCGGCGGCAGCTTGGCGCAGTCGCCGCCCACCGAGGCTAGCAGCGCCAACGCAACGCAGCAGCAGTCGCAGTCGCAGCACAAAGAAGCTAAATTGGAGGAGAGCAGCCAGGTGGAGCTGGCGAGCAGCAAGCCAGCCGCTGTCGATGATTACGATCCCTTTGAGATAATGCTAAAACGTCCGGTGATCACGCTGTACAGCCAGAAAATGAAGGGCCTCAAGGATCTGCTCCTTGCCGAGAAGCTCAACACGCATGCCATCTCGCTGCAGGTGACCGCCCAGTCGGTGGCATCGCGCAAGGTGCGCGGCGGCGCCGACAGTCGACAGCCGGCGACCATATCGGCTACCATAACGGCGATTGCCTCGACAGAGGGCGGCGGTGTTGGAGGAAGTGCGGGTGCTGGCAACGCGACGAGTGCCACGTCGTCGACAGATTCGATTGCACCGTCGCGGCCGAAGCGTACCAGACGCGAGTAAAAAAACACCTATTGAAGGAACCTGTAGTAATTTGTTGTTTGTAATTATTATATATTTATGTGTATGTATATCGTATATTGTAAAGTTTGCTTCAAACTAGCAACGAGTGAAGACTCGCTGTAATTGTTGTCGGCGAGTGTTTACCCTAACTGCGAATTGTTTTCTCGTTGTGGCTTAAAGCATGTATTATAAAATGTGCTTTAAACCAGCAACAAGTAAAACACTCGCTACTCTTTGAGTCAGCGAGTGCTCTCCTTAACTGCGAGTTGTTTACTTGTTGTGGCTAAAATCATGTATTATAAAATGTGCTTTAAACCAGCGACGAGTAAAACACTCGCTACTCTTTGAGTCAGCGAGTGCTCTCCTTAAATGCGAGTTGTTTACTCGTTATGGCTTAAAGCATACATTATGCAAATGTGCTTTAAACCAGCAACGAGTAAAACACTCGCTACAATAGATGTCAGCGAGTGTTTACCCTAACTGCGAATTGTTTACTCGTTGTGGGTTGTCAGCGACTTTTAACTGTGTGTGTGTTGGCATTCGTTTGACACATGCGATAATATTAATCCTTTATTATTATGCATATATATATGCACTATCAATATTTTCGATGTTCGATGTGTATTTATGTAGTTTGTAAGCGCGAAACAAAACCGTTAGAGAACGCTTAGCGTTTTAAAAAGAGACACACACACAAACACACACACCAACATAGCTCTCAACTATTTATAAAGGTTCGCACATGGCGAGTTAAGCTCAAAAAAAGTAGCGATTGAAAGTGAGAGAGCAAACGAATGCAGCGAGTCCTCCACTCGCCATTTGTGCTAGAACGTTTAACGTATTGTGAAACCTGTTAAAACAATTAATTTTTTTTCACTCGTATTTATTAATGCAACTTGTTTCCCCCTTCCTCCCGAGAAAACCTTGTTTTTGCTTAAGCTCAATCGTAACTTTATTGGTGCTCTTCTTGAGAAAAAAACAAAAAACAAACAATTGAAATATGTATAAAATGGAAATAACGTATGAATGTATGTGTGCATGTTTTTACTGCAACGACTTGATGCATTTTATGAGGCTAAGCTGTTTAATTTAATTTACAGATTGTATACATGCATGTTTGTAGTTTTATTCAACCTAAACAAATCTGAAATCGAAACACAACCGCAACCGTAAACATAGAACATTTTTGAACGCAACAGAAAACATATTTAACACTTCCTCTCTATATGTGATAAACTGTTTTTTCTAGAAAGCTTTCAAATACTATATGTACTAGATACGTATTTAATCATACACACACACACACACATATATATATTTATCAACTTAAACACTAAATAACTAACACACACACACACACACGAGGGCCGTGCAACTTAAGGGATGAGGGACGCGGCATGCACTTTTTAAATACTTGATCAAAAATACCAGCACCAGCTATGCAAGAAAAAGTTATATATATTATTTTTTGAAAACTTTCGAAAAGCAGCACTTATTAGTATTATAAAAAAACAAAAAAAAGAAAACAAAAATAATTATATATGTTATTTGAAATATCCTGTAATCAGTTATGCGCAGTCGTAGGACATGACATTTTCTAAAGAGGTCAGAGCGTGAAGTTTTCAAGCATAATGGAGCTTAAAAAAACAAATTGTTAAATGATGATAATAATTGCATTTTTATTTGTGCGTTGTGCGTCTGTGATGAATAATGTATAGAGCAGAAACAGAATGAGGAAGAGCGTTGAAGCCCATTTAAAAATTAAATCCAAAACAAAGCAAACAAAAACACAAATCGAACAATAAGTTCAAAATGGTATAAACAATATTCAAATGTATGGTGTTTTATTCCTTTATAAAAAGTAGCATATTTAAACAGAAATAAATCTATATTAATACATATGTAGATATATTTTGGCATACAAAATTTATAAAATAAGCTGAAAACCAAAAACAAAAAAAAACAACAAAAATATCAAAAGAAAAGCAACAGTTTTGGCAAGCGAAAATCCAACTAAAACAAAAAATAGCCTATGCAACAAAACAAAATTGCAATAAATCAAAAGCATACAGCAAACTATTTATTATAAATGTTAACGTTACGTACATTTCAACTGCTCAATAACCCTATTAGCTTGAAATACAGATAGCCACAAGTCAAAATGTTAAATAAAAAATAAATAAATAAAATGCCTAATTCAAAAAGCAGCCAAAGAGCGCGCGCAATTCGATCAGACAATCTGGCAACGCTGTGCATGTAGTGCCGGCAAGCATGACGATTGCCAACATTGCTCAACACTAATGTATCGATATATCGTATTGTATGGACATCTCTAGACAAATGACTCGGCATCATTTCGGCTAAGCGTCAAATTGTCAGAGAGGCAAAAATTGTTTAACAATTAAAATTCAGCTTTAAGCCACAAACACACATTCGAAAAATGTCTGCGCCCGATAAAGAGAAGGATAAAGATAAGGAGGAGTCGAATCAAAAAAGCGAAGACCTGGGTCTGCTCGAGGAGGATGACGAGTTCGAAGAGTTTCCCGCTGAAGGTGACAATTTCATTTAATTTTTGCTTAGAAATGGCATTTGACAGGCCTTTTGCGTTGCAGATTTTCGCGTAGCCGACGATGTGGAGGAGCCCAACGTGTGGGAGGACAATTGGGACGACGACAACGTGGAGGATGACTTCAGCCAACAGCTGAAGGCCCATTTGGAGAGCAAGAAAATGGATACATGATTCGGCCCGCGTTCGTACCTAACCACACAATGAGCGTAAACAGTTAAAACTTTAGAAATAAACAATGGATATATTAAGTCTACATCGTGCGTTCGCTAACAATTTTAGTGAAAACTAATTTGATGTGCTCTGCCGTACGCTGCTCCTCAACGATTTGTTCCTGCAGCGTAATCTTGCCCTGCTCCAGTTCGTCCACGGTCTCCGATTGCTGGTTAATTTCTGCTTCCTGTTCGGCGATCTTCTGCTTCGGCGTGAGTGCATCCTGCTCGTATTGCAGCTTGAGGGCTTTCAGCTCTTTCTCACACTGCTCGAGTTGTTGTTTCTGCTTCTCCTTTACGGCCAGGAAACCCTGATGCTTGGACATCACCGCAGCATGCTTCTTTTCCATGCGTTCCTTAAGCTTGAGCTGTTCTTTGTACTCGTTGAGCACCTCAGGCGGAAGTATCTGCATGGTCTTCTCAATTTCGTCGTTTAGCAGCTGGTTTGTTTCAATCTCAACGCGTCGCTCCTTGTAGAGCTCCTCCTGCTTTGACATTTCCACTTGGCAGCTCATTATACGGGCAACTATCGACGCGTTCTGCCTGTTGGGTGGAATAATTCCTAGTTCAATTAGCGAGCTGTGGATCAGGAAAACAAGTGCCACGAATCGAACCTCCCTCCAGGCAGGAAGTTGGTTCGAATCGTAAGATTTGCACACCTGGTTCTTATTACTTATAAGTTCACTTACGCTTCCACTTCCGCCACTTCGCTGTCCTGAACCAGCAGCTGCTTAAATTGCTGCACTTCGTTGGATATTTCCGTCAGCTGCTCCTCCTGCAGAGCAAACTCTGCTTGCTTCTGTCTTAGGATTCTGGACTGCTCGTGCAGCTCCGCCTCCGCCTTGGGCAGCTGCTCGCGCAGGCTGGCTATGTTGGCCTGCGCCTTGCCTATGTCAATCTTGATCTGGGCCGCTCTCTGTTTGCTCTGCTCCAGTTCGTTGCGCTTGGCCGTGATGGCGGCGATTAGGGCCTGCCGCTCCTTGTGCTGCTCGACAATGGGGGATAGGACCTCCTTTTTGTGCATCTTGTAGAAGCATCTGTAATTGAAGAGCACGTCCAGGGTGCTCGAAGTCTTCTTGGCCGCTGCAATTGTTAAATGTTTATTTAATTATTGTTGTTTTAATTTCTATACATGCTTAATGCATACTTGGCTCGATTATATCCATGTAGGTAAACATTTTGCCGGGAAAAGATATTTGCACAATGCGCTCCACTTGCCGGCACAGCTTGCTCAGGAACAGGCGCTTCTCTCTGGACGTATCCTTGGCCTCGTTCTCGATATTATACGGCGGCTCCATTCGAAATCCAAACGAACGCAAATAGTGTATCAGGACCTTGGTGAGAAATGCCTCTGTGGGATGCGATACCTCGTTGAGGCGCACATTCAGCTCGGGAAACAGCGAATTGGCCGTCGCGCAGATCAGCTCCAAGGCTTCGTTATTATTATTCATAATTGCTTCAAATGTTATTTACTTATTTTGACTTTTCTGCGAACGCGTTAATTAGCCGCTTTGAATTGACTCTGGCTTCGATAAGGTAACAATGTTTACCCGATATATCGATAGGTATTTATCACAATACTTTTGAGTGTTGTAAAAGACTTGTAAGCGTCAGCTGCTGGATTAACGGTTTTTGAAGTGCAGTTACCTTAGAAACGATGCGTGGTTTTATTTTGTGTGCTAATGTGAAAAGTAAAAAATGACATCCTCCAGCGCTGTGGAAGACGAACGGCTAACCGATTCGGATTTATCCGATGATGAGGGTAATTATTAACATTAACGCTTCACGCTATTATTCACGTTGACTATCCCACACAGAGCACAAGGTGGAGGTAAAGCAGGAGGAGATTCGTCCGCCAACGCCGCGTCCAACATATACTGATGAAGATCTCAATCAATTGCTTGAGTCTATACAACGCATGACCACGCTGTACTCGCTGAATCAACAGGATTGGCATGAGGAATCGCTGGATAATATACGCCGCTGGCTGCTCGAGGTCAATGAGCCCTTGCTGACCATTTTCTATGCGGACAATACCCTCACCGCTTATCTGGGCTTTCCCACCAAGCCGGTGGATGACATAAGCTACTTTTTTCGCGGCGAGCCCAACGAGATATTCACCGTCGATGGCTTCCACGACGAGATTCACTTTGGCACCATACACAGCGATGTCGATGGCTGTTGGATGCGTTTGCTGGAGCGCTTCTATGCGCCCATCTTTCGCAACTACAAAGACTGGAACCAGACGGTGCGCGCCCGCTTCTGCGCCAGCCTCGACAAGCTGTTGGCCTTTCTGTTTGCCATGAACTCCAAGATGGGCGGCATATCGGCCCTCTATGTGCCATTTGTGCTGCATCAGATTGGCGGCGAGCAAATTGTCTGTGACAGGCCGCTGTTCAAGAGTCTGGAAAGCATTGCCGTCTACTGGACAACCCAGATACGCACCGTCCTAGGCGATCGCACTCTGATGGCGGCCAACGAGTTGGCCACAATGAACGATGAGTACGAGTTCTGGGTCTATCGCTGTGAGTACAATATATATTTCGGTTTTCTATTTATATTTTACTGTCGGGTATGCCCCGGCCTTGCCCGTCGTACGTATAAAATAAATTACTAGGTTTAGATGCCAAAATGAGGCCTAGAGGTTAAACCATGAACAAAAAGACAAACCTCGTGAACATCGGATGAGACTTGACCGAGTTATAGGGGTGGGAAATTTTGATCCATGTCTATATAGGATATTTGAGGGTTCCATTTCCACATAAATTTCGACAAAAAAAAATATTTCCAGATTTAGATGCCAAATTGATCTAGAGGACAAACCATGAACAAAAAGACAAATCTTATGAAAATCGGTTTAGTTTTGACCGTGTTTTGGGGGTGGGAAATATTGGCCTATGTCTATATAGGATATTTGAGGGTACCATTTCCACATGAATTTCGACCAAAAAAATGTTTCCAGATTTAGATGCCAAATTGATCTAGATGACAAATCAAGAACAAAAAGACAAATCTTATGAAAATCGGATGATATTTGACCGAGTTATGGGGGTGGGAAATTTTGACCTATGTCTAGGGTTGGCGTTGAAGTCAGGGGTGAGTAGGTATGTATATATGTAGGTATGTATGCATGTATGTATGTATGTGTGTATGTATATATATGTATGTATGTGTGTATGTATGTGTGTATGTATGTAAGTATGTATGTATGCATGTATGCATGTATATTTGCATAAATACAAACAGACTTGCATGCATATATATTCAAACATGCATACATATATATGCAGACATGCACACAAACATATGTATATATACGCATGCATATATTTATATATGCAAAATTGTATACCTACTTACGTGCATGTATTTATGTGTATGTATGTGCACATATATGTATGCATGTATGAACATATATTGGCATGTACGCATGCATGTGTGCTACTATACAAATAAAACATGCATGCATGTATGTACAATCGAGCACTGCTGATGAAACTTGTTTTTCCTTGCAGTGGAGGTGCTGCAGGGCTTGAATTCGCAGCTGGAACAGTTCGATGTGCAGCGCATCTTCAAGGTGTTGCGCCAGTGGCAATCAGTGCACATGCCCCAAATCGAGGAGCTGCTGGAAGCCGCCAAGCTGGAGCAGGACTTGGCCATGTCGAACATAAAATATCTGCATTTGCTTGTGGAGCCCTGTGCCAAAATTGATGAGTCCGCGTCGCCGGCGACCGTGTCGCAATTGTTGCCGCATATCATACACCTGCTGCGCTTCATTTGGATGAACTCGGAGCACTACCAGAGCCCAGATCGGATCACCATACTCTTTCGGAATCTGAGCAATCAGATCATCAAGTACTGCACGGCGCAGATAGATCTGGACAAGATACTGGCCGATCAGCCGCGCTTGGGCATCAAGCTGTGCGATCTGTCGCTGGACTGTTGCCTGGCCTACAAGGAGCATACGTGCCGGCTGCAGGAGAATTGCGGCTGGCAACTGGACCTGGGCATCATATTCAATCATGTGCACGCGTTCATGGAGCGACTCGCCGATCTGAAGGACATATGCGAGGCGATGATTGTATTTGGACGCCTCGACGAGCAGGAGACCCAAACGCAGACCCAATTCGGCGGCACGAGCGGCGAGGAGCTGGAGAAGATTGCAGTCACCGTGCAACAGCAATTTCTCGAGACGCTGCAACAATTGCGCAGCTGCAAAACGCAGCAGCTCGTGTTGAATGTGCATCGTGGCGAGTGGTACGATCAGATGGCCAGCTATCGGCGCCGAGTGCAGCGCTTGGAGGAGACGCAGCAGCGTCTCATTGCGAACGTGTTCCAGCGCGTGTGCAACGTGGAGGAGGCACTGGAGGCGCTCAACGTGCTGCTCTACTTCTCGTACCATGCCACGCTGCGCAAATGCTATCTGCGGCAGGTGGGCCACGTGTGGCAGCTGTTCGGCGAGGACATGGACGAGACGACGCGGCAGCTGCTGCAGTCGCGTCGCCAGCAGCACGAGTCCTGGCTGCCGCGGCACGTCTCTCACGCACTGGCCTATCGTATCAATCTGCAGCGCTTGACCTGGCTGCGCACTCGCCTGGCCACAAGCAGCGCCGCGTGGCTGCCGCCTGTGCCAGAGGCCGGCGCCGTTATCGCCAAGTTCGAGCTGCTGCGCACGGAGTTCGAGCGGCAGATGCGTCTCTCCTACGAGAACTGGCAGCAGCTGTACGCCGACTGCGGGCCCAATCTCTGCCAGAAACTGGAGCGTTATCTGCTGCTGCGCAGCAGGCAGCCGCAGGCCCTGCTCCAATGCAACATGGATGCCAGCGCGTTGCATATCTGCCTGGAGGCCGAGCACTTCGAGCGTTTGGGCTTTGCGGTTCCCATGGCCATGCGCAGGCTATACGAGCGCCACGAGACGCTGCGCCTGGTGTGCCACAGCGTGCTGCAGCTGTGCCTGGACTACAATCGTCTGCTGAACGCTTTGACGGCGCGGGAGCGCAAGCTGTTCCGCCCACTGATCCAGGCCCTCGATCGCCAGCTGGCGCCGGGCATCTACAAGCTAACCTACGGCGCCATTGTGGAGCCGGGCGATGGCTACGCCCAATGGCTGGAGGACTGTGTGCAGCATCTCGAGGAGCTGCGTCAGATTATCCAGATATACAAGCGCGCTAATCGCCAGATTGTGCGAAGCTGCGAGCGCATCTGCGACACGTCCATGCTGCGCCTGAACTTCGCTGGCGCCGTGGAGATCTCCGCCTTTGAGCAGCAGCTGAGCAGCTGCCTGAGTCGCGGCAACAGTGCGTTGCGAAAGTACTACAACACTATTGTCGAGCTCTTGCTGGCCGTGTCCCTTGAGTTCGACGAGGTTAAAGACGAGGTAGCTAGATCTCTTGCTATCAAAGATTATCAATAATTAATCCCATTTTCTGCTCGCAGCTGGCGAGCGAGTGGCATCGATATGTGAATGTCCTGGACGACATGCTGGCTAGCGCTTTTGTCAGCTGCGCGCGCAGCTCCCTGGAATTGCTGCTGGCTGCTCTGCACTGCGATGAGGACATGGCGCCCGCGCCCGTTCTGGTTATGGAATCGGATGTAAAGGAGTCTCGGATTGTGCTCACACCCGACATGCCGACAATTGGCGCCGTTCTGCGCGGCACAGTCGATCGCGTCCAGAGCCTGGTGGATCAGTTTCCACGACTCGGCTACAAGCTAAAGCTGCCGAAGGCGCAGAGACGTCCGAATTTCGCACGAGCGTTTCGCGAGGATGCCGAATGCTCGGAGCTGGTGCGCCGCATTGAGGCAGAGATTGCCCGGCAGCAGGAGCAAATGGACGTGTATGTGAGCCATTGGCAGCAGCATCATGCGCTCTGGGAGCTGACAGAGGAGGCATTCACCCAGCGAGTGCTCTCCAGCGCCAAGACAGCGGGTGTCTTCGAGGGCGGCATCGAGCACTACAGCTCGCTGGCCGATGACATTACCTTTGTGGATGCCATTGCCCATGTGCACTTTGTGCTCATCAATCAGAATCCCATCAAGAGCACCCTCCTGGACTGGATCGAGAAGTGGCAGGCTCTGAACATTAAGATTCTGCTGGATCATGCAACGGCCCTAATACAGTGTATGTATGCAGGTGTTCCTATATATACCTTTCATTTATTGATTGATTAATTATGTTGACTGATTGATTGATTTATTGTGTTGACTGATTGATTGATTAACTTAATTCAGTGCATGTGTATGTGCATATGTGTACCTATAGACCAACTGACTGATTGATTAATTATGTTGACTGATTCACAGACTGATTGATTGATTTACTATGTTGACTGATAGACTGCCTGACTGGTTGACTTAATTCAGTGTATGCATATGTGTACCTATATATATTTAACTTATTGCACTGATTGATTGACTGAATGACTGATTGATTACTTATGTTGACTGATAGACTGACTGACTGACTGATTCACTTAATTCAGTGCATGTAAATGCATATGCTTTACATTTATTGCATTGACTGATTGACTGACTGATTGATTGATTAATTATTTGGCTGATTGACTTAATTCAGTGTGCATATGTGTACCTATATATACCTTTAATTTATTGCATGTTGACCGATTGACTGACTGAATGATTGATTATTTATGTTGACTGATAGACTGACTGACTGATTGATTATTTATGTTGACTGATAGACTGACTGCCTGATTGATGAATAGCGCGCAGCTTAAATTATATAAGCTAGTAAGAAGTTACCCGTTGTAATATAGGTGAACACTAAAGCAAGGATTCGGTAAACTTCACCTGTAAGGGTGGAAAATTGGTGGAAAACGGAGTCATACTTTGTTGTGTGCTCTGCAGCGTTGAGCTAACAAGCGTGAAGTCGCCGGCTAAAATCCAGCAGCTGTATACAATTTATTTATTTAATGCATCTTTTTGGTTGTTTATCGAAAATCTTTTATTGGAGTCCTGTTTTAAGTTCTTCGCAAATTGGACAGACCATTTTTGGAATTCATGGTTAAGCTATTGTACATTTTTATGTGATCTCCCGTACAGCCGTCTATCGCTATATGGAACGCAATGAGCGCAAAGTGATGCGTGTGCCACGCACAAAAAGTGAATCCATTCTGGCCAACCAGCTGTTCGAGCGCCTGGTCAAGGCCTTGCCATTGAAACAGTCTAGGTTCACGCCCATGCTGGAGCTGTTCGTACTGCTGCACAAGTATCGGGTCACACTGGCGGAAGAAACGCGTCAACAGATCGTCGAACTGGAGCAAAACTGGCTGCGCTACATCCAAACCCTGGGCGAGGCCGACGAAATGCTTGACAACGAGGGGGATGAGTATAAAAAAATGCTAGCACAGCAAGCGGACAAATTTAAGTTGATATTGCGAGAATTCCATGAGGATTTTTTCTCAAAAATGCCCAAAAAATAATCGGACAAAATCAAAAATACTTAAAGATATTATTGGCAACATTTTTACTTCACATTTAAATGAGAAATATGGAAGGAGATTATAATGAGAAGCACATAGTAAAATCTGATCTATTGTCGACATGAAGCAAAGAATTTCTAGAACCCTTAAACTTTATTATGAGAATTATTAAGCAAGTGGATAAACTGGCTGGTAAATTTTGCCAGGCGATTCAAGCAATAAAACTTGTAAACTTTAATTGAAGCATGAGAAACATGTTGTTAAAATTCCCAGAGAAATATAAAGCAGGTGGATAAACTGGCTGGTAAATTTTGCCAGGCGGTTCAAGGAATAAAACTTATAAACTTTAATTGGAGCATGAAAAACATGTTGTTCAAATTCCCAGAGAAATATAAAGCAGGTGGATAAACTGGCTGGTAAATTTTGCCAGGCGGTTCAATTAACAAAACTTGACAAACTGAAGTTGAGTTTAGCTGTAAACATGAGCAACCGGCTAAAGTTCCCTGATAAAATATAAAGCAGGTAGATAAACTGGCTGGTAAATTTTGCCAGGCGGTTCAAGTAATAAGACTTGTAAACTTTAATTGGAGCATGAGCAACAGGGTGTTAAAATTCCCCAGCGAAATGAACGTAAATGCATTTTGATTACCCAAATAATGAAAATAGAAGCCGAATGTAACTCATTATTTGTTATGTTATGTTTTTTGTCTGATAAAACTCACTCATGGACTTCTAATATGGCATTTTGCTGTGACTTTCGCTCTGATTTGGTTATGCAAGTATATTGTGGGCATGTTATCAGCATGATGGATTGGCTACGGCCTAGGCTAATGGGCACTTAATGATGTGGGGCCCGTCAGTTATGAACTGGGCTGTCGGCTATCCACTCGCACTGCTCGCCTGCTGGACTCTTGGGGTCGGCGGCAGCCACATACTGGGCGTGTTTGTGGGCGTGCATCGGTCGCAGCTGCTCGTCCATTTGGCGGTGGCCCGTGTGCTGCTCCAGCGTGGCCACCAGCTGACGCTGGTCACCACATTGCCGCTGGAGCATGAGGATGACTGGCTGGCTGCGAACATTACCCACTTTCTGGTGCCGTGGGAACTTCCCAAGCAGGAGCAGCTGCTCCTCGAACCCAATTTTATGAGTCGCCTGCAATGGACGCTCGCACGCCTGGAGCTCTCCGGTCAGCTGCTGAGCCAGCCTGCCTGGCTACAGTTTATGCAGGCAACGCCTACAACGCCCTATGATCTGATGCTGCTCGGCTACCATTTCAACGATCATCTGCTGGGCGTGGCAGCACATTTTGCGTGTCCCGTGGCCATAATAAGCACACAGCAGCCAATTGGCTTTGTGCACAGCCTGCTGGGCAATCCCGAGGAGCGTTCGTATGTGCCACAGCCCTATGACAGTCAGCAAAGAACTGGACTTGCCGGCTGCATCTTTGGGCTCTGGGAGAAGTTGTCGGAGCTGCTCGCCAGGCGCGTCATGCAAAGGATTTACAGGTGAGCTCGACTGACTCAGTTTCTCAGTTTTCGGAATATATTCAAGAGATTTGCTACGCACAGAAAGAATTTCTCCACCAAACCAGTATAAAATCAACTGAAATTAGCTGTGCTGAACAAGTTTATTTCAAATTGTCAATAAAATCGATAAATATCGATTCAGACTTTATTCAAGAGATTTGCTATGGACAGAACGAATTTCTCTACCAAATCGTAGTGAACAAAAACTCAACGAATATTGCTCTGCGGAACCAGTTTATTTTAAGTTGTCAATAAAATCGATAAGTATCGATAATTATCGATAACTATCGATTTAAGGCTTAGATTGTTGAGCACAGCTATGAAGGCTTACACACACACATCTGAAATATAAGATATTTATAAAATAAGCATATATTAAGGAGAAGCAGCTCGCAGCATATTGCAGGGTATCTTTGAGTCGGGCAGTCTCGATTATAGCACTCTAATTGGATACGCATAATTCCTGGATTTATATAATCTAATTTTATAAAGTTTGGATGAGGAAAAAAAAGTTATTCCAGAAATAAACTTTTTACGGGGTAGCTTCCAGTCGAGCTGCTGTTTTGAATTAATCCAAATAATCTCCTGGTTTGTCTGACTAACTCTCCCATCGCTGCACCCATTCCAGCATCCACTTTCCCCCGCCCCGCTATCCCAGCTTTGAGGCAATGCGTCGTCGCGTGGTTCTGGCCCTGAACAACCATCATATGATCAGCGAGGGTCCCATTGCCCCTGTGCTGCCCGGCATGCTGGACATTGGCGGCATCGTGGTGGAGCAGACGACCGGAGCACTTGACTCAGGCTTAGTTGAACGGCCCTTCATCATATTTAGCCTGGGCACGCGTTTCAGCTGGCGCACCTTGCCCTTCCACGTGGAGCGCAGCTTTGTGGAGGCGTTTGCTCAGCTGCCGGACTATGATATCTACTGGACCTACGATGGGGCACATGCCCGGGATATTAGCTCGGCACATCCGCACATCAAGCTCTCCGAGTGGTGGCCACAGGCACAGCTGCTGGCGCAGCCGCTCGCCCGACTCTTCATCACGCACGGCGGCAAGGGCAGCCTCAGCGAGGCGCTCTACCATGGCGTTCCTCTGCTGGGCCTGCCTCTGCTCGGCGATCAGCGTCCGAATCTGCGCAAGATGCAGGCCAAGGGCTGGGGCCTGGCCCTGCAGCTGGGCAATACGAATCAAGCGGAGCTGCTGGGCGCCATCAAAAGGCTGCTCGATGAAACCAGCTTTCGGCAGAGCATCCGCAGAGATTCCCAGCTTTATAGGGATCGTCCTCTGAATGCCAGCGCACTGGCTGCCTACTGGCTGGAGTATGTGATCAGGCATGGAGGCGCCCAGCATCTGGCTGGCAACGCCCGCCAGCTGAACATCTGGCAACGCCAGCTGCTCGACGTGCGGCTCGTCGTCTACGGCAGCTTGGGCCTGCTTGGCGCGGCGGCCCTTTGGCTGAACCTTGGATCGGGCCATAGAGTAGACACATCTGCGATCGCTGACTAGCTGTATCGTTTAATCGTAATTTATATATAGATTATTTATAATATATAAGTTTAGAGTTGAAGCTTAAACGCGAAACTTAAGTACAATTGAATGTTAGTTGGTTTCAATACTTTTTGCTCGGCCTTTTTCAATACCGAAACTTTTTTAAAATGTTTTTAAATATCGATACAATGGCAGTTCATATCCCCAGAAGCATGTGCTGTTCCTTATCAGGAACATTGAAAATGATTTTTAAGTTAAATTTACAAAATGTGTAATGAAAATAACGATAAGTTTATATTTATGGACAATATTTTTTGAAAAATTGAAATGTTTTTTGAGTATACACAAAATGATTGTTCTATAAAGACATTTTGGGTATACTTAAAAACCATTTCTCTTTTTCAAAAAATATTCAAATTAAATATAAACTTTTCTAAAAAATATTTTGATATTTTAAAGGCAAATTAATTTTGTTAACTTGAGACTTCAGATGAAAGGAACGTTCTTGAAAAAAATTTTTTCTTTTCAAAAAATATTCAACTTAAATATTTCATTTTTTTCGAATGCAAACTAATTTTGTTAACTTGACTTCAACGTTTCCAAAAATCATTTCTCTTTTTAAAAAAATAGTTCACTAAAATATAAATTGTTCTAAAATATTCAAATTTTTTCGGAAGCAAATAGATTTTGTTTATATTTTAACTTATGGCAGGTTTTTAAATGTTTAGAAAAAATAAGAAACGTTCTTAAAAATCATATCTCTTTTTCAAAAAGTATCCTTAAATCTAAATTTTTCTTGTATATTTCCTTTTTCGAAAGCATACTAATTTTGTTTAATTTTGTATCTTTTGGCAGATTTTCAAAAGCTTTGGAAAAACATTGAATATGAAAACCTGAACCGGAGCACCTTGTGCCATGTAAGTATATTATGAGATTTGGATTGCTTCTGGCTAGATGAACTGCCCGCTGTACCGCACAATGGACGATGTTTGATTGTGTTGTGCATTTAGGTAGTATATGTATGTATGTACGTGGTAATAGTTAAATGTATACACAGTTCTGGTTTGCTGGACTGAAGGACAGCAGCTGCCACCGGGGGGGGCGTGGGGCTTAGCCGAAGCCCAGCTGGCGCGGACAGCGTCCGATTTTTGTATTGAAGAGGCCGTAGTTGCAGACGGGCGGACTGCACGCGTTGCTGCGGATGCATCTAAAAGGGAACACAGGATTAGGCTTTGATTTGGCTGGAAAGTAATGCGGATTGACTGACTTGAGCTCGGACACGGCGAATCCCTCGTCGCCGTTCTTCATGCGCTGGCAGGTCGTGTTGCTCAGGTGGCAGTCGCAGCGGCAGCTGGTCGGGGCGCCACCCTGTTGCACGCCAAAGTTGATGAAGTGCTTGGGGCACTGGCACTGGGAGCTGCGCTTGCGCCGCTGGGCGGCCCGACTGATGCAGTGGCATTCGGTGTGATTGGTCAGCGATACTATCGTGGGCTGGCCATTCCCATTGCCCAAAAAGAACACCCGGAATACCTTCTCCACGGTCGTCGTGTTCTTGGCCACCCACACCATCGTCATGGGGCAGCAGCTGCTGTTCTCATCGCAACGATGCAGCACCGCGACATGCGGCCGATATGTCTTCGAAGTCTCGATGTTCATCCGGATGACTCGCGGCTGCGGCAATTTGCAGAGCGGCTCGTTCTCGATGCTATCAAAATTTATCTGGGCCAAGTTCCCTGCAAATAGGATGAAACCGAAAAAGGGCTTAATTAATGGAAGAGAATATATTCCGAAGGGGTTTAAAAGGGTCCTCGACCTGGGCTTAATTTATTTAAAGCCAGTTGCCACCTTTTTTTGATATACCCTACATCCTTATTGATGACCTACACAGAAGATATATCTATTTGGAGGCATGCGGAATTCAGTTGCAGTTTGCATTTTATAGCCGACTAATGACTTTGTGTGGGCGTTGCATGCAACATGCCACGGTCACGGCTAACTGCAGCAATTTGCGCCTGACTTCACCTACAACAAATGGCGGAAGGAGGGGGAGGCAAGTTCAAAGGCAGAAGCTGCTGCTGCTGCTGCTGCTGAGGAGCTGTGGGGCAATAACAAATTGGGCACACTGAATAATTCATGCGGCTGAGTGTTGGCATTTGATGGGCCAGGGCTGCGACTGAGGCTGTTGCCGTGTTGTCTGCCAAGTTGATGATTCAATCGTGCGGCGTTTATGACATACGCATGTGTGCATGTGTGCATGCCTGCATGTGTGCATGTGTGCATGCCTGCATGTGTGCATGTCTGCATGTGTGCATGTCTGCATGTGTGCATGTCTGCATGTGTGCATGCCTGCAAGTGTGCATGTCTGCATGTGTGCATGGGTGCATGTGTGCATGCCTGCATGTCTGCATGTGTGCATGTGTGTATACATGTACATACATATGTATGCCAGTGAGTGGCCAAATGGCAGTTGCTCGATCTGATGCTCGTTCTGATTGTGATTCCGGATTCCTGAGAGTGGCTTCTGCTCTGTGCTCCGTGGGTGGGCGAAGGGGGCGTCACTTTGTGTTTACATCTGGTTGATTTGTTTGCTTTTGCAACTTTATGACTTTATTGGGTGCAGTTTTGTCGGCATCTGCAACAGACAGCAGCAGCAACAACAACAACAACAACGAGGACAACTCTGATAACGACTGTGGCATAAAAACTGCGTACGCTAAAATTTTTGCGTTTCCTTTTTTTTTTATTGCTTTTGGCGACAGCAGCAACAGCAGCAACAGCAGAAACAACAACAACATTTAATGTAAACAATGTTCAGGCAATAAAGGTGCAAAACTGCTTCTGATCAATAAAAAAGTTACAACAAACAAAAAATGCGAATTTGCATGCACTGAATAGTGAATACTCTGACGCTGAAACAAAGCAAGGCAAGAAAGAAGAGCAAGTTTCGGAAGAGGGATAAAGGATGCCGGTTCGAATTCCAGGTGAGTCGATTAAATCATTGTTTTTTTTGTCAACCTTATCATATGCTTGGCAGATATTCTGTTTTTTAATTGTGTTTTAATGATATTGCCGACGCCAGCAAGTAAGATATTAAAAAACGTAGTATTTCGGCTATTATTAAGCTAAGATATCTTGACAAGATATATCTTCATTATTGGACAATTGTTTCTTTAATACCTCAGTGATATAGGGATCAGATATATGTACTACAAATAACACAACAGTTGGTTAATATACCCCTTAATATATGTACTTAGCAAGTGAAGCTCATGAAGATGAAAATATCTTTTAAAAGAGCATATTTTGCCAAACAGATTTTTCGACTGATTCTTTCCATAGACCTTTATAATATAGTACTGCATTCTTGATAAGATTTTGTAAGCAATATAGTCTGAATATTAAATTCCTGGTTTGGGCAAGATATCTTGATATCTTTATCCTACAAGAATCTACTTTTCGTGCCTATGGCAGCTATATAATATGGTTATCCGATCTGATCTACAATATATAGTATATACTTTATGGGTCCATAATTTACGGACTATAAGGGCATACAAATGACTTGAATAATATGTGCTCAATACGAGCCTTCCAAGCAGGATATTGTACTTCATCGGAACAAACAAAATGTATTCCGATTGACTTATTTTTTGTTTACTTTTTACTTAAAAATAATTCCATAAATACGCATGATTAAATTAAAAGGAATTTCACTGCGCTTATCATTGCTTCACATGTAGCCTGACATAATTAAGAAGCTCGCGACAAGTGTATACAAAATGAAAGACAGCGAGTGTCAACAAATTCGCAGCCTGCGGAGGGCGACCAAAAACGCGTGCGATCGAAAACGCCAGCAAAACGCTAGCGTTGCGAATTGTCGCTGATTCATTAAATGGATTACCTACACACACACACACACACACACACACATAAACACACAAATACATACGCAAAATGGCATTGAAGAGTGCAACGGCAAGCTTTAATTAAGTTGACTGAACTGCGGCGAAAAAACGCGCGAAAAACGCGCGCGATAAGTCTATTAAAAACTACTTTGAAATGAATGTAAATAAAAAAAATATGATTATTGAAGGCTGTGACATTCAATTAATTGTTGCATTCAGCACTTTGATAAGTGCTAAAAATAAATGTGCATTTGTGAAGTGTTGTGTGTAGAGTATAATTAATTTTATGAAGAAAAACCTACTATCGCAGTTCTGGAGGAGAGGCGCGGGCAGAGAAATCGATTCCAAGAAACATTTTAGCTCAAATATTTTGCTTATTTTACTTTTAATTGGTATTAATTCCATGAAGCATCTGCCACAAGTCACACAGCATAAATCAAAGAAGCAGATAGCTGGCTGGAGAGATAGATAGATAGATGGCAGATAGTTAGGCTTGTGCCATGGCATTCCAAGGCTTGCCAATGCCAATGGAGTTGCATATGAAAATTGCATGCACAATAATTGAATAAGTAACAACAACAACGACAACAACAACGACAACATTGAGCAAACATTTGAGATAACGGTTAATAAACAAACACATGTCGCTTGGCAAATGCCAATAAACAGGAGTCAATTTATAGGAATCGATCGGAGGCAGCCAAAAGCCAAAGCCAAAGGCGGAGCCGGAGCTGGAGACAAAGAGGGAGTCTGAGACGGAGGCAGAGACGTAGCCAAAGGCGAAGACGGAGACGTAGTCGATGCCAAAGCCGAAGCCGGGAGTCGACTTTCAACTTATTCGCTGCCAATGACAACAAAAATGTGATAAGAAAATTGTTGCATCATTACGCATTTAAACAGTTGCCGGCAAGTCCAGCCACAGCCCCAGCAACAACAACAACAACAACAACAACAACAACGACAACAACAACAACAACGACAACAACATCGAGGCATATCAGTTAACAATTTCCCAGGCTTAGTGACACACTTTCATTTGCGGTGACGTCGCTGCTGTCCACACGCGCTTAACGGTTTACGGCAAACAAATCAATCAGGTATGCTCGACTAGCAGGTGCCCTGTACCAACTTGCAAAGTGAACATATTATTTGTTTATATTTATAAGTAAAACCTAAATTACATTTTAATACATTTCTTTTTTCAGCTTACTCAAAAAATAATTTTAATCGCAAAAAATCGATCCAGAGTGCTCGACTAACAGATGCCCTGTATGTAAGATATTTTCATTTTTATATATTTTTAGGTACATTTTTAATCGAATTTGAATACATTTATTTTTTTAGTTAACTCAAAACATAATATGAATCGAAAAAATTCAATCCAGAGTGCTCGACTAACTGATGCCCTGTAAGTAATATATTTTTGTCTTTATATAGTTTTTAGGTATATTTTTAATTGAATTTTATTTTTTATTATTCTTTTTCTTTCAGCTTATCATAAAACTAATCGTAAATAATTCAATCCAGAGTGCTCGACCAGCAGATGCCCTGTACGTAATATATTTTTATTTTTTGACAACATTTTTATTTGAATTTTGATTAAATTTTCTTTCAGTTTACCCGAAGCATAAAACAAATCGCAAAAAATCAATCTAGAATGTACGACTAATAGATGCCCTATACGAAAAAGGATTTTAATGTAAGACTTTAAATTTTTTAATTTTCAGTTTACTCAAAGCATAAATCAATAGCAAATTTCATATATTGGTTATATTCAAGTGTATTTATGTATATCTATTACTTCATATTATATATATATATATTCATATTATATTTATCTATTGATTCACAGCCATCTGGTGGGCAGGTCAGCAGGGCGGATTCTCCTCAGTCTAAGACGCCCTGGATGCACATTAAGCTCTCTTCCAGGTAATATACATTAACTCTGCAAGTTCAGACTCTTGACTCTTCTTTTTAATACTCATATATTTTACAATTTTCAGATGGCACAAATAGTATACAAAAGGAAAACGTGTATCAAAAATCAAACAGTTTTAGACGAAGAAATGGACTAGGAAATTGATTCTTCTGATTTGCGCGAGTTGCAATTGTCATGAATATGCCAGATGGGGTAAGCTACTCTCATATTTATACTGCCTGCTAAAACCGAACATACCCGCCTTTAAACATTTTTAAAGGGCATCAGGTCTTAACGAGAAACCAAACAAAAAAAAATAATATACAATTTTCACGCGCTTTAAACGGCAATTTTCCAGCCGAATGGAAGTGGCAATGTAAAAGATACACGCGATGAGCTCACATTTCATTGTCAATGAGCAAATGTTGTTGTTGTTGTTGTTGCAGTTGTTGTTGTTGTTGTTGTTGTAGCTTCTTCGCTTGCATGCCCGATAGTCGCGGGCTTTTAATGAAGTAATTGGTAAGATCAGCACAAGTCTAAAATACCACAGCCGCAACAGCAACAACAAATCAAGTACGAATATTAAATACACTTTCTGCTTTCTAAAAGATTTCCAAGAGGCGAATGAATATTAAGGCAATCAATAAATATTGTTGAGGGTTTATATCTTAGTTTATGGATGTTATATCTGAGCTAGTTGATCTTAAGAGAACAATTATATTACATATTATATTATTCTATATATTTCCTCCTTTTAAATCTCAAGAGCATATGATTTAGTTAAATTAAGGGACTACAACATATTCTCTTGGAAGAATGATAAGTCTATGCCTAAAAAACATATTTTATCTCCTTATATATTTTTCTGTATATATGTTCATTTTATTTATTATTCTAAATATTTCCTGCTTTTAAGTCTGAAGTTCTTAAAACTCTCTCTCAAAACTAACTTGAAAAAGGCAAAAAGGCAATTTAAATTTAGGGGACTACAACATATTCTCTCTAAAACAAATTCTCCTTAAACCAATTCCAAGCCTAAAAAAACATATTTTCTCTTAACGGAAGCTCGAGCCCAAAATGTCGCGCTCAATGTGTCAAGCGACAAAAAGATAGTTATTCTGCAAATGCTTCTGCAAATAGTTCAGCAAATACTTCTGCAAATACATCTTTGAAATACTTCTTTAAAATGTGCCAAGATAAAAACTCTTTAAAAAAGTTAAAAGAATATTTTTGGGGCAATAGATACTCATTATTGTAGATACTCTATTGGGAAGTAGTTAGAGTAAGAGTAGTAGAAAAAAAAGCAACTTAACAACGTTGACAAGTTAACTCGTTTTAATTGCAACGAAAGTGCAGAGCAAAAGATGGGCTTAGAGAGCAAGAGACAGAGAGAGAGGGAGAGAGAGAGAGAGAGAGAGAGAGATAGAGAAAATGTCTGGCATTTGGTTAAGTTTTTCGGGGTGAGGCATGAAAAAAGCCAGAAGAAAGAGGAAGCCAGTTGCTCGGCAACTTCTTTCGGTGCGTTCCACAGCCATTTAGAAAGTGTCTCGTTTTGGTTTATTTATTTATTTATTTTGTTGCCTTAACTGGATTTGACGGGCAGCCAGCCCTTTCATCAACTGCAGCTTCTGCAGTCACGTGCCAAGGCATATTTCAGGACAGAGCCCAGACGGAGTCCAGCTGGCCCCCAGCCCGACAGGGCCATAAAGAACAAGAAAAATATGCTGATTCCGACATTGTGTTTAGCACAAATGTGGAATGCCAACACAAAGTTTTTGCATTTTCCATTCTGTTTAGCACACTTTTTATGGCCAGAACGTGATGATCTTGTGCCCGAGGCGCCTGCTCTATTTCCAGACCAATTACAATTCTCCCCCGATATGCGTGTGCATATCGTACATGGGACTCTATATAATGTCTATATAGAGCCGGCGCCTAAGTAAATCGTGTACTTACTCAGCCTCTGCGACTCGTTCCTCTGCTGCATGTACTGAAGCTGGCTGCTCTGCACCCTTTCCGGGCTGCCCACCTCCTGTTGCTTCTGGGCGGTCAGCATGCCGGGCACCTGATCCGGTTGATAGTCCGCCTGCAATGTGTGAGCGAATGTGAGTGAATGTGTGAATATGTGTGTGTGTGTGTGAAATTGAAATTGAAATGCGACTCCGACAGAAGTTGGAATCGAAATGTTGCATATGGCACTTAGGGTTGCCACCGAGCTGCCTGCCAGCCCACATTTAACTTGGTTTTTTTCCCTCTTGCATTTTCCATGGCCTGACCGCATAAAGTTATATAGCATGTACATTTATAAAGTAATACCCTACACGCAGTGCGTTATGGAGGGTATATTGGCTTGTGCATTGAGTGCTTAACGCACTTTTATTTTTGCCTTTCACCCTTTTCAGTGGGGTGAAAAAAATGATATGCCCTTATAATCATTTTCACCTAGAAGGCTGGATTTTCAGTCTCAAGTGAAAAGCACTAAAGATAGTCAGTTAATCAATAGGGCAGTCAATCAATCAGTCAGTCAGTCATCAATCAATCAATCAGCCGCCATTTACACACAAGTTTTTTCCTGCCATATTTGCACTTTTATTTAAGCTTTTCATCCTTTCGATTTTACTGTAGTGAGAAAAAAATTATGTGCCCTTATAATCATTATCACCTAGAAGAGTGGATTTTCTGTCCCAAGTGAAAACGATTTGAAAGCCCATCTCATGATAACTAAAGCTAGTCCGTTAGTTAATAAGTCATTCAGTCAATCAGTCAGTCATCAATCAATCAATCAGCCGCAATTTACACACAATTTTCCCAATTTTCTTCCTGCTATATTTGCACTTTCATTTTTGCCTTTCACCCTTTTCATCGATTTCACTGTAGTGTGAATAAAATGATGTGCCTAGAATTGTGGATTTTCATTCCCAAGTGAAAGCGATTTTGAGGCGCATCTCATGAAAACTAAGTCTGTAGGTCAATCAGTCAGTCAGTCAGTTTATCAATCAATCAGTCATCAATCTCAATTAATCAATCATCCATAGTTTAAACACAATTTTTTCAGCTTTCTTCCATGTCAACCCAAGCCCGCCCTTACAGGGCATCTCGCAGTCGACTTTGCTCATTGAATCGATTTTTTTTCTTTCTATTTATTGGATTTCTCGTCGCGGCTTTCATTATTATTGCACTATATGCATATGTTTGGGAACATGAAATGAACATGAAACATTTACAATTTTGCGGATATTTATTGAAAAGTGAAAAAAATAGACGAACAATAAAAAGAATATTCAGCCATATGCAAAGTATGTTGCGGAAAAACTGAATGCAACCGCAACAGAAATACATATGAGAGTATTTTGTTATTCAATAGATCAGGCGATGCTTTACAACTCAAGAGACCGAAATACACATATTTTCGGGGAAATAAATCAAACTGCTTTGTGCGGTAATTTCCAAATGGATTCAAACTGTGCCACAGAAAGTTGATATATTGGCCAAAAAGTATTATTCATTTCATTTCATTTGTAGCAAAGCGTACAAGTCACTTAAAGTGCCATCCAAAGACGCAGATTTATGAACTGTGCCAGTTTATACCTATTCAGTTGGGTTAGGTTAGGTATATGAGTTGGTAATTATACGAAAAATTATTAGTGTTTTGTAAGAGCGACCACAAAGATTATATATATAAAGATTTTGATCGATATCAACAGCTATGTCCATAAACATAAGCCCATCTGTCAGTATGGACACACGACACACGAAATTTCGGGGATCGAAACCCCTTGAATCTAAAAGGTAACAGTTTTTTAATGGAAAGAACAGAAACTTACTTAAAGTGCCATCTAAAGACGCAGATTTATGAAGTGTTTATTGGTATATGAGTTGGGAATTATAATCAAAATCTTTTGATCTACAAAAAGTAGAGCGAACCTAAAGATATATATACATATATAGATTGGTATATAAAGATTTTCTATCGGTATCAACAGCTGAGTCCATATTATTAGTATAAAAATCTTTTGTCTTTTGTAAAGCGAACTTAAAGATATACTTATATAGATGATATATAAAGATTTTCTATCGTTATCAACTGCATAGTCTATATAACTATGCCCATCTTTAAGCTATTCTTCGACATACTTAATTTGGGGATCGAACCGCCTTGAATATAAAAGATATCAATTTCTAAAGGGTAAGAGGAGAGAGGGAAAGTTGTGAATCTGCCTGAAGTTGGCACGAATTACACAGATCAATTTGGTATCTCTTGCAATGTCAACATTAAGCATTTGAACCGGTCAACGCCGGGTAATTTCTACTCTTTCATGCTTCCTATTGTAATATAAAAGGTAAAATATTCTGAAGAGCAAGAGTAGAGAGGGGAAGGCTTTGGTTCTGCCTTAAGCTAACGCGAATTACACAGATAAACTCGGCATCTCTTGCAATGCCAACATGATGCATTTAATCCGGACAACGCCGGGTAATTTTGTACTCTTTCATTGTTCCTATTGTAATAATCTGTCAATAATGTCAACATGATGGATTTAATCCGGACAACGCCGGGTAATTTCTACTCTTTCATTGTTCCTATTGTAATAATATGTCAATAATTGAGTTTTCGTATAAAAATTTGAATTTGAGCACATATAATATAAACGAAACCCCTTTCACACTCTTTTTGTGGCCCGTTTCAAATGTTTTGAGGCTGTTTTTCATTGTTTATATTCAATTTTTGCAATATTGCCGTCTAATTGCATTCAAGTTTTGTTTGCGTTCGTTGGTATTGGAAATTTATTTATGCAGCTGCGAGACGATGGGAAAAATTAAATGGCATAAAACAGTTCGATTTTCAACTTGAACAATTTCAGCAATTTAAAGATAATTTTCAATATGTGCCCCCCCCCTGCCCCCCTCCCCCCTCCTTTTCAGGCGTTTATCCTGCGATTGACACGCCCCAAAAAATTATTTACAACGTCACGCTGTGTGTGAGTGTGTGTGCGTGTATTAAAGGGAAAAATTTAATTGAATTTATGCATATGATTTATGCTGTGTATTTTAGACGTATGTGTGCGTGTGTGAGTGTGTGCGTGTGTGTGTGTGTGCGCGCGGTGGAGTTCGTAAGTGTGTGTGCGAGTGTGCGGCATGTTTTACGCAACAATTTGTGATTTAACAGATTTTTAACACGCACCATAAAGGTGTAGGAAATTGCATGGTAGGCCGCAGAAAACAATGCCATATTGATTGCGGCCGCCGCTCGACGTGGCGCTACCCTGTAAACGGCTGTGAAGTGCTATAAATTTCAATCTTTGATCACTTTGGTGCTTCCCAACCGATTTCTATACAATTTACAGGGTATATACTAGTTAATATACAATATATACCCTGTAAACGGCTGTGAAGTACTATAAATTTCAATCTTTGATCACTTTGGTGCTTCCCAACCGATTGCTATACAATTTACAGGGTATATACTAGTAAATGTGCATTATATATAAACCAAAAATCAAAGTCTTAGACTCTATATACAAAAAGATACAGAGTTCTGCCGCCTACTTGACACCTATTTGTTTTGAATTGGTTTACAGGGTATTTGACAGCGTAGCACAACAGCTCCCTGGGCTAAACATTTAAATGCAACACCTGAAAGCAGGCGAAATGCTATCACTTACAGCTCAAAGAGCAGACAATATATATAAAAAAATGGGCGAAAAAAAAAACAGAACTGGAACAATTTTGCACTCAGATATTGATTTTTCAGCAAAGGACTCGCTGCTTGCATGCTGGACCCGAGTCTCATGAAAACTAACGACATGCATATAACTGACACATAATGCCAAGGAATAAAGGACGGGTAGAGGGGGTAGGGGGGGGGGTGCAAGTTGGGGTAATAAATGAAGTGTGCATGTAAGAAAAATGGAGCTCGGCAAGGACATGTATCGCATAACCTACTCGGCAAGGCGTTAAGTGAAATGGCCAACGTCCTGGGAAATGGAAATGCGTTGGGTGTGGCTTGTGTGTGTGTGGGTGTGTGTGTGTCGAGGTGCCCAATTGTGCGTAGGTGTGTGTGTGTGTGTGTGTGTGTGTGGGGGAAGGACGTTTGCCTTGTGCTGCAGACGCCAGTTCGCGGTTTTTCTTTGAGCTCTTTTCACCTGCTGAATTTTATTTTTATATCGAAACCCCATTTGTATCAGAGGCGCAAATATTTTCCTTTACGTTGGACATACAAAAAAAATTGTAAAATTCTCGAACTTAAGATTTTCCGCGAGACAAAATGTACTTTTAGGTAAACGAATTCAATAAGGAACTTAAATATCAACACAAAGATTGAATACTTTAGAAGACATATATCATAAATATATATAATGTGGAGCAGAAAATATTTCCAGCAATGCATTAAATATTTCTAAACATAATTAAAGTAGTTTGTTAAAGGATAAGCATATATTTCGTATCTGTTAATTGAATAAGTACTCTCTGCTCAGCCTCTGCTCTGAAAGACGCCAAGAGCTGGGCTCTGGCAATTTTATCTCAGCTAAGAAATTCAATTTTTAACATGAACCCTTTACATTCATAACATATCTTTCATTCAATCGTTGCCTTAACAAATTATGCCCGCTCAGTTTGCTGACCTAACATTCTCTGGCGATAGTTTAGCTCTGCGTCAGCCTTTCTCTGCGATTCTCATGGTGTGCTGGCTGGCACATTCAGCACACTTGCCACATTGTGTGGCTGTTTGGCTGTTTTTTGTTCTGGACACCTTTTGTGGAGCATAAGCCCACACTGGAGCACTTAGCTCATCTCCAGCCTCGAGCTCATTTCTAAGCATCTGGTTGTGGTCGCAGCGGCAGCTCCTTCGGTTCGTTAAGCTACTGGCAGCAGAGCTCATCGTGCAACAACACCTTTTCATGTTCTTTTATGCGCTTCGGCAGTTTTTATAACCAGTTCTACTTAAGCTTCATTACGCATGCTCAGCCATGACAACAGGCCCATTCCGAATACCCGGTGACGTTTCCATATTGCCCTCTCGCCCTCTCGCCCTCGTCTCGTCTGGCAGATGAAAAAACCCATTAAGTGTCTGCCGGTTGACAGTGTTCGAAAAGGCAGTTCTTATTCTGCTGCCAAACAATAAAAACAAACTTCATTTGCATATGCCCTCCAGTTCCCCTCCAGTCCAAGCCTCTCTCTCTATCATTCATTCTGTGGGTGCTGCCCCGCGCTTTGAAGGATGCCCTCAGCTGGATTCCTGGCGTGGGTGTGACTCGCGTCTGGCCTTTTTACGAGCTACGGCCAGAAGGTAACAACAACAACAACAACAACAACGGGGCCTGAATAAAAGCCGTCCCCGGGTTTATTTGCAATCAAAAGAGTTATGAGCCAAATGCAAATAGCTCGAGCCTCGAACTGTTTTCATTTTTATGTGGCCTCCTCCGCCTGGCCCCGGCCAGGAGTTCGCCTGCGCCTCTGGTCAAGCTGCCGGGAGGGAGGGGGCGTGGCTAAAACACAGAAGCTGCCCCCCCTCCTGCCCCTGCCCCTGCCCCTGCCGCGGTGGCGAGTCAGTAACGCGGCAAATTCGCCGCCAACTGTGCAAATAAACACAAAATGCGGCCCAATATTTGTTTAGACGAAAGAGAGCACAACAAACGGGCCAAAACACATGTGTGCGAGTGTGTGTGTGCGAGTGTACATTCATGTTTTTCTTGTACATATTTAGAGCATATTCCGCGCACGAACCCATCAAAGACTTTCCTAATTATGAGCTTGTGAAAAATGAATTGCAATTTAAACAGGTAGCACGCCGCTTTTAATACCCTGTAATTCTAGAAAATCTTTAAGATACGAAAAGCTGACGCGAGGGTCTAAAAATTCACAATATATATTCTCCTCTACCTCTTCGTTCAATAACTCCTCCCAATTTCGTAATGTCTATAAATATCGAGCTTAACTCGAGGATTATAAGAACTAGATACGTCTAATTTGTTATGTTGCTTCTCGTGTAGTATACATATATATATATGAAAAGTATTTCCCATTTTGGAATACCTATCCGCATTATTATTTATTTAAAATGAAGAGCCTTGCGCTTGAGTATATGCATCCATTTGTATGCCAAATTAAGAGAGCTGAAAATTTCATCAAGATCGGACTATAAACAGCGAAGTTCATTAAGAATGCATTTCTTATAGATAGTGTGTGGCAAAAGGAAGAAGAAGAAGCACACCCAATGCAGTGAGAGAGAGAGTGTCTGTGTGTGCGTGAGTGTGTACGTGTGTGTACGTGTGTGTGTGTGTGTTCCTCTGTGCATGTATCAAGGCAAGCTAGAATAGAGCACTTTTATCTATTTTTCGTAGAGCATTCAGAGTGCGGCGCATTTAATAACGCTCTTCTTCTTTCTTCTTCTTTCTTCTTCTTCCTCTGCTTGTTGCTCTTTGCGTGAGTTGCTCAATTGTGTTGTCGCCTGCTTTGTGCCAACCGAAAAATGTTGCAATCTGGCTAAAAGCTGGGCATAGAAAAGCGCAACGTTTTGGAAAAAGATTTCGCCTTCAATATATTCATTTAGAAATTGTTAACATGGCCCAGACACAGGCACAGAGAGGTGGACAGGGGGAGAGAGGGGGAGACTGTTCGTGCCACATGGCGAATGCGTAATGTGAAATGCTTATAAATTGTTTCTGTTTTAATTTATTTTTTTTGTTGTAGCTTGTTTCATTTTGACATAAAAGTGCCAATTAGACTGTGGACTGGTTGGCAGCAGCAACAGTTGCTGTTGTTGCAGTTGTTGTTGTTGCAGTTGTTGTTGTGGCACTCGGCATAAAACTTAAGTAATTAAAGAAAAGTAAAAATTTAACAATTTTACATATATGCACGTTTTTTTATAACTTAATTGAAACTAGGCGCATTAAAAGAAATTACAATTTTTCACATTTGAACACAGTTTTGCTCTCTGTGCGTGGAAAATTGTGGAAAATTGTTTGTGATCGCGGCCTTTGGGCGAGTGCGTAAAATGCATTTTTAATTTTAACGAGCGAATGGAAATGGATGCCGTTCGTTCCCCCACCCCCTTTGCTCCCTCTGTTCCCTCTGCTCTGTTTATTATGACAATTTTATTTGTTTTGCTTGCGAATGCGAAAACGAAAGCGGAAAGCAACGAGCAGGGGGCGAGCAAGGGGCGGGAAGCGGGGCAACCGGCGTGCGTCGAAGAAAGCGAGCGTTGGCACAAAAGCGCCGCCTGTGGGCCATAAATGGCAACAGCGGCCAATGTCAATGACAGCGACAGACGAGTATGACGACGATAATGACAACTGTTCCCATGTTGCCATGCTGCCAGTTGCCTGAGAACCGCTCGAGGCGCATCCAATTAAGCCAAACGAACATGTTGCCGCAACATGTTGCCAGCGTAGATGAGCTGCACTGGCAACATTATAAAGATGCCGGAAATGTGGCCCCAAAGCACACGCAGCTGATGAACCGATACACACACACACACACACACACACGCACGCACACTCTGTTGCAGTTACATTGCGATCGAATTGAGTGATTGGCCCGTCGAGACGTCGAACCGCGCTACGCAGCTCTTCTAATTGCAACGCCCACACAACACGCAGCAACACACTGAGATCGCGATCGAGATTGCATAAGAGATTCGACTCGGTGCGTGTGTGTGTGTGTTGAGCAACGGTCTTTACGCAAATTGACTTTTGCAATTTGCTTGAATTTGTTCTGTTTGAGAGTTCAAAAATGGGTCGCACGGCAATGTGAGGCGGTTTGTAACGCTTGTGGGCAAAAAGGCTTTGCTTTTCAGTTTAGTTGTGATTCCTAGTTATTGATATCGCAATTAAAGCAGTTATAAATAACGTGTAGATTATTAAAAAAAAACACCTCAAATAACAAAATTTAAAAGTTGACTAATAACTAATGCAACAATATTTATACACAATTGATATTAATGGGAAATTTCTAAAGTTCGTCAAAATATTAATTTTTGGTTAGTTTGTTGGGTTAATACTAATAATAATAATGACAAAAATAATATTAATAATAATAGTTATAATAATAATAGTAAAATATTTATGATAATAATATTAATAATAATGATAATAATAAAAATAAAATATTGATGATAATAATAATAATAGTGTATTATTATATATACACATTATTATTATTGTTGTTATTATTATTATTATTATTATTATTATTGTTACCATTAATATTATTACTAATTTTATTATTATAATTATTGTTATTGCTATTGTTTTCATAATTATTATGAATATTATTATTATTAGTAATACACTCAGGAATATAAATCTCAAGCAACTGAATCTATGAATTGAATGAATTTCCCAGAAACATTTGCATAAAAGCAATAGATATTTTTCTCTATATATGTGTTTATACCCTGTAAATGTAGTGTATGCACTGATCGTCTAATTTGTTGTACTCATTTGCTTCTGGGTGCTTTTTAATTGCGCGACTCTTGGCGCACCAGTTTTAATGGCCAGCCAGGCGACTATCAATCAAATTGCGGCCAGCAAACACTCCGGGCCAGTTAATTAGGAGCGGCAGCAGTCGAAAAAGATTTTCCCAAAATGCCAACAACTTTTAATTTATTGTGTGCAGCGACACTTTTTTTGTTATTATTTTTCATTTCTTTTGGCCTGACAGTTGCCTCAGTTTCCTCAGAGTTCCCCTTCATTTGGGTTTTTGTTTTTCGGCTTTTGAATATTTATTATTATTTAGTTTTGGGTTTTCCTCGTTCATTAGGCGCAAAACAAGACGTGCATTTATTAATAATATAAAACTTTATAGATTTGCCATATAAATTAAAGGCTTCCGCATTTTCGGCTGGCTATAAATCACGCCCGGATTGCATATAACCCAAAATATAGACCCACATATATGTATATATATTTGTGTGCGTGTGTGTGTGTGTGTGCGTGTGTGCCATTATGTCATAAGCCGATTTGGCTGTCATTAGCCTGGCGGCTGGCACTGGCCTAGCGCAATAGTAAATAAATAATGCCAATAAATCAAGGTAATATTTGAAAGATTTTTGGCCTCCAGAGGAGGAGCAGCCGTTGGCCCAACTTTGCTGTGTCTTCGGCTTAAGAGCTTACAATTAGTGTCCGCCGGAATTGGTCTGCTGCCAAGAATTGGACAGACAGATCACAAACATCGATGCCGCAATCGATGCCATTTGCCAAATGCGACTCGCCTGAGCTGGGGGAAGAAGAGTTGAGCCCATGATAAGTTATGCAATATCATGGGCTTAATTCTTCTCTCCAGTTCAAGCTTCTCTGCTGGGATTAGCTGATTCTTTAATGGCCTCATATAAATATCTGATCTCCAGCAAATGTTTTCTTTCAGCTCTCGATTAATTTAACTCTTTTTATATTCCCAATTCTCTTGCTGAGTTGCTAGCTAAACATATTTCATGAAATATTTACAATGTGTTAATGTTTTATATTTCTCCGACTCAATTTAAAGCAATTCTCATTGAGGCAACATATTTCACATTAGCAAAAAATGTAAGAAATGTTGACAATGGAATTAGGCTATTGGACAGACCTACAAATATGTGCTAGTTTTGGCGTTGCCAGATGCTTCACAAATTGGCTGGCAAAATATAAAAACCTATCAGCTAGCAGGCAATGTGAATACCCTAAAGATTGATTGATTACCCCTATAATAATGATATAATAACAGAGTGCACATAGATAATTAATAAAAGATAATCTCACTTGGAGATTTGCAAATTTTTTTCTCAAAATATTTCCCTTTTTAAATGAAATGAAATTCAAAATTATAAAAATAGGAAAATACTGAGAACGTAATCTATATTCCTTTCATATCAATTTAATGAAATCTAATTTGAAATTTAAATAAAATAACACGCAATCGAAAATTCGGGGAACTACCAAAGTCTATTTAGTATAAAGATCCAAAGTATGCTCGCTGTGTGCATACCTAAATCCACAATAGAGATCCGATTGCAAGTCGGAAATCACAAATAGGCTGAAATGGATTTTAATTAAATGCGAATGCAGCAGAAAAAAGCCCGCGTAGCACACACTCCGGTTAAATGATAAATATGTTAAATGAGGTAATTAACATTTTTATTTGATGAGCCCGTTCCGTTCAGAGCAGCAGCAACAGCTTCCATATTGATTAATTAAGCGCGCTTGACTATAAATCAGTTATTGCGGCATCTGAGAATCTGTGTGTGTCTTTATTGACCCACTCACGGAATCGGAATTGGAATCGGAATCGGAATTAGATTATAAGACTCTCGTCGAGCCGCAAAGCTTCAACTGCGAGCTCTACGAGAGGCCCCAGACAAGCCGAGACTAGCCGAGTCTGGCCGAGTCTGGCTGCCGATAAGCTCTCTGACGCTCTGGCATTGAAAAGCTCATGAATTGACAGAGATAACCCGCGTGATCCTACGGAGCCATCGCGACATCGGCCAAGATATTAAAGCCTCTGACTAATAGCTCAATGGGGCACTATTTTTGCAGTATCTCAGGAATTGTGTAATTATTTCCGGGCGAAATAATATTTTATGAAATGCAAAAATATTTCATTTCGCATGCCTCGCATTTCTTGCATTTTTCGCAATGCGTTTCAATTGTATACCCTGTAACCATTTGGAGTGGGTTTAAAATGGAGAGGGTTACGAGTTGCCTTTCCATGCGACAGACAATTGAAGACCCCATCAATAGATCGAGCCCAGCTGCCTAGCTGATCTAAGGAACTCTTAGAGCTAGAGCTAGAATATTTGTGATGGGGTTTTGTATGAAACAAGCAAATGCCTTTTACTTGAGATTTGATATAACTTCCCGATCTCACCTACTTATTATTAAAAAACGTATTCTGATCAAATTTCTTATCTTTGATCTATGCTTAAAAAAGAATATAAGGAGGATTTAACAGGATTTAACATGTAAAACGATTGAACATGTAAAACAAATGAGTTTAGATTCGGCAAAGTTAGGTTAAGTTCGGCAAAGTTAGGTTAGGTAAGATTAAGTGAGGTTAGGTAAGATTAAGTGAGGTTATGTTAAGCTAAATTGGCTTGGGTTAGGTTAGCTTTTGTTTTAGGTTATGTTAGCTCAGCCTTGATTGGATCTAGCTCGGTTTCTATTAAGTTAGTCTAAATGGGGTTGGGTTATGTTTACCCTAAAACAGGGTAGCTGCTAGTCGTGCAGTTTCGAGCTGCTGCTTATTGCACTCTGAGCTGTGGCAGTTATGCAAACGGAATGCGTGCAAAGTAAACAGCAATAATAAAGCCGGCGGAACGAAACAAGTGCTCTGATTGAATGCCAGCGAGGACATTGCAGCAGCAGCAGCAGCAACAACAAGGACAACGACTCGATATTAAATTCCTGCCAAGGGTCAGCAGTCAAAGGAGGAGGAGGACGAGGAGGAGGGGGGGAGAGGGCAGGCAGACATGGCTTGGCTGACAGGTGAATTCATAAGTTCTCGACTAAAGCAGCTGGCCTTGGCAGCAGTATATACATTATATGGAAGAGGGATGAGAAGGGGGGAGGTGGGTGGGATTGGGATCAGTGAGGCATGCATCAAGTGATAAGCTGCAAGTGTGGCGCATTAAACGAAATGAATTAACAAGCAGATACTTGGCCCCTATTCAACCGCTGATTGCGTTAATAATCGATTTTACTGGGAAATCCCCGCGTCAAACTGGACGAATTGAGAACTTGAAGCTTTCGTTTATTGATAAGCAACTAAAGATAGAAGCTAGGTGATCTCTGCTTTTATTAGGTTTCAAATAAAATATAATTTATGCAGCAAGAGCAACACTTTGTTGCATGTAGAAAAGATATAAATGTGCACCTGAATATGTTTATGGAGGTGTGTGCACTTGAAACAGGAGCTGCCACTTCATGGCCAGTATCCAAGACGCGTCATCCAGAGTGTCCTGCAGCGTATGCAGTCCGGCCTTTAGCTAGTTTTGACTGTGTATGCTTGATTATATAGCTTTTCATTAGGCTAGGCCAATATTTTCTCTATAAAGACATTCTCCGTCAAATCATATAAGCAAAAATAAGAAGTGTAATAAATCAAATTTGGACAACAATACAAATTTTGGCGCAACAACAAAATTAAGTAAATGAAATATTTGCGAAATTTCTTAAATAATTGTGTCTATCAATATGTACAAAAAAAAAAACAAAAAATAAGTACAAATACAAATATCTAATATTATAAACAGAAATTCAACGGAAAATGCGCTACAGTAAACGCACAATAAGAACGACAAAGGGAAAATATAAATGATATCATTCTTTGTAACTACGAGAAATTCATAAATAAGCCCTGGTTTAAAGAGGACACTGAGAAAGTTTCGTCTGCGTAGAGCGTAGACTTTTACATTATTAAAAGATACAGAAACAGCTTCAATTATAGAAAATCAAAATGATTTATAACGCAATTGGCATAAACTATAAATGTGAACCTGACTTCAGCCGACGCAACAGTAAAAACTTGCTAAAGCACAACAAGTCAATTTACATAGAAACCTCTAAGCTTCAGTTTTCATCATCAATTATTATGCAATTCTATGAATAATTATATAATTCTATTAATTATTATATAATACTATATAATTCTATATACTACTTCAGCCTTGACCTTTAATTATTATACAATTTGATTATAATTATTACAATTATAAGTCGGCGTCTGCAGCTCGTATCATTTTCGAGATACTTTACATAAACTTGGCTCTTCATGCAGGCCCATAATATATATTATTTAATATTTAAGACGTTTTTCAAGATGTGACTCATACTCAAAGGCTTAAGAGTTTCAAAAAATAATTCCCCATAAAGAAGTGCATCATAATTAGGTATGCATGTGATGTGAACTGAAAGCGAACTTAAAGGGAACTCTTAATTCTGAATAATGACGTATTAATGAATACTTTGGCATGAGTCATATTAGCAGGCCTTCAAATCAATGGAATCAGCAGAGGTTAAATTGAAATAGAAACTATTTAAATAGAAGAAATTTATTTATAACTAGTAGAAATTACATATTTATCAATTTAAGTCAGGGCTTTGATACCTCAACTTCAAGTCCTTTTATAAATATGAATATCTTAAATATTCTGGATTGTTCACTTCCTAATCCAACAAATGTTGCCAAGCATTCGGCTAATGATTAATAACAAATGATATAACAATATATCATTAAACGGAGCTAATGATCAGTTCAATTGGGGCATCGTTTTGATTGAAGCTGATTTGCATATTGAGGCGACAAGCGCGACAACATGGGCAGGCAATTGATCCCAGGCCAAGTGAATGGAGTCAATTAAAAAGGGCCACCATAACGGAAAGTGAAGAGCGTCGCCCTAAATGGTCACTGATCGACGCTTGTCAGTTATTCAGCGGGAGCAGAGCTCCAGAGCCAAAGTCAGTTGCAGTTTCAGTTTCAGGTTCAGGTTCAGGTTCTGTGTCGGGCCGCTTGGCCCAATTACAGGCCAGAAAGTGAAACCGATCGAGGCAGGCGATCTTTGGGGCAGGATCAGAGAGCGGCGATCAAGGCAATTTATGAGCCAGATTCGCTTGTTAACCAAATTGGCTGCTGCTGCTGCCGCAACACGTTTCATAATTGCCAGGCGTTCCAGCATTGAATAACTGACTCTTCTTCTCCAGCTGCTCCAGCTGTTGCTGGGTGGGCTACGTTCGACTGGAATCTCTGCCTAAGATCAACACGATTCAGGCTCAGGGTTAGTCACAGCACTCACAGCACTCACAACACTCACAACATTCATTCGCGCATTCGCTTATTCGCCCATTCGCCCATTCATGCCAGTTGCCGAGGTTCAAGGTGAGGCATTCACTTCTAACGCACAGAAACTGAGAGGAACCTGTCCCCGCACCGCCCCGCCCCACGCCTCTCCTTCCCTGCGAGTGGGTTGCTCAATTAATTGATGGGGCGACAACGAGGTATTTATATCAAATACCTACTTATATGCTGCAAGACAATTTATATACAATTCTCATTTGCATGATATTTAGAAAATAGTATCTTTGAGATACAATACTTACTAAACAAATTTTGAATTTTGCGCGTAATATGTTAAAAAATATGTGGAGTTGTTGCGTTTGCTTCCAAAAGTATCTTAGAGATACAAATTTATCGCTGAGATACAAATTTATCTTTGAGATACAATGCTAACTAAACCATTTTTGAATTTAGTGCGTTATATGTATATAGATATTTGAAGTTGTTGCGTTCGTTTAAAAAAGTATCTTTTAGTACAAATGTATCTTTGAGATACAAATGTATCTTTCAGATATAAAACTCAATTTGAGATATAATACTAAGTAAACATTTTCGGAATCAAATGTTCCAGTTTTTATGTGTATCTTTGCGCTGTATCTTTTCTGATTTCTATTTACAAAATCCCCCCAAATACATGTTTACTCATGAACTAGTTCCGCGGAATCGCTCCGGCACAGTTATCGAATTAGTTATCGCGAGTCGGAACTATGCGTGTGTTGAGTGCAATCAAAAGATTTTAATAGCGACCCACGCACCGTATGCTGCACTCTGGCAAATATTTAGCCACACACAAAGCCAAACACACACACACACACACACACACACACATTCAGAGGGGAGCAGCCAAAGATAAGCATGATTTTTTATGGGTTCTACGAAGAATTCGCCGGCCTCTCTGCCGGCTGTCGGCGACAAAATGAGAACTCACCCCATCAAAGGCGGCGCTGGCATCCAAGCGATTATCGCTGTCCAAGCGGGGGGAATGGGGTTGGGGATGGGGATGGCGCGGCACGCGCCTTGGCTGATCTCTGTGCGAGGGCGTGGCTGCTGTGGAGGCTGAGCGATGTGATGGGAAAGTCGGCCAGTGGCGGGGCCTGGGCGTTGCATAATCGATCAAATTAATATCGCGGCGAACAGAGTTGCGATTGTGTTCGTTATCGTTATCGTTATCGAAATCGTTATCGCTATCGTTGTAGTAATCGTCATCGTCTCCGTTATCGTTATCGTTTCTGTTAACGTTGCTGTTAGCGTTGCTGTTAACGTTTCTGTTATCGTGGTCCGCGTACAGCTGATTGGCCGTGCCCAGACTCAGCCTGCTGGCCAGAGATTGACTGTGCTCCGCCGCGTAAAGTGCGCCGATCAGGATTATCAGCAGGTTGACCAGGAGAGGAAGCGCGGATTCCCACATTTTCGTCATATCGACTTTTTTTTTTATTTTTGTATCTTTCACTAAACTGGAATTCTTGACTTGAGTCTGGCAATGTTTTATTTGTGTCTGTTGCCCTGCTAAAACATTTTTCAAAAATGTCTCAATTATCCAATTTTTTAAGCATTTATTTTGTTGTTTTATTTATTTTTGGATGTAATTTGTATCTTTTTTTTTTTGGCGCACGCCTCGCTTTTTGTCAGAACTTGCAATTCCCAAGTGGTTTTTTTTATGATTTTTGAAACAAGCAATTTATTTGCTGTCTGCTTTTAATTTATATTTATACCAGCTGTCAAATTTTTGGCATTTGTTAAACTTAACTAAATGCTAAAAATATTTTATGATCCATGCGTTCATTTTCTCGATCGCAGATTTTCACATTTTTTTTTAATCACTTTTCCACAGCTTCTGCGATTTCCACTCGAGTTTCGCACACTTGACTTCACGTTCGAATAATGTGAATTTAATAGAGATTTTTTATTAATATTTAATTATTTTACTGGTTAGTCGGGGACACGCGCGTCGCAATGTGAACGATGTGAACGCGCCGGCAGTTCTCTTCTATCTGAGGGCACCCAAACAGCAGCAGCAGCAGCAGCCGGACGCAGGCAGCAGTCGCAGTCGGCAGTTCGGCAGCCGCTGTCATCCGTCGCAGCAGCGCAAAAGCTCTCTCTCGCTCTCGCGCTATGGCTCTCTCTCGCTGGCGCTACACACACGATCGCTGCGTTGCGTGGGGGGCCGGTGTGTTTAAGCACAAGCATGCTTGTGCTTGTGTTAGCAGTAGGCGCGCCGCTCAGCTGAGAGTGGGTGTGGGTGTCGATGCAACGGAGGACTCGCGCTCTCTCGCGCCGCTCTGCCACTCTGTCTGTGCGTGAATCATTGTTAATTATGGCTACTGCGGCTTTACTTTGTTTTGCTTCGTCTTCTTCTTCTTCTTCTTCTCTTTTTCTTTAATTGTATGCAAATGCAGAGCTGGCGCTCAAATGTGCAGCTTAGGACTTGCGCTGCCGTTTTCTTCCAGTCTGTCTTCCAGTCTGTGAGTGTGCGTGCGTGCGTGTGCTTGAATCATTTTTTCGGTCTTTGCTCTGTTTTTGTGTCTGTATGCAAATGCAGAAACGGCGCTCAAATGCGCATGACTCACGTGCGTCCGAATTGTGCAGTGCATCATATTTATTTATAGTTATTGATACGCTGATCTCATCTCCCCCGCTCTTCCCGCGCTCCCCGTCTCGCTGACATTTCACCTAATAAAAGCGCACGCACTGGCGCAGTCGCTGTCTTTATCTAAAGGCGACAATTAAAGTGATTTATTTAGACGACTTCCAAGTATTTTGCTATGCAAATATGCAACGCCGGCGACATGCGTGACACACACACACACGCATGCAACACTGCTGCTTTTTATTTGTGCAATCTGATTAGCATGTGGGGTAGGCAGCAACAACAACAACAACAACAACAACGACAACGACATCTAGAAAAGTCACCAATCTGCGCTGCAAGCTCTGTGCGCAGCCTTCGTTGTTTGACATGTGCTTGCGCCTATCTCTCTGTCCCACACACACACACACTCTCTCCCTTGCTCCCTCTCTTCCGCTCGCTCTCTTTAGACGCCATTTGAATGCTTTGCGCACACGAGAATCCATTAATGCCATATTCAACTATTCAATTGAGACCGTTTGTTTTATCTTTTTGCATTAATATAAACTAGATGCGTGTTACCAACTTGTTAATAACATTTATTAGCATACTCTTTGCTAAGAGATAAATTTCCCTAGTTACAGTTAAAGCTCTGGGTATTGGAGAGGAAATTTGAAGGAATTTCGAAGATATCAAAAAATATTAGACAAAAAATTAAGATAAAAAAGTTGCTTGGCAATTCCTGGGTTAATTTCGGGTAAGTAAAGATTTTTATAAAATGTTTCAAGTATAAAAAATCGTAATTGAAAAACAATTTTAAGCTTCTGTAAGTTTTTGTCAGCATAATTAACTCGTTTTAACTTGAAAATGATGAAATCGACAAATGAATCATTTTTCTTGCGTGGCATTTCGTATATATATAAATACTTATTCTCTTTGTTATCAGTTTTATAAAAATAAATTGGCAAATGTATATACATATATATATATATATAGCAGAAATGTGCAGCTATTGCAAACTGGAAGTCTATGTCTATATAATTCTCATTTAAAGGCTAATTACAAATATCAGAGATAAGCCAGACTCAGCTTCAGTTCATGGCTATACGCATATATATACAAATAAATAAATAAATATATATATACATACATACATACTATAAATGATTTATGCTTGTAGTTATGCACAGAGAAAAAAAGGGTTAGAACAATTGCTTAAGCAAATAATTTATTAATTATTGAATTCATTTTTGATATAAGAATTGAAAAGAATATCGGAATATTACCCACAAGTTACTCGAGCTTCAACCGAAAACCAATCCATAAAAAAAGAAGAACTTCTGATGGATTTTTCTGCATCTTAAAGAATTACGATTCATATGAGCGTGGTTCTGGAATCGCCCCTATTTGCACATCCATCTATCTTTATATCTTTATATCTATATATCTATGTATCTATATATCTATATATCTATATATCTATATATCTATATATCTATATATCTATATATCTATATATCCATATATCTATATACATATATATCTTTATATCTTTATATCTTTATCTTTATATATATACATATATATATATATTATACATACATATATATATCAAAATGTCTAAATGTTGATCGATTTTTCCGCATCTTGAAGAGCAACGATTCTCATGCGCCTGGCCCTGTAATCGCCTCTATATATATACATATATATCTATATATCCATATATGAGGTGTCATTGATTTGGCTGAGTGTCTCTGTCAGTTGGCTGGATCTGCAGCTGGAGTTCTATCCACATCCACATCCACTTCCACCAGATGGATGCCAGTTAGTGGGGCGTGCAACTGTCAACGGGTTTGTTGTCGCCTCATTCTGCGGCGAGTCTCGAGCAAGTTCTGCTCGTATTTTATTTATGGCCTTTGGCTGCTTTGGCTAATAGCGCATAAATCTTATTAATGATCTTGTCAAGTGGCACTCTGAGGCACCCGAGCTAATACCCTCACCCAGATGATGTCTGTCTCCCTGTCTCTCTCTCTGTCTGTCTCTCTGTCTCTCTCTCTGTCTGTCTTTCCGTCTGTCAGTTCTCCTCGCGTGTGCGCTGATGGACAACAGCTCTCAACGCTGGAAGTCAATCTGTCTGTCGGGAACCCTTTTCTCTGCTAAATTAACCAAGCCACAGAATTCTGACACTTTGTTGCGCCACACCGATCGCCCCTCCCAGCCCCTCCCCCGCCCCTTGTTCCAATAACTTGTTGTGGGCGTGACATTTGCGCGAACCGCGGCAATCAACCAAAAATGCGTTCAGTCCGCGCCGCGTTTGTGTAGGGTATATTGACTGTGTAAGGAATCAAGAGAGCAGGGCATATATATATTCCTGATCAATTGCAGACTAGTTATAGCCAGATCCAGCTGCCTGTCCGATTGTCTCCCGCAGTATTGAAGCTGTCTTTATAAAACTTGGCTGCGGGCAGTTCAAATATCGAAATCTGCCGCATCGGTTGATTATAGCATATAGCTGCTATTTGAACGATCGGTCGAAAATAAAGTTTTTGTATAAAAACATGATCGTTTTTCAAGATGTTATATTTATATTTCATTCTATTTCTTACTTTATAACTTTATGATTATTTTTCAAGATGTTTATAGATAGATATTTATATTTCTTTATTTTTCTTACTGAATACTTTATGATTATTTTTCAACATATTTATATATCATTCTATTTCTTGCTTTATTATTTTTCAAGATATTTACATTTATATTTTTTTCTATATTTCTTTCTATATTTCTTTCTATTTCTTACTTTATAAGTCTTACTTTGCCCTTCACATGTGACCAAAGTTTAACTTATATCGAATCATTATAACAATACAATATATATATATATATATACATATATATAGATCTCATATAGCTGCATATAGGAACAATCGATCAAAAAGTTAGTTTTTGTATGAAAATAATTTGCGTTTTCCAAGATATTCTTGACTTACATATTAGGAATATCTCAACAAAATCAGTTTAACTTCTCTTACATTCAAGCAATATCGGAGTACTTTATCATATAGCTTCTACGGCTATAATCGGCCGAGAATTCAATATGTAGTATTTTCTACAGGTGTGCAAGTGTATCAATTCTTCGTCAAACTTAACTTTTGTTCCTTCTCGTTTTCTGTCTTCGGATAGACAAAAAAAAAATGCAAAAAATATGACATAACTTGTAGCGGTTCCCCCCTCCCATCTTCCACCTTCCATCTCCCTCCCCTCCCCTCCCCTCCCCTCACCCTTTGGCAACTTATAAGTAGCAACGCCCATAGCCGAAAATTTTGCATGCGTCGCCAATAACTTTGGTTCCCCCCCGCACACCCTTCCACCCCGCAAAGACTGTTGCATGCAACATCTCAATTTTGTGTAGACACAAAACTATTTTGCCTTCGGTTTTGACTCGCATTTTTCCCTCAGCCATTTTCTAGCCAAAAGTAAAGCCCGCATTTTCCAATTCCCCCTTTTCAGCTTCTGGAGTTCGCTTACTTTTTCATTTTAATATTTTGTCCGAGACGGGGTCTTTCTCTCCGAATACGATGCGATAATTCGAGGTTGAGGCCGCTTTTGACAGCTCATATCGTGTGTTTATTGGGCGTTTTATGCGATCTCCGGCTTACATTGATTAATGTGTTTCCCCTAATTGTTTGACATGCTTTTATGCATTAGTCATGCCTGCAACAGCATCAGATTCCGATTCAGTTGCAGCAGCAACTTCGGGATCAACTGCGACTCGATCATTGCTCCGAAAATCACTCTTTTTTTTTAATGCTTCAATTTGTTGTGTCTGTGTGTGTGTGTTGCAGTGGAATGTGCTGTCGGATCGGAGTCTAAGTGAAGTTGTCATACGCTCAATCAGAGTCTAGTCCCAAATGCAGTTCAGTTGCGTGGGAATACGGCAATCGGGAGAATATTGCGAGTCGCATTGCATGATAGATAGATCTTTTCAGATACCTTATAAAAAATGATATATGTGTTATATATAATATCAGACAATATAGTACAGGAATAGTGCTTCTGTAGGATTCGAATTTATATGATATATGTCCCTTTGCTAGTTGTCGATGCGGTTTAAAAAGTAAATACGCATACATTTTCACTCGTTTCCGTTTTGGATCGTTCCGCATCGATTTCAATTCGATTTCAAATATTTCGATTAACTTTGCCAATTAACTTCCTTCCGGCAAGTCATAGTCGAAACTTTTGAACACGATTCGATTTGATTGGAATCGAAATGAAGCAGTTCAATCCACTTCCGAATACACTTTTCGGAATCGAAATCTACAAAAGATGCGTTTGTTTTATAGAGATGAAGATATGTTTATTTATGAATATAAAATAACACCTAGTTCTTCAAGAACAGCTCATGAGTTAATCGATTGTTGCATATAAATACATAAAGTTAATTTTGTTGAAAGAAATTTGTTAAAGATACTTTACAGTTCAGCAGAGGAGGTTGCATTCACAGTGCTAAATCTAAAGAAGTCTCTTTATTATCATGAAGCTAGTTTCACATATTCATAGAATATTTAGAAAAAACGTAAAAAACATATTCTTGGCTCTATTTATTTATGTTTTCAATTTTAAATGAATGCTTTTCCCTTTTAAATATTTTATTATTCTAAATGGATAATTTTTCCAAAATATTTAATATACCTTGCAATAATATTTCAAAATATTCTAGTTTTTCAAAATATATTCGTTTTTCAGTTAAAGTTAAGACTCGTCTGTTTTTTCTGCAACTTTTGCAATTAATTAATGTAATTCTTAATATATAAAACATATTAAAAATATTATTTAAATATATTGTTCTTTAATATACCCATTAAAAACGGGTAAGAAGGGTATAATGTATTTGTGCAAATGTATGTAACAGGCAGAAGGAAGCATATCCAACCCCATAAAGTATATATATTCTTGATCAGCATCAAAAGCCCAGTCGATCTAGACATGTCCGTCCGTCCGTCCGTCCGTTCGTCCGTCCGTCCGTCCGTATGTATGAACGCAAGGATCTCAGAACCTATAAGAGCTAGAGACTTGTAATTTAGGCTGTAGGTCCTCGTAGTGCCCGCGCAGATCGAGTTTGTTTCCGATATTCGATAACTTGCCCCGCTTCCAAGTAATCGATAAAAATCGATATCGAAATCCTGTTTTTTGAGCAACTTTGGCTAATAATATGAGCTAGAGTCACCACACTTGACATGTAGCTCCTATAATAGTATATATATATCAAGTATCTGTCATTTTATACCTGTCGCCTGTTGGAAGAAGAGGGTTCAGGGTCGGTATGCTCCCGACTAGAACTTCTTACTTGTTTATATTTGTATTACGCATTTTAATAATTTAATTTATATTATTTAAATTATTCGTCTATTTGTATTTCTCTAAAAGAACATATATATATATATATATATATATATATATATCTGTCCTCTTTTGAGTTAAGATCACTTTACTTCCATCATTTTTCGAACACTTTTCGACTCAGTTTGCCTGTCTAATCTGTGGAACAACTTGCGCATATCGATAAGGCCGACGCTTAACCCAGTTTTCCGCTTGATTTTTTGTGGGGGCGTCAAGTGCAGCTCTCCCCTCTCTCTCTCTTTCACTCTCTCTCGCTCTCTCTCGCTCTCCTTCTCTTCTAGCTAGCTGGCACCATTTATTTATCTATCCACACTCTGTATTTTCTTGCAGTTCCATGGAAAGCACGTTCCATGTTGTTGTGTCTGCGGTTTTTTTTGTTGTTTTGTTTTTCCCGATTGAGCTACAGAATTGTCAATTAGTGAAAGTGGAAGTGTCGCTCTCCACCGCCCCCTGCCCCCTGCCCCCTGTCCCCTCCCACACTGCAGGTCATGTATTTGTTTACGCCAACTAAATGCTGTCATGGAACCGATGGGATTTGTGATCTTCGAGACGTGTGAAAATTGTGAGTAACATGATTTGCGCTTTTGTCGGAGACGCGCTTTTCACTTTTGCTCCGAAGAGAAAATGGAAAATGGAGCAGCAGCAGCTGCTGCGACTGGCCCTGGCCATTAAATTGTCAATGGGCCAAGCATAAACAAATTATCGGCTCTGGAACAGTTGAGGGTCTTAAATTTATTGGCCACATTGGTCAAGCGATAAGCGGGCGAGGATTAAAACCTGGCCAAGAGACAAATTGCTGTGCACATAAAGCCAAAACCCAATTCAGATACGGATGCAAAAACAAATAGGCGCAAATAAAAACAGCCAACAGCCGGCAAACAGCTGGGCCTCGAAAAAGAAACCGGCCCAGAAATTGTGCCAAGAAATGTTGGCCCGAAATAGACGAACGAAGCCAATGCAAAAACTGGCAGCAAAAGTAAACAAAATGCAAATTCCAAAACTCACCAAAGCCGAAACGCAAACACTCTCAATTTTCGTTACGACAAATAACTTTTAACGTAATGAATGAACTAGGAAATTCCACGTAGAAGCGTGGAAAACGGCTGAAATTGTTGTGCGATCGATTTCAAATTCACGTGCTGCTTGAAAAATGGATGAAAGGTAATTTTAAATTAAAACACAATTTGAGTGCATTATAGAAAAAATAAATCCATTTATATTTTACAGATTTCGACAAATTCATCTTCACAAGCGGAAAATGGGTGGAAAGACGTGTTAAATCTACTTGCACTTAAACGTATTGGCAACCAGGTATGTAAATAAGATAAGATACATTCAATTTAATTTAAAATCAGCTTGAATTTAAGTTCTAGCTGTCTAGAGCTTAAATGCTTTCTTAAGTTTATGAAGTGTGTCTTTTATTTTACTCAGAAACTGAGCTTATATTAATGCCTATATAAAGTATACTTTCACATACAGATGTGCTGGAATATATGATCAAAAGATCTATAACAATCAAGTTAATTTACAATACAATTTAAATTAGTTTGAGAAAAAGTTTTAAGAGGGTGAAATACTTCCACGCGTTCTCAACTGCACAAGAAAATCGCATTGTCCGAGTGAAATGATTTGAGAGAGATGTGAGTAAATAAATAGTTTTTGGCAAAATAGATGCAAAAAATGGAGACATAGACATGACGGCGACCGCAACATTAAAAAGACAACATCGGAGACAACATTGGCGACAGCAACAACAACAACGACAACGATTGTTAATGATGATGCATGACGGGGCCGGGCCGAGTTCGAGTCTCGGCCATCCATTCAATTGGGTCTGCTCCGAGACGAAGGGGGAGACGAAGGGGGAGACGATGGCAGTGCGTAACAAGTTGGCAACATTGCAATGGGGCGTGTGATGCGTGGGGCATGGGGCTAGGGGGAGGGGTTGCGTTTGGAAGGGGGGGATGGCGGGGGGGTTTGAATGCATTTCGAGACTTTATGTCGTCGTCGCCGTCTATTTAATGTCTGCGCCAGTTTTTTTTTGGCCACTTTTGCGGTTTGCGTGGGCCACATTCGAAAACGAAATGAAATCAAATGCAAATAAATTGCTTTTCCTTGGCTGCCGAAGCGCAAGTGATAATTTGTTTTATGATCAAAGTTTCGCATTTGGCAAAAGAAATGTGTCATTAAGCCAACTGCTGCCCACTTGTTATGATATTTATTATGAGATAATTCTAATTATGGTTAGAAAATATGCAAGTGCATAATCTAATAGGGAAGGGAGCACACAGAATTGTAGTCAGATATTAGAGACAAGCTCTTTAATCGAATGCAAAAGTTGAGCATCAAAAGCAGATTTGTGAATGAAAATGAATTTGAATAGAATTTGAGTATAAGCATAAGTTTTTGCTGAGCACACAGCAAGTGCCTTAATTTTGATTTATTTACGTGATTAATAATTATACAAAAAAATAATATAATAACTAAAGGGAGGAAGTGCTAGCTTCTAAATTCATCGACTCCTAAGTTATTTAAACTTCTTCATCCAACAGCTTCTTAGACTTTTCCATTCCAAGTTTACCATGACATCATATGCCACAAAGTCAAACTGAAACATAATTTTTCCACAGATTGTCGGCATTTTCACGTCTGCTGATAACGCGCTGAATAGAAATCAACTCTGCCCCAGTTTTGAGAGCGCATTGCTCAGATACCATCAATTGATTCGGTAGGCAAATGATATAAATTAATCAATTTGCATGCCTCACAATCAGCTGAAGCTTAACACAAGTCAAATTGTTTATGTTTTCGATTTAAACTTCAGCTTGGAGTTATCCTTAATGCGAATAGCTGCAACTATGCTAAATGCATTCTCAAATAACTCGGCTATTTCGTGTGCGATCTCTATAAAATTTTCTGTGCATTAATATGTTACTGAAATATGTACACATCCTTAAAATGATGTTCTTTTCCCTTGGATTTCTCGAGAAATTGAGCGAAGTATCCAGCAAGTTAAGCAATCACTTTATGAATGTTATGGATGTGTTTCTAAAGACTATGTTTTATATGTAAGCTCAAGCTCTATGTTATCAGCTTGGAGTTTTCCTAAATGTAAATAGCTGCGACTATCTTAAATAACTCGGGTGTTTATTGTGCGATCTTTGTAAAATTTTCTGGGCATTAATATGTTACTCAAATATGTACACATCCTTAAAATGAGGTTCTTTTTCCTTTGATTTCTCGAGAAATTGAGCGAAGCATGCAAAAAGTAAGACAACTTTTATATAACTGCTATGAATCTCTACATACTAAATGGCTTCGAAAATTGTCGGTATATGCTTAAAAAAATACAAATATGGACTCTCCATGTCTTAAATTCTCTGAGATTGAGGTATTCATGCAAACAGGCCGACAGATTGAGTCAAAGGTTGATGCTGATTTAAGGATTTAGATACTTTTTGAAATCAAAGCCTCTTTTTGTCCGTTACATACGTTACCACAGCTGCACATGCCCACTTTCCGTGGCTACAGGGTATAAAGAAAACATTAAAAATTTACCTGCCGCTATGCAAACATTCGCCCGTGTCGTAGGATAAAAATAATACATAATTTTCTAAATAAACAAAAACATTGACAGACGTTTACAAGCATTGTTGACTGTGGCCTCAGGTGTGTGCGTGTGTGAGTGTGTGTGAGTGTGTGTGATTTGCCCATCAGGTGCCAGGGACCTCTTCACACTTCCGACAACAAGCCAAATAAAAGTAACGCCCATTTGGCTCAAATAGCTTAAGAAGTAACTGACAAAAAGACAAATCACGTAGCCAAATTGGTTTACAATAACTGCAAAACGTGATGGGCTGGTAAATGGTGTGGAGGGGGGGGGGGAGAGAGGCAAGGGTAACACGAGAGTGGGAGAGGGAGGGGGGGGGGGGCAGGAAAAGCCGCACAAAACGGCAAATTTACCAAAAGTCATTTGCATAAAAGTCATATTTTGTTCGCCGGGCCTGGCCGGGCCGAGCCGGGCCTCCAGACACTGCCTCATTTTTCCTCGCGTTTCGGCAGACACGCGACGCAACAACAACAAATCAACAAAAGCAACAACAACAAATAGAAACATTTGAAATAGTCAAAGTCGCTGCAATTTATGTGTAAAAAATGCAAACAGCGAATTTCATAATCGAAGCGAGCGTCCCCCCACCCCCCGGCTGCTGCCCCCTGAGCCACGCCCCGTTTGCGGCCACATATGCAGATGAGGCAACATGCGTTAAGCGCTAAGGTCAACCGGTAATAATACCCCATTGGCCCCAGGCAATTAGGCAAAACACCAAAAATACCAAAAGCCAAAAAAAAACTGAACACGACCATTTTTTTTTTGGCTGTTTGACACAGAAAATTGGCCTGCGCTTGGTTAAGCGAAGTGTGTAGGGTGAGGGGGGTAAGCTCAAGGCGGAGGGAAGAGGGAAGCACAGCTCTTCTAAAGTTCAAAGAGTGGGTAGGGGAAGAGGGGGGGAGGGGTAGCTACTGGTACTAAGTACATCAGCTGTCGTGTGTTTTTCAATCAATCAAATTGCGACCTCGTCTACAGTTTTTTGTTTTTGCCTGAACTGGAACTAGTTCCACAATGAACCAGTCTTTCCGGCTACCTGTTCGACTTGGACACGTGCTTATCACACAAATGTACACACACACACACATAAATATATATATATATATATATATATACCCATACACAAACACACTTGAAAAACTAACAGAAAACATTTTCAAGCCAGGCTTTTCTTTAGCTAGCTACAGTGAACGCTCGCTTAGAGGAACGCCTTGTTTTCAGAGCTGAATTTTAAATTTTTAAATTATTCCAATTGTTTGTCAGCGTTTTTTTTATGCAAAAATGTAAAGTTTATTTATTGGAAAAACTACAATTGGGCTTAAATATTTACTTCAGACATAACTTAAAATATTTTTTAAAAATTCTTAAAGATTTATATATATATATAAAAGGTATTAAAGAAAAAGGTTTTTCTATAAAGTTTGTAAAATATTCCGAATTTCTGTCCGCTTCTTTTTTATACAATAAATGTAAAGTTTATTTATGGGGAAAATAATATTTGTATTAAATATAAACAACAGACATAACTTAAAATATTTTTTTAAACATTCCAAAATATTTACATATATTAGAAAAACGGGGTTTTCTATATAGAAAAGACTTCAACAAATCAATAATAAATATGATTTTCAAATAGCTCTATGTTGTTATAGTTTCTGGCATTCATATACGAGTAACTACTGTATTTGAGTTTCTGGCGTTTATGTACGAGTTACTACTGTATTTGAGTTTCTGGCATATACAAGTATTTGAGTTTCTGGCATTTATATACGAGTTTCTACTGTATTTGAGTTTCTGACATTTGTATACGAGTTACTACTGTATTTGAGTTTCTGGCATTCATATACGAGTTACTACTGTATCTGAGTTTCTGACATTTATATACGAGTTACTACGAGTTACTACTGGATTTGAGTTTCTGACATTCATATACGAGTTTCTACTGTATTTGAGTTTCTGGCATTTATATACGAGTTACTACTGCATTTGGCCACCGGCAGCTGGGGACCCCACGCATGTCGACGTTGAACTTGAACTCTGCCCGCGGAGATAATGACCCAGCGATAGGCTGTGGCCGACAAAAAGCGCTGCCTAACTTGAGGCGTTGCGCTGATAAGCGATAATTATTATCCAGCTACACGTTGTCGGAGCCCTTGTGGCATCTGGCTTGTTTGGCAAACAATAACAAGACGGGCAACACGAGAAACACGAGAAACACGGGAAACAACAACTGAACATTGTGCACACAATGCCAGAGTCCGAGACAAATGCAACTGAGATGCCCGATCAAAGATACGATCTAGAGATGGGACAAACTGACAACGATTAACGATAGGTCTGAAACGGAGATTAGAGAAGAAATCTAAAACTATTTTTAAGATTTTTTCCTCTCTAGATTTCGATTTGGGCATATATAATGTAATTGTTTTTCGAAGAAAAGTTATTTTTGATTATTTTTAGGAATTTATCCTTGAATTACTCTTAACAATTCGGAAACCAATTATTTTGGAGTATTTGAATGTTATATTCATATTTAAAATAATTTGTGAGGTGATAAATTTCTCTGTCAATCTTGAAATGTTGACCTGTGAAGTTCCCAACTCTGCACCAAATATTTTTGCTCTCTTAGTTCGTATAAATCTAAACTGGTTTTCCAAAAATAATATCATTTTGTTTATGTTTCCAACTCATGATGATTTATTTGAATTTTGATATTTGTTGTGAATATAAAAATATTCGAATTTCATTACATTAATTTCTCTTATAATTCTAAGTCAGCTAAAATCTCGGTCGTGATTTGCTGCGCTCACGCGCCCATCTCTAGAAGTGAGCAATGCACAAGATCAGTAAAAAGTTGCTCAAAGGCAAACGAAGTCGAACCAGACGAGGTCTCCAGACGACTGCGTCGACGACTCCAGAGCGAGTCGGCGGGCGGAGGCGGACAAGGGCGCGCCTTTGATGATGGCATCGCTGCGCATTCGGCTTGGGTCTGGTTCTGGTTCTGGGTCTGGGTCTGGGCTTGGGCTGTGGCATGACATTTTTCTATTTGTCTGTGGCCCATCCATATATATCCGGGTCGTGGCAGAACTTTGAACTGGCGGCGACATGCCGCACAGATTCAAGATCCCAGCGGATAGCCTGACCCAATTTCCAGGCGAGAAATCTTGTGGGCTACCGTTTCTGGTGCTGTTCGGTTCGGTTCCTCTCTCCGTAGTTGGCCGGCCGAAAATAGAGGCCATTAATCATCAAAATTGTCGCACTTGTTGCAGCTGCCTCGCGTGGCAGACTCTGTCGCCAAATTGGCAACCAAATGGCGCCCACCACAAATTGCCAAGAAAAAAACAAAATACATACATACATATAAAAAGAAATGAGTAGAAAAAATAAGAAAAATTATTAGCACAGTTTTGTTTTATGTTTTATGCTAACGCAAACGACGGGCCCCAATTTGTAGCCGGGCCTCTTACAACATATTCATATGCGTAGTTTATGGGGGAGGGGGGAACGCGATGTAGGCCGCATGCGGATTGCGTGTTGGTTAGCTGCGCAAATAGTGTTGGGTAATTATTATTATGCTGCACGCCTAAGCCACTTCTCAGCACTTGGTATTTGGGTTTTCTATTTACGGAATATTTAAAATAATTTAATGAAAATCTTTCGATTTTGAATTTAATTTATAAAGCCATTTCTCAGCACTTGGTATTTGGGTTTTCTACTTTGGGCGGATTTGGAATAATTCTATAAAAATCTTTCGATTTTTTATTTAATTAAAATATTTCGGTAATATTCAATCTATCTTATTCTTTTAAACAAGATAATAGTTTAAGTCAGTTTTGATTGCGTGTTGGTTAGCTGCACAAACAGTGTTGGGTAATTATTATTATGCTGCACGCCTAAGCCATTTCTCAGCACTTGGTATTTGGGTTTTCTATTTACGGAATATTTGGAATAATTTAATGAAAATCTTTCGATATTAAAGGAAATTTTTTTCAAATATAAAATAGATTTCTGAAAATACGATTTGGAACTAGAAAGAAGTATTCAATTCGATTTGAATTAATCTATCTTTTTCTTTTAAGCAGGTTAATAGCTTAAGTTCATAATTTTGAGTAGAATTCCTTCTTCTCTTAGAAGTTCTTGAAAGATCTTCTCTTGAAAGTAACATAATACCCTGCACTGCGGATAACTGAATCAACTGCATGCTGCAACTAATAAACTTGAGAATCAGAGCAACTGTCAATTATTGAATCAATTTCGATGGATTTGGGCAAAAGCTGAAAAGTTATGTGAAAAAGTCAGTAAGCAAATAGACGCTTTTATGTGCACCATAAACCAATTATTTGTTTCAATTGAATTTAATTAACTTACTCGGCCAAATTAAATACTCCAAGTTGTACGGTGCCATCAAGTTTAATGGTGTTTCAGTTTGATGGAACTTTTCTAGATTTCAACTTTAATAGTTTTTGTGTGCCGGGCCAGCAGCATCATCAGCATGTGGCCCATAAAAGTCGGCCCACACACACACACATCTCCGACGAGTCTCTACTTGGAGGAATGGCACCTTTCCAGGCCACTTTTCACAGTTGACATAGCCCAAAGTTGCAGTTGCAGTTGGAGAGCAGCGAATGCCATTGACGCAGTGCCTCAATTAACATAAAACTCGCACACACATTTGGACTCAATCTTGGCTGGTTGGCATATTAGCGCTTTTCATTACCAGCTCTCAAGTTGTGCGACTTTGCTTCCTTTATGAAAAGCATTTGCAGTGGAAAAACTTTTGACTGCTTTTACACCTCCGTCTCGGATCTGGCAGCGACTCCTTCTCCTCCTCCTCCTCCTCCTCCTCCTCCTGTTGCTCTGGCGGCGTCGTCAACAACTTGAAAAGACTTCCCACGAACTTTCTAATGCAACCAGGCCGGGGCAGAGGGGCGAGGGAAGGGGGGTTCGGTTTGGGCTAATGCAACGCCTCTTAATCATTTAACAACCTTTCGCCCCATTTTACAGTTTCGCATATTGCGAAAGTTTGTCAGTGGGTTGAGTGGCTCGGTCGGTGGGTCGGCTGGAGGATCGGCTGGAGGATCGGCTGGAGGATCGTCTGGTGGATCGGTCGCTGGGTCAATGAACGTCTCATCTCGTTTTGTCTGGCATAGATCGCATTATGGGAAAGCCTATTGGCAATTGGCAATTATTGCGACCTGTCCACGCCCAGACAGTCGGCGGGCGAGTTGGATAAACGCCAAATTAACAAGCTGTCGTCTATAAAAAATACCATTTTTCGTAAATAAATAAACATAAGAGCAACGGCTAACTGCAGCACAACGAAGTCGGAATACCCTTCATAGGTATGTGCAATTTTTCGAAATTAAATCTTGAGGTTAAAATGAGGTTCTAAGAGGGCTTTAAAGAATTGGGAATTGAAATGCAATCGCATAATATATTAACAATAGCTTTTCAAGCACTTTCATTATTTGCAAATGCAGAATTAAGAATAAAAGTCTGCACACTGTACATGAAATTTAGGGATCGAACGCCCGTGAAGTCTACATATATCGAACAATTATAAATAGAAATTCGAATATTCTAAAAAAATTTTTTAAATCTTTTTTCCCCATTATAGATTGATTGTATATATATAATACGTATATAAATGTAAATATTTTGTGCAAAAAGAATATATAGTTTAATGAAATTAGATAATTTTAAACATTGCCTGAGATAAATTAGTTTCGTATATAAGATTCAATACAGCAATTAATTAACTGATTATTCGAATTCCATTTTATTTCTTAAAAAAAAAAGTTACTTGCAACTACTACAACTACAAAATTCGTTTATAATGCATAAACACATAAACAATTTAAATTTGTAAACTCATCGGATCAATAATATATATATATATATATATATACATATATATACATATATATATATGTATATACATTTCCGATGCTACAGCGAATATACATATATATATAAATTTATATTGATAGATAGACAGATACATATGTGTTATTCAAATTGAACTAGCCTCTGTTAGGGTATTGAAAACCTACAGCAATTGATTTTCATTTCATTTGCGGGTGTTTGGGCTGCATCTTGTTGGCAAGCGGGCAATAAAAATGATTATTTCGCAATTTAATTGCCAGTCCAACAACTAAAACAACAACAACAACAACAACAACAAGAAGAAGAGAGCAGGGTACAGCCCCAAAGAGCCCAAAGGCCAAGAAGCCAGCGAGCGGAGTCGTCGATCGTCGTTTGGATCGAAGTCGAAATCGATTTGGTCTTGAATATGACTCTGAATATGAATACCGATCGCCCTCCCCCCCCCCCTCTGCTTCCCCCGGGGCCTGATGCAATCTTTTGCGTTTATAGTGACAGCCATTGGCAGTTGTTGTTGTTGTTGTTGTTGTCGTTTATCGCATTTGAAATTGAAAGCCTGTAAAAAACACGTTGAAAAATTGAATGCGAAATTGAAATTCGGCTTTTTGCACATTTAATTTTGTTTTTTTTTAGCCTCTTGGCAAATGACTGACGTTCCTTTTAGCACTGTGAGGGGGGTGAGGAGGAGGGGGGGGGGGAGGGGTAGACTTATGTTTTAAAAGCCAGACGTCGGTCAAGACCTTTGCCTGGCCATATTTTGGGGCATTTTATTGCGCCTGAGCTTGAGTTTTCCTGTAGAGGATAAACCAAATTTAATATAACAATAACAATATCTAATAAAAACTAAATTATTATTAATTTTTAACTGAATAATTATATGTGAAAGCTGTTATCTTCGTTTTATGCTTTTACCTAGCGAGCCTTAAGCTTTGCCTGTGCTTTAACAGCTTGGGAATTTTAAGCGCTTGACATCAGAGTTCTCATAACAGAGTCATTATGATTACATTTTATTGTTATTGTATTTGTTTTATTAACACTATGGCCATAATTTGTATCAATTAGGGTTGCCACCCCGTTGAAATAGAACCAGTTGTCGTTCAATTGACCCATTTAGCCGATGTTAACTCTCGGCAAATACCAATCAATTAGAATCATGACAGCAGGGGCAACTCTCTTCGTCTATTGAGTTGCCTTCAGCTACGATTCCCGAATGCTACCACGCGCCACGCCCCGTTTGGAACATTATCGTAACGATATATGTATGGGCAAACATGAGCACAATTTCCGGGGCTAATAATAAATATCAATAAGCCAGCACGAATTTATTACCAAACTAACCGCAAAATGCGCAAAGCTGGCATCCTGCTAGACGATATCATGTGCCCTGGCCAGAGCTGCTCCAACATCTTCAGCTGCTCGGACTGGCTCAGCCCACACTTCCCTGTGTGCTGCTCGAACTGCTCGAACCCCTTCCGCCCCCCTTCTCCATGGAGTGCTCGCCCATTTCTAACCGCCTGCGGTCGCAAAGCGCTAACAAATCCTTTTGATTAATTCTAATAGCCTCAGATGTGCAGCCTCGACATCATTTCTTTCGTTTAATACTCAATTTGGTGTTGTTCTACGTACTCCTCGCTGAGCCACAACATCGAGTCGTCATCATCATTACACCCTGTACAAATCGAAGAATGCTAAAAGAAGGGGTATTTGCATTCGAATGAAAGGTATTTTTATTAGATTTAATTAGATATATTTAGTAGTTGATATGGTTTAAAATTGTCGTGAGATTATATAGTTACTTCTCTAGAGAAATAACTTCATTTTTCGGTGCAAGTTAATTAAACTGATTTATATAATCGTATATTTAACATTATCTTATTTATAACAAATTAAAATATAATTTGTGAAAGCTTGTTAGCTTTTATAAACTTTTAGCACAAATATTCTCAAGCATATTAATTAATTAATTAATTATCGATCATAATTCTTTTTCGGCTTTTCTGTATAATTTACATTGAAATGCTTGTCAAGCATAATTTGATATGTTAATGCAGCTTACATGCTTTGATTCTGTTAATTAACAGAGTTTCTTTCTTGCAAGGCTATTCAACTCAAAAGTCAAGCCAAATAGCCTAAAAGTCTCTTTAGGAATTCTCAAAAAATCCGAGTGAAGGTAAATGCTTTGCAAATACTAGTAGAAAGCTTTTACAAATACTTTTTATTCTTATGCAGGGTATCTCTAAGTCGTGAACACGCATCTGGCTTGTTCGCTTGTTGTTGCTGTGGCTTTTTGCGTGCTTTGTGACTAATATGCAAACAAGCGAGCGGCAACAACAACTTGGCCAATAACTTAACTTGGCTCAGATGCAGCCACACACACACGCACACACACGCACACACACACATTTACACAGACAGACATGCGGCATTTACGCACCCGGCACTTGCTGCCAGTCGATATGAGCTACGAAAAACAAGTCCAAGTCCGTCGAGACCATAAAAATAAGATTAGCACACGCTTCACAGCAGCAACTCTTGTCGCTCGATGTTGCTGCTGTTGTTGGTTGTTGTTGTCGGTTGTTGTTGTTGTTGGTTGTTGTTGTTGTTGTTGTTGTTGGTTGTTGTTACGGCGCCTGTTTGGTTTAAAATCCAGTGTTAGCTTTGGCCCGTTTGCTTGCGTTCCTTTTGGCACTTTGGCATTGCCACATCGAATGGCTAAAACGTTCGCACACATTGTGTGCAAAAAGGATTTTTAATGGCATTCACCCGAAATGTGGGTTAAATGTGGCTCAGCTTGGACCAGAACTGGCCGCAGCTAAGTGTTAAATTAATGTGAATACGGTTCTTGCCTTTTTACTGGTCAGTCGATAATTTTATGCCGATTACATCGTTAAAATAATTATTGGTTTTGAATAAAAGTTCTCAGCTGTGCACATTTTGTGGAAATTGTGTATGTCGAATTGCATTCTGAAGGTTACATTCAAAATGAAATGTTTGCCATGACTCAGAGACCTTTAAACATTTATCTATCCACCGATCTTTCGATATATTGGCTAATTTTCTATTTTTTTTAATAATTTTCAATGCGCTCGAAGACTGCGTAGCTGACTTGTCATGCAACGTGTCCTGCCTTTTTATAAAGGTTAAATTCAAAATGAAATCTTTACCATGCCTCGAAGACCTTTTAACTTTAATATATCCATCAATCTTTTGATATATTGAGTATTTTATTACAAATTGTCAATTTGAGACGATCTCTAGAGATGCGCTTGCAGACTGCGTAGTTGACTTGTCATGCAGCGTGTCCTGCATGTTCTGAAGTTTACTTTGAAAATGAAATCTTTACCATGCTTCGAAGACTTTTTAATTTTTAATTATTCTTCGATCTTTTGATATACTGACTAACTTACTATTTTATTACTTATTTTCAGTTTGGGAAGATCTCCGAAGATGCGTTTGAAGACTGCGTAGCTGACTTGTCATGCAGCGTGTCCTGCAAGACGACCAGCCTGACAAGTCATCAAGTAAGTCTTTACATTCTTATAAAAAGTTCTCATTGACACTAAGAGTTAAAAGAGAGATATTCTAATATATATATATACAACTACAATTAATTATTAATTTGAGGGTATATTACTCACATAAATTCCCCATCTATTATTAGTTTTAGTTTTCTGTGTATTCCATGTATTCTTTTTTCGCATATGCAAATCAACTGAAGTCCATGTGCTTGTTTCGTTAACAAGAACATTTTAAGTTGTGTCAGTTGCATTTCCTCTGCTCCGTTTCTTTCAGTTGTATATCCCGCCTAGCATCATCTAATTAATTTCCGGATAATATCTATATTCTTTGCTTTAATCTCCAATCTTGCATTTGCCAGCAACAGCTTCGCGCGGCTGTAAACATTTCGCATTTAATCCAATTCTCTTCACAATATTCTTTTGACTCGTTCAGTTGGCTCTGCACCTTGTTTTGCTGCTGCTGCTGCCGCTGCCGCGCGTTTCCCATTTCACATCAAGATACATTTGTATCTCAGACGAACACGAACAAAAGGCGCGCATGTGTAAATATTTTTTATTAGCTTTTTCCCAACGCGCCGCCCCGTTGGCTCGTGGGCAAAAAGCGCGGCCTGGCACCGGGCAAAACCATATCATATATCAATGACACACACACGGACACACACGCACACACACATACACACACGGACACACACACACACATACGGGCAATCGCGCTTGGGCTCTGTGGAGCCCATTGCCCGTTCCCAAACCCATTCCGATGCGTCGGCGAGGATAATCGCGCACTTTTATGAATGCTTCAACATTCAGTAACAACAACAACAGCAATAAGAAGAAGAACAGCAGCAGCAGCAGCAGTTGCCACGCCTGGAATCTGAGTTGCGTGCCTGGGCACTCGGGTCGTTGTGACTTGTGGGTCCAAAGGTCAATGTTGGACCCGGCACGATCCGAACTGCATAACCACTTAACATTTCGCATGACTCAAGGTCGGCATATGAATGTGAATGTGAATGTGGGCAACATTCCTTCATTTCAGAAACAAAGCTTCGTCGAGGTCCTGTTGATTATTATTATTGTCGGTCCTTCACAGGGAAATCAAGCGTGGGATTATGCATATCCTTCATGCGTGCAAGGAGTTAATTAGCAGAACTCAACATTACATAATGCCAAGCCTCGAAAAGTATGCAATAGAATTTCTTTCGCAAAAGACAATAGAAATTAGCAAAGACACGAACCATTTAGACGGAAGTAATATTACCCAAAATTAGAATCTATATAAAATATATACAGATTGTTTAAGAATAACTATGGAAAATTTGACTTTATATAGCCGAATTGTGCGAATTAATATCTTTTAAAACCTTAGTTCGAATATTTTCTCGAATATCTATCTCAGACTCGCAGATTTTATTTATTTTTCCCAAATATTCCATTTATAAACTTTTGCGAAAACTTTAAATGTCTTTAGCTCGGGTAAATGTCGTCTGATTTTAGAAAGTTATGTCTTTATGGACTTGTGAAACTCTATAGAATAGCCAATCATTTCCTTTTCAAATTTGATCAAAGTTTTAAGTTGGATTATTGTTAATGACAGTCGATCAGAATGATCTAAGCAGGTAAATCAACCGAAAATTTGACTCTGATTAACTGAGTTATGCTCATTTAATCTAAATTTTTTAAAGAAATTTATGTTCTACTATTTTTAGTTATTTTTGGAGATGGAACTATTAAATATTCCTCTTCAATTTGAATTCTCTACTGAATGTGCACATTGATTGCATTAGTCGAATTTTATTAAACAGATTCCGACAAAATATGGCGGGTAAATTATGTTTGCCTGCCGTCGGGCATTTCGTGGAATGTATCTTGTAATCGCTGGGAGTTTAATTGGCTCAATGGGAAAATCGTTGCAATTGTTGTTGCTGCATTTAATTTCAGTTCGTTTTGCATAGATTTTCCGTGCAATTAAAAATTTGCGCTGTGGCGGCGCATAAATGCAAATTGTTCGCGGCAAATTGTGTTAATGCTTAATTCTTTATAAATGTTTGCAATATTCGTTTACCAAATGCAAGCAGATATAAAAATTAGCACGCACACCCACACACACACATCCTCACACACATGAGAGTCATAAAAATGCAACAATGTAATGGCAACAATGGCAGAAGAAATATTCTTGAATGTGCTTAACGAATCGTTAATACCCTAATTAATTTACCATGAAGCATAAGTTGTGGGTTAAAATTATAAACTGGTTCATGTCTAGAATATATAGAGATGATATTAAATGAAATACCTTCTGTATTGCAAATAAGTTTCAATAGATTTCAATTTACAGCAAAGTAAATATTAATAAATACTGAATTTTAGATTGCAAACGATTGGGTCCTTCAAACTTTTAATCATCCTAATTACATGTTTCCAACAACGAGTTGAGAATTTTAACATATTTTTAAACTCAAAGATTGTCTCCCAGCGAGTCTTAAAAGTCTTCATAAAAATGTGTTCACACATTTAGATCATTTGTAAAGTTTGTTTGCAGCTACATAGTTCCTTTTGAGTGTGGCCAATTCGATTCATAAGTCATATTACCCAATTGCTGGTTAGGGTATATGAAAAGTTGCGAACGGGAAATTAAGCGCATTTAGCATGGACTCAAACCCGTGGGGGAGGCGATGTGGGCGCGGGAGGAGGCGCTGCTGCTTTATGTAAATTTCTGTCTGCCTGCCTGATATGCCTGTATGTGTGTGTGTGTGTTTCAATTTAAGCGCTGCGGCATTTGCTGTTTGTCGGCATTTCCACTGTACGGCTACCTGTATTTAAAGCCTGCCCCGCCCACCGCGCGCCGCCGTACACGCTCTCTTTTGGCACCCATCCTCTGTGGGTGTGTATGGGAATTAATTATGCAGGCGTATCATGGCAAACATCATTGCCGCCCCTTCTGACCCCTCCCCTCCCGAGCATGCATTCACAACCTTTGCACATTCACGCACATACATACGTGCTACGCCCCCCTCCTCCTCCCGCCCAGCTGTGTGCGTGTGCGGTTTTAATTTTGAGGCGCGTCTGCAATGCGTTGCACTGATCCTTTTGCATGCAGCCAGTTGTCGAATGCCACGCCCCGCTTAAGCATTGACGCCCCCCAAGTGCTGGCAGTTTTCGGTTTGTTTGCATTTCGCCCGTGTGATTTCACTTGCCAAATTGATCGGATTCACGATTCACACACAGGACTCAAGTCCTCAATTGCGGCACTTTTATTGATTACATTATTATCTATCTCTTGCCCTCCCGCTCCCACTCGTTCTCTCTATGTCTATCTTTCTCACTTGCTCTTGCTGTGTTTAATTTCCCTCTTTAACTGCGGTTGCTTTGCTTTTCGCCTTGGCCACTTTGCCGCTAGGGGGCGCCAGCATCGTTTTCCCTTTTGGGCGCTGTCTGCTTATAAATTCTATAAATTTTAGATCATAATGCTCAAACCACACCTCGTGTCATGTGTGTGAGTGTGTGAAAACTACGTGTGTTGCGTGTTTTGTTTTCCCCATTGCGGTTTCTGTGTGTGCGTGTGTGTGCGTGTGGAAATGGGTTAACAGCTCAGCCATTTGTTATGCATTTTCATTAGAACTTCCCCAGCTGCTCAGCCATTATCATTATCAAGGCAGCAAGTGATAAAAACAGCGTGAGAGATTATCGTTCACATAATGTTGATTGTTATGTCCCTATTATACGACAGGCGGCTGCAAGCCCAACAAACAATTGATTGTAAAGGTCCGTACAATTTCAAAAAGGGATAAGATTCCAAAATCAGACGGTGTTTACCAGAGATATTAAAAAAAATGTTCAAAAATATTTTGATTTTTGACCCCGTTTAACAAAAAGAAAACATGATGTAACTAATCAATGTCTTTTTCGTGAAAATTGCTCCAAATATAAGCATTTTTTTTTTTGAATGCCAATTGATATCTCGGCTAGTGTTCGATTTGGGAATTTTATACCATTTTCGAATCGTAAGGATCAGTACTATCGATTGGCATCAAAAAAATAGAAATCTAATTTTTGACCAAAATCATCGAAATGGCAAGGGGTTACATCACGTTTTTTCTCAAATTCGGGGTCGGTTCGAAAATCGAAACTTTTTTGATGATTTTTATTGAATGTCTCGGGTAAATGCTGTCCGATTTTGAAATGTTATACCTTTTTGAATTCGTAGGGATCCCTACTATCAATCTGCATTCAAACATTTTAAAAATCGATGGGTTAAAAAAAGTGGTTGACCAAAAACCGATTCGTTTGTAAAGTCAACCTTTTTTGATGATTTTTTTGAATATCTCGGGTAAATGCTGTCCGATTTTGAAATGTTATGCCTTTTTGAATTCGTAGGGATCCCTACTATCAATCTGCATTCAAACATTTTAAAAATCGATGGGTTAAAAAAAGTGGTTGACCAAAAACCGATTCGTTTGTAAAGTCAACCTTTTTTGATAATTTTTTTTGAATATCTCGGCCAAATAGTGTTCGATTTGGGAATTTTATACCATTTTCGACTCGTAAGGATCAGTACTATCGATTGGCATCAAAAAAATAAAAATCTAATTTTTGACCAAAATCATCAAAATGGCAAGGGGTTACATCACGTTTTTTCTCAAATTCGGGGTCGGTTCGAAAATCGAAACTTTTTTGATGATTTTTATTGAATATCTCGGGTAAATGCTGTCCGATTTTGAAATGTTATGCCTTTTTGAATTCGTAGGGATCCCTACTATCAATCTGCATTCAAACATTTTAAAAATCGATGGGTTAAAAAAAGTGGTTGACCAAAAACCGATTCGTTTGTAAAGTCAACCTTTTTTGATGATTTTTTTGAATATCTCGGCCAAATAGTGTTCGATTTGGGAATTTTATACCATTTTCGACTCGTAAGGATCAGTACTATCGATTGGCAGCAAAAAAATATAAATCTAATTTTTGACCAAAATCATCAAAATGGCAAGGGGTTACATCACGTTTTTTCTCAAATTCGGGATCGGTTCGAAAATCGAAACTTTTTTGATGATTTTTATTGAATATCTCGGGTAAATGCTGTCCGATTTTGAAATGTTATACCTTTTTGAATTCGTAGGGATCCCTACTATCAATCTGCATTCAAACATTTTAAAAATCGATGGGTTAAAAAAAGTGGTTGACCAAAAACCGATTCGTTTGTAAAGTCAACCTTTTTTGATGATTTTTTTTGAATATCTCGGCCAAATAGTGTTCGATTTGGGAATTTTATACCATTTTCGACTTGTAAGGATCAGTACTATCGATTGGCATCAAAAAAATAAAAATCTAATTTTTGACCAAAATCATCAAAATGGCAAGGGGTTACATCACGTTTTTTCTCAAATTCGGGGTCGGTTCGAAAATCGAAACTTTTTTGATGATTTTTATTGAATATCTCGGGTAAATGCTGTCCGATTTTGAAATGTTATGCCTTTTTGAATTCGTAGGGATCCCTACTATCAATCTGCATTCAAACATTTTAAAACTCGATGGGTTAAAAAAAGTGGTTGACCAAAAACCGATTCGTTTGTAAAGTCAACCTTTTTTGATGTTTTTTTTGAATATCTCGGCCAAATAGTGTTCGATTTGGGAATTTTATACCATTTTCGACTCGTAAGGATCAGTACTATCGATTGGCAGCAAAAAAATATAAATCTAATTTTTGACCAAAATCATCAAAATGGCAAGGGGTTACATCACGTTTTTTCTCAAATTCGGGGTCGGTTCGAAAATCGAAACTTTTTTGATGATTTTTATTGAATATCTCGGGTAAATGCTGTCCGATTTTGAAATGTTATGCCTTTTTGAATTCGTAAGGATCCCTACTATCAATCTGCATTCAAACATTTTAAAAATCGATGGGTTAAAAAAAGTGGTTGACCAAAAACCGATTCGTTTGTAAAGTCAACCTTTTTTGATGATTTTTTTTGAATATCTCGGCCAAATAGTGTTCGATTTGGGAATTTTATACCATTTTCGACTCGTAAGGATCAGTACTATCGATTGGCATCAAAAAAATAAAAATCTAATTTTTGACCAAAATCATCAAAATGGCAAGGGGTTACATCACGTTTTTTCTCAAATGCGGGGTCGGTTCGAAAATCGAAACTTTTTTGATGATTTTTATTGAATATTCGGGTAAATGCTGTCCGATTTTGAAATGTTATACCTTTTTGAATTCGTAGGAATCCCTACTATTAATCTGCATTCAAACATTTTAAAAATCGATGGGTTAAAAAAAGTGGTTGACCAAAAACCGATTCGTTTATAAAGTCAACCTTTTTTTGATGATTTTTTTGAATATCTCGGCCAAATAGTGTTCGATTTGGGAATTTTATACCATTTTCGACTCGTAAGGATCAGTACTATCGATTGGCAGCAAAAAAATAAAAATCTAATTTTTGACCAAAATCATCAAAATCATCACGTTTTTTCTTAAATTCGGGATCGGTTCGAAAATCGAAACTTTTTTGATGATTTTTATTGAATATCTCGGCCAAATAGTGTTCGATTTGGGAATTTTATACCATTTTCGACTCGTAAGGATCAGTACTATCGATTGGCATCAAAAAAATAAAAATCTAATTTTTGACCAAAATCATCAAAATGGCAAGGGGTTACATCACGTTTTTTCTCAAATTCGGGGTCGGTTCGAAAATCGAAACTTTTTTGATGATTTTTATTGAATATCTCGGGTAAATGCTGTCCGATTTTGAAATGTTATGCCTTTTTGAATTCGTAGGGATCCCTACTATCAATCTGCATTCAAACATTTTAAAAATCGATGGGTTAAAAAAAGTGGTTGACCAAAAACCGATTCGTTTGTAAAGTCAACCTTTTTTGATGATTTATTTTGAATATCTCGGCCAAATAGTGTTCGATTTGGGAATTTTATACCATTTCCGACTCGTAAGGATCAGTACTATCGATTGGCATCAAAAAAATATAAATCTAATTTTTGACCAAAATCATCAAAATGGCAAGGGGTTACATCACGTTTTTTCTCAAATTCGGGGTCGGTTCGAAAATCGAAACTTTTTTGATGATTTTTATTGAATATCTCGGGTAAATGCTGTCCGATTTTGAAATGTTATGCCTTTTTGAATTCGTAGGGATCCCTACTATCAATCTGCATTCAAACATTTTAAAAATCGATGGGTTAAAAAAAAGTGGTTGACCAAAAACCGATTCGTTTGTAAAGTCAACCTTTTTTGATGATTTTTTTGAATATCTCGGCCAAATAGTGTTCGATTTGGGAATTTTATACCATTTCCGACTCGTAAGGATCAGTACTATCGATTGGCATCAAAAAAATATAAATCTAATTTTTGACCAAAATCATCAAAATGGCAAGGGGTTACATCACGTTTTTTCTCAAATTCGGGGTCGGTTCGAAAATCGAAACTTTTTTGATGATTTTTATTGAATATCTCGGGTAAATGCTGTCCGATTTTGAAATGTTATGCCTTTTTGAATTCGTAGGGATCCCTACTATCAATCTGCATTCAAACATTTTAAAAATCGATGGGTTAAAAAAAGTGGTTGACCAAAAACCGATTCGTTTGTAAAGTCAACAATCGAAATTTGGAACCAAATCGGCTAAATGGCAACGTGTTACATCTCCGTTTTTCTCAAAATGGGGGTCGTTTCGCAAATTAACACTTTTTTGATAATATTTTCCCTGATGACAGGGACTATAATCAGCTCGAAGGACATAAAAGTCGGCCTTATGGTTTCCGAGATATGGCTATTGTCATTTTAAAGGACATTAAATTGACCACTTTAATGACAATTTTGATGTCCTTTGAACAGCATGTAGTCCTTGTCCCGCCAACTTGGAATTTTTAATAAAAAGGACGAAAATCCTTTAAGGAGCTGAGGAAAAGAGATTTTTGTATGTAAAGATAAAAGGCTGTAGATCGGCCGTATCCTTGCCGATCATGATGTCCATTTGCCAACCGTAAGTCCTTATGTTCCTAATTTAGTATATATAATGAAAAGGGCGAAAGTCCTTTAGACAGCCTAAATATGAATACAATTCTTTCTTAAATTAACATAGCCATAACTCGGCCTTATCCCTGCAGATCCTGGCAAATCCTGTGTCAAACGAATCGTATGAAGAAGGACCTCAAACTGTCCAAAGGACATTAAAATCGTCCTTCTACTTTCCGAAATATGCGTATTTTACTAAAAAGGACATTTTTTAATTGGCCATAACTCGGCCAAATCCTTAAGGATATCGGAAGGATATACATTTTTGAACTCGTAGGGACCAGGACTATCGATTGGCATTCAAAGTTTTCCACGATTCGACAAAAAATTTCACCAAAATTTTTCATAGGGGGTAAGTCGCAAAAGTGGCAAAAATCGAAAAAATCGGGTCTAAATTGGCCATTTGAAGGACTAACGGGATGTCCTTTGGACAGTAGATAGTGCTCACCATCCGATTGAAGAAAATATAACAAAAAGGACGAAAGTCCTTCAAACGGCGAAGTTTTATGGGCAATTTTAGCAAGAGAAAATAGGCCATAACTTGGCTGTATCCTTGCATATCCTTGCGAGTCATATGTCAAAAAAATTTTATTGACCGGGACTACAAGCTGGCTAAATATCATTCGAATCGTCCTTGTAGTTTCGGAAATATTCCAGGATTTGTGATTTTGGGCCATTTCCGTGCGCTCCGCGACTGAAATTGTACAAGTAAAAATACAAGTCCTGGGGTTCTTAGATGACCCCATATTTTTTTGATGCAGTTCGATGCGGGAGGTTTATACGATCCTAACGCACCATGTCCTTTGAAAATCTGCAAGGACATGTCCGAGTTATGACCTTTTTTCCTTGAAAAAAACGTCTTCACATATTTTTTGTCTTGGCTAATTTAAATGTGTTTTTCTCTTTTCAGACTGACAAATTAAGGACTACAATAAGCTCTAAGGACCTCCACGACTGACAAAGCAGATTTTTCCAGGATCGGACTTTAATTAAGCCAGATATAGCTATTTTAAGCAACAATTATAATTTGTACTGGTTTTTATTAATTTAAGAGAAATAATTATGTAAATAAACATAAAAAACAACAAATTTATAAATTCAAACATAAATTAATAAATTATTTAAAATAAACAACGAAATTCCTGTTTTTTTATTTAAATATTAAAAATCCATTGCATACCCGCCAGGGGCGTCTATTGGCAGCCGCTGGCTGCCGAGATTTTTCTTAAAATCAGCCAAAATACCAGGCGAACAGAAATGACCAGAAGGTCGACAAAAAAATATTTGTACCTGCCGAAAAATTTCATTGCATACCCAAAAGGGGCGCCCTCGCCGCCGGCTGGGTCCCAAATGTCAACTAAAATTTACCAAAAATACCAGGCGAACAGAAATGACCAGAAGGTCGACAAAAAATATTTTTAATTGCCGAAAAATTTCATTGCATACCCAAAAGGGGCGCCCTCGCCTCCGGCTGGGTCCCAAATTTTAACTAAAATTTACCATAAATACCAGGCGAACAGAAATGCACAGAAGGTCGACGAGTTTTTCGAACTAAAAATGTAACTCACTTATAATGAGTACTGTTAAGTAGCAGTTTATGTAAAATGAGTGCTGTAAGGCGGCTGTTAAACAACAGCTGTAGTTACAGCTGTTAGATCGAATGTTCAGCAGGTCCACCTGCGCCATTTGCTTTCCTATGTTATTTGAGTACTTGCTAAACAATAAAGTTATAGTATTTATTATTGATATATATGTTTTTTTTTTTATTTTTATCATATTTATTTGGATTTTCGCATAGTAATAATAATTTGTTCAATTATTTATAAGTATGGTTTGCTTGATGTTCTTAAATGTGTTTTGTTTTTGTTGTTGCTCAATCATCTTCTGTGTTTGTTTTTATACATTAAAATTTATGCTAAAGTTAGAAATAAAATCTGTTGAAATGTTTGGTTTTTGTTTTGCTTACTCTTTTGTTGTCGTACATATAATTCTATGATAACATTTAAAAACAATACATAAACGTTTAAATATTTATGTGGCGAATTGCGCATTTAATTGCTAGTGAGTGTGTGTGTGTGTGCGTGTGTGTGTGTGTGTGTGTGCGTGTGCTTTTGTGTGGAATATAATAAATATAAATAAATTGCTCATAAATAATGGCAAATAAATGTTGCAACATTTTAAGCACGAGAAACATTAACGGCTCATTGTTTTGCCCATAAATTGTGAATACTTTCAAATTAATTGATTTTTGAATGGACTCATAAAATTGTGAACTCATTTGTTTAAGCGAAATGCATTTAGGATTATCTGAGTGTGCGCTGGCAATTCAAATGCGAATTAAATAGATTAAAGTATGGGATTTGTTGCCCTAATGAACAGAAATCATATACAATTAAAAATACTTATATTAATTTATTTTAATTATTCTCCTTTGTTTTTTTTTTTCATGCAAAACATCAACAGTTTATGCAATTTATTGCCAAATGTTACAATTTCTCACAACACAATTTTGAGAAGAATTAAACTGAATTTAACTCGTATTTATTTAAAGATTGAAATAAAATACAAAAATAAAATCAAATGCAAAAATGATAATTCAAATTTGTTGTCTTTGTCTTTGTTGTTGTTGTTGTTGGTGGGTTTTTGAATGGCTTTTGAATTAATTATAAACTCTGAATATATTCCTCGTTAGAGAGAGAGAGAGAGAGAGAGAGAGAGAGAGCGAGAGATTGATATTTAGGGCCGTAGAATCTATGTATTTAATTCGATTGGATATGGTATATATGTATATTAGTTAAATGCCCGTTTTTGCTGGCCTCGATCGAGACAAATCATGTACAAAAAACAAAATAAAAACGTTGACTAGAAATTAAATAATTATTTTAAACGAGCTAGTATTTATTTAATACCAAATGCTTAACATTTCTCTCTGTATTGTGAGCAGTTTTGAGTTTCTTCCTCTTATTCTTGTTGTCGTCGCCGTATTTAACTTGAGTGATATTGTTTATTATCTTTATAATAATATGTATGTATGTATATGTAGTATGTTTAAAATTGCTAATAATATTAAGTTTATCGTGTGTTTTGTTTTGTTTCGATTTATAATTAAATAACATAACATTAGTAAATTTAAATTAAAACGCAGTCAATTTTAGATTTTGGAATAGTTGTGCTTGCACACAATTGTAGAATTATTGAGTTTTTTTCCCATTAATATTTAAATATGCATAAACTATACATAAATTTATTCGATTCGATACCCTTGCAATCGATATTATATTTTTGACGCTTGGATGGAGACGTTTTCGAGATGATCAGGAATATATAAGTGTATATATCTGAAGAATCATAGTTCTAAACAGGAATTCTAAGGAGAGATTCGATTCGATAACTTATCGAATTTATATCGATAACAAATCGAAATGAATTTTAGCTGCCTTCGAAGTACTTGTCTGCAAGGGTATTAAATCTTCTGTATGTCAAAGTTACATTCACTTTTACTTTTGAATAAACTGCAATGAACAATGCTAATTAGACTTTTTTTTTTTCGATTTTTCGTTTTTTTTTAAATATATTTATACAGCTATTTAAGATGATTTTGCTTTGAATTAGGGGCAAAAAATGTGTCGTAAAAGAGCTAATTTCGATCAGCGTATATATGTTCTCGTTCTGTATAGGATATGCAACTAAATTCACTTTCTTTTCGCCAGGCAGCGCTTCGAAGTCGAACTTAAGACTCGCTTTGGTTTCGGTTTCGGTTGGTTCAAAAGGTCGATTTCGCCAGCCTGCACTTAACGCCTGGTATAACAGATCTTATACTAATACTTATGTTCCGGTTCCGGTTCCGTTTTCGGTTCCGTTTTCGGTTTCGGTTTCGGTTCCATTGAAAGCATTTACGACATGCCCAGCGCATTGTAGCTGGGCAGCTGCTCGTGCTGTGTGGGGCAGCGTCCGTGCTTCTGAATGTACAGCCCGTACTGGCAGGTGGGCGTCTTGTAGAGTCCCTGTCGAATGCGCCTAACAAGATTCATGGGTGGGGGCAAGGGGAGGTAATTACGTATTAGAAGGGGGGTGGTCTGGTTTGGGGTCTTGTTGGTAACTCACTTGCGATCGTTGAGGGAGAAGTGCTCGCTGCCGCTCTTGAATAGACTGCAATGATCGTTGCTCGAGGAGCAGTCGCAGCGCCATTTGCCGTCTTTGCCGAGTATCTTCTCGAACAGGGCTGGACACTCGAAACTGGGCATGGTCAGCAGCTCAGTCTGCAGCCCTGCGACACCGCCGCCGCTGGCTGTGTGCCCCTCCGCAAAGTCCTTGCCGCGCTCCACGCAATGGCATTCGGTGTGGTTCACAAGGGTCAACATCTCGACGCTGATGCGTCTGTCCAGGTGGTTCATGACCTGCAATGGAAAAGAAGCGAGAGAATAAGAAGTTGGCCGGGCTATTACTTTCTAGCTTTCGTGGCTAATTGGGCTTTAATGTGCATTCAACTGGCATTCACACACGCACAACAACTCACACTCAACTTTACCATAGTTCGCTCAATGACGAGCTGACCCGCTTAATTTGCATATGGAGATTATTATGCAAATCTTCCTACAAGCATGTGTGTGCGTGTGTGTGTGCGTGTGTGTGTGCGTGTGTGTGTGCGTGTCTGACTGAATGTTCCTTAAGCTGACTGCTCATCAAAGTTGTCGTCATTGTTATTCTTGTTCCTATAGCTCTTGTAATTCTAAATGAGTTGTCAGCTGTCAGTTGCCATTTGTGAGTGCCAGAGGCGTAGGCAGAGCCTATTTAAGGGGGGAAAGACTCGATTGTAATCATTGATTTAAATCTAGCTATCTATCTATCTGTAGTTCTATCTATCTATCATAAAGAGGCGTAGAATTTGAGGAGTCCGACAGCGGAGAGGATTGCGGATGTCTCAGCCAATCGATCTCTCAGATCTCACCCTACCCTTCTTAATTTTTATATGAGACTTAACAGTTGAATAAGTTGTGTTGTAAATATTCACATAAGTTTAATTAAGTTTGTTTCCATAACAACAGTAAAACTGAAATAAAGAAAAAGAAAAGCCAAAAATCGATCAATCTATTTATATATCTTTCTATCTTTCTATCTATCTATTTTTACGTTGTTTTCAGGGTTTTGCCTTCAATATTCGTGCCATAAGCTAAGTTTCGGGATCGAGCTGCCGTATATACGACATTTTTTGTGTAAATTATATTTTCCAAAATATCTATATACTAGTTTTTTGTTTTTTTTTTAAATAGTTTACAGCATAAATTTCTACATTTGTCCAATTGAGGGAGGTAACTTCAAGTATATTTAAAGGAAAATTTGCAGAATTCATCTTAAGTTGGCATGAAATCACATTCATTATTCACTTAAGCCGGGCGACGCCGGCTTATAAGTAAATTAGTGAAAAAATGAATAGAGCAATAAGAAAAAAACGTTTTTTCCAAGAATGAAAAATTGAAATAAATGCGTGGCTGAATAAAGGATGAAGAGTGCAGAGGCAGAGCAAGAGAGAAGGGAAAGGGAAAGAAACAAGTTAGAAAATATAATAAAATAGTTAAAAACAAGAGTAGCGAGACATAGAGATAGACAGTCACAGAGCCAGCAGGGGGACGCCTTTTAAATATATACAAAAGCGTACTCATGCTCAAACGGCTGCCACTTTGCAAATCCCCCTTGGACTAAGCCCCTGGCGACAAGCATTAGGAGACAACTTGAACGGCTTCTGTTTCGCTTTGTCGTCGGCTGCCAAAGTCGCAGAGTCTCAGAGTCTCAGAGTTTCTGTTTCTGTTTCTGTTGCATGACAAGTGCAAAATGATGAAATGCCATATGAATTGCATAAATTAAGCGCGTTTCGTTTAATTAAAATTACAGAGGCCGGTTATTAATCAAGCTAAGTAAATAGCTGGCAGCCGGCAGGCAGCTGGGCGAGAAACCAGGCAAATTAAGTCGAAAAATGTGCCCAAAATGTTGTTGGCCACAATTCGAGGTCTCGAGGCCACAAAGGCCGAAGGCTTTCGAGCATTGGAATTTGATTGGACGCATCAAAGCAGAAAACTGACAGATGATCGAAAAAAAAAAACAGAAAAGAAAAACATGATTTAAAACCTTTTTATGCGCTGATACACACACACGCGCACACACACACACACACATGAGCACACACTCATTTCTATTTTGTATAAAAACACACAAAATTGCATTCAAGTATATTTTATTTTATTTTATTTGTTTCTGGGGCGTACTCAACTCTGGTGGCATGTTTATGCAAATTTTTGAATGCAGCGAATTGAAAAAGTTTTCCATGCTTGACATGTCACTCGCAAACACGCCCACCGCCCACCGCCCATCGCCCCCTTTTTAACAGCCCGCATGTGTGTGCGCGTGTGCTTGGAAAACATAAAATTGAAGAAAATTGCAGCAGGCGCAAGAGGCAAAAATCCTGCTGAGCTCGCTCGAAGAGCTGCAGCCGAATAATTGCCGGAAACGGAAGTGCAAAGTGCTGCTGTTGCTCCTTTCTCCTTTCTCATTTCTCCTTTCTCCTTTCTCCATTCTCCATTTTCTTTGTTGTTTGTTCTCATATTTGAGCTGCCAACCGACCACTTCTCAAATTGCGGCAAAGTGCTTGAGTCTCAATCCCAGGCATGATATGTGCCAAGCGGAGGGGTTTTGCCTTCTCCAAGACAAGCAACGCCTCTAATTGGTCTAAGCCTGGGCCACATATAAATATATATAAATAAATATATGTGTATATATAATATACTATATGCAAATGCAGTCGGCGCAAGAAGTGCGCACTTTGGACTCAAGCAATTAGTCAGTTATTGCTTTGCAGAAGACGTCCCGAGCACACTCAAGGACTCGAGCCAGCCAAGGAGACCAAGCAGCAAGGACTCAAGCCAAGCATGCAATATGTAGAACAATTTGTAGTGCATTGTATGCGTGGGCGTTTAAGCTATTAACACTACTTGACAGTGTTGGGTAAGTGGCAGTTTATGTGCGAGAAACTAGAGAAAAAAGCGCTGCAAACGAAACAGCAGGAAGAGAGAGAGGGAGAGAGAGAGAGTTAGAGAGAGAGTTAGAGAGAGAGGGAGGGAGTGGGAGAGAGAGAGAGAGAGAGAGAGAGAGAGAGAGAGAGAGAGAGAGACTGAGAGAGAGAGAGCAGAGAGCAGAGATACGCTAAAATTACCCGACGTTGCCCGGACTACGTTTTCTTTGATATGACTCAGAGGGAAAATTGAATTTATTAACATATCAGAATAGGGAATTACCCGACGTTGCCCGGCCTAGTTTTTCTGTTTTTTTGTAATAGGAAATATAAGTATGGGAATAAGACGTTGAAATATGAAAATATAAGGCAAAGAAAAATCAGAATTTATTAACATATTAACATTTGTTATCATTCAAGGGGCTCGATCCCCAAACTTCGTGCTTGAAGCTCAAAGCGTGCCCTCTATTAAGACAATAATTTTCAGCTGAATTTACTTGGAATTGGATTCCTTTCGGGGTCGTATGATAGAAAAGTTCCTGCACATTTTCATCTTAATAGAGCTCTGCATCTAATTATGACTGCTTTTTGCCTTTAGCCGCACTTTTATGGAGCCGCAGATAAGCAGGTAAAACCCCTCCGACCACTCCGAGCCCCGCCCACCACCCACCGCCAACCCATTCGCCTTGTGGAGGGCTTTTAATTTTCAAATATTTATGATGCGCTTGCTAGGAAAAGTTTCGACTCGAAGATTTATGCACACACACACACACACGAGAGAGCTGAGGGGCAAAAACAAGCCATGAGAGTAGAACACAGCCACGCCCATCGACGCCCATCGACGCCCACGACGCACACTTGGCGAGGCAGCGCTTAATTATCCAATAAAAGTTAGGCAAGACCACAGGAATTATGCCGGGGCGATGCGCTGCGATGAAAGTCAAGCAACAAGGGCAAATTGCAGCCAGTTAGAGGCGAAGTTTGGATACCCTACATTTACCTGAAGGTAAAGTTAGATAAAGGAAAATAAGAGAAGTAGAGAGAGAGTGGGGAAATATTTGATTAAAAAAAAAAAATAATAAATAAAATATATGATTAAAATGAATAAATAATAAATAAAATATATTATTAAAATAAATAAATAAAAAATAAATTATATGATTAAAATGAATAAATAATAAATAAAATATATGATTAATATGAATGAATAATAAATAAAATATATGATTCAAATAAATAAATTATAAAAAGAATATATGATTAAATTAAATATTGTCAAAAGAGGATTCGTTCTCTAAGCCTGCTCAGGCGCCTGTCATACTTTATATAGCTTTTAATAATATACAAACTTTCTGATAATATATGTGAGCTCGTCAAAAGTGAAAATTAAATAACTCAACTTGTCCTCCATGGTCACTTTTTGTGCGACTTTAGCGCAATGTTGGGCCAGCAAAGTTGCGAAAATGTTATCTGCCAGCTTAAGCATACAAAAATATACTAAAGGAAAAAAAAAATAAACGCTTTGCTGCTTGTCTCCATAAAGCACAAAAAGATGCGGCCAGGAGCAGGCAAAGTAGTGGCAGCTGGAGCAGGAGCAGGAGTGGGAGGGGAAGCAGGAGAGGGAGTGGGAGCAGGAGTGGAAGCTGGACTGGGAGCCAAAGTTTGCGCACACACGAGCCAAGGAGGCAGCTCAGCGGCTGTCATTGAGAGGTGTCAAGTGCCAGGCAAACAGCTTGAGAGCAGCAAGAGGATAGAGTGAGAGAGAGAGAGCGAGAGATAGAGAGAGAGCGAGCGAGAGAGCGAGAGAGAGAGAGAGAGAGGAGATGAGGTGCTGCATCCCGGCGAGCAGCATCAAAAAAACATTCTTACAAAACATAATTTATGTTGCGCAAATTTTGTTGCAGCAGCTCGTAGGTAGACAGCAGGGGTGGGCGGGTTAGGGGGGGAGGGGCAACGGGAAGTGGAGTCAGCATTGTTGGAGTGCATTGCCCCCTGCGATCCACGCCAGGCCAGGCCAGGCCAGAGACATCAGCTCGGGCCCAGGCACATGTTGTAAAGCATTGCGAGATTTATGACGCCTCGCCTCGGTTCTGGGTTCATTGCACCCCGCGCGAAAGAGATGTCGTGTGACTTTCACCCGGACCAGGCCAGAAGCTGCTGCTGCTGCTCCAGCTAGAAGAGCCGCATCGCATCGTGAAAGCCAACGCCTCCGCCTTCGCCTCCGCCTCCGTCTCCGTCTCCTCCTCGGCCCGATTGCATGTCCATGTCGCCCACCTGGTGGCGCATTGGCCAAAGTAAAAGTCAATTGGCTGACAGGCAAATCGCTGGCCATGTCCAATCTCCGTCCGTTGTTGTCCTGGCCGTTTAATTAATTTGCCACAAAATATGCGATTCGCTGCAAGGCTCATGCATAATCAGCTCTGTGCTCTGTGCTCTGTGGGTGGAGCCTGTCGTCGGGCCCAAAGCAAACATTAATTTTGCTTATTAAACAATGAGACGCGATGCTTTAAGAGAGGGTTGAAACAAGGGGGGGGGGAGGTTGGTTTCCACTTGCCACAGCTGCCACAGTCGAGTCTCAGCAGGTGCACCACAAATGCAAATTGCCATTGCACGTAAACCGCTGGTGGGCGTTTTGAGTCAGTGGGCGTGGCAGCTCCCTAATGCCCAGTTGGCAAGTTGCGTGCGTGTTATGAACAGTTATTGGCAGCAGCCAGACGGCCAGACGGCCAGGCGAATGCAGCCAGAGTCCCGGACAACTTTTCGTTGCCAACTTTATGCCAAATGCCCGACGACAGTTGCAGATTTTACCAAATTGTTCAACACTCTCAGCTGAGCACATTGACAGCTGTCTGTACTGCGCGTGGGGAAGGGGTGGGGAGGGGAGAGGGGGGCGTTAGTCAGGTGCATGCAGCTAGGTCCACAACTCGACTAATTTGGTTTTTCACAGAGGGCTCAGCTGGGAATTAACTTGGTTAACATGCACTCAGCCGAAAGTTGGCTAAACTCAATTATTCAGTTTGTTCGTTATACATATATGAATATATAGGGAATATGTATATATATAGGAATATACATATATATAGGAATGTATATATATATCTATATAGTATTTTTAAACCTGAACTATAAGAGCTAGATGCATTTAACTTGACATATAGCTTATCGCATGATGTATTAATGAATAAAGCATATATATACACCGAAGTTAAGCAAGAATGCATTTTCCATTCATGGAGGGGCTTAAAGTAGAAGAAGCACAGCTGCTGCATAGGCTGCGTATGTGTGTGTGTGTTTTTTTGTGTATGCATCTATAGAAGACAGCTGGAATGCTTACAATGGCAGCTTGGCGCTGTGTGCAGGGTATCTCCCAGTCAGACAGGCCCGATTAGAGCACTTCTTACTTATTTTTAATAGAAAGTTGTTAGTCTGCGTTGCTTTTGCAGGGTATCTACCAGTCGAAAGAGCCCGACTAGAGAACTCTAATTTGTTCTCACTGAAAAGGTTAGATTGCTTTTGTTTTGTAGGGTATCTCCTTGTTGGTCAGGCCCGGCTAAAGCACTTAATTTGTTTGTAATGAAAAGTCGTTAGGTTGGGCTAGTTTCGCAGGGTATCTTATAGTCGGAGACTCCCGACTAGAGCAGCCTAATTTGTTTTTAATGAAAAGTCGTTAGGCTGGATTTGGTTTTGTGGCTAACCGAGATGCTGGCTAACAATGTGCCCGGGGCTATTAACCGAGGCGTGGGTGCAAATACTACATGAATAGAATATGTTATTCATGAATGATCTTTCATTATATTTTCGCTCTCTTTATTCTTTATTGTATCTCGCCCTTTTTTATTGAATGTTCACTTTTATTATATATTTTTAATTTCCTATCGTTGCGCTCGGCTACAGCAGCAGCAACAACAACCAAGTCGAGGAGCTTTATTAATATAAAGCCCAGGCCCTAACTTTTATTGACAGATACACACACACATACATACATATGTATGTCTCTATATGTGTATATATGTATACACACATGGATGTCTCTATATGTGTATGTAGTCGTGCATGCCCCAAAAGTTGTAACCATTTGTCAAGAGTCGCTGCCTCACATTGTGCGACTTCTATTTGCCTCTCTCCCTCTCTCTCTCTCTCTCTCTCTCTCTCTCTCCCTCTCTCTCTCTCATACGTGCTTGTTGTTGCAATTGCTCTGATTGTTGTCGCTGTCGCTGCCTCGTTGGGGGCGCAGGTCATGCTTGAGGGCGCCATGTTGCAACATAATTATATCGTTTCACCTTTTCTTTTATACATTTTACTCAAATTTATATATATAATTTTTTTTAATGTTTGCGCTTCGAAATGAGTTTTTAATGACGCAATGATAATTCAATTTGTTGTTGATTTATGCCACATGAAATTGTTGTTGTCTTTGTTACTTTTGCTGCTTTGTAACGAGCATTCAATATGTTGAAATCGAGAATGTAATTATGCCCGGCTGCTGAAGTTTTGTTTATGTATTTATATATTCATTTTTTCCAAGGTGTGTGCCCGAATCATTGTGCCCGCTGGCAACGCTCCGAGAGCATGATTAACATTTTTTAATTACCAATTTACCAATTTAGCAACAAGGCAGCGCTAAGTGAGCGGATATGCAATTTGTGGCACATATCCAAGTAATTAAGAGCAAGCGTTTAATGTGGCAAAGCTGCGATTAAATAAATTGCTTTTTTTTGCAGTCTGGCAACGCCAGGTAAATAAAATGGGCGCCTATCGATAGATCGATCAAAACTGGCAAACGTTAGGTTTTGAGCTTAAAATATTTATATGATTTTAAGTTTTTAGAAGCTTGAAAATTGTGTTTGTTTCACATTTGAATTGCAACTTTTTGCAGTCTGGCAATGCCATGTAAATTAAATGGGCGCCTATCGATAAATCGATGCGTTAGGTTTTGACCTTAAAATATTTAAATGATTTTATGCATTTAGAAGTTTGTGAAAATGGGCTTATTCCACATTTGAATTCAAGTTTTTTGCAGTGTGGCAACACCAACTAAATCAAATAGTCGCCTATCGATATATCGATCAAAAGCGCAATAATTCAGGTTTTGATCTTTAAATCTTTAAATGATTATATACTTAGAGAAGATTGAAAAATGTTTTTGTTTCACATTTGAATTGCAACTTTTTGCAGTATGGCAACACTTACACATGATGATATGTATATATATATATATATATCGATATATCGATCAAGACTGCCATACGTTATATTTTAACAAAAAACATTTAAAGAACAGCTTGACAAGTATGTTTGCTCCACATTTGAATTAAACTTTTCAGCAATGTGGCAACACTTACACATCGAGATAAATACATATCGATATATCGATAGCACTTCTGTCTAATTGCTTTTGGGCCAAAGAATTTGACTAATTTAAGTGTAATCTATAAAATGAGAAGCTCTTAGACTAAGATATCTAACTTGCTAGCTTTGCTAACTTTTTTCTCTTTTTGGCTTCCGAAATGCCCACGAATATATCGAAATATCGATAACAACTAATCGGAGTATGTTAAGCAATCATAAGCGCCAAGAAATTTATATAATTAGTATGTATTTTATGCATAGATCAGCTTACAAAGGGATTAAATTTAGATTTCAGCTAAGTAGCTAGCATTGCCAACTTAATGTTTGTCTAAATTCGGACACATTTAACTAGTTATATTATTAAATAATTTCAACAGTACTAATTGGCCTTGTCCTACGCATAAAAATGTGTGCCAACTCTGCTAGCTTTGGCTTTTGAGTAAAATTTCTGCTAAAAACCTGGCAAAGCTAGCAGCTTGTTCAGCTTACATTACAGTACTTACATTGAAATGCTTCTCGAATTTCTGGGTGAATTTCGGGGCACAGATCTGGTTGCGCTGGGGACAGCAGCCGCTGTCCTCGGCACAGCGATAGACGCTGGTGCAGTGCGGCGAGTAGCTCTTCGAGGTCTCCCGCTCGACGCGCAGGCAACGTCGCTGCGGCACGCGGCACACATTCTCGTCTCTCACCTCGTCCATGTGTGCCTTTGCCTTGGCTGCAAAGGCAGTTCAAATGGTGGTTAAGGTGCTTCAATAGTTCCCCCCTTGCTCCCCTTACTCACCCTTGTCCTCGGCCAGCTGGCGCTGTGTGTTGAGCACAGCCTCGGGCGTGCCCAGCTTCTTTTGCTTGTGGGCCGTCAGGGTTCCGGCAATGTGATTACGTGAGTAATTGTTGTCCGCATCCTGTGTGTGTGTGAGAACAGGCAAAAATTTGATTAATGCCAGCCAAAAAACAGTTGCCAAACTTAATTAATTGCGTTGGAGCGAAAAACTGCGGCCAGCTGGAACATGGCTCAAAAGTGACCCCTGCTCGCCGCCGCATTGCGCATACGCCATGTGCAGCCCACATAAAAGTCGTCACTAAATAAAAGGCCCATTTGTGCCGTGTGATGCCAATTTGTCACAATATTTATTGTACAACCAAACCCGAGGGGCGACTGTGTGTGGGCCCTGGCAGAGATTCAGGTAACGTGCCAGACAAACATCAACTGTCTGCTCACAGCCGGAGGCAAAGGGGGCAAAGGGGGCTGGCAGGAGGCGGTCAATTGCTGCAGAACTTCATAAACTAAGAATTCATGTGTTTTCACAGTTACGACAATTGCAGCAACAATGGCCATAAGTTAGTTACAGCTTTGTGCAGTGCAACAAATATTGTATACTCTTTCCTTTCAGTTAGAGCAGAAATATTGAGCAAAATAATTACAAATGCCTGAAGAATTTAAAGAGATTATACTGGGAAGGCCCCTTTCATGATATACTTAAACCTGTTGAGAATTATAGGCAAAAAGCGCAAATTGTGCAATAAATATTGTATACACTTCCCTTTCAGTAAGGAACAAATTACAAATGTACCTGAAGAATTTAAAAAGATTTTACTGGGAAGGACCCTTTCATGATATACTTAAACCTGTTGAGAATTATAGGCAAATAGTGCGACAAATATTGAATACAGAATCCTTTTAGTAAAAGCAGATATATTGAACAAAGACAGTCGGCATGATATGCTTTAATTAGTTGAGAATTATTAGCAAAAATTAGCATCTAAAATATGACAAAACCTATCAAAAAGTCATGATACCTCTTGCTGGTGCAAATGTCTGAAGAGTTTATATAGATTTTAGGCTGGGAGGCTATTTAGGTGACCTTCCATGATATGCTTTAACCAGTTGCGAATTATAAGCAAATATCGCACATCAGCTTAAATTTACATCTAACATCTGCCAAAAGCTATCACAAAGTCATGATACCCTTGGCTGGTGAGTGGTTTTTATAACAATGCCAGCAAACAAAACAAATTGGCAGTACGGGCAATAAATACGAGCCACAGAGCCAAAGAGAACAATGCCCGATGTCGGACGCTGCAGAGAACTCAAAGTAGAACAACAGCAACAACAACAACAACAACAACAGCAACAACAACAAGGAAAAATGTTGACCAATGCGCACAATTGGCAATTTGTGAAGTTAAGCGAAATTAATGAGCAGGCAGAGGGCTAACAGCAGCAGCAGCAGCAACAGCACTGAGCAGTGTTGGTAAACGTGCAAAGTAGTAGGAGGAAGCAGCCGCAGCCTCGACCACAGAGGCGTTCAACGTGGTCGAGTGCCAATGAGCCGAATGGCTAAATAAATGTCCAAAGCCAAGAAAATGCCTGAAAATAAACCACAAATGCGACTTGGACTTGGACTCAATTCTTAAGACGGCCGCCGTTCATTAGTTACACAGGAGCAATCAGAGGGGGAAGGGGGAGTGGGGAGAGGGGCCTACATCAAGGTGCTCAAGAGCCATTGGCATAAATCTTGGCGTCTTGGCATTTTATATGTTCATTTCATGCCCATTTCATTTGGCTTAGCAAAGAGCCCAAAACAATGGCGCTCAATGATTTTTAGCGCGGTTTAACCTTGAGGCTTATGAATGCGCCATTGTTTGTACTACACCTCCCCGCCAACCCCCCTCCACTCCAACCACCCCCCATCACCACCGCCAAGCCAGCCGAGCCACAACGTGGCGTTAATGCGCAAATATATGGAATTGTTTGGCTTGGAGTGCGGCGCTTTGCTTTATGGTCCCAGTCCCATTGACCATTGCCTGGCATTGAGGCCAATTCAATTTGATTAAAGCGAACCTGCTCCCCCCCCCCCCACCCCCCCCACTCCTACGTCCAAGTGTACGCTCTTAAGCTGACACAAATCGCTTTGTGGCCTTTGCCGAGTGCATAAAACATGTCCATAAAATGATGATAATATCGGGAACTTACAAGAATTGAACGACATATGCGCAAGAGATCAAGAAAGTGCCTGTGTTTACATTTAGATTAAAGAATGACAAACTTATAAATACTGTTTATGGCGAGGTAAAAATATGAAGGGACAATTATTCACGATATATTAATGATGTTGAAGAAACGGGAAATGAAGAAAGGGGGAAATCATTTCCAATACAATAAACTAAACATATATATAGTTGATCATGGACTTATCTCTCTCTGTTCTCTCCATCTATTAATTTCCCCTTAAGACACCAAATTAAATATGTTTTAATCTTCATAAAAAAATAACTACTTTCTTATTCGATATTATTCTACTTTTGGAAGACCTTCTCGCTTTTCCAACTAAATTGCAAAAAGGTAAACGCTGATTTTTGGTTTATGCCCAACTTTATGTCTCTTGAGACTTCAAAATGTAATGTTGATCGGAGCATATAGACCGAAGATATTGAAGAATGAAGCAATAATAATAATAATAATGAAATGAAATAAAATCTAAGGATATTTGTTATCTCTTATCTTATTTCAAAGTCTTAGTCTTCTTTTATCTAGAATAAATACTATGTCTATCCCATTATCCCAAATGTTTCTAAATACTTTTTAGTTTATTTCCATTTATGCAGCAAAATCTGCTTAGATCGATAGATATATATACATATTAATATAAATGAATATTTTTCGATGTCTGCTGTCACATAAAAGTCATAGAAAAAACTCACAAGTGGTATACATATCATGAATAGCATCGGGATGCACTATCAAGCCCCGCCCCCTCTCTTTGCCTCTCCCTCTCTTTCTATCATTGGCAATATGCGGCACAAAGGCTGATTAAATTGAGCGGCTCGTTAGTCGCAACGTGGGGCAACGTGGCAGGGTTGATAAAGGAGATACGCCTAACTAAATTTAAACAAGTGAAACACTCACAAGAGCGCAGCTGGAGAGAGGAGGGAGATGGCTGAGAGGGGGGGGGGAGACGAAGTGCAGCCAGTTCTTTGACAAAGGGCTTGTCAGGGGCAGGCTGCTGTTGCTGGCAGTCGACATTCGAGAGTGAGTGGAAAGAGGGAAAGGGGGGAAAGGGATGTGCAAACACGGAGCTGAACTTTGACCCTTGCTGCTCACACCTGGTCATCAGCGGGCGAGTTAACCTCGATTTGAATTACGGCGCAATGCAAATGCATCCCTTGTGTGTGGTAGACGGCATCAGATGGCAAGCAGGACAATGGCCAAAAGACGCAGCAGAAAGCGGAGCCCGCTGCGAGGCGCTTTGGCCATTTGGCATTAAACATTCAGAGGAGAGCTGATAAAATTTAAAAGCCAGCCATTCTTTAAAGTCTGACGTCGACGCTGAGGCTGAGGCAATCAGGCACTTGGGAAATTTGCGCAGAAGCTGAAACAGTTCATAAATAAAAGCAACTGCCTGCAGTGTGTGTGTGTGTGTGTGCGAATGTGCGAGTGTGCGTGTGTGTGTGTGTATGTATGTGCGTGTGTGGGTGAACGTGTCGTATGCGCAATAATTAAGTTTCAAATGCCAAAGGCACAAAGTGACGTGTGTGTAGGAGGTACAAAGGGTCCCGCTGGGCAACAGCAACAACAACAACAACAATAATAATAACAGCAACAATAACAACAACAAAAGCAATCAAAGCTGGAAAAGTGCTCGACAACGAAATACTTGAAGCAGTTGCAATTTGTTATTAGCCAAGAAGTAGATTCTGAACCGAATCATTTATCTGAAAACCAGCCTATATTAATCTTTGAGTCTTTTAAACATTTACTGATAAGGAAATAAAAGGAAGAAAATGAACTTCTAAGCTCGGATTCTCAGTTTAGTCTCAGTCTCTCTCATCAATCATAACAGACGCTTTGTACTACGTACTCTATGTGCTCTAAGCGCAGCCAACTTAACAGGAGCTGTCAACTAAACAAGCGCAGCCAACTTAACAGACGCTGTTAATAAACCGAATGCAGCCAACTTTACAGATGCGGTTAATTAACCAAACGTAGTCAACTTAACAGCTGTTCACTAATAAAATGTAATTTGAACTTAACAGAAGTTGTCAACTAAACATCGCAGCCAATTTAACAGACGCTGTTAATTAACTAAGCGCAGTCAACTGAACAGGTGTTCACTTATAAAACTATAATAAAAATATATTCATAAATTATTTAAAATTTCCTTCTTTTCCATTAGCCTTAAAAAAAACAAATAGAAGGAAAACTAAACTGACAAAAACTTATTTGGTAAATATTTAAAGAATTTATGACTCCACAACCAACGACCATTTGCGGGAATTTCAAATACCCTACCTCAAATATGGCCTCAAGGGTATAAAAGCAATATATAAAGTTCTGTGGGCATATTTAACTGGCAATGTTGCAGCTTATAAACCATATGTTTTATGAGTGCACAAATCAAAGGCCACAAAGCGCTTTTAAAAGCATCTGGAATGTGCAGCCGGCAGATGAAGCCCACCCACAGAAACTCATAGATTGCGCCACATGGAAGCACGGAGCTCTGGAGCGGGTCTCTCCGGTTCTCTCTAACAAGCAACAATAAATAATACAAATTTATGCGTTACCTCAAAAGGAAAACTTTTTGCTAACAATCAACTTTTGCACAGCAAACTTTTCTATATGTCTTTAGCGCTCTCTCCCTCTCCCTCTCCATCTCCCTCTCTATCTCTTTGTCTTTCTCTCCTTTTTTTCTCTATTTTTTTATCTCGCTCAAACGGAAGAGAACAGAGTTTAGTGGCAAAGTCAGCGACATTGCCATTATAAAGTTGAACAAATAAAATTTATATGCATTGCAAAACGCATCAAACAAACAGGTAACGAGGGAGAACGGTAGGGTTTGTGGAAGGGGGGGGGGGGGGGGCAAAGGTCAAAGGCTATTTTATGCAGCACATTGCGTCTGTGAGTAAACAACAATTAGGAGAACAACTTCTAAGCGTAATGTGACGAGCATTCTGCATGCAGTTCTTTGTGTACCCTAACTGATGTAAAAGAGAAATAGGTATTACGAAAATTAAAGAAGTGTTATTATCTATTCTATATTAAATGTTTATCTTTTTGACACAAAATATGGAAAAGTTCTAATCACTTATCATGAATTTTCTCCACGATCTCTATGCATTTTAATCTTTATACTCTATACTCTTAATACTTTATACCCTGTATTTTCTATACTCTCTTTATTCTATACTCGATACTCTCGATACTCTCAATGATCTATACTTACACAACTTTGTATTCTTTATACTCTCTATTCTTAATACTCTAGTGCGTACTTTTTTCACTATCTTGCTCTATTTTCTATATATGTATTGTATACTCTTTCATCTTTCATCTACACTCTCGACACCTTTTATATTATATACGTTCTATACTCGATAATTTCTATACTCTTTGCTTTCTATGTTCTATACGCTATATACGCGATATTTTATAGTCTCTAGACTCAATAATCTTAATATTTTATTCCCTAATATAGTTATTCTTCTTCAGACTCTATACTCTCTATACTTAATACTGTATACTATCTAACCTCCATACTCTTTACTCTCTGTGTTCTATACTCTATTTACTCGAGCTGTATACTCCCCATATACTCCTTATATTTTATACATTAATCTCTCTGTATTCTCTACACTCCACTACTCTATATATTCTACACTATCTATACTCAATACTTTTCTTCCTTTATACTGAACATTGAGTACTCTTTTTAATCTATACTTTTCATAATACATACTCTAAACGTAAACGTTTTATACTCTATACTTTCTTTACTCGATACTATCTATATTCTATTCTCTTTATACTCTGCACTTTTCTATTTGTTTTTATACGTTTACAAAGTTTTGCTATCGTTCTCTTAGTTGCAAGAAATGCTACCATTTCTGGTTCCAGTTCCAGTTCGAGTTCCTGTTCCAGTTCAGCGTTTGCATCCGTTTTCCGCTGTTTGTGCCATTATCTGACGCCAACTTTTCGAATTTTTCTTGTGCGAATAAATAATAAAAAATATGCAATTGTCAGACGTGGCGTATGCGCGATTCGCGATTCGCATGCTAAGCAGAAAAAAAGAGGAGAAATAGTAGGGGAAAAAAAACAGAAGGCGCCTAAAAGCTGGCAGCACAAACGAAAACTTTGCTAAACGTGTTGCAGGCCACAGCTGAATGCGAATGCGGATACGAATGCGGATGCGGATGCGGATGCCATAAGCGCAGAAGTGACAAACGTGACGAGCAACAAACCAAAAATGATGGCGATTTAGTATGGCCCAAAGGCGTGGAAGGGGCAAAGGGGGCTGATAGAAAGAAGAAGGCAGAAAGAGGAAAAGCAATTGCAAGTGCGAGTTGCTGCTGTGCGCTATCGGCAACAGTTGCTGCTGCTGTTGCTGCCCAGCGGCAATTGTTGTTGTTGTTGTTGTGGTTGTTGTTGTTGCTGTAAGCGAGACGCTGCAGCTAATAAATAAAAGCGCGTTGCGACGCAGAGCTATCAACTTGACAGGCGTCTGTCCGCTTGACGCCGTGAATATGACAAACAACCAGACTGGGAGACAGCCAGACAGCCAGACGGGCAGACGGGCAAAGCCGGGCTGTCAGGGGTGAAGGGGCGCAGGGGCGTGGCAGCCGTCTTGGCCATATTTTAGTCAGTCAACAGCAGCTCTCAGAGCAAAGTGTGTGACGCGAAGCGATTTTAATAAGCAGAAGCTGAACTCTGATGAAAGCAGCGACAGGCAGACAGACAGCCAGAGTGAGAGAGAGAGAGACAGAGAGATTCTCTGGAAAGCGGACAGTGAATAAAGCTGAGCCATTGATGCAGCTGCTCTGTCGAGCTGCAGCCGCAGCAAAGGTGATAAATTTGCTTGCAACCAAGTGGAAGTGTCATCAACAGACGAGAGACAACAATTAAATTCTCAGAATTCTAAGCAGCAGCAAAAAAAAAAGGGTACTCGACGATAATTTTCGCCTGGCAATTTATGTTTGGGATAAAGCTGATTGCCGGCTTCTGCTGCCATCGCGAACTGGACTCTGTCATAACTCATCGGGGATAAGCGCAGCTGCCTGTCAGAGGATACAAATTTGTGATGCCATCGCCCATAAAAGGGCGTCCTCTTCCCTTTGATTTGCGTGTAATTGGATAGGGAGTCGGAGTCATAAGAAAGATTAGTTATATTCGGGAAAATGCCCTGCAGATATGCACATTAAGTAGTTGTTTTTAAACGAATGTTTAAATTTAAGAAGAATTTTCGAAAGCAAGCCTGGATATCGGTTGAATATCTTACAAAAAATAAAAATAAAAAAATAAGTTTTTCATTATAACTAAATTTTCATCAAATTATTTTTCCTAAAAGATACCAAAATTGCAGTCAAAATAATACTCTACTAATTATGATAACATTTTTTTTGCTTTTAAAAATATTGCTCGAAAATTTAAATATTTTCTAAATACGAGAACATTTATATTTTCTAAAATTGAAGATAAAATAGAAGAAGGAAATAGCCAAGTTTAGTCAAGATTATTTGAAAAACTATAAAATTAGCTGAAACATAACTAATCTTTTCTATAAAAGCCAGATGATATAATGATCCGATCCGGGTGATATCGGTAGAGCCACAGCTTTAAGAGAAAGGGGGAACTAAAGATGCAGATTTTGATATTGAAACTCTGCGAGGATATAAAAATACTTTGCAGTCAATTTGAAAGACTATTTAAAATAAAAATGATATATAGAAACCGTTAAAATATAATAGACAAACCCTAGAGACGCCTAAATGAAGTGAGAGACTGCACATTTGATAAATTCAGTTCAATTTTGCGCACTTAACTTCTTGTTTATGTATCAAAGAGTTGCTGAGATCAACTCAGCCACTCGGCTGGACAAAGTTAAGAGTGTAGAAACTTATGTATTCTAAACAGCACGAAAACAGAAATTAATTAAGAAACTTTTCGGGTTTACATTTCAAATGTTTGGCGAGTTGTTTTCAGCTGAGAACGCGTCCGAAGAGCAGCTGGAAGCTGTTGCAAGGGCAATTTATATAGTACTTAATGTCCTGCGACCTGCTCGGAGTGGGAATGGCGCCCGGCTTAAGTTTGGGGATATCTTCGCAACTGGGCTTATAATTTGCTCAACTGGTTTGCAATTCAAAGACCGCAACGAGAGCCAAAAGTTTTGGTTTTGCATAGATAAAACCAGAGAGAAATACTTGCCAACTTGTGTGGCCAAAAAGCGCAGCAGTCAGTGGCAGCAGCTAAAAGCCAAAAGTGTCAAATTTATGAATGCCTCAAATTCAAAAATTGCAGCCACGAGTGACCGGAGAGAAGAAGAGGGGAGAGTGTGGGGGGGGGGGGACTACACGGACTGAGGTTGGCTGCAGCGCGGGTTATGCAAAGTTTAAAGCCTGCTTTTAGGCGAAAAACACAAACCGCAAAAAGTTTCTGCTTCTCTGCGGAGAACAAAACAGGAATAATAACAACAACAAAAAAAATACCGAGAGAGAAGCTAAGCCAGACCCGAAAAACCCAAAATGAATTTTCAGTGTTGCCAACTTTTTGCGGGCTTGTTGCTGCGGGCGCCTTCAGCTCACACACACACACACGCACACATGCCCATGCACAGCCTCGCACAGTAACTAAAAAGTTACGCATATTTTGCAGCACACAAAATGCAACCCAGCGCCCAGCGCCCCGCCCCCCGCCCACAGCTCTTTGGCAGAGCGTTAAGCGTTTGCCATAAATTCATTTAGTATGGCAACACTGGTCATAAATTTACAGCTATCGATTTGAGCGGAAATCCGACGAAACAAAAAGAAAAAGAAGCACAAAAAAACTAGAAGCCAAGCGAAAAGCCAAAGGCTATAAAATAGTTGTTGCCCTCCAATACTCTAGCAAAGGGATTCTACGAAAATTGTTTTGCTAAATGTGCAGCTCTTGGACTGACTTAAACTTATCGATAACTTGCAAATGTGTAGCAACACTTTTGCAATGCGAAGTTAGGGATTTGGTATAGTTGATGTTTGTGTTAGAAAAATATAGAAAATAGATGAAGTATTTGGGGCAACTGCTGGATTGAATGAATTGAAGAATTTCTCAACTAGTATTCAGACAGAAGTTTTATAGATAGTATGCAGATGCTGTTAGCAGGCAGTGTGACCATATTCTTTAAACCAAAAAATGCCTGTTTTTTAAGCATCTGGCAACGCAAAGCTATCAAAGCTAGCTTATATTTGATAAGACAAAGGTCTGTTGAGTTAGCAAAGCTAGCAATTTAGCAGCAAATAAATTTTATATAAAATTCCTAAATTTTTTGAAAATAATCCGACAACTCCACTGAGTAAATATTTTGAATAAAGAGCATATGTGTTTCGGCAACTTGGCAAGCGTTTTGTTCCATATCCTTTTTAGCTTTTTTTAGCAGCTTTAATTTCGTTACAATAAATCACATTTGTGTGTTACGAGCGGGGGCGTGGTCAAAGAGTTTGGGCCAAAACATTGCAAGCATTTAGCGCAGATGGAAACGCAGCGGAAACGGAAATCAAAACGCCATTTGAGCAGGAAACGAGCTGGATTCAATTCGGAGCTCAGGTTGGATTCAGTTTGGCTTCAGGTTGGGTTGAATAAATGCTGCAGCAATTAAAGCGACAGGCGCCGAGCGACATTTGATGGAATGAGCTGCGTCTCATTATGTGCAAGTCTGATGGCCTTTTTTGGGTTTTTGCACTTAATATTAATGAGTTGCTGGGAAATTAATTTCTTGACTTTCACTTGGGACGTGGACTTGGTCGTGGCTGTGGCTCCGTCCTTGCCGCTGCCAAGTGGGTCAGCGTTGATTTCCGTCCGTCTGTCCGTCTGTCCGTCCGTTGTCCCTGGTCGCTGGCCAATGGATGGACGCAACTCATAAATATTCCAGAGGCACGCGCTCTGTGGCGCCCGCAACGCCAAAGTGGGAAAACGAGGCGACAAAAGTTGCCGACCATGTTGCAAGCATGTCGAAGACGAGAGCCAGCAGGGGGGAAATGCAAAGGGGGGGGGGGGCAGCTGTGGCAAGAAGCAAACATTGATTGAAAATAAATAAAGTCGTGTGCACCGCACCGAGACCGAGACGGAGACGGAGACGGAGACCTGCTGCATTAAGGGTACTCACGCCAACCAATACCCAAACTCTGCGCTCTTCAAACACAGTTTTTAATGAAAGCGTCAAGTGCTTCGCATTGAGCGAAGCGAACAACCAGAGCACTCAAACATTCAACTAAAGTTTCACAACTGCATTTTAAGGCGCAATAAAATTAATACTGAAAACGTTCGCTTTAAAGTTTCACTATTCGCTTTATCGATAATAAAATCAATATGATTATCGATTGCTTTTAGAATGCTATATCGATCATTTTCTTGATAACGATGTTTTGTGAAGTAGACTTTTGTTATCGATAAGTCTACTTGACTATAATTGCTCTAAAGTTATCGTTTATTATCGTTAAGTATAATTACTCTGAAGTGAAGCATAAATTTATCGATATTTTTATCGATAGAACAAATAAATTTTAATAATTAATTGTGTTAATTAAACTTGAATCAATTTTGCAATCAATATTATTGCGGTTTTACTCAATATCAATATTGATAATATATCCGATAATGTTATCGGCACAACTATCGATATGTTAATCAATTTAGATAATTATCTTCCATCAATATATTCGCACTACGTTTAATTAAACATACATTTATCGATATTTTGATCGATAGAATAAATAAATTATAATTATTAATTGTGATAATAGACACTTGAATTAACTTGCAATCAATATTATTGCACTTTTACTCAATATCAATATTGATAATATATCCGATAATGTTATCGGCACAACTATCGATATGTTAATCAATTTAGATAATTATCTCCGATCAATATATTCGCACTACGTTTAATTAAACAATATTTTTTCTTAAAGCACTCAAACTGTTCCGATTTTTTTTTTATCTATCGTATCTGAGTGCCCCTTATATAAATATTTTTAACTACGAGCATTTCGAAAACATAATTTATGCAATTTATTGTCTTTCGTCCATTGCGTTATTTCTTATGTTGCATTTTAAGCGCAGCCATATCTGCCATCTACCAGCTCTCGTATACGCGTTCGATGTGGCATATATCCTTGCATATCCCATATATATGTATATATATATGCTGCATGCATATTCATATGCATATTTAATGACAGTTTATTGAGATTTTCAGGTTGCAGCAGGCTGCGAGCAAGGCTCCCGGGCCCGGGCCCCCCTTCACGTCCCCATTCCCCTGTTCCTTCTCCAACTCCGCCTCCGCCTCCATTTGCATCTCCATCTCCGGCTGCATCTCCGGCTGGTGGCATTGCAATTTATTGATTTCGTGTTTTATTTAATTTCTCATCATTTCCTTAGACGCTTATCGTGATAGATGACGTTGCAGGTTCGCAAAGCCGAGCTGATGCCTTAAATAAATGATGATGGCCTTTAAAAGCGACATTCGAGAACTGTTCGAGTTAAATTTCGCTTCGGCTCTTGACGGACAGAATTTGAGAATTTCTCAAGAAATTCTCTGCTACAATCTGTGAGGCGAGCAATTGGCTTTGACTTGGGTTCGTTGGCTTCACAGTTTTTTTTTTGGCAGCTCCTCGAACCCGGCCCCGCCCCCGCCCCGCCTCCCCGTTTATCATTTCAATTAAGTGCAGCTGGCGCCTGTCTGCATAGTTTACACAAGCCAAAAATAACGAAAAATCAAATAAGTTGGGACCGCACTTTTGCTGTGGCATTTTGTGACTTGTTTCCGAGCTTGTTTCTGATTGCAATTTAATTAAAAAACTTTTTAGAGCCTGTATCTTTTGGGCTTGCAGGGTTTAAAATTATCTGTTTCCCATGGCCAATTGAAGGGATCTCTCGTCCCATGTCAACGGCGACAGAGCCGCACGCTTCATTAGCTTCTTGAGCTGCCGGCTTATCGTCTGCCTCCTCAAGTATGCCTCCGTTCTCTGTTATCGTGCATTAAACCCCAAAACAAGTGCAGCCTCTGTTAATCCTCCCTGCCGCCCGCTCCCCCTGCCCTGCCCCCTGCTGCACTTTGAACTTTGTGTTTGCACTAACCGAATGTATTTTGTGGATGCGCTTACAATTAACCGCATCTGTGAGGTCTGCCCCCGCTCCCCGACAGAGACTCTCGAGAGAGACTCTTGTGCTCCCCCTTTGCATTTGCAGTTGCATTTCGATTGTTGTTGCCGCCTCTAATGGGCTCTAATCAACTGGGAACTCTCCGACTCAAACCCGAAGACAGTCAGCCAGCAGGTAGATTGTGTGCACATCTCATTAGGTCTTGTCTGGGGTGTAAAGATTCCCTGCAGAACAATACTCCTCAAAGAAAGGAGTTGCATTTCATACATTTCTGTAAACAAAGAGCTGTGTTCCGTAATTACGTTTTCTATGTGTAGCTCAATTATAATCCCAAGTGTGGTCTATTTCGAGGGTATTTCCTATGGTTGTTAGATATTCATTTCATGCATTTACAAAAACTCGCTTGTAAATATTTAACTTCAGGATAAGAATAAGGTGTTATGGAAAATAAATGCAATGCAAACTAATTCATATCAACGGTATTTCATTTGGTTGTTAGATATTCATTTCATGCATTTACCTAAAGTTGCTTGTAAATATTTAACTTCAGGATAAAAATAAGACTTTATAGAAAATCAATGCAATGTAAACTAATTCATTTCGAGGGTTATTAAATATTCATTTCATGCATTTACAAAAAGTTGCTTGTAAATATTTAACTTCAGGATAAAAATAAGACCATAGAAAATAAATGCTTCATAAACTAAATCAAATTCAACATCATTCTCATATTTATATTCATATTTCACTTACATTTAATTGAATGGGTGCTTAAAATTTCGAATGGAGCTGGGCGAAGAGTTCTATCTGTCCGACTAATTTATACAATGCATATGTGCTCTTAAATATTATCACAGCTCGGCAAAGGCTGATCGACAAAAAATGTAATTAAAATTCTGACCGCGCGCGGTGCATATCAAATTAAATAATTAATCCTGCTACGCAAATGTTTGCATTAAATCAAATTTAAATTTAAATTGCGAATGCGAATGCGAACGTCAGCAGAAGCGAGTCTTCAGTGCATATTTCAATATTTGCATTGCAAAGTGGTTAATGCCAAAGCGGCCAATTCGTGTTATCCACACAAAAATACCCTTTCGCCAAAAACAAATGTAATCAAAACAATTCAAAGCCGTTAGCGCGGCTCGTTTCTGGGCCTCAAATTGAATTTGGCCCTGTTTCATGTTTTCTGTGCATGCTCCGCAAATATTTGTTGAAATATTGTCGCTGATGTTAAACATGTTTGGCATCGTTTTAATTTTGTTGTGCTGCGCCCTTTTGTTATGGCTGCTGTGTGTGTGCATTTTATGGTCATTTTAATGGCCACGCCCTCTTGCCCGCCGCCCACTCTCGATACGCCCATGCGGAATGCGTTGACATTTCGCATTTGGATTCGCATTTGACTGCATTTGACAGCCGTCGCAAATTGCGTTGCGTCCAAATAAATTCACGCTGCATCACACAAAATGACAATTTTTGTATAAATAAGAGACCATTTTTTATGCAACCTCCGAAACACCTTTTTTTTTAATTTTTACAAAGTTTTTTAGTCCCAACAAGCCAGCTGGTTGGGTCACATAATAAGCTGCCTTGTTGAAAATATTTAAAAAGATTTTGACGAATTTCATATCATATAAGAAGATCTAGCAACAAGTTGAGCTGACAAGCGCGAAATCGCTGGTTCAAACTCAGCAGCAATTTATCACTTTTTATATAGTTTTTTCCTAAATTGTTATTAAAAAGTTTCTGAATTTATGTCGTTTCTTAGTTTCAGTTAATTCGCCTTCTATTGCCAAACAATTGTTTATTTTTGTTAGATTTATAAACATTTTATCGCGCTTGTTATGCAATTTTGGCCAGAGCACATTATTTCGCTGCCCTACAAAAGCTTGGCTAAGTTTTGGTGTACCGCAGATAAATTGTCTTTCAGGTTTTGTTATTGTTCCAGAGTTGTTGGCAGGCAGGCGCAGAAGAACATAAACATTGTCCCACATTTTCGTGGCAAGTTCTACAGCAAAAGCACGAGAAAATGAAAGCCATAAACTTGGGGCAAGTGCTCTTTGTTGGGGTCAGCTACTTTGGCAGTGGGCCAAAAGGGTTTCGGTTGCAGTTGGTCTTGGCCAAAGTAAGCCGCATAGCTGCCAGTCAAATCAGCGTCAAGAGTTCTAGCTAACAATTCAATTAAGCCGGCCGACAGACAATGTCAAATTAATTCACAGAGTCTGGCGAAATCAAATTTGCCTATAAACAAATCTAGACACGTCACGTTTTGTGGGGCGCCCCGCGCCAATTTTATTGCAATTTGTGACAGCAACTGCTTGCTATATGCACTGCGAGAAAAACTAACCGATTTTCCAGTTCTGTTCTTTAAGTGTGAATCATCATGAAATGGCAAAGAAAATAACTTGGATCAAATCAGAAACTTCTTATTACAAGCATTTGCATACTTAAAGTAAGCACAAAATATGCTCAAACTAAATCATGAAATATCTTGGATTAAGTTAAGAACCTATAACAGCTATAACAAGAACTTTTATATTAAAATAAGTATAAAATATACTTAAACTTAAATTAAATAAAAGTACCTACCAAAGAAACGTCTTGGAACGAGTAAAAAATTACTTATTCAAGCATTTGCATACTTAAAATAAGCATTAAATGTGCTCAAGCTGAGTCACTTTGGAATATGAGAGATAAATCTTGGATTAATCAAAAATTACCTATCACAAACATTTGCCTAATTCAGGTAAGCATAAGCATTAGAATCTTGGATTAAGTTGAAAATGAGCTATAACAAGAATTTGCATTCTTAAAATAAAAACAAAATATGCTCAAACTGAATCAACGTCAAATATCAGAGGAAAGTCTTGAATAAAGAAAATAAATAAAATTATTACAAGCAATTGCATACTTAAAACGAGCAACAAAATATGTTCAAAGTTGCAGCTAAAAATCTTGATTTAAGTAAAAATTTACCTAACACAAGAATTGCCATGCCTTAAAAAGGGCACAAAATATAATTGAAGTGAGTCATCATCGAATATCAGATACAAATTAAGATAAAGATTAAGTTAAGTAGAAATAAGCTTTAACAAGAATTGCTATGCTTAAAATAAGCATAAATTGTGCTCAAAGTAAGCACAATATTTCTTTGAAAAATGCTTTCTTTCAGATTTCAGAGTTAAGAAGGCCAAGATATTTATGTCGTGACTTAATTGTGTGAAATTCTTGACATTTTTTTCGAGTGTATATTCGCATTCGCTCAATTAAATATGCTAAACGCAGACACACATGAGTCGCCTGTTGATTGACAAGCGCCGCGCTGCGGGTTGAGGAGAGGTCAAGACGAAGCAACAGACAGACAGACAGACAGACAGACGACGATCGTATAATGTAAATATTTGCTTATTCGTCGATTTGTTGATTTGACCAACAAATTGGTCACGATCGTTAAACAGACGCCGCACTGCAGTTGCCAGTTGCTGCTGCAGTTGTTGTTGCTGCAGTTGTTGAGTGTGGGTTCAGTGCGGGTTCAACTACCTCTCTGTAGCGAGAACGAGGGGTATTTTTAGAGTAGAGTAGAAGCATAGGCTGGCAAGCACAACAATTGCCAATGCCATTTGGCGGCGGAAGTGCCAACAGTTGTCAGGAGTGGCTCACCTAATGCCAATTGCAGACCACACAGCGACAACAGAGGGACAGAGTGTAGAGAGTGGGGGGAGAGAGGGAGAGGGGGGAACTAGCTGCCAGGTCGTGTAGGTGGGTTAACTGTTACTTACATGCCCATCGGTGTCTTCTAATGACTTCCCAGCTGCGCTTACCTGCAACGAAATTGAGAAAATGGTAAGAGAATGGCATTAGAATTATTTCAAAGTTCAACAAAGTTGCAAAGTTGTCAGTTGTTGGGGAAGGGGGCGTGGCAACGGGTGTTAGCTGGTATTTGGAATTTGGAGGCCACGCAAAGTTTTTTATGCGCATTCCGAGTCCCTTCGGCAAAATTGAACTGCCCGACTCCCGACTGGGCATAACAATAATTGCCAGTTCTTGGTAAAGTGCTTAATCTTCGAGTACTGCAGAGCTGCAGCTCTGGCAAATGCCACCCAGGCTGTGCTCGGGGCACTCCACACACGAGTGGAAAGTGATCCACTTCAGAGATTCTTGCACAGCAAATAAATATGGCCTTAAATGTTGAGCTAAGCTAAACAAGGCCTGAGCTCGACTGCGAAATTAAATGGTATTTGAGTCGGGTTCTAATCGATAAACTTCGATTCGAAATACACTTAAAAATGGGGCTCAAAGCCAGTCAAATTTGCTAAAAATAATACCAAATGGTGGGATTGGCATTTAAATATAATCAGAGCAAGAGCTGGAAATAAAGCATAGCTTAGCTTTTCGAGCAGAGATAGCAGAGAGATGAAGCAAGAGATTGACCGAGACATGATTATAAACGATAACCGATTCTATTTAATATCGGTTAATCAAAAATATCTAACTAAATATCTAAGAGGGAGACTTAAGATGAGACTAGGAAGAAATAAATGCATGACAACTTTGTATATAATATTCTACAATCCAGTCGAGAAACTTTAAACTTAATGGTCATTATGAGATAACGACAACATTTAAGTACAGTCGATACAAAACATTAAAGTTCCTCAATAAATCACATGCTACTTATTTTTTTTTTGGTACCTCACAACATTTCGCAACATTGCCAAATGATTTGTATGCAAACAGCTTGTTGCAATCGCATTTAATCGCCAGGGCAACAACTATTAAATGTTCCACAATATTTTCTGATCAATCTTGAACAGCGACAACGACAACAATTTACCTGCAATTGGCACTAAAAGTTTTTTGCGCAAATCTCCACAAAATCGAAAGAGGCTTGAAACACAGACTCGCAATTGCGTGTGTGTGTGTGTGGGTGTGTGTGTGTGTATGTGTGTGGGTGTGTGGATGTTGCAACTTGTTGAGTCATGGCCGCATTTACTTAGTATGCACAATAGCTGCTGCTGCGGCTGCTGCTGTGGCTGCTGCTTCTTCTTCTTGTGCCAATGGGCCATCAATCAAGAGGCAAAACGGATCCAAATAGACCCCAACTGATGCCCGGCTGTCCGCACTTGGGCGTTGTTGTTGTCAACGTTAAAGTCAACGTCAACATCAAAGTCGTTGTCGACGTCAACGTGGAAATGTTGCAGCAGCAGCCGGAGCTTGGCAACATGTTGCTGTGCGCATGTTGCTGCCCGAAATGTTGACAAGTGAAATGCGTGGCACGTTTACACAACTTTAATTGCGATTTAATGTAATGTATAACATTAAACTCGACTGCCATCAAAATTTATTAACAACTTTCACGCAAACAATGCAAACAGAGACAGAGACTGGCAACAAATTGTTGCATTAATTTCGTGGCAACAACAACAACAACTTTGGCCGTGCCTTGCCCCGTTTCTAGTTTTTTTTTGTGTCTCTGCGACCTTTTTTGTGCGACAGTTCAACGCGTGGGCGTCAATTTGCGAGCTTTAATTAAATTATTGCGACAGAGCAAAAAAAAAAAAAAATCGCAGCAATTGAAATTGTTTTTTAATCAAGACAAAAAGGCAATTAACGTGTGCGATTGCATTATGCATGCCACATGTGCCGCCAAATGCTGCAAGTATCTGTTTTTATTTATTGCCAGACAAGCGATTTTTTCTCTCTCTCAATTGCCACAACAACGTTTAAGAGGGCAAAAAAGTTGACAGCCGGGCTAATTATTGATGTGTTGTTGTTGTCGTTTTGACTTGATTTCTGCAAAAATGTCGAAAACAATTAGCAAACAATTTTTTCTGTTTGTTAATTTGATGGTCAAGAGTTTTGTTGGTAAAAAGTGTTTCATTATAAATTGTGGAAATTTGAGAATGGATTTTTAAGGCAATATTATAGTTTTTTCTAATTCTTTTTAATCAGCAGACATAAATAATATAATGCATATTTATATTATTTTAAGGCAATATTTTAATTTGTTTTCATATTGTTTTCATAATTAGCAGACATAAACGAAAAGACTTTGGAACATATTCAAGAGAGTATTCTCCAGCATTTAGTTAGCTATAAATTCTGTTAGCTGGAGAAATGGATTTGATGTGAAGCAGATGGCTTGAGGAGAATTGTGAAGCTGGAAGAGGAACATATGGCTTATGCATTTGCTTGTGTGTGAGGAGAACTTGTAAGGCTCGTAATTGTTGAGTTGGGTGAAGATATCCAATATCCAAAATATAATAAAAAATACAATTTTTTGATCAATTTTTTCTGTGGCAGCTATATGGCATTATGGTTCGATCCGACCGTTTTCTATATATGTACTGCCAGCCATCAAAATAAATATTTATGTAAAGTTTCCTGACGATGGCTTCGAGGCTTAGAGACTAGAGACTAGCTATACTGACGCAGATCGGGAATATATATTTACTCTATGGACTCGACAACTTCTTATGCTTATCAATATATATATACCCTTTTGAAGGGTATTGCTTATGAATGCAGCACAGTTTTTCCTGCAAACGCAAATTGAATTGGAAAGTGTGAAACGCCTTCGCTTTCGCAATTGCCGGCGTCTGGGCCAAGCCCAGATCGAGGCCAAGCAACAAATTGGCCAGAAAATTTGCCAATTCGGCTGTAAACTGTAAATGCTCAAATATTATGCAAAATGTCGATGCCACAAATGGGCAGGCGGGTGTGAGGGGGAGGGGGGGGGGGGGGAGGGGCAACATGCCACACAGTTCACAGGGCCGAAAACCCGAAAGTCTGTCAAAAGTGGGCACGCGGCAATTAGCACATCATTGACACATGTGCAACACACACACACACACACACACACACACACACACACACACACACAAGAAAAGTGGTCTGCGGTCTGTGTGTGCGTGTGTGTGCGTGTGTGTGTCTCAGCTGCTTTTCTGTTGTCGCCGAGAAATGGAAATGGAGCATTTTATGCTCCAATAAAAATAATTAAGTGGCGTAATTGATAATGACTTTTTTTCCCTATTTTAAATTTCTTTATTTTTTTCTGTTCGTTTGTTTTGTCTGATGTCATAATTTTCGTGTATTTTTTTTTTTGTGACTTTTCTGACAGCCAGGGTGTTGCTGTGTGTGCGTGCGTGTGTGTGTGCGTGTGCGTGTGTGTTTGGTGTGTGTAAAGCGTGACAAATTTATAGGAAGCGATAAGCGAGACGCGTTCAACGCTTGACGATAGGAAATTTCATAATGCAAATGGGCAGCAATGATCAGCAATGAGCAGCAATGAGCAGCAATGAGCAGCAATGTGCAGCAATGAGCAGCAGGCGATCATTGATAATGGGCACATTTTAGTAGAATGATACGTCATGATATGGGAAATAAACTGAGCTATTTGCTGTTAAACATCTGTTGAATCACTTTTCGGTTGCCCGAAATAAACATTAGCTACAAATATCTTGCATGAGATGTTCATTTATGATCTTGTAAATAAACATTTGAACTAATCTTAGGCAGCTTCGTAATTTCTCCAATTTGGAATGAATGTTTCGATAAACTGAACTTGTTTAAAAGTTGAGGAAAGATTTCATTGGCGTTTCTTAAATGATGAGCCCTGCTGTGAATTTGTTGTACTCTAATATCATTATTGGACTAACTATTAGCATTTGCATTAGCTTGAATTATTATTGCATTAACTATTTCCGCTTACCACTGCTTATTGGATATGCAAAACATTATCTCTGTCTTAGACTAATGTTAGTTTAAATTCTAATTTAAACAATTCTAGGAATTGAATTGAATTTCTTTTGTCTTATAATGACCACCAAAATGATATTTAATTTGCATTACTCATTACCCCAATTCTAATAAACTATTTCCCCTTTCCCGTTCTCCCAGTCTCTTCATTAAGCATACAAAATTTAGTTGACAGCGGGGAAAAGTCGCTTCTATCTCAACGGGAAGGAGCTTGCCCTGGTTCAATGCGCACCAGATTATTTAGTTATTATACTAAATTTATAAATTAATTATATTTATATGCTTTCACTTTACAAACAGCTTATATTATTCAATTTCTGTAAATGCAAGTTGGTTTCAGTTTTCAACTAATAAAAAAATAGATTTTCAGCTATAAGCACAGTTTCCTACTGTGTAAATATTATGTTCATTCATTGAATGCTCGATTTTGTACTACATTTATAGTTATTGGCCCATCGAGCAAATGATTTCATCTCACTTTCCCATTGCAACGTGTTTTCGCATGTTTCTGAGCTCTCTCTCCTTTCATTTTCCTCTTTTTTTTTTTACCCCGCCCAATTGAAGCTCGTCGGATGAAAAAGTCCTTGGCCGGGAGAGTCAAGTCTCGTTTTGTGTAACGCTTGTATTTTGCCAGGCATTTGACATGCTCCCCTGCACTTAGCAATAGCTATCAAAAAATACAAAAAAAAAAAAAAAGAGCAGAGAAGAGAAAGAAACTTTGACAAGCTCTGCAATTGACAAGTGCGTGCGATGTGGCTGCTGCTTCAATTCAAACACAAAAATCGAATAACAACTGCAACAACTACAACAACAACAACAACAACAACAACTACAACAACAAAAACGACAACAACTTGTAATTCCAAGTGCTGCATCGAACTTTGGGAAACGCACAGCGTCCTTCTACTCATTCGAGACTTGTCCATTCCATTGGGTGTGCGGTTGACTGTGTGTGTGTGTGTGTGTGTGTGACCACAGATATACACATCTGCACTCGGCTACAAATTCCAGAGAAACAAACACGTGATACACAAAGCAATCTCCGACAAAACAACCAAAGGACCTAAAAACCCAGCTAAATTTACCAGACTATTTGTAGAAGTCCAAGAAATATTAAAAATAATAAAACTAAATTCAAGATAATTTAATACATTTAATATTTAATTAAATATGTAAAAGTTCTGTATATAAAAATGTTATCTATTATTTAAAAAAAACAAAAAACAAGAATTTTGTTACTCAAACCAAGTACAAATGTTATTAAAATCAGCCCTAGGCAAAAATATCTTAAACTAAAACTAAAAATTGGTATATCAAAAACATTGTAAAGCCCAACTCAAGCATTATACTAAATCAAAGATTGCAACACATCTTTCATTGAGAATGTTTTGATCTTGTTTCAAGTCTGCAAATGCTTGTTTTAAGTATTTTGTACTAAGCCCGAAATTCTCTTCTTCTTTTATTCAAAGCTGTTTCAGACTTGATTTGAAATATTAAAGAGCAAAATGTATTGAAAATTTAAAAAATAAAGCGGCACGAATTCTCTCCAGTTCAGACTTTAAATAATAATACATAAAAAACTAATAATAATCATAATAATTAAATAATTATAATAAATATAAAATGCATATTTTCAAGAATTCTAGCTACTTAAGAGAACTTTAAATTGATTAGACACAAGTTATTATATGTTTATTAAATATTCACTTCGAAAATTCGCTTATCAATTTTATTTAACATTTCCCACGCTAAATGTCTTCCCACATTATATACCCCACCGCCTCTGCAATGCTGGGTATTCAGAAATGCATGAAACAAATTGGGAAACGATTGACTTGCCAGCAAAATTCTCGAACTGTTTCATGGGGGCTCTGCTCACAAATTGACTCAATTTAAATATCGATTAACAAATGCTGCCGCAGACGAGAGCTTCCCCCCTTCCCTTCCCTTCCCTTCCCTTCCCTACCCCGCCCACCCCCTGCCCCTTCCCCCCAACCAACCAGCTATCACGTTAGATTTGCCTTTGTAACTCGCCGCAGCGGAGCGTGACAAATGTTTTCTTTTTCTTTCGTTTATTTATTTTATTCAAATATTTTTCATAGCGCCCAATGACAAAGGGCGGGCAACAATGGGTTAACAGACGTTAAGTATTTGTAGAAACTGCATTCGATTAGGCCGCAATAAATCTTCGGCGCGATATTCAATGCAACAAAAGGTCAATTCTCTAATGAGGACACGCCCACATCGTGCGCAACTTTCGGTTTCGTTTGCATCTGACAGATAACACGAATGCGTAGTACGTAATTCCTCGATTTTACTTTTATTGAATGTAAATATTTGCTTAACATTTCAAGCAGCTTGTCGAATTGCATATTATTCACAAGTGTTTGCATCTTTGGCTTATGCTCGTCTCTTCTGAGCTCTGAGTGGGACATCGAGAGCAGCTTAAGGGCGTAACAAAGGCAAATATTGTCTGGCCGAGTGAATGACTGACTGACTGAGTGCCTTATTTATTGACTGAATAGCTAGCTTACTTTTTGACAGAATAACTAACAGACAGATTGACTGGCTGACTGACTTACTTACTGACAGAATGATTGACAGACTGACTGGTCAGTCTGATTGACTGACTGATTGACGGACTGCCTGACTGGATGATTGGATGGCTAAATGACTTGCTTATTGATGGGCTGACTGATTGACTGAATAGCTGACTTACTTACTGACAGAATAACTGACGGGCTAACAGAATGATTGACAGAATGATTGACGGAATGCCTGACAGAAGATTCATAGACTGAATGACCGACTGATTGATGGACTGATTGACGGGCTTACTGACTAGATGACTGAATCTCAAACTGACTTGCTAATTGATGGACTTACTAATTGACTGAAGGACTGATTGACTTACTTACTGACAGACTGACAGAATGGCTGACAGAGTGATTGACAGAATGGCTGACAGACTGAATAACTGATTGATGATTACTGGACTGACGGACGGACTGACTAAATGACTGACAGACCGACTGACTAAATGACTGACAGACCGACTGACTGAATGACTGGCTGATTGATGGACTGACTGACTAGATAATCAAATGACTAACTGACTCACGTACTGACAGTCTGTCTTATTGACCAACTGCCTAGATGTCAGAATGACTGACAGACAGAATGATTTGATGATACATAACTGACTTACCTATTGACTGATGGATCGACTATCATGCCGAACTGACTGACTGACTGTCTAACGGACTGATTGAGTAACTAACTAATTGCCTGACGCACCTAATGACTGACTGACGAGCTAGTTATCAGAATGGTTGACTGACGGTCGAACTGATTGACTTGGCAGTTGATTAATTAACTGACTTATCGCAGTCCTTTCTGATTGACTGGATTATTGCCTGACTTAATTCCATACTGACTGATTGACTGACTCACTTACTGGCTAACTTAATAACTGATTAACTTACTTACTGACTAACTGAATGACATCCGACTAATTGGCTGACTGAATGAATGTCTGATTGACCGACTAAATGATTGACTGGCGTTTTGACTGACCGTCTGACTGAATTCCAACAGACTGCCTGTCTGATTGATCGACTGGCTGATTGGCTTATTATCTGACTGACTGACTGACTGATTTTCTGACTGACTGACACTATCTCGGTTCCCAACCTTAAAAATACAAGCTTTAAATTATGGGCCTGTTTATGTCTTATTCAGTTGTTATCTCGCTGGGGCCATAAACAGAAGTCAACTCTGTGGGTCACAGAGTGGAAATTGTTTTTATTATCGATAGTTAAAATAATAATTCCCCAAGCATATCAAATCCACTTCAGTTACTCTATATAAAAACTCTTTTTCGATTGTGTCAAATGTCTCATCCAATTCGACTGCTTTTATGGCCCCAGAGGTTGCTTCTCTCTCTTCTCTTGGCTGTGCGTGTGGCATGTGACGAACGCGAACACAAATCAAATTGCTTAATTGGGTTGGGCAGCTCACCCCCCTTCCCCTTCCCCCTACCCCGCACTCCCTTTAACCCTTCATCTAGCTCGCCTAGCTGCCGTTTCGTGGCATGCCGCACTCATCAAATTGCTGACAGTTTGAAGTGTGTCACACGGCGCATTTGGACATTTCTTTCCAACAAATTATAGACCAGACCGTCTCCGTCACATGGGGCTGCCCTCTGCAGCTTGTTGTTGTTGTTGTTGTTGTTGTTGTTGCCTGTTGCTTCTGCGTGTGTTTAATGAATGGGCGTAGCCGCAGGCATTGCATGCCAGCTTGATTATGAAGGAATCTGCTTGGGCGCATGCTCTTGCCTGACCATGACAAGTGTCTGGCCAAGGTCTTCAGATCGTCTTGATCGCGGGTCAGAGTTCGTGGTTGCATTTGATGAGCCTCGATTGTGGGCTGTGTGTTAGCTGTCAGTTGTGGCAAGCTGTGTCCAATTGGCATTACATAGGCTCAAAGGTTATGCATAGAGATGAGCGCGGGCCGCGTTTTTTTACTGCCCAACAAAAACACGAAACTCAATTTTCAAAGAGGCATGGAAAAGATATAGCTAAGCAAGGCTTAAGGTATCTTTTAATTCGATATTTAGTTTATAATAAAAGAAATGATAACTAAAACCCTTCCCCTAGTCCCAATAGACGCTAGTAGGTCTAAGGTCTCGCCAAAAATGCAAAAAAAATGCTCCAGATACCATTTAATTTAATATTTTGTTAATATTTTTTTTTCAAAGATTTGATAACTAAAACCCATCCCTTCTCGCCACAACTTCCCTACTAAATTTTAATTATGTTTCATGTCCCAAAAATCTATGCATATTGTCAAGACTTAACAGCTTTCATCAGGTTCAACTTGCAATAATCATATATAATCGCCTTTTGTTTTAATTAAAAGTAAGGAAATATTTCCCGATTTCCCTTTGTGCTAGTATATTTAATCACACGCCAAGCAAGAATAATTGAGAAACATCTCTTTTACTTCTGGCAAAAGCAAAGAGAGCTAGAGAAAAAATTTAATTTACTATTTTCTCTTAACATTTGCAACTCGTAAATTAAGCATTTTCTGCTTCTTATTCGCATCGAGTTAAATAAAAGAGTTTATGTGGCTACTGTCTGTAATTATTTCACAAGTTTTCTGGTATTATATTTCATTTTGTCAATTCTTTAAATGCTTTCTGGCCACACGCTGCTCGACATTCTGTTTACACATTTGTGTGTGATAGAACTTTTCTGTGGCACTTTGTCTGCCAATATATATTGAGCTCTAATTTATGGCCAACTCTACTTAGCCCGGTTCGAAGCAGCAGCTGTCATAAATTGTGGCCAAAGTATGACCCAGAAAGCGCAGAGGCGCAGACTCTTGATTTTGGCTTTCCGAGTTTGGACAAGTGTCTGTCTGTCTGTCTATGATTTAATTATGCAGCAAATGAAAAGCACGAGCAAACGCCTCGCAGCGGATTGCAAGTGCATTCAGGGGAGACAAAAAAGAAAAACGAATAACGTATCTGACTTGGTTGGCCAAGAAGCCAATCCAGCAGCAAGCAAGCACTCAACATGTGTCTAACCCCGGGCACAAGCGAAAAGTTCACCCAAGCCATGCTCATCATCGTCATCGTCATCATCATTATCATCATCATTAACAAACAACTTCATTATCGTGCAGCAAGTTCGCAGAGCTACATAAAAAAAACTGACATCAATTCAGTTAGCTGCGTTGCATACAAAAAAGTATCTAAGTATCTAATAGATATCATCTTGATACTCGTCGCCAGTTGCCAGCAACATTGTATAATTGACTGACTGACTGACTGACTGACTGACAGACTGAGTGACTCTCTGAATGATTCGAATGCGTGCTGCACTTGGCAACCGCTACTGTCTGTGCGCTACCACAGATACATAGATACAAAGATACATTTGTATCTGCAGCTGTGGAAATTGATGTACGGGTCTCTGCCTGCGCCCGCATTTGCAATCAGTTTGCAGCACTGCAACAAGATTTGACAGGGGCCACGTTTTGAGTTTTGGTTGTCAATTAAAATACTCGCTGCTACTCAGAGCAAAAACACAATCTGAGCGTGGGCGAATGCACTCTCGACTACAGCTCGACTACTTTCAGGGAGTTTGTCAGGCGCAAATGCTCAATAAATGAATTGTCAGCAGAGTTCGTGTAACGCGAGTCGGATATATGATGAAATATTGGCTTGCAGCTGGTTTAGGACAAAGGCATTAAGGCAAATGGGCGTGTAATGCGATATAGGGGTAATCGGAAGGGCCGTGAATTATAATTAAGCCTAGGAATTGACATTAAAGAGGAGTTTAAATCTGGGAAATGAAGTGCAGGTGCTTAGATTAAGAAATGTGATTTATATATGTGTGGAAATATATATTTGAATATAATTCTATTCTGTTATCTATTAAATTTAGAGATATTGTTGATATTATTATTTTTCTACTATCTATAAACATTACAGTACAATTCTAATTCGCAGAAAAATAAAATAACAAGTTATGTATGATAATAAATATGATACGAATTTGGAATTGATTTTGAAAAAAAATAAAACTCCGAACAAAGGGAGAGATATTTCGGGAGGGTATTTAACAGTCAAATATATAATATGATCAACAGCTTTTTTTTAGTTCTCATAGTAAGATTTTCAGTCTGGAATGTGTTGTGATAAAAAGCTAATTTTAGAATTTTTATAAAAGATTTGTAGAGATCTGGCGAATAGTTGAAAGTAGCCTATATTCTTCTGTCTATAGATCTATATAGATATTGTTGGTGTAGAATAAATTCTCTATATGACTGTGAGTTGAGGTATGTTAGAAACCGTGCTGTGCTATGTGGCTATTCTATATACATATATAGTATATATTGGATCATAGTATATAGACTACTATACTATACTATACTAACTATACTAAACTATACCATACTAACTAGACTTTAAATATTTTATTTTATATTCTTCTTTCTATAAATCTGTATATATATTTCTTGAGGTAGGTTGGGAACCGTACTATATTTGTGCTATATAATTATACTATAATATATATACTATACTGTACCATACTATACTTTAGCATGCTTTACTATACTATACTGAACTGAACTATACTATACTATACCAAAGTATACTAGACTTTCAATATTTTATTTTATATGCTTCTTTCTATAGATCTGTAGAAATATTTCTGGTCTAGTATAAGTGCTTAATATTATTGTGGGTTGAGGTAGGTTGGGAACCGTTACTATACTATACTACATATACAACTATACCATACTATACCATCCTATACCATACTATACTATACTATATATACTACTATACCATGTATACTATATACTGTATATACTATATACTATACTATGCTTTATATGGTATACTCTCTACCATGCTATTCCATAATATAATATACCATAAAATACACGCTCCTATAATTCCATTCGATCCGATTTCATTTATATCTCAATGATATCGTTGTCAGTTTGTTTTTCCCACCTCGCATTTTTCGTTACGCAAAATAATCTGTTAACACTTCCATGATTTTTGCAGAAGTCTTTTGTCAAGTTTTGGTTGGCTACGTGAGACTCGGGCTCGATTGGCATCATTTGGCTGCTCGACATGCGCGTTGGGCTTCATTAATTTCTGCTGCCTTTCTTCTAGATGATTTTTTGCGTGTGTGTGTGTGTTATTTTTATTTGTGTGTTTTTCGCAGCATTTGACATTTGCTTAGATGGCAGCATATTTAATGGATTGCCAAAAGTTTCGACCTTGCTGAAGTGCTGAGTGCCCCGAAAAGTGTGTCGTCAAATGAACCGAGAAGTGAGCGCAACCAGGAAAAAAAGGGGGAAAAGTCGGAAAATCTTTGAGTTACTTTTTGTGCTCCCTCCCCCTAACCGTTGCCCCTCCCTCCCCTGGGCAGCTGTAGGTAGTACTAAATGCAGGCCTTTTGTTTATGCCAGCGGCAATTGCTTTGTTTATACTTTTGTGTACCTAGTTGATGTTGTTCTCGTTGTTGTTGTTTTGTTTTTATTACAAGTAAAAAGTGCCACTTGCACAGCTGCCGATTACGGGCGGAAGGAGGGAGGAGCGGGGCTGTGCTGGGTATGGAATGGGAAGGGAAGGGAAGTGTGGCATTGGCCCGGCCATTGAACCCGAGTATGATGCAAGTTTACTTTGAAGGAATGCAACTACCTTGCAGCAAGAGAAAAGTTCTCTCTGAGAGTGAATCGGACTCTTTCAAGGTGTCATTCGATTAAATTTAACAAAATACAAAACAATTAAAAGTAAAGTATTTGAGGTGTAGAAATTGAAATGAATAAAGTAATAAAGTTGTCTGGGATTTAATATACTTTATTAAAACAGAGAGATACCAAACTTTCAATTAAAACGAACTGTCAAAACATGTGGTTAGAGTTGGATCAGACGAGAGTGTTCAACTAGGGAATACCCTTTAACCAGCTTTGGGCTGACTAAATATCATCTTTTAACTCTATTCTATATACACATACATACACGTACAAACACGTACACACACAAACACAAAGAGGCTTGCCTCAAGCTACGCAATTTGCTTTCATTTCTCTTACCCCAAAATTCTTAAAATTGCATTTTTGAATAACTTGCTTGTTTAATTGGCGATACCTATAAAACTTTCAGGAAAGTATATACATATTCCAATAATCAAGGCAATATCTGTTAAGAATATTCGACTATCAAAAGAGATATTCAAAAGGTAAATTATTTTATAAAATATTTGCCGACTATGTGCCTGCGATGTTCGATATAAGTTCTTTATATTTATATAATATCATAAATTATTTACATATTTATATTTACTTATTTATTGTCAACGAAGGAAATGTCAAAAATTTGATATGGTAATGGTTATTCTTAGCTTGTGGCCTCTAGCTCAAATATACATTTGCTTACAGTCAGACAGACAAGACTCGATTGAATCAGCTGTTAATGTATTATTAAGTATATAGAGGTCAGGGGTCAAAGATGGCTATTGTTGCACTCATTTAAACAAGTTTAAGACACTCTTCTTTAACAATAAAATGCCATAAACTATATAAATTGATTATGTCGAGTTTTTATTACCCCCTATCATATACCCCGACACTTTTCAGCTAATACAAAAATGAAACCAATTTATTGTATAACAATTATCTGCATTTGACGACACTTTACGCTGCTTCACGCAACAACAACTGCTCCCCCGCCCCCCGCCTTCCGCCCTGTTTCAGATTATATCCAAAATAAACACTTACAATTACTCAATATTTGAACTGAACTCAGGTCTCGCTGTCACTTCGTGTTGGCCATGCTTGAGATTGTTTTTGGCAACGATTCGAAGTGAAGCCTGAAATCGGATTCAAAGTGCGTGGCTCGATTAAATGTTGGCCGTGTAAACAAAAAAACACGCACGACAACAATTGAGATCAGGCGGCCCAGCTAATTTGTATTGCCAAAGAGACCACACAGCAACAACAACAATCGGAAAATGAAAGAAAAACTTGAAACTGATTAATGAGCAAATCCGTTTTGGTTTTGGGGGAAAATTGAAAAGCCAATCGCATTTGGTACAGTTGTTGTTGTTCTTGTTGCTGCGTATTGATATTGGCCGCCAGCTTGTATTTGAGTTGTGTAAAACAAATGATGTGCCGGCCAATTGGACAGGCGGCAATCAAAATGAAGCCACGTCCACGTGTCCATTAATCAAGCCTCGGGCACGGCTCCTCCAAGCCGTTCGCTCGTTCACCGTTCGGTTCCACCAAAGTGTTTGGTAATTGGAACAGCTAAGAATTCAGTTCAGAAAAAAGAACAACAAGAATAGAGTGGAGTCTGCGGCACGCCGAAGAATAAATGCCCTTGCTTAGTTTGATCAAGATATTTTGAGGAACAAAAGAATTTTCCATAGAAATAAACAGATTTTGAGACCACATTTTTATATAGCTAAATGATATATTAGTCCCATGTTAATAAGATAAAGCTGATATTTAAGAAGCAGAAGCTTGTTTCCTTCAAACAAAGTTTCGGCTGATCGTTCCTATGTCAACTATATGATATAGTACTCCGATCTGGTTGGTTCCAACATATATACTGCCTGCAGCAAGAAGACGAAGATTTCCCACGTTTTGTCAATCTGGCTTCACAGCCGGATGAGTTAACATAGTCAGTTATATAGATGGATAGCTTGAACCAGACCATATCAACTTGATTACTGATACTGATTTGGTATATATAATATATAATATTGCTTTGTCCCTTTCTGTGCGTTACGAATGTCATGACTGAATCGTGATGCCCTTCTAGAAGCGCATAAATGAGCAGAAGAAACGATTTAAAAACAAATTAATAGTGCGGCAACAATAATGGCGGGGCACCTGGGCACCGGGTAGGGGTATTCTTCAAATGTTTAATTAGTTTGCAGAACAAAAGAAATTGTTGTTCTCGTTGTTGTTCTCATTGTTGTTGTTGCGGCAGTAAGGCGTCTGGGTTCGAGTTCAATTAAAGCCGCAAGCTGCAAAAGAGTCGAAAACGGAAACTTGCACTCTGAACTTTTCGGCCAAAAGAGCTGCAGAGAAATGCCCCGAGCGTCCCTAGCGCCACGCCCCTGCCCGCCACGCCCCGAGGCGTCGATCCTTTTGTCAAAGGAGCCGGCCATAAACAATGAGTAGCCGGCCGGGTCTCCGGGTTGCGGGGTTGCGGGGTTGCCCGACCGAAAGCCTTCCATTTGCAAATAATTAAAATTGTGCGGCAGAAAAACTGAGAAAATGTGAAAATGTGCCGGAAAATTGTGTGTAAAACAACAAAACAAAATAAGAAGAAAAACAATTTAAGCACACAAAACGAGGGCGCCGAAATAAAATAGTAAAAAGTGCTGTTAATGCAAATAAAATGCATGCGAAAATAGCAGAGAAATGGCAGAGAAATGAGCAAAAAGTCGATAATTATCTGCCGTAGGCCGAAGTTTCTATGCTCTAATACCAGAATAAAATATATGTAAAATAATAATATATAAATATTGAATATATATAAATCTGATTCAAATTAATATGATGGCAACTTAGCATGAATAATAGGAATATCTACAGAATAAATTCGAAATTAAAAGAAAACTGCTTCACTTTGGAACTATTGGTTCATATAAAAATTGTGATAAGATCAGACTCTATTAACTCACATCGTTTCCTATAGTTTTTTTTTTATGTTGCAGAAAGAAAACATATCTGGGAAAAAGATACAGAAAAAATCGTTGCTAACAAATAATTAAGATTCCTACACATTTCCTATGCATTTTTCATTGCTTCACGCTTGTAATTCCCAATTAGTTAAAGCAGCAAAGGCGAGCGTCTGTCGGAGCTTGGAGTCGACAGCAAGCGAGCAGGTCCTTGAAATAGCCGAGCTACTTTTTTTTTTAGTGTTTATGCTTTGTTGTTTGTTGGTTATTATTTTTATATATTATTCATGATATTATTATAATTATATATTATTATTGTTTACCAATAAGCAACATTAACCTAGTGTCGGTAAGCTTGATATAAGTATTCAGAATTTTATTTAATATTGAATGCAACTACTCCTATTTTTACAAATGATTATCTTGATGATTTATGAAATTGGATATTTGAAAACATTTCTAGTTTTATTTCATAAATAAAGAAAATTTTTATTAGAAATTTAAATATTTTGTTTACAAGCAAAAGTGCTTTAGTTCGGGCGAAAGATCTTCCATAAAGTATGGCAAAAGATTGGGACTAAGAAAATTAGTATGTCAAAGTTCATATTGCCCCAAAAGAGCTGCAATTTGGCAGAGCTCGCACAGTATTTCATTCAGTTGGAAGTTGGGAATAAGCCATATTATGTCAAAATTAGAATATTCAGCAAAAAAGGGTATTTGGCAAAGAAAAAGGCAAAAATTCGCCCTTGGGAGCCGTGGGGCAGCGGCTGGCTGGAGCTGCGGGCGCTTTTCTCTGGCTGTCGCGCACAATTTTTAGTTAATTAAAACTAAAAGTGAAAATGCGCAAGTTGCGGGTAATAAAAAGCGCTTTGGGGCTGCCCAAAAGGCGATAAACGACAACCACAATTTGAATAACGGCAAAGAAAACGTACTAGAAAATGGGAAATGCGAAATGGAAAATTGAAAATCGACAAGGCAAAAGCGATGAGACGCAATCTTCCGATAGAAATATGGCAACATGTGCAGGCTGCTGCCACAAGGCAGAAGAAGAAGAAGAAAAACAAATGCAATTTAAAATGCAAGCACAACAAAAATGATAACAAAAAAATATAATGAAAATATAAAAAAATAAAAATACAATTGCGCAAATTGTGCAAAAAAATGCGAATGCAAAACGTTGCGGCATAAATGAAAAACGAGAATTTTCCACACGTTGACAAGGCACAAGGCTGGGAGCTGGGGCAGCTTTTTGTTTAGCCCGAGCTGAGCCGGGGTGGAGGAGGGGCTAACTGGCCAACAAAGGACCTAGCTGATGGCTAAACGCTGCTGCCTGCAACCAGGACTTTATCCTGTTTGGGGTGACATAGAATTAGCAGCGCTTGAAATGCTGCGAATGCCGGGAATCCCAGGGAATGCTGGGTGCCTGATAGCCCAGTTGAGATGAGAGATGCCTGCGAAATGAGAAAGCGAGGAAGAGAGAGAGATAGAGGGAGAGGGGAGAGAATTAGCTATTGACAAGCAAATACCCTGTTTATAGCATATCAAAGGTGTGTTTAGCCGAATCCAGGGAAGTCAAGCTATAAATATTATAACTTTTGCATATATAAATATAAGCATGCTTATAAGTATGTTCGTGTGCATGTCTGCATATATGTATGTATATGTATGCATGTTTGTTTGTATTTATGCAAACATGCAAACATGCATACATACATACATACATACATACATACATACATACATACATACATACATACATACATACATACATACATACATACATACATACATACATACATACATACATACATACATATATACACACATACATACATACATATACATACATACATACATACATACATACACACATACATGCATACATGCATACGTGCATACATACATACACACAGACATACACACATACATACACACATACATACATACATACATATATACATACATACATACATACATATACATACATACATAAATACATACATACATACATGCTTACATACATACATAAATATATGCATACATACATACATACATACATACATACATACATACATACATATATACATACATACATACATACATATACATGCATACATAAATACATACATACATACATACATACATACATACATAAATATATGCATACATACGTACATACCTACATGCATACATAAATATATGCATACATACATACATACATACATACACACAAATATATGCATACACACATACATACATACATACATACAAACATACATACATACATATACATACATACATACATATGTATATACCTACATAGCTTCTCACCCCTGACTTCATCGCCAACTAAAAATTCACAAAAAACGGCCGGGCCTACTTGAATTCTTGAGAATCGAGGAGGAGAGCACTTGATAGAAATTCGTTTTATTTAAATTTGCAGCACAGCGACAAATAAGCTTGGTCTGCGTTTGGTATTGGAAAAAAAAATATGCATGCATACATATATACATAAATGCATACATACATGCATGCATACACTAACAAACAGACTCCCACACACACACACATATATATAAAACTTGTATGCCTTCGTAAAAAATACGTGTAATATTATATACTTTGCTCCATTTAAGCTCACTATTATACGATTTGTATAGAATCTATTCTTTATTTATTGCTAATATCTTATATTGATCTAGGTCAAAATTTCTCCCCCTCATAAGTCAGTCAAGACTCAACTAATTTTCATAAAGTTAGATTTGGCATCTAGGTACCCTAAATATCCCATAAAATAAATAAATATCCCATATAGACATAGCCTAGAATTTCCCAAGCCATTCTGAACTTTGATACTTATCGATTCGACTGAAACGGTGTGATCGATAGCTCAAATAAACTAATCTAATCTGATGTGAAGTCTCCAGTGTTAAATAATTTATAGCCTTACATCCAATCAAAAGACATTTCTTCTAATTGGAACGTTTCAAGAAACATCTTGAAAAGTTAATTGCAAGTTCAGCCAGCCCTCTGATATCCCTATATTCACAATTAACGCAGGGATTCATTTTGTTGCAGGTACTTGATACGTTCGGGTCTAACTGAAAATTAAAGAGCTGCTGCCGGAAACCATGCAAATTTCATTCTTGTTGACCAGGGACACAAAAATGTGAGCACATTGGCAAGCAAATAGCAAAGGAGGCTGCAAAAAGCTGCACAGAAAAAAAAATGCAGATTAAGTCAACGACTTGCCCAGAGGTGCAGATGCAGAGAAGATCAAAGAAGCAGAGCCAGAGAAAAGCTAGAGAAAATGATAAAAATGTGGCAGCCAGCTGGTGACGCCCCATCCCAAGCTGTGGCCATAGCCATAACAGCAAATGCAGATACACTCGGAGAAAAAACCTCATACTAAATGTTAATAGAAGAAATTTGTTTAAGACAGAGTAAATATTTGCATATTATTGAATAAAGTGAAAGTTAAGATTTAATTAAGTTAATGCAACATGTTATTAAAAATTAATTGTAAGAGAAATAAGAAAAAATACTTAAAACAAGAATTTGTACACCTAAAACAATGTCAAAGTACTTATTTTAATATTATTGAATAAAGTGAAAGTTAAGCTTAAACTAATTTAAAATCAAACTGGTATTCGAAACTCTTTGTTACAGAAATAATAAATTAAGGCTTGGATTAAGCACTTAAATACTTAAAACAAGAATTTGTAAACTTGAAATAAACCTGAAACAATTTCAACGAACTTTTTTAATTTCTTTGATTTATTATAATAATTAAGTGTAGTTGGGGATTCTCTGATAAAGAAATAGTTATTGACAAGGGAATTCAAAGCTCGGTTTAAGAACGTTTGCACTTGATTCAAGTACGAAATTCACAATCTGTTTCCCTAACTATACAAACATTTCTTCAAGTGAATTCTTGATTCAAGTTTTGCATTCCGAAAATTAAAAAAAAAATCCTAATAAGAATCTATTGCCCAGGCAAAGAACGCTTTCACTTGATTCAAGTACGAAGTGCACAACATTTTCTCTGAGTGCACTGATATACAGAGCTACCAGATACCAGACAGTACTCTCTCTCTCTCTCTCTCTCTCTCTCTGTATAAACACCTGTTTGGCCCCGTCTCAGGGCCCCTTGCATGACAATTAGGTGCAAATGAGTTGAAACGCATGGAGACGGCGGCTACGTTGGCTCCGGATCTGCTTTCTCGGCCTGCTTTGGCTTTGGCTGTGGCAACACCCTTGAAAAGATGAAGATGAAGGCGTCAGTTGCCCCAGCTCCCAGCCCCCTCCCCCTCCCCCACACGCTAAAGCAGACGAAACAACATTTTCCATGTTTATTTCAATTGCATTTGTCGGCACAAAGACGCCTTGGGGCAGAAGGGGGGCGGCGCAAGGGTTGGCAGCTACTCATAAATTGCGTAAAAATAAAAGAAAGAGGAAGAAATGGAAATTATGAAAAATGCCAAGTGAAGTGGGCCTCGACTGGAGGCGTTACTGAAAAATCATCATTAAAAATTAGCTGCACTAATTTGTGTGAAAATTGGGTCGCAATCGGTCGATGTGCGGTTGGGCGAGGGTGAGGGCAAAGGGGCGGGTTGGTGGTGGATTTGAACCAAAAGTGGGCGTGGCACGGCAATTGCCTGGCTGCATTGCAGTTGCCCCTTTAGGGAGGCACGAGGGTGAGAGGTGGGGGAGGGAAGCGTGTGCCAAGTCAATGAAGCCACAGCCGCTTAATTGTTTTAATGCTTTGAATTAATTGAACAGCAGCAAAGGCCCCCCATTTTCCCCGCCCCTGACACAACCTGATCCCCCCCCCCCCCCTTCCTCCCTGCCAGCAACTGATGATGCAGCTGCGTTGTTTACTTGCGCCAAAATTTCAAACGGCGGGCAATGTTTGAAGTGCGCCTTCCCCCCGCCCCCCCCCGCCCACGACAACCCGCCACAGTCTGTGGCAAGAGCTGGAGATTCATTCGAAAAGTTGCAAGGGTTGGGATGAGGAGGACGGTGTGGGGGCTGAGTGGCAAGTGTCGGTATCGATTAGTGGAGCAAATAAAATTGAGCAGCAAGGCGCCAAAGCGATAAGGGCGGGGGCAGGGGCAGAAGCAGGGGCAGGGGCAGGGGCGAGGCTCCTACAAACGAACCAAATATAAATGCTGTGTTAATAATGAAAAGAGATTAGCCAGATGAAAGTGGAATTGGTTTCCACACCTCCCAGCGATTCGGTAACAAAGTGAATTTTAATGAGCGAATATTTGCATAAGATTGTATTTGTAAATAAACAAATACAACTAAAGTTTACATTGAAAGATACTCAAAGATGCATTAAGCAGCAATATGCATTTACGTTGATAGATAGGGGCATAAACGATCCAATAAAAACTATATATTCCTGATCAGCTATAACAAGGAAAGGCAATCAAGGCTTGACAAAATGGTAGAAGACTAGAGGGGATAAGGACTTAAATATCTCTGTTTATTCCACATTATCGATCGATGTAATCTGGAATATATTTATGTATATCTATATTTATATATAGATAGATTAGATATACCTATGTATATAATTATCTCTATAAGCACCACAGATACATAATATGCTCAGTAGATTCTCTTACATTGCATTATATGTAGATCAAGAACAAGCAAACGAGAGAGAGAGAGAGAGAGAGAGTGACAGAGGGATTGACTGCCGTTTAACTGTAAAGCGACGCCAGCAGAGGACGCACGCACGAATGCTGTGAGAGCTCGAAACTTCCAGCTGCTGTTGATGCCCTCTCGCTCTAACTGGCACAGCATGTGCAAGAGCGACACGTTCGGCACATCAGAGTGCACTAATACTTCTGCAATTATTTACATTCACATCGATTGAGGTTCTAGCAAAATCTTGGGCGACGCCTTCTGAGGCACAATAAAAGTACATGGTGTTAAGTTTTTGTTGTGATTTTCTGATTCATGTGCATTTAATTTTCATTTTTATTTTTCGAAGAGCGGGTGTGAATATGGGCATTGTAAAGCACACATTAATACGCTTTTAATTGGTAATAGGGAGTGCAATTCGAGCGTCGCTTCATAAATTTCAATTGAATCTGAACAATTATGCCAGGCAATTAATAATAAAAAGCGTGCCATACAAACAATCAACTAATCTACGGCCAAAGATCTATGCGCTACGTGCACTGGCATCCAACAATAAACACGAATTAATTTGTATGCCAAGCTCGGCAGCTGAAACCGAAACCGAAACCGAAACTAAAACTGTGGAAACTCTCAGCGGGCCAAAGGGGTAAAAAATTTGCTTATCATTTGCTTTGAGTCGACGGCTTCGAAATTAATGAACAATTAAATTCATTTAAATGTTGAAATCCGGGCAAAACTTACACAGACAAAAAAAAAAACAAAGATGAAATGTAAATAAAAGGCAAAGAAAAGTCAATTTGTAACCACGAATAGTTCAGGGCTTCACTCTCAGCACCTTTTGTTGCGGCATGACATCATCTTTGGGAAAAAGAATATGAGGAAATGGGAAAATTATTGTGAGTCCCCTTTTTAGTGCAGTTGCAAGCAGGGCTGGCTTGTGTATAACACAATGTATCTATAACTTTTACACATAAACTCCTGTTCTTGACTTTCAACTGACCTTCAAAGATCTTTGTTAAGATTTATTTGCGTTTATATTTATATGTTTGAAAAGTTTTCTGTTCTAAAATCTCTTCAATAAGCAGCTATAATATTCTCTTCTCTGTAAAATCGCATCAAATCGGTCTTGGAAGAATCTGTCGGAGGGCAAGCTTTTGCATATATTTGCCTTTGTCTATCCTATTTCTAGTGATAGTGTAACAATTGAAGGTTGCTTAAAATTCCCAACCAGTTACTCACATCGTTATTTCGGACTGCGTACCTCTCCTGCTTGAGTGCCTGCACTTCCTTGGCGCGCTGTATTTTCTGCTGGCGATGCCTTTGCACGCGCTGCATCTTCTTCTGGCATTTGCCGACGCAAGCTTCGGGCGCATCAGTTACTTGGCGGAGCAGCGGCTTGTCTGTGCTCACAGCACCCAGGGCCGGGTGGTAATCAATGTCATCGACATGCTGCGATTTATGCTGATGACGGGGCTGGGCAGGCTCCCACGCTTCCAACTGATATTTGTCTGGATGCCGCAAATGATGCTGGCCGTGGCGCAGTTGATGCGGCTGGTTCTCGTCGGGCGCAAATGAATGCAGAAATACCAGCTCGACTGCGCTTTTATCTAGCTGCGTTCTGTCGTCATCAGCGGGTGGCAACACCTTCTCGCTGGCGACGAGGTGGCCAAGCAGCAGGCCAATCAGCAGGCCAGGGCACAGACACAGCACCTGCCACCACATCGGGATTTGCCGCATTTCGTTCGCTTTCCAATTAAACGTTTTCGTATTTTTCAATTAACCAAATTGATCGTTTAGTTTTATAGCTGTTGTATATTTATTTTTGAATTTTTCGCGGCACTTGACAAATTCCTGAAATATTTGTTCAGCACGCGACGCACGACTTTGGTTTTTTTTTTTCTGATCACACGCGATTCATGAATGAAAAAAACGTAAATGCAGTTGTGAATGAATTTTTGATTCAAGCAACTCGAAGCACTCTGTCTCTCGCTCCTTCTCTTTCGCTCCCCTTGTCTGCTTCACGCAAAGTAAATGCGCATTTGCCTATTTCACAATGCAGATACAGAAACGTCTACAGCACGTCTACAGCTAGAGATACACGCACTTACGGCCAAGAATAGAGCTAGGCAACTTGTGCAGTCGACTGCGCTCGAACAACGTTTGATTTCGCCTTCCGGTTGTCAACTGAAGCGAATGCGGCGAAAGTTTGCAGTCGGTTGCATCGAACAAATCACGAACTAAACAGCTGATTGGCAGCTAACATAAACACACACATAGAGCATGTTGCGGGGAGAGAGCGCGAGAGTGAGAGGGAGCGAGAGAGTTGCGAGTGCGTGAGCCAAGCAAATGCAGACAGACATGTTGCTGCAAGAAGTCTAGCTCGCCTTGGCAGCATGTTGCTGGGCGTATTCTAATTGTGCAACATGCTGCTAAGCATAGTCTAAGGCAGTAATATCAATAATAAAACTAAATTAAATAATTACATGCAGTTATAATATAAAATAAAAATAAAAAATAAAATAATAATCTAAATAAAAATTAAAAATACAAATTAAAAAAATAATACTATAAACAAATATTGAAAAAATAATAAAATCATAATCATTCAATTGAACTAGTTCGCAAAATAATATAAGAAATTCACTATTTTCTCTTATAAATGACATTTGTCATTAGCTCATTAAATAATCAAAACATATATTCAAATTGTTCTGAGGCAAAGTTTTGCTAAGCTTAGTCTAATGAAGTAAGATTCATAATAAATAAAGTAAAATAAACTAAATACATAATATAAAAGTAATAAAAATAATAATATAAATAATAATCAAAATAGAAATCAAATAAAAAAGTAACATAAAATAATAATCGAAATAAAAATAAAAAAACAAAAACAAAAGCATTCAATTAAAATTATTGTTAAACCAGTTTGTAAGATCATATAAAAAATGCACCACGTCCCTTATAAATGACATTTGTCATTTTCTGATTAAATAATATAAACATATCAATATAAATAGCTTATATTTTTGAATATGGCAGCATATCTAGAACTTTAACCTGCTAACTTATATCAATCATATCAATATAAATAGGGCTAGATCAGTGGAACTAGTTCGCGGCGTGCAACCGAATTGTTGTTGCGCTTGGCAACACGTGTTTATAAACATTTGCATGCGACTTTGTTGCCGTGTTGCATTGGATTAAGTTGTTATTGTTGCACTTGTCAACAAGTCACGCAGCCATTTTATGATTGATCGACCGAATTGGCCGCGTGCAGCGCGTGCAACGTGCAACCAAGCGTTGCCACAGAGTCGTCTTTAAGACATCTGCAAAGTCCGCTTCCCGCTTCCCGCACCCCCCTCTCCCCGCTCCCTCTGCTGATGAGGTGTTGCCCACTTGCACTTAATTGCGTGTTGGGGCCAGGCAAATCAACGCCCCGAACGCCTCTGGAATGCACACTCAGGGGCTGCCCAAGCGGCGTCTGTTGGTGGAGAGGGGATGTAATGGGGGGGGGGGGGCAACTGGGCGCCCTGCCGCGCCGACTGTTGGCCTATGTGGAAAATTTATGTGGCCAGTTGGCAGTGGGGCTCGGTGTGGTCGGCGCGGTGGATCGCTTGGGGCATCTTTGGGGCGTTGCAAGTAGCCAACATTATTGTTGTTGTTGCTGCTGCTGTTGCTGTTGCTGCTGTTGCAGCTCCCGCTGTTGCTGCATAATTGATAAATGTTTACAAATTATTATGTTGCACATACAACAGCAGCAGCAGCAGCAGAGGCCACCCAGGCGCGCCTGAGACGAGGGGCGGCTGTGCGGGAGTTTCTCTGATATTATTCTTCTTTTATTTTATTTTTTTTTTCGCACAGGTGCGCGACGTTGCCGGTTTTCAGCTGGCGCCAAATGCATTTTGCTGTTAATTAAAATGAATTTCTCAATGGAAATTTTCTTTCTGCCCGCCGAGTTGGGACGGCATTAAACGATGCATTAGCATAACGAACAGATCCCTTGTGCAACAAATGATGATGAGAAAATACAGTAAAAGCTGCCTAGAGTGAACGCCAAATGAGGTGAGGGAGAGTTAGGCATGTACGGAGCTGCAAAAATATTCCTATTAATCCTATTTAAATTAATTATATAAAATGATGATGATAACGTACAGTAAAAGCTGCCTAGAGTGAACACCAAATGAGATATTAGCTCAGGAGTTAAGCACAGAAAAAGTGGCAAAAATATTCCTATTATTTTTGTTTAAATAAATTATATCAAATGATTATGATAAAGTACAGTGAAAGGTGCCCGGAGTGAACACTAAATGATATTTCCATCCCATCATTCCTTTTTAAATAAATTATATAAAATATAAAATAGTTGCCAGTCAGTTGTCGGGAGTAGGAAAAAAGACTGCAACAGATACTATAAAATGCCTAGCTACAAATTCTGTCTGTCCAAGGCAGCTTCTACTGTACCCACGAAGTCAGCTAAATAAGATCGTGTTACTGCCGGAATGTGCCTAGCTAAGAAGTTTTTCAATTGAAAATTGAAAATGGAAATCAAATTTGCTGCCATCGAGTCTCAGCTAGATGAAGATTGTAAATTCTCAGCCGCATCTGCAGACATATCAGCTGCCGCTGCTGTTCCCCTGGGCAGAGTTTGCCATTAGCTTTGTTGTTGGCATTGTTATCGCGTTTGGCCGCTTTCAATTTGCCTAAGTTGCCGTTTGCAATGCCAGAGGGAGAGAGGGGGAGAGCTGGAGAGAGGCGTAGGTGCCGAGAGTGAGAGGAGCCGCAGCAGCTGCCGCAACCACAAAGACAACCGCAGACAAATATACGTGAATTACAAATACAGCCACAGATACAGATACGGCTACGGATACTGATACAGATACAAATTCAATACAAAATGCAAATGAAGCAGAACCTAAATGCGCCGCAAAATCATAAAAATCAAATTGAAAGCGGCCCAAGGGATGGTCGCCGAAAAGGGGGAGGGGGCGTGGGGAGGGGACTGGTGGTGGGGGTGGGGCATGCTAAATAATTGACATATCGAAATCGAAACCAAAGTCAAGGCCTGAAAAGGTGCAGCAATGGAAAGCAAGAACAAAAACGGATCAAAACAAAGTGAGAAAGTGCTGAACTGGGAGATACCCTACAACTAGGCCAGGCTGCCATTACTTCTTTCTAGACATACATTCACATCCTTCTTCTTCCCATTAAATCACACCTTGGAATATTTATTGTTGTCTAACTTCGGTGTTTATAGTCCGATCTATGTGATACTTGTAGGGCTTAAGCTTTCCAAAGAAAAAGACGCTCTCCAAGCTGAAAGAAACTTGGGCAGGAGAGCGAAAAGCCAGCCGGCTGGCGTCTCGTTTGAATAGCGAGAAGCCAGTTGAAAAGCCAGGCTAGAAATTTTTAATTGAACACCTCTTACTTTTATAGTTCTTGAGATCGACGCGTCCGACTTATCCCATCTGCCTAATCAAGACTATATTTGTTTTATGTAGTCAGAGATTCTTTCTTCTGCCTGTTACAAACATTTACGCAAAAGCATAATACCCTTTCTGCCCGTTTATAATTCAGTTCAGGGTATAAAAAGGCCAAAGTCGAATGAAATCACATTAGAGAAGCAGCCGCACAGATAGAAATGAGCAACCCCTAGCCGCAAAAAAAAAAGAAGATAAACCCCTATAATACGCTGCACCCTAGCACTCAGCATGTGTGTGTGTGTGTGTGTGGCTGGAGTTTCCTGCTAATTGTGCTCGGGCTTTGCGACTAGGCAAGCCGCTGCCCAGGCACAGCGGGCCATAAAAATGTCAATGTCAGAAGAGTTCAGGAATCTCTCTTGATCTATGACTGTATTTTGTTTTGTTTTGTTTTTTTCGTGCGGCTCAAACGGTTGACACAGTCCAATTATGTATAAAAAAGAAGACAGCTAAACCGTTTACCAAACAAAATTCCACAGCAATGATGAAAATGATGATAATGATGATGATAATGTTAATAATGATAAAGTTGATGATGAGGGGCAACAAATTGACTTAAGATAAAGTAAGTGAAGAACTGAATACCCGACTGTGGCCCAAGGCCAGCGGAAAAAGGGTGAAACAACGCAATTTCCGGTTGGCTGGGGCAGGGACAGGGACAGGGACAGGGGCAGGGGAAGGGAGTTTAGTTACCATAGCATTCCAAGTCAAATATTTGCCATTTGTTTATTTTGAAAGAGCTGACACGGCAAGGCAAAGGGTAGGCCGGTCAAAGGTCAGCCCAAAGCAAATTAAGACCGAAGCTGCGATAAGATTGTTTGCGTCTACTTCTTGTTGTGACACACACAGGAAAAACACGACAAACATATTTCAATTGTCTCGAAGTCTGAGTCAGCATTGGTCTCTAGTTGCGCTCAATGTCACACACAATTCATTTATTTATTTGCTTTTATTTTCGGTAGTTGTAAGTTAAATCTAAGCGGAAAGCAATTGTATCTTGATGGTTGCCAAAATCTTCTAGCAAATCGGTACTAGATACAATTTTTGTCATTAAAGATATTTCATCTATAGCAAGAAGGCAATATAAGGTCGAAATAGTCAGGAAATACATTTTAAGCAACTTTATCGCTAAGAGAAAATTACAATTATATAAAACTGAAAATTGAGAAATCGTCATCTATAAATATTGTAAAAAATACATTTCATAATAATATTTTGTATTTTCTAAATTTCATTTATAGCATTCTCTTCTCTCATTTCACATATTTGATTCATTTTGTCATATTTGATCTTTTAATGATTTGTTGGGAAAAAGGTGCTTTCATTTTAAGACGATATATCTTTGTTTTCGAGAAACAATTTTTCTTCTTTGAAATATGCAATTTGAGTTTTGTAAAAAAAATTGCGAAAAAAAATATATCCAATATATATATAAAGATCTTTATACAAGTCTTAACTTTAGAAAAATCTTGAAAAAGATTTGTTTGAGTAATTTTTTTTTTTTAACTCTTTACACTTTTATATATTTTGAATATTCTTTTTTTTTGAGTGTACTGCAACCAGAATCTACTTTACGATTTTCAAAAGTATTTTGTTTAATGAAACCATGATGGAATAGACTGTGCCACAAGGAAGCCCAAACACAAAATCGGCGGCCAGTGGCTGTGGCAGCCACAAGGGGGAGGGGGGAAGGGGGGGCAGCTTTTACGATGCATTCAATTCATTTGCAGGAAGCGAGAGGCGCGAAGCGAAGCAGCTCGACGGCATTTGCAGCTGAAAAAATGTAAATAGCCGAACAATGAAAACAAATATGCCGAAGCAGCTAATGGCCACAATCTCAGCAGATGCAGATGCAGATGCACCCGATCCGCAGACCCAATGACACAGTTTGCGAGACCAACTGCAACTGCAACAGTTGGTGGCACCTCCCGTTGATGAGGTGGCAATCGAATTGGAATCGTTGGAGCCACAGCAACAACTGGAGGCTCATTAAAGGAGCTGGCAGCCTATTAAAGCGGCATTCGCCGTGTTGAAAGCCAATGCCGCCGCCAATGAGTTCAAAGGGGTAGAGAGAGGGGGGAGGGGCACAGGTGGAGCAGGGGAGAGGAGTGGGAGCGGGGTGGCTAGATGACGTGTGTGTGTGGCTAAAAATGGAAATGCTGTTGCCTAAGCTGCGGCAACTGAGAAATTTAGAAGGGGGCATTGCGAGCATTTTTTATAGCTGCCGCCGACACGTGATTGAGTTACAATCAGAGAGAGAGGGAGAGAGAGAGAGAGAGAGAGAGAGAGAGAGAGAGAGAGAGAGAGGAGGGAGACATCTGACATAATAGTAGCTTTATGCTCTTGTTTATGACTGGGATTATGAACAAGCAGCTGTTGCATAAGAAAAAGCCCGATGTTGCTTAAAGATGTTGCAGCTATAATAAAAGTTTGATATGGATCTAAGCAGAGATAGCTATCGATAGCAATCAATTTAAGGAAAGAATAAAAAGCTAAAAAGATTCTTTAGCAGCGATATGAGATAGTTATTTGATACTGCTTTGATATATGCGGAGCCTGTTGATATGAGATGAAACTGGGGGACGAATCTGAGGGACGAAACTGAGGGACGAAACTGAGGGGCGAATCTGAGGGACGAATCTGAGGGACTAGCTGGCATCAAGAAAGTCGGACAGACAGACATACTATACAGACAGACAGACTGTACTATGTCTTGGCTATGGATTGAGATATTGAAAATATATACAGTAATCACTCGCTGCGATCGTCGGGTGAGCTGTGTCTGCCCAATTGAAGAGGAATGAGAATGGCCTGATTCATAAGAGTTTGAGAGAAGATGTCCAGCCAAAAGGGATGTCTGCCCAAAGAAGTGTCCTTTAAGCGAGTTTTAACTGTGCCATATTTTGGAGAGGGAGACACATTATAATACCCTCTGCAAGATCAACCATCAAAACGTGCAATAGTATAAACATCTACAACTTTAAGAAACTAGCAATAGAACCTCTGTTGGAGTAGGGCGTGGCCAAAAGGCTTCAGGCTGAAATCTGGTTGATTCGCTGCTTCAAAATTGGGCAACATTTCCTCACACATTGTGTTCACTTTGAGTTACTTTTTGTCTATAATTTCTCATTATATATTACAACGTCTTAGTGTAATATAATGTTGTTCTGCTACCGGAATCAGAGCCAACTTCAGTGAGGTATATACCTCACCAGCTATATACCCTTCTTGGCTGAACACCTCTATCAAAATTATAGTTATCAACTGCGAGACACAATTTTATTAAATATTGTTAGCCAAGTCTATTAGCCAAAAGTTTGAACAGCTTAAATTCCCTTGAGCTGAGTACTTAATCAACTGAACCCCTTGACGGCCAACAAAATGACTCAATTTAGGCGCTTCGCTCTACCGATTTCCCAACTCTAAGCATAATTCGAATTCCATCAAGTGTAAACCCAAAAATTTTCCATCTTTGGGCTGAGCACATTATAATAATGGTCGAAATCGAATGAAATGCATGTCTTGGCCACATTGTAAGCCACATAAACAATTTGGCCAATTCCAGCTAACAGGCACGTCGAACAATAACCATAACCGACGATGTGATGAAAACTGGAGAACGACCCAGTCGAAGCCTGGCTAATACCCAATTGATATATTTTTATATATATACATGTATCTGGCCATCTAGCCAGCCGTAATTATAAGACGATACGTGCATAGATTATGGCCAAAATTGAAATGGCTTCAGCTCGGGCCAATAAACGGCTGCGACTAACGCCTAATGCCCTGATTGATGGGCCCCGACTGCGGCTTAGTCTCGAGTACAGGGGAACAGGGGAACAGAGCCACAAGGCTTACAGATCGAGCTGCCAAACACAATGGCCAACAACAACAAGAAGAACAATAAACCGCAAAGGAGGGCCAAAAACTGATCCGTCGATTCGAAACGGTGCCAAGCACGAGGCCAACAGGGTCTCAGCAGCCCACTCGACTTGTTAGGGGGCGTGGCACACACACACAGATACCCTAACAAACTGGCCAGCCATTGTTTAACTAATTGGATTAGTTTGATGCCTAACCAGGCAAAAAAACCCTGACCAGGTTGAGGCCTACGTCCGTCCGTCCGTCTGTCCGTCCGTCTCTCAGGTAGGAGGCAGCACTTTTGGCTGACTCTCCGTTTTAGTTGTAAAAATAAACAGGATATTCTTGTTCAGCTGGGCATCTTCTATCTGCCAGCAATCAATGTAAACAACCAGCCCACAACAACAAAAAATACAACAATAACAATTCCGGCAAGTCATTCCGATTTGTTGCACCTTTTCATTTTGGTTTTATTACTCGATGATTTTTCGTTGGCGATAACAAAACGAAACAATTTGAGTGCATTTTAAGTGAAATTAAATGAAAATTACTTTGCTTTCCATTCGATTCGAGACTTAACAAAAACATACACAAACCGAACACGAATACAAACTCAACTCAACACGCGTGGGCTAACAATGTGGATAGATTTTGGTATTCATCTAGACAGAAAATTAAAAATATTTGCTTGCATTTTTAATACCAAAAACCCAGCTAGACCAAAGTGCTATTGAATGCGGCAGAATTGTCCAAATTAGACGAGTTTCAATTTGAAGATGGAAGAATTCCTAGAAATATAAGCCAACCCACCCAAATGGGTATAGAAAACCGGACAGAGGCGAAGAAGCTGGTTCAAAGCATCGAAATCAAGCATAAAGGAAGGAAGCTGGTTTGAACTATATGTCAAGCCAAGGCTCAGGCCAAGTGGATGAATCGAACATAAAAGCAGGAAGCTGGTTCGAAATATACGATATGCCAGGGCTCCTTCCAAATGGATGTGGAAAACTGAACATAAAGGCAGGAAGCTGGTTCGAAATATATAGCATAGATGCTAGAAGCTGGATCGATGCACCGAATATTTAGGCAGGACGCTGGTTCAAAATATACGATATGCCAAGCTTTAATCCAGATGTATGTGGAAAATCGAAAATATAAGCAGGAAGCTGGTTCGAAGCAATGAAACCGAACATAAAGGAAGGAAGCTAGTTCAAAATATATAACAAGCCAAGGTTTAACCCAATTGACTGTGAAAAACTGAACATATAGGCAGGAAGCTGGTTCGAAGCACCGAAGCAGACAACAATGGCTGGAAGCTGGTTCGAAGCATCAATGCCGCACATAAAGGAAGGAAGCTGGTTCAAAATATATGGCATAAAGGCTGGAAGCTGGATCGATGCACCGAAACCGAACATTTAGGCAGCAATCAGGTTCGAAATATACGATATGCCAGGGTTTAATCCAAATAGATGTGGCAAAACGAACATAAAAGAAAGAAGCTGGTTCAAAATATATGACATATCAAGGCTTAACACAAATGGATATCAACAATCGGAAGCTGGTTCAAAGCAGCGGCCCTTCTTTTGTTGTGCTCGCAGCCCTGGTGGGAAAAGCCTTTTGCCTTTTGGCAACTTAACGTAGCGACTGCCGATTTACGTTGAACCTGCTTAAAAGAGACGCTTGCAGCTGTTTTTGTCTTTTATCAAAATAAACAAAATATTTTCGGATAATTTTTGTAAATAGAAAATATAGCGTAAAGCTTATTGAGAAAACATTTGAGCATCAGATGAGATTTGACGTGGGCCAAACTTTGACTTGCAAAATTGAACGCAAGTTTATGTAAAAATATTTGCCAAACAAATTAAATTTCTCGCGGCGTCGCTGGGCAAAGTTGGCAGCCAACAGACGCCGTCAACAGCCGCCGACAAGAAGCCGAACCAGAAGGAGGCTGCGCACCAGTTCAAACCCAGCCCCGCAGCCGCCATCCCGCAAATCGCATGCTAGCGACTTAATTGTGCGAAAAAGTTTTTTTAGCGCTAGAAAAATGCCGCAGAGTGTGGAAATTATTTGACAGGCCGTTAGGAAAAGCGAAAATTATGAAATACATGGAAAGTGGGCGAACGAGGAAAATTTCGGGAAACTCAGCGAGGCAACAAATCAAAACGTACGAGATGGAAGGACTTACAAATAAAAGCTTCTCAATGGGAAAATACTTTAACCTTTAAATTTATGTAATGATATCTATTTCTTGTCAAATAAATAACCTTGCCGGAAATTAATTTGCTCATGTGCATGATTCTATCAGAAAAAGTTTGCAGCTAACGATTTCCCTTCGACATAATAAGAAAATGCTGAAAATGTCGAAAATATACTACAAAGAAAATAAGCCAAGAGCAAATCAAATCAACGCAAAATTACATGAAATATATTTTCAACTCGAGTTTTCTTCACGTGGTTTTCCACGCCAAAATAAAAAGAAAAACAACAAAACGCAATATTTATGACGAGAATGAGGATGACGAGGAAAACGAGAGCTTGCATTGCATTGCATTGCAGTCGCATGCAGACTTGGCACTCAGCAGCCCAAACGCACTCAAACAATGTCACACACACACACAGATACACACACACACACAGAAAGAACCACACACACACTTATGCAGAGCAACACCCATACATATGCCATGTGCTCATGTAGAAGAATTGTTCTTGAACAAAACTCAATGATGCGCGCTACGAACAACGAGCAACAACTAAAAAGTGTAAAAAGTCATAGATTGCAAATGATAGACTACGCAATACCCTGTAAGCTGTGTCTAGAAAATAATAAAGATCAAATAATACATTTTGACAAGGCTTGAATAAATAGAAGGTTACCGAATCGAACCTCGAGCAGAAAATTGATATATTAAAAAAAAAAAGATTATAGCTTCTAGATATTTATAAAAAAAAGTAGAGATAAAGGAGATTCTTGACTTGAGCTCGAAATAATACATTTAAATAAGGGTATTTTAAAAGGGAGGTTACCGAATCGAAGCTGGAGCACAAAATTGTTATTATAAATAAGTAGAAGTTTCTAGATTCCATATTCAATAATACTAAGAAATAACTAGAAGATTCTAGATTCCATATTCAATAATATTTAAAAGCAAAGAGAAGACAATTATCGTAGAATAGTTTAAATGGGAGTTTTATCTAGAAATATAAATATAAATAGACTCAGCAAATATTGTAGCAATAGACTATTTCGGCTTACACTTTTAGACTTTGGCACCCATCGAATAGTTCCGTGGAGGATAGTGTAAAAAAAGAGTTAAGTCTAAAAACTATTGTAGAATAGCGAAATATTGTTGTAATGGACAATTGAAATGGGGATAAATAAGAGCAGAAAATGTTGCTTAAAATAATAAAAAGAAAAATAAATATAATACTTTCCTAAAGGCTTGTCTAAAATTAAGTTTGATGCTAGGCAACAACTTTTACTTAAGAAGTGCAGAGTTCAATATTTAAATGATAATTTTTACTAGTAGCAGATGCATTTAAAGTCGTGCATAGTCTATGCTTAAAACATCTACAGGGTAGCGCAGCGAGTGATGGAGAAGGCTGCTAAAATTGTGAGCTGCATTTTAGACAAGTGCAATCGGGCGGTGATTGTGGCAGTTCAGTGTCTATAGAGACGCCCAGAGCACTGTGCCAGTGTGTGTGTGTATGAGTGTGTGTGGGTATGTGTGTTGAGTTCATTCACGTGTGTATGTGTGTGCGAGCGCAGAGGAACTCATCTCTGAAGTGGCAATAACGAGTGTTGACGGTTGAAATTGAAACACAAACGGTTGCAGCCAGCCAGACCGCCCGCCCGCTCGCCGTTGCCCCAGCTGCAGCAAAGCCAACCAATTGCTGTTGCCACTATTTGTGGCACATATACAAAAAGCGAAATAAAGAATAGGGTATATGGAAAGTCTAGCTCAGAGTGCGCTTGCGTGTGGCTTATCGCGTTGCGCTCCAAATTTTAATTGGACAGCAAAGTTGCAGGCGCCTTTCAAAGCCTTTCGGGCCGAGCTTCGGAATATACCTCTTATCACTGGCTAAATAATTAATCAAGCCAAACAAAAGCGGCGAGTGTCCTATGTGTGTGTGTCGAGTGTCACGCCCAGGAAGTGACAGCATTCGAGGCGAACGTCAACGCGACGTCGTCTGAAGCGCCAGTTGATTAATGAGCTGCGATGGCAGCCGCTTAGAGGAGGGTCAGAGGGAAGAGCTAAGGTGGAAGGAGGAGGACAGAGTTGCAGTCACACACAGCGCAACCGGTTAAAGGAAAATTCATTCAACTGCAGGATTTTCCAGCTAAGGTGATGCCCCCCACACCCCGCCACCCAACCACACTCGTATCTGCCCCACCGGTAACTGGGGAAATGAGCTGCTTGTTACGTGACCAAAGCTTCAACAGATAAACACAGCTGTGGCAGGGCTCTGCGGGGGTTGCGGAGATTGCGGGATGTAGCATTAGGTGTGACTGAAGGATTTTCCAAATAGCATTAGGAAGCGGCTGTCTGAGCTGGGATTTAGCTGATGGGCAATCGCAGACCCAGGTCGCATGGAAAGCGACAGAACGGGTCTAAACTAAAGTATGAAGTTAACAAAGTTGGTTATGGAAAGGAAATCGCTGTAAGATCTTAACTAGGGAAGATGGGAAAATATAAAGTAAATCTTAGATCTCATAACATAAACATAAACTCAAATATTTGCGGGGCGTTAGGTTCGTACAGCTGTCTTTAAAGATCTGGGGACAAACACAAAATCGAGGATTTTACTCTTGTGCGCGTTGTAATTCCTAAAGAGTTAAAGCTTTGACCGACGGAAAAGGGCAAAGTCTGCTGTGTAATATCCTAACTAGGGAATGAAAAATATAAAGTAAATCTAAGGTCTCGTATCATAAAGATAAATTGAGATATTTGCAAGGCGCAAAGTGCATACAGCTTATAAAATTTGGGACAAACACATTAGTAATTCCCAACAAGTTTAAGCTTGGACTTCGAACGACTGAAATTTGTTTGCTAAACGTACTAGAGAGGCGCAAAGCTTGTAAGATCTGGGGACAAACACATAAAAAGACTTCACTTTTCGCATTCGCGTTGTAATTCTCAAAGAGTCTGCTGATGAGACCTAGAACCTTTTCATCTTTAAAATCGAACCCCAGTGGGCGATATCGTCAATTGAAGCACAGAATTTATAAGTTGTATATTTGAGTTAAAGACGAATATTGAACTTGGGCTAGATACTGTGAAACCTCTCTAAAGTGTTCATTGTTTTGCGAGTGCTTAACTTTAGTCCACATCAAATTGATCATCAATCATTTTATATTTCTCACTTGTACACATTAAAAATTCTAAACCACATAATTATTTTTGATTTTTTTTGTCCAGATTTGAGTGCTGTACAAATTACAAAATCTAGTTAGTTACAATTGCCAATGGGAAGTGGGGGGAAGCGTTGTTATCGGGGCACACATCAATCATTTTTCGAATCACGCAGCATGATATATCCATGGCAACCTAATCAACTCATCAGATGGCATTTCATGTGCCATGTGCCATGCCCCACGCCCACGTTCGACACATTCACACAAGCCACTTCCTTTAGTCAATCGCATATGCGAGTTCTCTCCCCCTTCTCTTCCTTTTCCCCCATACATCGTCGGTATCATCGCACGTACCACACGGCGTATGCGGATTTTGTTTTTACACTCGCCAGCAAACTGCGTGTTCGCTCTGCTAAAGCGAAATTAAGCTTGTGTTGTATGCAGCCCAAATTGAAATGCATAACAGATTCGCAGCGGCAACCAACAACAACAACAAAAACAAGTACAACAACAACAAAAACAAGTACAATAATCAGTGCCACAAATCAAATCAAGTTACAGCTACGCAGAGTAACTGCTGCATTTGCCAGTCGCAGTCACAGTCACAGTCACAGTTCCCAGTTGTGAGAAGTGCGTGAGGCGTCGTGACACGAATTATATTATATAAAATATCGAGCTGATTTTAGGCATAGAATGGGCACAAATATATAACACGCTGTCAAATAAAGCGGCTTGAGGAATTTATCTATCGAACTTTGTGCTCATCTCGAAATATATTTTCTTTTGCAAGCGGCCTGCTAATCTTGCTAGCTTTTTGCTAACTTTTCAACAGAAACATTTCTGAATAAACAAAGTGGGTTCAGGTTCTTAAATTCCTTTAAGCTCTGTTGAAAAAGCTGTGCGTGTCTACTGAAGATCTAGGTCTAATAAAATAAAGTCAGCAGAAGCTAGCAATATTTTAGCAGACCTGTTAAATACTTAGAATAGTTTTCTATATATAGAGAAACTTTCTATATATAGAAATACTTAGAGAAGTTTTCTGTATATAGAAGTACTTAGAGAGGTTTTCTGTATATAGAAGTACTTAGAGAGATTATCTATATATATAAAAATTTAGAGAAGTTTTCTATATGTAGATATATAATACTTAGAGAAGTTTTCTGTATATAGAAATGCTTAGAGAAGTTTTTTATATCTAGAATTTTATAAAAATACTTAAAGAAGAAAACTTCTCTAAGTTTTTCTATATATAGAAATACTTAGAAAAGTTATCTATTAATAGAAATACTTACAGAAGTTTTCTATTTATAGAAATACTTAGAGAAGTTTTCTGTATATAGAAGTACTTAGAGAGGTTTTCTGTATATAGAAGTACTTAGAGAAGTTTTCTATACGTAGATATATAATACTTAGAGAAGTTTTCTATATCTAGAATTTTATAAAAATACTTAGAGAAGAAAACTTATCTATTAATAGATATAATTACAGAAGTTTTCTATATATAGAAATACTTAGAAAAGTTTTCTATATATACAAAAACTTACTAAAGTTTTCTATATATATCGTTTAATTGTTGTCCTTCTCCACAGTCACGAGTCACGCGCCAGCGAGTCACGCGCCCATCTCTAGCTGCCATGCAGAACAAGCTGCCCTTCAATTTCAATGGAATCGCAATTGCAATTGAAATTTAATTTTGATAGATTTTCCAGCATTTTCTAGTTGTACTTTCCACTTCTTTACTATATTTTCCACACATTTTTTTGTTGGCATTTTGTATGCGCACTGTGATTTGTGCCACGCCTACAGACAAGTGCCGCCCGTGAAGCAGTTTTTGTAGCAAGTGCTTGCGTTTGCATTTTTCGAGCGTTCTGCGTGCTCGGCACGTGACCCATTTTTTGTTTATGCATTTCTTGCTATATGGCACATCTTTTTTTTTTGTATATTTTGGCGCCCCTTTAGCGTGCGGGCCTGTTCGAATTGAAATGTAATCGGAAAGTGCACTGCAAATGCAGCTAACGCGTTGTCAAAGCACTCGCCAAGTGCTGCTCGCTCTCGTTCGTGCCCCACGCGGTTGCAAGTTGCTGCCTTGAAGCAATTTGATTTTACGATAAAACACTCGCCGCGACTCTGACAAAATCTATCTATGTGCGCCACTCTCGGCGGACTCCAATTCCCATTTCGAGAACAATTCCGAAACTATTTAACGCCAAATTGCGGCCGATCAATCTATCAATTGAGTTTTTGCACTCGGCGGCGTGACAAATTGCTCGAATCGCAACAAAAGAGAGATTTCTCCGAATGCACTTTACACGAAATTCGCTTTAAAGCTATCGATAGAAGTCGCCTTGAAGAAATCTTTTTTTATCAGTCAATTGATATAAATAAATACTTGATTCATTTAACATATATCAAATAAAATTAATTGACATGCAGTTTAATTCAATTTCCAAATAAATCAAGCAATAAATATATCGGGCTGTTATCAAAATCGAAAAAGAAGTGTTATTATTTATGTGTGTCACGAATCGTGAACTACTTATTCTTAAATATCGATAATTTATCGATTCATTTCAATGTATCGGTCGCACATATCGAATATATCGACTTAAAAAGAATTAAACTTTAATTCTGGCATTATTTGTGATAAATGGCAACAATATTTATCGATATATTTATAGAGTTGCTTTTTCGATAATAAACCGATTGTTTATCGATTAATAAATAAACTCTGATAGCTGCTAAATTTGTACAAAATTCGTAAGCACAGCTACGAACTGTCCCGACTGCGCTTTAAATATGTGAAAAAGATTTGTTCCCAGCCCGATTGTACGTTAAGTCTATAGATTGATTTCAATAATAAATTCTTAATTTGAAATGTTGCTGTGCAACTGCCGTAATCCAATTAAACAAACCCCATTTCAGAAGCAATTAAACAATTTCCAGATCAGCTCGCAGATGGTTATGTGAAACTCAGCCCACGCGGCGTATGCGTAATGCGAAAGCCCCCAGAGTGTATGCAATCTATATTTGTTGTTCTGGGCTGGCTTTTTTTTTATGAGTTTCTTTCATTTTTTTCAAATACTCAGATTACTTGGCGCTGAGACTAAAATTAATTAAGCCAAAACTGAAACATGACACGCACTCAACTGCATGGCTAATAAGCAGCCCCCGCTTGGGTAATTGCCGACGCCTCGCCCGGCGAGGCACGTGCCAAGCCTCTCACTAGGGAAATGGGCATGGCCGGGGGGGACTTCGGGGGGAGTTGGGTTCTGTCAAGCTGAGTCTGATGACGGTACAAGCATTATGACGGCATTTACACTTCAGCCGTTGGCGTTGCGAGGATTAGAGGCTCGCAGGACTTTGCAGCTCATAAGGCTTACGAGCACGACATGGCCCCAACTCTGCAGCTGCAATGGCCAAAAGCCTGACCAATGGCCATTACTGACTAGCTCGCATTCCAACTTAAATTGCTCGCCTTGCTTTAAATTTCAACTATGCAAAACTAAATCCAAGGCGTGGGCCAAAACTCAATTTGGGAAAGTGGAGCAGGACGAGAGCAGGACGAGAGCAGCTGCTGCCAGCCTGTCCACCGCGTGCCATCGAGAATGTCTAACATGTGGCAAGTCAGTTGGCAGTACACCACCCTCTCCCCTCTGACCCCCCCCTGGCCAAAATCTGGCTACAGCCACGCCCCCCTCCACCCCATCAAACCCGCCTACTCCGGCGACAAACAGCGCCGCAGTTTTCTGTTTGTTTGCCTTGTGAACGAACGCAGCGAGTGGCGCTCTGCTACGAAGGCCAGCGGAGGGGGCAGCGGCGGGAGGGAAGGGAGCGAGGGGGGGGGGGCGACGCCATGTTGAGCATGCACTGGACTCATTTCACTGCACTAGACCCCCCTTCAACCTCTTAAAAAACAAACCCGAAATTTTCAATTATGCGAAAGACGCCTGCAAATGCCCTGAATATAAAACTGCAAAATTGGAGTTTGTTATCATTTTACGTATTCATGATATAGGGAAGCTTTCATGGGGCAGATCTTTCAGGAATTTACAATATATAAGGCTTATAATATTTAATAGTTTTAGCAATACGCTTAGTTTTTGAAACGTTTAACAGATTGCGACATTATTTAAGACTCTGACAAGTAAACCATAAAATGAATTATTGTATGCAGCATGCCCAAAAGGATTGGAATTGTATTGAGTATTAAATATTATATGAATTAGTCTCCCAAAATTTCTTTTGAATCTCGCTTCTCTTTGTCTTGTTTAATTTATGAGAAAATCTTTATAAATACTAAAAAGATTCGACTCTTGTTTTTCCAAGTCAAGAATAAAAGGAATACGGTAAAATTCTCCGCATTACTGAATTGTTTTGAGAACTACTTTTTCGAACCGATTTACTGACTATAAAACTAACCATAAATAAGTAAATTTGATATATAAATACAATATATAAATTTAACTCAAAGCTTAACGCAAATAATTTAATAATTTTGATAAATATTGACACTTTTTTTTATCATTTTTATAGGAGTTAGCAAAATTAATAAGTAATAATTTCCAGCAAGCGCCAAAATAAATAAGAGTCCTACTAAATTTATCCCAAGCCTCGTTTCACTGTTCATAATTTCTTATTTATAACTATAATTTTATGTAAATATGAATGTTTTTATTTGTGTGAATTTTAAAACAGAACTTTCGTAGATTTTAAATCTATTAAATACTTTCAAAAAATCTGTTTCCTTTGATACGAAACTCTCCTCTATTAAATGCAAATTAATTTCAATCCTATTTCTGAACCGCCCATAAATACTTATAAAAGCGATTTATAATATAAATTAATAAATAATTAAAACTTAAATACATATAAAATCTTTTCATATGTAAAATCTAAATATTTTTCTAACCTTTCTCCTCACATAAAAACTGCCCCAAACCCGCCTCAATTCGCGCTATGCCCACAAAACATAGAGAAACAGAGCAGGAAAAAAGAAGAGGAAAACTTGGCTGAGTTTTGGGGCCGTGCGGAGGATGTTTTAAAAGAGCTTGAAGCTTGGTTTTCTGCGTTCTTTTTTTTTTGGTGTAGTTTTTGCTGTTGTTGTTGTTGTTGTTGCTTGTGGCATATCTGCTTGAAATTCATTTTTCAGCGTGCTGCACATGAAGCGCTGCAATTTGGCTAGAAACGGCAGGATATAGAGGGGGCAGGGGCGGGGCCAGCAGTTGGAGCTGGACCAGGTCGACGGAAGCCTTTAACGGATTTGGTTGGCTGCGACGACGGAAATGGGTTTATTTGCGAATGCGGACATATGTGAGAAATGTGCGATATGTGCGTTGTCGGGGCAAATATTTTCGCATGTTGATATGCAAAACCAAACACACAAAAGTAATCTTCTGTTTGGGCTGGCGGAAAGCCTGTCAATGCTGTTGATGGATTTGCGAGACCAGACAAAGTCACGTTTTATTACAATATTCAAATGTCGCTTCTAAGAAGCGTGCAAAGCACTTGGCTTATGGACTGGCACATACCCTGTAGCTAGCTTTGGGCATGGTCTAAAATTGTCGTGCTCAAGTAAATAGTTTAAATCCCTTCTATAAAACCCGAAACTTATATTAACATATATAATTATCTATCTCTCTCAGGAATTATTTATTTATTGCCACCCAAAACCTTTGTTATATCATTACACAGGACTCGAACCAGCAACCTGCTTCTATTTAAGCACCATTATTCACAACTCTTCAACATTTGCATACATAATTCGTTCCAATCGTTTCATAATAGACCGACTACATGAAGTCCAAACAGAAAATTATCTTCTCCTTTGATTTAATGAATGAGCCACGCCCCTTTGAACGCCTCGCCCCCCGTCCACAGCCACAGTTAGCTTTAGAATTTTTGGCCATTTTGTCGAGGCGTCAGCTGAGTGACATTTTGCGGCCAGTTGATGAACCGCCTGAGCATTTTTAGTCTGCATGACGCAGGCCCAAAAACACACACACACACACACAAAAAGTGTCCGACTCTAGGGGCCAACTGGGTTTAATAGAGGTGGCCGAGGGGCGTGGCCCTGGTGGAGGCCAAAGGGCAAGCTCAGTGTGTGTGTGAGGCTGAGTGTGGCCCGCAAGTTTGTCAACACGAGGCAAATATTTGCAGGCATCGACTTTGCACTGGATGTGGTTGTAGTCTTTGTTCTTGTTGTGGTTGGTTTTACTTGGTTGCTGAACAACAACAACAACAACAGCAACAACAACAACAGCAAAAACAACGAGAACGAGAACGGCAACAATTGGTCACGATCACTTTGGCTTTATTGTTTTTCTGGGCTTCATTTTGCTGTCTCTAGGTGGAAAGTGTGTCTGTGTTGTGTGTGAGTGTGTGTTCTGTGTGTATTTTGCTGTCACTTGTGTTGATTTGACGTGACTAATGGGCCGTTATGCGTGTGCTGCGAACAGCGAAAAGACGTTGACTAAGAGTTAGAAGGGGACCCAAGCCTATGGGAAATGCTCGAGATGGCAGAGCTACAAATTTCGCAGCTGAACAGCTGCAAAGGGGACCCAAAAACAGAGGCTAATTACGAGCTGAACTCGGCCAGTAATAACAAGTAAGAGGTTCTAGTCGGGAACTAGGGGATACCCTGAACCCCTTTTCTTTCAACAGGCGATAGGTATAAAATGAACGATAGTTGAGATATATATATTATTCTTGAAACTACATGTCAAGTTTGGTGATTTTGGCTCTTATTATTTACCAAAATTGCTCAAAAAACAGGATTTCGATATCGATTTTTATCGATTACTTGGAAACAGGGCAAGTTATCGAATATCTGCGCTGGCAGTAGGAAGACCTACAGCCAAAATTTCAAGTCTCTAGCTCTTATAGGTTCTGAGATCCTTGCGTTCATACATACGGACGGACAGACGGACGGACGGACGGACAGACGGACGGACGGGCAGACATACGGACATGGCCAGATCGACTCGGCTGTTGATGCTGATCTCGAATATATATACTTTATGGGGTCGGAGATGCTTCCTTCTGCCTGTTACATACATTTGCACAAATACATTATACCTTTTTTACCCATTTTCAATGGGTGCAGGGTATAAAAATGTAAAACATATTTAGAATGCAAGCACAATTCCAGTTATGCTTCAAATACTTGCCCGAGTTCAATTATGATTTGGCATTTGGGAAATTCCAATTTCGAGACTCACCTGCAACGAGAAGAATTTGAAAATGCAAATTACAATTTAGTCAAGTATTTGGTAAGTCGACAGTCCGATTCTTAATGTGAACCTCCATTGCATTGCCGTCACCTTTGTCATTTCGGGCCGGGCCAATGCACGGAATTAGCGACTGTCGTTCATTTGCATATGACATCATCGCACGGCATCGCACAACTTTTGCGCAAAACAAACAAAACTCGGAATGCAACAGCAACAAATAATAATAATAAAAAAATAAAAATAAACAACTTAACAGCAACGAAAATACACAGAGGTAATTTGAAACATGCAAGAATAGACAAGCCCAGCTGAAGCTGAAGATTGAATACACTTTTAAGCAAGGGAAAAAAGAGCTCGAAGGGAAATCTCTTTCATGTGTCGAAAGTAGAGCTGGAAAGACGTCGACATCTGAGACCATCGATGTTTTCGATTGTTTTTAAGCAAAATATCGATAGTATCGATAGTCGATATCGATAGCCTATATCGATACTACCGATAGTCGATATCAATAATATTGATGTTTTCAAAAAGAAAATAATTAGAAGACATTAGTTATATGTATATCAAAAAGAAAATAATTAGAGGACATTAGTTGTATTAACAAGTTGTATTAACTAATCAATATACAAGTGGATTTCGGTCTTCCGGCTCGTTTGGTTTTTCGAAATATTGTCATAAAACAATAATGACATCCGACCGGTATGATTGGAATTTTTGATATATTTTGAGATAACGCCAAAAAAATTTACACCATTTAAATGATTTTATTTGTCGCTTTCTGTTGCTCAAACAATGTTAGAGCTGGGAAAACATTGATGGTTCCGATATAATCAGCGATAGTTCTCAAAGTTCATCGACATAATCGATAGTTCTATCGATTGTTTTCCAGCTCTAGTCGAAAGGGTTGCAAACTCTAGGATCGATTCGTTAGACTTTTTTTAGACACTTACAGACCCCGAATTTAATTCCCACCTCGTTAGGTTTATATTTCCTAAGCTTAACTGAAAACATTTAAAAAAAAAATATTCTTCAAAAAATCACTTTTTTTTTCTAGGAGGGTTGATCTCCTCCCTTCCCTCAGCCCACTGCGCTACGCACTCGATCATTTCGATTTACCTTCAACAGTTTCTAAGCTACTTCAAACTGGAATTGAATTCAATTGAATCAAATCAGTTCCTTGTCTTGACTTCTACTCTATAGCAACAAGAGGTAACAGAATTCGTGATCAAATTAAAATAGCCCGCTGCAAGGGTATGCAAAAATATTTAAAAAATGAAAAAAAAAGTACTTTAGTTGTTGGCTGTTGGGAGTCGCCAGCAGTAAAATGATTTGCAAGTCAGTGCAAATTTATTTGCCTGCCCGCGTGTCGCCCGCGCAGTTTGGCAATTATTAGTTGGCAGCCGCGGCAAACTCGAACTCGAACTCGACGAGCACGAGCACGAGCAGATCATAATTCCAAGAGTGTTGCCCCAAACCAGCGGCAACATCTGCAACTGCAACTGGTAACTGGCAACTGGCAACTGGCAGCTGCCCCGCGGTGGCCACGAGCAGAGCGCAAAAATTTGATGACGATGAGATTTGGTCTGGGACTCGACTCGATTTGTTGCCGTTTCGCATTTCGCATTTATCCATCGGACGTTGATGAAGTGATTAACAATGCGACTCTTGATATCGTTTAGTTGATGACTCGCCCAGGGGTCAAGCGCAGCACAGCAGGTGCGTTTCCCATTTGTATAACTATGGAAATTGAGTGAAGGGCACAGCTTGAATTCAAATAAACCTGGCTCTGACCAAAGGGTTGGGCGAGGGGCTTCATTATAAAAGCTAATCACTGACCTATCTCAATGCGACCTTATATTGTATACATTAACAGCTGACTTAATGTGTTTGAGAAGCCTTTGACTTGCAATCAACTAATCAATATATTTTTTAAGCAATTATCCATCTAATTACCTGTAATTATATTTATGCTTATGTTGTGTATTATTATTTAAGTTTTTCCCTATCACGTCTTAGCTTGCATCTTTAAATTTCGTAGATTACTTGCTCTTCCGTTTAGACTGTGAGTTGATCAATCAGTCAGTCAATCAATCAGTTTCAGTAGTTACTTACATCATTGTTTCTAGTATTTTGAATCTGCGTTGATCATCAATCATCATAAAAGTTAAAAAAAATGCATTTTCGCAGTTTGCACTATTTTAATCAGTCATTCAGTCAAGCAATCAATCTTACATCACAGCTGTTTGGAAAATGCAGTCTTCTAGTTCTTACCGTCTGGACTGTGCATTGATCATTCAGTGTGTCTTTTAGTCAATCAATCAACCATGTCGTTAATCAATCAGTCTCAGTATTCTCCTACATCATAAAAGTCTGATGAATTTATTTATCAATCAGTCATCAATCAGGTTGAAATCCTTAAAGAATAAATAAATCAGCAAAGTTGCTTGTATTATTTGATTTGTGCGTTGATCACGAATCAATCATTCACCGAATCAATCAGTCCTACATCATAAAAGCTTAGCGTTTGGAGTGTGCGTTGATCAATCAGTCAGAACAAACTGTTTTACATGTCGGGAGAGGAATCTATATATTAATCTAAACAGCACTCAAGAACTTTATAGTTCTTTTGATATTATAACAAAGTAGCTTAACCTTTAAATGGATTTGTCCATTAATTAATTCGGAAAGTCCAATCTAAAATTCAAGCTAGGAACCACTATTTTATCAATTGATTTTTATACTACATTTGAGTAGAGTTCGATAATTCGAAATTCATTTGATTGAGGTTTTTCTCGTTTGCGCATCGATATCAAAAGCCAATTGCATTATAAAAAATATTGAGTATTTCGGATGGTTTGCATCTATTTATAGGTGTCAGCTTCACGCTGGGCCCTGAGCACGGGCAATTAGCATTTATGAATCATCAAATGAATAAACGTATTTTGAGTAGTCCACAGATACGCACGTTTCTTGGGGTAATATTTATAGATTTGGCCTTGGCTCTGTTTCTCTGTGCAGACTGAATCATCTGAACAAGTTCCAGTTGAGTGGAACTTGCGATGCCTTGAACAAAATGAATAGGAAAATCTAGGGGGAAAAGTTCTGATGAAATCGAGACATCCGATTGTAATAAAAAAAATCAAATGAAAAGCGAAAGTCTTAAATTGTGGCACGTTGCACCTAAGATGTCCCGTTATAAGTTGGGAATTACCAAAAATACCAGAAGAAACACCTTTTCGATGGGGCTCAGTGTCAAAGTGTTTTGTTGCAATCAAAAAAAAAAAATAAAATTGAAATTGAATTGTGTAAGAAAATGCTTGACGACGCGCGCCGTGCCGTCTGCGGGGCAATCAAAATGTCCGAAAAAAAAATGATATATTGATGAAATTTATTGATGCATTGTACGCAACTCAAACGCACCGCACTCATCGACGAGCCCCTCATGCATAATGCAAAACTGCAACTCGAGACGTTGGAAATTTCTAATTCAATTTCGTTGTCTGACACATTTCAGAAAGAAAAAAAAAACCAAAGAAAAAACGCGCCCAGACGCGACTTCAGACTTTGAAGAGAGCCCATAGACAACCCCATCAGACCGCAGACAACGCTCAGCTACCGGGCTTTTATTTTCTTTTGTGCCAATCGAGTGGCCATCGAGTGCCAATCGAATCAATTAGACGATTTATGGATGCTTCGCTGGCATTGGCATTCAATTTGCTGTCGCTTTGGCTTCAAGAGTTTCGAATGTCATCAATTTTGACACATTCGTTGATTTATGAGCAAAGAGCAGCTAAGACGACTCAACGATTAGTTATCGAATATTTTCATTTGAGATTTGATAGCTTCGAATAGGGATTGAGTCATCAAGACGACTTATCGAATATTTATCATCTTGAAACAACTAGACGACCTATCGATTATTTATCGAATATTTTAATTTGAGCTAGAAATTAGGTCATCAAGACGACTTATCTAATATTTATCATCTTGAAAGAACTAGACGGTCAATGAATAACTTATCGAATATTTAACTCAGACATTTGATAGCTCCAGCTTCAAATTGAATCATCATAGGCATCAATACGACCCATGGAACATTTAACGATTACTGATCTATTACATTTGGTAGCCCTAGCTTGATATTGAGTCATCATGAACATCTAGACGAGCTATCGAATATTTATCGATTATTCATTTATGACATAATATTGCTCTAGCATTAAATTGAGTCGGCAGCACGAAATAAAAGACCTATCGATTCCTCATCAAACACAACAAGATGACCTATCTGCCTTGTAACAACAAGACGATCTATTAATTATTTATCGAATACTTTACTTTGTATCTCCAGCTTGAAATTGGGTTATCATGAACATCGAGACCATCTTTCGATAACTTATCAAATACTCATCTATGAAATTTGGTACCTTTACCATTAAACTAAGTCAACAGCTACAACAAGAAAACCTATCGAGTATCTAACGATTGATCATCTATGACGTTTGATAGTTTCAGCTTCCAACAAGATGATCCATCGATTATTTATTCAACAATTTGGCATTTTGCAGCTTAAGCTTGCAATTGAGTCATCATGAACATGCCGACGACCTATCGATTATTTATCGAATACTCATCTATGACACTTGGTAGCTGCAGTTTGAAATTGAGTCATCAGCACTAATTGAAAAGCTCATTTGAATGCAAATTTCATATGCAAAGCTCCCCGAAAAATGCATTAGATACTCGCCCCCCGTTCACACGTCGCACACCCTGCCCCTAACACACACACCCCGCACACGACACACAACCCGCACATTCGGCTAAGTGCAATGTTGATCTTGTCAGTGGCAAGAGTTATGTTTATTGATTTACCTGTCAAATGCGTTTTTGCCAGTCATTTGCATAACACTCGGTCTCCCATTTTCCTTCTTTTTGGGCGCGCACAACCATTGCAAACTGAGCCAAACTGAGTGCTGCGACAACTCTGCATGTCAATAGCTGTGCGCATAGTGGGCGCATACGCGAAATGGGTGTGGTCCAAGTGAAATGGATATCAATATTTAACAGCATATGCAATTGGGAATTAAATTCCATTAAAAATGGGACTAGGTTGATTAAATACAAAATTTGCTTTGTATTAAGAACGATAATTTATCGAAAAGTTATCGAATCAGGCAAATTGTGAATCCCCAATGTAAATCAAATACTTACTAGGATTGAGGGGTCTGTATGAGAAGAATAATCCTATGGCATTACTTTTAGGAATTGTTTACTTGGTTTGCTTTATACTTCAGATTTTTATCAAGAAAGATAGATAAAATATATAATCGAAAAAAGTTCGATAACAAATGTTGATGTGATGCTTATTTTTAAAAAATTGCTGGCTTTCTGTTAAATTGTTTTTCATGTAATAATGAAATTGAAGTTGGAATACATAGTTTAATTAAATGAGATAAGATAAATGTGAAAATTTTTGGATGTTTTAAAAAAAACTTAGACTAATTTAGCTACAATTTGGAAAGTACAAAAAAAATAGGTTATTATAAATAATGATTAATTTATTTATTTTATGATTGATTTGTTTCTACTATGATTGATTTATTTATATTATGATTAACTCGCAATAAAACGAAAGATCAAAATTTATATGAACACGCACACACTTCTAATTGCTTACAGATACTCTTCAGTATAGATACGTAATACACTTGCAATATCTTATAGATACTTTTTAAGTCTAGATACTTTTGTATCTCAAAAGTAGTTGACTGGCATATTTTGGCATTCATAAGCTACAAACGCAACCACTGTGCAATCATATGCAACTAGGTGACACTTGTCATACTCAGTGACACACTCTGGCACACACACACACACACACACACACACACACACACTCACACACTCGCACACTCATTCTCTAGGTGGGTGTGTTTTTGGGTTCTCTGGTTGCGTGTCCTGTTGTTGTCAGCGTCTAATCGGGGCTTTTACTTTATATAATGGCAACGCAATTTGGTGTGACTCTTTGACACAGATACTCACACACACACTCTCACACACACACACGTACTTATGAGTGTGCGACTGTGTCGAGTGGACAGCGTCAAGATTTATGTTAAATATTTAATGATCAGAAAACAAGACAGGCCTTTGGGCATTAATATTGCATAAAGACATGAACAACCTTTGACCTTTTTTTCTTTTTACGAGAGACCAGATAATATCAAGCACTCAAAATACAACAGGTGCAATTCATGGGGAAAGAACAAAGTGCACAGGTAGAGTATACGAGCCACAGCAGGTGGATATTTGAATAGAGTGCAGAATGTTTAGGGTCTACTCTGATTGATGCCCGCTCAAAACAATTCAATTGACGGGCTCGGGTTTGATTTATGCGCTGCGCTTGATGAATTAGAATAAAGCAACAACAGTTGTTGTTGTTGCAGCAACAACAGCAACAACGACGGCAACAGCAATGGAATCGCAGGTATTTACAGCTCACCTGAGCAAGAGCTACAACTATTTACAGTTAACAGTTGATTGGCTCTGCGCTCGGCTTTTCGCTTGTCTGTTTTGGGCTTCATTAAATTCGTGGAATATTTTGACTGCCTCCCTCCAACAACAACAGCAACATAAACAACAACAACAACATGTTGCTCTTGTTGCTGGCAAAAGCTGTTGCTGTTACAATTTTGACTTTTTGGCGGAAATAGCGCGGGATTTTGGGCAAGGGCCATAGCATTGGGCATGGCTGCGATTGCGAAATGGACACCACAACACAAACAATAACAACAACACACGCACACACACACACACACACTCACTCGCACACACTCGCACATGCGTTTGTTGTCATGATTTATTGTTTGGCCTTTTTGACAGCCATATTATTATTTTCCAGTCGCTTGTCTCTTGTCGCTTGTCATTTGTCGCTTTTGTTGTTCTAGTTGAAAGCGAGCCCGCATATTTGCTTACAAAAAATGCGCCAGACTTGAAGCTGTGCGAGTTGATTAGATACCGAAACGGCCTTGAGCGAAAAGAGAAAATGCCTCGACTTAATTGTGAATGCGATAAATGGGAAAACTTTTGAGCAACAAGCAGCTTGAGAATTTCTTAAGATTTAAGCCGTAAAAATTACCTACGATTTTGCTCAAGTTCGTTCCAAAAGTCTGACCCAAAAAACTCAAATCAAACATGCAAAACAGATCTGCATATGAACAAGATTTTCCACTTTGAACTTCAGCTGCATAAGTTGTTAATTTTTGCATATTTTAGTGTTTGCAACTCATTTTACAACACTGCGTTTGTAAGTCGCAGGGTTTTCTTTGCCGCTGCTAACACTAAAGTGACATCCATTAAACTTATAGAGCACTGGGTTATGCACAAAATAATATATTCGCATATAAAATTGCAAAAATTGAGATATACAAAACTTGCAACACATTTTACAACATTGCGTCTGTAACTCGCAGAGTTTTCTTTGCCGTTGCTAACACTAAAGCGGCATCTATTAAACTTAAAAAGCAATGGACTAAGCGCAAAATAATATTTTCGCCTATAAAATTGCATAAATCGAGACACTCTTTTGTAGGTCACATTTAAGCCCTGCATATTTCATAAAAATCGGGCTATAAATACCCAAGTTAATCAAGAATGCATTTGCCATACACAGTGTTGGGCAACGTAATCAAGGAAATTTAAAGCTAGCCCATATATCAAACCATATATCAAGCCCTGGTGCTATATGGTTATTTTAAAAGGTGTTAATGTTTCCACGACCAAAAGGGAAAAGCCCGCACGCACTTTAAGCATATATTTTACACACGTTCGCCTCGCCTCAACTTGCCTCAACTTACAGGTCACGTAATGTGTGTTTTATTTATGTGACTCGAGTGTGGCTTATGTCATTGCCACGTGATCGCTGATCAGCAGAGAGTTCTAACTGTACTAATGCATCATCCACCTTGAACCCAATTACCAAGCCCAAAGCATTCCAATGAAGCTCATCAAATCATCAGCACAAAGTCTGACACAGCTGACACATGTTTTGGTTTATTTTCTTTTGGGCTGAAAAGAGTTGAACTCGTAAAATGCAACTGATTTCTGGCGAATTCATCCGCAAGATACGCAGCTCCAGAAAGATACATATCAATTTTCTTGCCGCTGACAAACAGTTTGCTGTCAGATTAACTAACAAACTGTCCTCGCCCCACTCCAATGCATATAAATGTGCATAATGATTTATAAAGTGATGAAGCCGACGCCGCCGCAAAAGATTTCGCGGCATTCCAAGAATTTGCTCGCAACATGTGTGGCTCAGCAGCAGGAGGAGGAGGAGCAGCGGGGGGAGTGGCAGCTGCTGTTGTAGCTGCAGCTGGAGCGGGTCTTCGGAGGTTACGCCAAGCCAAGTTGTTTGTCTAATAAAGTCATCGCGTGTTGTCTCAAGAAGAGGCAGAGAGAGAGAGAGAGAGAGAGAGAGAGAGAGAGAGAGAGAGAGAGAGAGGAGCAGGGACTTTGTCAACCGAAAATGCAGGCGAGCGGAGACAACGGCGTTTGCCAATTAGCTGAGCGAGAATTTATATTGCTTTTTTGCGAGTAATTTCTGGAAATTTATATTAGAGACAGCTATAAATTACGGGCGCCCAGGGCAGCCAAAACAGCCAAAAATGGCTAAAAATAAAAGCAATATGAAACGAGCGACAGAGAGAGAGAGAGAGGGAGAGAGAGAGAGAAAATGCGCAGAGACAATAAGCAAAAGTTTGTGCAATTGAAAATCCCGAAAATTGTTCTTGGCTTTATTTATGCGACAGCAACATGGTTCAGCAGTTATATAAAGCAATTGCTGTTGTTGCTGCTGTTGTTGTTGTTGTTTCAGCTGCAACTGTTGCTAATGAAAGCCAGCGGCAATGGAAAGCAAAGCAAATAGGTTTATGGCATACTTAATAAGAGCAAAGAAAATACTTTCAAACATGATATGCGGGCGGAAAGCAGCAGCAAATGTCAACAGCAGCAGCAACAGCAGAGACAGCGACACGGCAGCAACACGCGAGACGACAACAGCCAGAGTTAACACA